>NC_047031.1:25878625-26514137 GCF_902652985.1 Pecten maximus | reverse complement strand
CTTCATAACAGGAGTTCGGCCTCGTACAATATAACACTTGTTGATTACCACCGCCGAGGGGCTAATATTCTGGACTAGAGCACAGTAAGCCATGAAATATTTGTTTTATTACATAACAATAATAAAGATAAGTCATCAGATAAATTATATTCTATTACTTAATGAGTGACTGGTTCATTTTCCCGTCGTTTTTTATTTTTATGATATCCTGTAAATTTGATCCAGATGACTTTAAAAACAAATCATTAATCCTCTCCGCATACTCACTGTACAGACTTTTTCGTATTCTTGCAGTCAGCAGCATCCAACAATTTCTCTATAACACTTTCGTCAAGCACAGGAAATCGACCAGCAGTGTCGTCTGCCATATTTACTTTTAGATTAAGCGTTCCTTAAACGAAGATATCGGAAATCTGAGTCAAGCGTGCGTTTGTGAAAACCCGTGCCAAATAACATGTTATATTGACGCGTCAACAAAACACTTTCGGAACGGTGGTACTTTACCGGTAGGATAGTTGGAATTGGGACATTTATTGTATATAGAAAGTAATGTATGTAATAAAATCATATTAATAAGATTAAATAAATTATTTAAACCAATGCGTCTCTATAATCATAAAACAAAAGTTAGTTTCTATAATCTATAATCTATATTTTTCATGATAATAGTACATGCATATCGTATACGTCTTTTGGCAATGCCTCGGATTACCCTTAATAAGAAAATTCACAGAACTGTTTAATAAAGTCGACAAAAAATAGACAATGCACAACCTAAAATAAATGAAAAACAAACGAAATAAAGAGCAATTCATTTGTTATATAATAACAATAAAAAACATAATTTTAAAGATATAACTAGACAAGATGTATTTTCATTGTCATTATCAATATGTTTATTTCGCCAAAGATACAATTAAATACACTGTACTAAGAACACATTAGTAAGTATATACCACTATTAGCAGTGGATCTGGCTTCCTCCCTCTTTGTGTTCTCATTGTCATCCTTCAGGCGTATTATTTTATTATTTTTGTTTTCATTCTTGAGATATAAAGGAATTGTTATCATCAGAGAATTTCTACTTGTCGTTCCAAAAATTACCGATGAAGCACACACAAAAATGAAGTTATATTACATACCTTCCTTTTAAAATGTTTGCGTTCGTTTCATAACATCACTGCTAATCTATTCCTTTTGGCACTTGATTTATAACGATTCCTAAACTTTGGTACTACAATCACTGATGTGTTCTACACTTTGACATTACAATCACTGATGAGTCCTAAACTATGACACTGCAATCATTGATGTGTTCTACACTTTGACACTGCAATCACTGATGAGTTTTTAACTTTGGCACTTCAATCACTGATGAGTTTTTAACTTTGGCACTACAATCACTGATGAGTTTTTAACTTTGACATTCGATCACTGATAAGTCCTACACTTTGGCAATTCAATCACTGATGTGTTCTACATTTTTGCTGTATGGTCAATGACGAGTCCTTCTGACACTTATATCACTGGCGAGTCCTACATTATAGCACTAGTATCACTAAACAGTCCCATACTATGGCAGTAGCGTCGATGACGACAAATCATGTCAAAACTTGTAGAAAGGTTTTCCAACAGTTCCTGTTTGTTTAATGGGACTAAGTTTTCATTGTTTTTATTGCTGACTGTTTTAATCGACTAGTGGATTCGTTGATCCTGGTAATCTCGGTTTTGTAATAATCTGTTCTATAATGGTAGATTAGTCAAAATCACTAGGAATGAGTTTAGGTTTGAAGTAATGGATTCATAACTGAAGTCAAAACATTCAACAAACCAAACAATGAACAATTATAACGACTTTAGAATGGTGTATTTTCACTACAAAAATCAAATTCCCTGCATTTTCTACTGGATCTCATCTGATTCACGTTATTTTATATGTAACATAATGTTGTTATTGCTTTTCATATAGCGTCATAAGTCTAAGTGAATAAAAGACAATATCGTCATCCATCTGTCAAGGCCCGGTATCCGGCTCCCTGTGTGTTGGAGAAACACTTCTCTGTCCAAATCTACCCGTTGTTTTTACCTATCTCTTCCACTAAATTACTTTCGTCTTCCACCTTGTTCCTCTTCTTCTTTCTCTTCTTCCTTTTCTTCTTTTTCTTTTTTTGACCATCTTGTTCGGAAACCACAATTGGTTGGGAGGTAATTGGTTCGAGAGTTTTACCACGAGATCCATTAACTGCAGTCGCCCATGGTGCTGTACTGGCAGAGAACGGTACATTTCTTAACACATTCAAACCATCGTTATGATCAGTTTTTTCGGCGTCATGGTTAATGTTGTCGGATTTGTCTGGTGCGACCTTAGCATTCTGTAAATAAAACAAGAAAATTATAGCTCAAAGGGGCATGTACCTTCGATTGATTAAAGTTTGGGTCGTCAAAATTGAACTTATGTAATTTTTCCAAGTAGTAAAAGCAGTAACAAGGCATTTTTCATTGGAAGATAAACCAAAATTCTTCGAGTGTTAAGTCCTGAAAATTCTTAATTCGACCCGAAGTATCACTAATTACCGCAAAGACATACGATATTTGTGTACGATACGCATTTCCCTTGTACATTTCGACGTGAATGCCATTACATATTACAGGCCCGAGCACGCATATGATCATTGTTAAGACATACATTTCATCAATAGAGAGTGGGCGTGTTTCTGATGTATGAACGAAGGAATGCCCCTTTAAAAATACATGTTCAAATTTGTATCAAAACTTTAGTATGAATCAAAGTACATGTCGTGTTTAAAAATATTTATGTAAAATTTGAATTAAATGTCTTGTTACAATATACAATATTGATTGGAAAAAAGCTAAAAACTGATAATAATTCCAATCTTATTTGTATAGTGACATTTTTGAAATTGGGTAATACATCACACAAATTAGACCTGTATCATGTGAGTTTCTTGTCTTTACGGTTTCAACGATAATATAATTTCCCCTACTTGGTTATCATGTGAAAACTATTTTCTTGAGATTATTTTTACAATAGCTGACAAATATAAACAAATATGTATTTAAAAAATGTAAAACATGTACACTTATATTCAGAAAATATTTCACCTATATGTATACACTTTCTACTTTAGTCTCATTTGTAACATTTAAACCTTCCAGTGACCATCAATTTATCAAATGAAGACAAAACAATTATTTGAGGAAAGGCTTTACCTTCTGTTTCCTGTATTTCCATCGTAACAACAGGGCCAACAGTATAATAAGAAGTAATAAGACCGCCGCTACTATCAGTAGGATAATCTTCAATGATCCTGGAAAGTCAGAAAATGTCGCATGTTGATTTTCTATATAGAGTGTAGCGATTTAGAAAAAAAATCAAGAGAATGCGGGTTAGCATTAAAAAATAAAATAATTACATAAAATTCTAATTCATTTCCAATAAAAATAGGGTGATATTGATTTTTCTTTTGATATTTACATATTTCAAACCAGTATATGCACAAAAGACAAGATTACGGATGAGTTGATAATCGAAAAAGATAAACAGAATTTAAGGTAAAAAGAAAGCACTAGTTACAATGATACCGATAACCGCCATTTGTGAACTACATGATTCAATAGCGACACCTACCGCCACTAGAGTCATTCTCCTGTGTCGGAGGGTTTGTGTTGACGGCGTCGTCTGTTACGGAAGGCCCCGTAGAAGTTTGGGCATTGATGGTTGGTGTTGAGCTAGCGATGGTTGATCTTGAGCCAGTGTGGGTAGATGCTGACATAGTGGTGGTAGAATTTAACCCAATGACGGGAGCTGTTGAGCCAGTGACGGTTGATCTTGAGCCAGTGTGGGTAGAAGCTGACCTAGTGGTGGTAGAATTTAACCAAATGGCGGGAGCTGTTGAGCCAGTGACGGTTGATCTTGAGCCACTGTGGGTAGATGCTGACCTAGTGGTGGTAGAATTTAACCCAATGACGGGAGCTGTTGAGCCAGTGACGGTTGATCTTGAGCCAGTGTGGGTAGAAGCTGACCTAGTGGTGGTAGAATTTAACCAAATGGCGGGAGCTGTTGAGCCAGTGACGGTTGATCTTGAGCCAGAGTGGGTAGAAGCTGACCTAGTGGTGGTAGAATTTAACCCAATGACGGGAACTGTTGAGCCAGTGACGACTGACGATAACCCGGTGACGGAAGGTGTCGAGGAAGATGTGCACAGTGTTCCAACTAGACTAGGAAATTCCTGGCAGGACAAGGTAAAACACCCACCTGACGTTGCTGTATTAAGACAATATTGTGTCTTTATTGACTATGTATCGATAATTCATATCACTGTTCAAGTACTTTTGTTTTTACAGGTGAAATATCGAGGGACAATTAAGTTAATGATGACGTATACATACTTTATATCCACTCTATACATCTCTATATTATAATATTTGGTGCGTTGAAGCAGCATTTAAAATCACGTTTTTTTTTCAATATAAATATGATTATGTACAACAAAAATATGATTATCTAACGATGCAAATATAATTTACTATCAATACAAATACTACTATCTACAATATAAACATGACTAACCGTACAATATCTAACAATACAATGTACGTGTGTTGTGCGGTTGGGCTTTTCAAACAAATTTTGGGAAAAACAAACGGAGCCGCGGTCCGAAATAGAGTAGTTGTTACCATAACATTGTTTGTAGTGCTATGCCACACTTTTATAACGAATCAGCCAATAACTACATTTTGACCAATCAGAGGCATCGGTCCGAGTGACCAATCAGAGGCATCGGTCCGAGTTGCCAATCAGAGGCATCGGTCCGAAATGATCAGTCAAAAACGTCAATACTCTTGCGCACCAACTGTCGTACACAAACAAACATTCATGTAAAGTTCCGTTGAATTGCGTCCTACGGTTTTCGGGAGACATAAGTAAAACATCGATGGCGGAAGAAAGAGAGAGAAATAATTATATAAATGAAAGGAAACTGAGAAATAACGAAAAACAATATGTCCCATAATTTTGTTCGAGAGACATAATTACTTTTGTACGAAAGCCGGTTGGGACCATTGTAGAAGAAAATAAAAAAAAATTCGCGTTATTACGCGAAACTAACGCGTTATATCGCGAAACTTTCGCGTAATTACGCGAAACTAACGCGTTATATCGCGAAACTTTCGCGTAATTACGCGAAACTAACGCGTTACTACGCGAAACTTTCGCGTTATTTCGCGAAACTAACGCGTTATTATGCGAAACTTTCGCGTTATTTCGCGAAACTTACGCGTTATTGCGCGAAACTTTCGCGTTATTACGCGAAATTAACGCGTTATATCGCGAAACTTTCGCGTAATTACGCGAAACTAACGCGTTATATCACGAATATATATTGATAGTTATAAGAAGTATCGGCTACTTTTGAAGAGTATTGACATGAGGCGCGACAGTTTAGTGAGTTTTTATTTTGAGCTTAGCCTCCTATCCCAAGCTGAAATTTTGAGTTTTTTTAACAATAGTGGATAGTGCTGTTTTAAGCAATTCAACACGTAAACGAACTTTGAAACGATAGTGTTTAACAATAAGGAAATTAGTTCTCGGATATATACGATGTTGCATTATTCATTCTCAAAGAATTACAAAATTCAGTCTATTAAACTCTGTCCGGGAGTATATACCTACACGTACATGTAAGCATGCATTTTTGACGACATGGATAGTTGGACATTCCCTTGTTACTATATTTGGGTGTGTAATCGAGTTGTTGGATTGTTATGTCACCCTGGATTTGACGTCACGGGTTGCGGGAGAGTCCCTGTTATTATATTTGGGTGCGTATTCGAGTTATTGGGTGGTTGTATCCCCCCCCCCCCCCCCCCCCCCCCCCCCTAGACATTAGCCCCTAGGACAAAAGCCCCTTCATACTAATCAAAAAGTGGACAAAAGCTCCTTTATATAAAAAAAAAATTAATTTCAATATATGTACATTTTCATTGATGTTGTATTCTCATGAAAAGAAATATATCATTAATGTCTTCATGTGTATCAACAGTGAAATGTCTTTATTTGCACAGGTATCAATTTGTTTTTTTATATGATTTCTTTGATTTTAATCATTCCTAAAATTAAAATGATTACAAGAGAGAGCAACATGTTTGGTAAGGCAGTCATTATATTATAACTTGAGACACAGATACTGAAAAAGGAGATGTTTTAGGAACCTGATGGCACCATGTTATCGATGATTATTGATAAAATACTATTAAAAAATACAGATTTACTAATAGTATATAACGTATACCAACTAAATTTATTAAGAAGGGGCTTTTGTCCGGGGGGGGGGGGGGGTAAGGGACGGGGGTGTTTTGTCCTACACTGAGGCACGGATTCGGGGTTGATAATAATATTTGATCAAAGGGATAATGTTTAGAATTGCCCAATCTGAAAAGGGGGGAAATCACAGTCATATAATAATATTTCGCGTAATAACGCGAAAGTTTCGCGAAATAACGCGTTAGTTTCGCGTAATAACGCGAAAGTTTCGCGATATTACGCGATAATTTCGCGTAATAACGCGATAGTTTCGCGTAATTACGCGAAAGTTTCGCGATATTACGCGATAATTTCGCGTAATTACGCGAAAGTTTCGCGATATAACGCGTTAGTTTCGCGATATAACGCGATAGTTTCGCGTTATTACGCGAAAATTTTTTTTTTTTTTTCTACGAAAATGGTTCCAACCGGCTTTCGTACTTTTGTAATACAAACGCGTTAAAATTTCAATAAGGTTTTAGATTTCACTCTTTAAAATCAGTATAACTAAAACGTACAATGCCGGTATAATACCAACATCATGTAAATAGAGATGTCTCAAACGTGGGAAAATATGGTGACAACGAAGGGGAGGTAATAACACAGATCACTTACGGACAAATCCTATCCAGAACTTGCCGTTACCATGCCGACTGCATACATTGATGGTGATGTTATGTGATGACGTAGTAAACACCTCTGAGATATTGTAGTTGTTGTTGTCGTCACATGTAATGACTCTGGTGTGACCAGATGTATCAGAGATCGTAATTTCCTGTTGACATATCCCGTCATTCATGTCAAACTCGATGTGTATGGCCTGGATACTGACTCCTCCTCCACAAGATGATTTTAATGAACAGCTGGAATAGGTTGCTTGAGTCATATATCCGGGGTACTGTTGCCCCTGGAGATAGAGGGCGCTACCGGCACTGGCAACAAGCGACACTGACGGTAGAACACCTACATTTGTTTCTATAAAGAAAAAATATATAAGCTATAATATTGTTATAAATATAGAAATAACGGACAAGAATGCTTATCTTAACATTTAATTGTCTTGAAATTGTATTTATGTTTGATTTAAATGTAAGATATTTGCGGTCAAACGTCAAATTGTGAGCTGTGTTTCGCGTCAAAATATATTCATACGCATGAAATATAACGATTTGTATGTCGGTTATACTCTCATAGACTACACATCTCTCTTGTTAGTTTATATCATTCAACATATCCTTACATTATCGTTTTCACTGTCCATACAATCTTATTGTTAACCCCATCTGAAGATCAAAGACAATGTCAAATGAAAGAATGCTTTATGAATGTGAACAATATTTTAGGGATATATGTTTCAAAATGTAGACAAAACGATTATACAAGTCAGTAATAACTTTTCGCATAATTTGATGAAAGGCGGAATAAAACTGTTATTCGAAAAAAAACCTATTTATCAGAGTAATTTCCGGAAGACGTCAGTATAGATCTAACATTATATCTGTGTATGAATTATAGACCACACGGTAACTTACTGTTGATGCAATAGTAGTCGATGACCATGTAGTTTGTGTTCGGTAAATATTGAGTATGATTTGTACACCAATCAGGTGCCACTGTCATCCATTGTACCGGCTGAGAGCTGCATACTTCCTGTCCAATACACTCATCGTGGTAGGTATACGTCAGGTTATTATGCTCGTTCAGGTAAGTTGTTATACAGTCGTTGTCGGTATCACGTTCACAGCAAACCTGGTTCAATGAGGTGACGAGTTGACATGATGAACTTAACTTTTTGGCGCCTACATAAACCGCATCGATTGCAATCACTTCTCCTGAGAAACAACTCGGACCGATGCGTTTTGAATAGCAAGCAGACACATTGATGAATCGCTCTGGTAGATTCTGTGACTGAACTGTTACGACAGAAAATATATGGGACAGTCAAAATGTTCTATAAAGGCCACTCAAAGGAAGAAAAAAAAAACGGTCACTATAGGCAGGTTGCTGTTATAGACAGGTCAATATTTTCGCGCAAACCAGCTGATATTTAACAAACAAAAAGCCACTAGATATTGTTTTCATCAAACAGACTGGAAATGTGAAATGTTAGAATCAAGAAAAAATTCAGGGAAGACTTGAAATATTAGAGTAGATTTGATAATACATTTGACTTGGCAGACAAATTCACCAAACTTCAGCCAAAAACCCAGTCTCTCACTCTACAATGATTGATTCGAGAAAGTGCAGTCAAAGTGCCCGGGGTGTCAGGAATTCAAAAAGGTTGATTTTTTTTATATACATACAAATGTAATGATTTACCACTTTTTCCCCATTTAATTGTCGTTGTTTTTTGTTGTTTTTGTTGTTTGTTTTTGTTTTTTTTTTTTTTTTTGTCTTTAGTCAATCATCGGGCAATTTCATACATTTATTCCATGACTCACAGTGTAACTATTATTACCTAAGAACTACTTTATGTCATCGGGGTTATCTTGCAAAGGCTCGTTAAAAGGAAATTTTAAGTCTATGTCATTGATTTAAAATCTATGATGTCCCATGACACATCCTCTATCCTGACTGATATATTTAATATCAATAACAGATCCTCTATCCTGAGTGATATATTTAATGTCAATGATAGATCCCCTATCTTGAGTGATATATTTAATATCAATGACATACCGTGACAGATCCTATATCCTGAGTGATATATTTAATATCAATGACATACCGTGACAGATCCTATATCCTGAGTGATATATTTAATATCAATGACATACCGTGACAGATCCTATATCCTGAGTGATATATTTAACATCAATGACATACCGTGACAGATCCACTATCCTGAGTGATATATTTGATATCAATGACAGATCTTCTATCCTGAGTGATATATTTAATATCAATGAAAGATCCTCTATCCTGAGTGATATATTTAATATCAATGACAAATCCTCTATACTGAGTGATATATTTAATATCAATGACATACCGTGATAGATCCTATATCCTGAGTGATATATTTAATATCAATGATAGATTCTCTATCCTGAGTGATATATTTAATATCAATGACATACCGTGATAGATCCTCTATCCTGAGTGATATATTTAATATCAATGACATACCGTGACAGATCCTATATCCTGAGTGATATATTTAATATCAATGACATACCGTGACAGATCCTATATCCTGAGTGATATATTTAATATCAATGACAGATCCTCTATCCTGAGTGATATATTTAATATCAATGACATACCGTGACAGATCCTATATCCTGAGTTATATATTTGATATCAATAACAGATCCTATATCCTGAGTGATATATTTCATATCAATAACAGATCCTCTATCCTGAGTGATATATTTAATATCAATAACAGATCCTATATCCTGAGTGATATATTTAATATCAATGACAAATCCTCTATACTGAGTGATATATTTAATATCAATGACATACCGTGATAGATCCTATATCCTGAGTGATATATTTAATATCAATGATAGATTCTCTATCCTGAGTGATATATTTAATATCAATGACATACCGTGACAGATCCTCTATCCTGAGTGATATATTTAATATCAATGACATACCGTGACAGATCCTCTATCCTGAGTGATATATTTAATATCAATGACATACCGTGACAGATCCTCTATCCTGAGTGATATATTTAATATCAATGACAGATCCTCTATCCTGAGTGATATATTTAATATCAATGACATACCGTGACAGATCCTCTATCCTGAGTTATATATTTGATATCAATGACAGATCCTCTATCCTGAGTGATATATTTGATATCAATGACACATCCTCTATCCTGAGTGATATATTTAATATCAATAACAGATCCTATATCCTGAGTGATATATTTGATATCAATAACAGATCCTATATCCTGAGTGATATATTTAATATCAATAACAGGTCCTCTATCCTGAGTGATATATTTAATATCAATAACAGATCCTATATCCTGAGTGATATATTTAATATCAATGACAGATCCTATATCCTGAGTGATATATTTAATATCAATGACATACCGTGACAGATCCTATATCCTGAGTGATATATTTAATATCAATGACAGATCCTCTATCCTGAGTGATATATTTAATATCAATGACATACCGTGACAGATCCTATATCCTGAGTTATATATTTGATATCAATAACAGATCCTATATCCTGAGTGATATATTTCATATCAATAACAGATCCTCTATCCTGAGTGATATATTTAATATCAATAACAGATCCTATATCCTGAGTGATATATTTGATATCAATAACAGATCCTATATCCTGAGTGATATATTTAATATCAATAACAGATCCTCTATACTGAGTGATATATTTAATATCAATGACATATCCTCTATCCTGAGTTATATATTTAATATCAATGACAGATTCTCTATCCTGAGTTATATATTCAAAATCAATGACAAACAGTGACAGATCCTCAATCCAGGAAGTTTCATTAGAAATATATTAAATTCAATGTTTATCGTCTATCTGCACGCTATATCTAATATTAAGTACATCACATGGTATGTTAACAACAGATCAGACCTGTATATTTTTCAGACATTCTTTCTAGATTGTTACACGTTTCTCTCCGTCAGAAGCGAGGCCTTGGATGAAACAGGTGTAATGCACTTGTCGGAAGTTTGGCTTTATCAGAATTGCTGCAAATTGGCATTTTAACATCATTTTATAATTGCATTTATTTTCAGTCAGAATTTGTTGGAGTAAGATTTGAGACCTTGATAAAATGATTTATTTTAACTTAAGTTTATCTAAGAGATATATTGAATGGTTTATAAAATACCGCAAAGCTTGACTGTAACTATGTAAGATACACGAATGGCATTACCAAGTGGGGATAGCTGTCTGGTGGTAGGGGGTCCGTTCCTTCTCTGATAAATAGGATATTATTGATCCGTAATAAATATTACGTATGAGGTATTCGAGAAAAGATCTAAAGGTTAACAAAAGCTGTTGATAGAAGAGAGTGTAGTTATAGACAAGGTTAATACTACCTTCTGTTACACCAGCTCTAAAAATAGATTTCTAATACAGGGAAGTAACCTGCTCGAGAGATGATCTCAGGTGAGCATATATGTACAATATAATTACAGGTAAAATTTACACAGGTAAGTGTTAGGATCACATTAATAATATGACAGTACATCAATAAAATATCAGACGAGGTACCCCCTGTGTAATGAACACTTGATACCTGTTACAATGATACCTGTGCAAAATATATTAAGAAGTATTATTATACAAAACCAAGTGTTTTTAAATTAATAAAATTGTTAAGTGTTAATAATGTAAAAGAACTCAATAAAATTGGAAAATTTATTCAGGTAGCTTTCAGAAAAAGGGCAGAAAAACTAAAAGGTCGATTGTATATTATTAAAGTTTGTAACTTATTTTCCATATACAGTATGTCTGAATTATCCTGAAAATACCATTATTATTATGATCACTCTCCGTCTGTCATATATGCATCCAATTGTACGTACTTGTTTGCATTTATATCTATACACATGTTGTAATTTTCTCGTATGGGCTGAAAGGCCTAAGGAATAAACTTGAATTGGATTGAATTGAATACAATTGTATGTATTAATTGTGAAGTATTTTTTCATGATTTCATAACTATAGACTTATTGAAGTATAAACAATGGTATATATATACCCTGTATATGTTATATTCACTTACGAGGACTGATTGATAAGTTGTGAGCCTCATATTGAAGGATTTGAATTTTTCCATACATATTGTATCAATTTTAATATAATCCCCTTCAGTTTCTATACACTTTTGCCAGCGGTGTTTAAGGGCCTCAATGCCACATTTATAGAATTCCTTTTCTTGGCTGTTCAAAAAGTCATCCACTGCATGTATAACGTCATCATCGGACTAAAAGTGGGTGCCTGAAATAGCTGCTTTCAGTTTTGGAAATATACCTCGTCGATATAAACTAACCAAATGAGCCCAGTCCTTGAGTACACGGCCCTATATAGTCAGAGAATAGAAGGTTTAAAAAGAATATCATTGAGTACCTCCTTCAACAGGGGGCTCATAACAAGTCAATCATCCCTCATTCATAATGCAAGCTTTAAACATACATATACCATGTATTGAAAGCAACTCTATTTTCACAAAACCTATACCGGTTACGTTTGCATATAGGTATAAGCATGTAAAAAATGGATATAGGTTAAAAAAATGTTAAGAAAACCTGAATATACACTATAAGTATAAAAATGTCAATATGTGGATATATAAAGTACGTATGAAATATCTATATCTAGATATAGGTATAAAATTGTCAAATTCTTGATACATGTCTATGTATAAAAAAAATCAAAATCTAAGTATAGGTATTAAAATGTCAAAATCTGGATATTGGTTAAATAATGTCAAAGTTTTGATATGGTATAAAAATCTGAATAAAAGTATAATAATGACAAAATCTGGATATAGGTATAAAAAAGACAAAATATTGACAGAAGTATGAATATTGCCATGCCAGGATATCGGTGGAAGATATTCAGATCAAAATACAGGGAAAACAAGTTTAGTCATATATTTCAATCTATTTCATTATTTCAATTACCAAAAAAAAACAAAAAACTCAAACGATAATTTAACCGAAACTTGCACATTGGTTAAAAACAGAGGCTTGCTGTTGTTATTTTTTTTTTTTCTTCTTTTTCTTCTTGATATCTAGAAAGTAGTGAGCTTACGAAATAGTAATACTGATATCGTGAGAAATACCACGATGTCGTTATCAAAAGGCTATATATGACAATATCAATGTATTATTTTTTTGTTAAAGTTTGATTAATAATTTCGTAATCAGGAGAAAACATAACGTTATGGTATGAATACAGGAAACTACAGCATGCTATTGATAATTTATATAATGCTATGTAATAACATAACACTTCATCGTGATATCGAGAATTTATATAATGATATGTTATAACATGACACTACATCGTGATATCGAGAATTTATATAATGATATGTAATTACATAAAACTTCATCGTGATATCGAGAAGTTAAATAATGATATGTGATAACATGACACTACATCGTGATATTGATAATTTATATAATGATATGTGATAACATGACACTACATCGTGATATTGATAATTTATATAATGATATGTGATAACATGACACTATATCGTGATATCGAGAATTTATATAATGATATGTAATTACATAAAACTTCATCGTGATATTGAGAATTTATATAATGATATGTGATAACATGACACTGCATTGTGATATTGAGAATTTATATAATGATATGTGATAACATAACACTACATCGTGATATCGAGAATTTATATAATGATATGTGATAACATGACACCACATCGTGATATCGAGAATTTATATAATGATATGTGATAACATGACACCACATCGTGATATCGAGAATTTATATAATGATATGTGATAACATAACACTACATCGTGATATTGATAATTTATATAATGATATGTGATAACATAAAACTACATCGTGATATCGAGAATTTATATAATGATATGCGATAACATAAAACTTCATCGTGATTTTGAGAATTTGTATATGTAATAACATAAAACTTCATCGTGATATTGAGAATTTGTATATGTAATAACATAAAACTATATCATACTATTGAGAATTTATATAATGATATGTGATAACATGACACTACATTGTTACATTGAAAATTTATATAATGATATGTGATAACATAAAACTACATCGTGATATCGAGAATTTATATAATGATATGTGATAACATAACACTACATCGTGATATTAATAATTTATATAATGATATGTGATAACATAAAACTACATCGTGATATCGAGAATTTATATAATGATATGCGATAACATAAAACTTCATCGTGATTTTGAGAATTTGTATATGTAATAACATAAAACTTCATCGTGATATTGAGAATTTGTATATGTAATAACATAAAACTATATCATACTATTGAGAATTTATATAATGATATGTGATAACATAACACTACATCGTGATATTGATAATTTATATAATGATATGTGATAACATAAAACTACATCGTGATATCGAGAATTTATATAATGATATGTGATAACATAACACTACATCGTGATATCGAGAATTTATATAATGATATTTAATAACATGACACTGCATCGTGATATTGATAATTTATATAATGATATGTAATAACATGACACTATATCGTGATATCGAGAATTTATATAATGATATGTGATAACATAACACTACATCGTGATATCGAGAATTTATATAATGATATGTAATAACATGACATTACATCATTATATTGAGAATTTGTATAATGCTATGTGATAACATAACACTACATCGTGATATTGATAATTTATATAATGATATGTGATAACATAACACTACATCGTGATATCGAGAATTTGTATAATGCTATGTGATAACATGACATTAAATGTACATCGTGATATCGAGAATTATATCATGATATGTGATTACATGACAATTTGTCATGATATCTAGCACATATTTAATAATATCATGATTACTGGAAACTGCGTCATATTATCGAGAATTGATATAATGATAACATGATTACGAGAAACAACGTCGTGATATCAAGAATTATTATACGTAGATTTCTTTGAATTCAATAAAGTCTTAATATTTTTTCTATTTATTTATTATTGCGAGTGTCGTGATGCCGAGAACTTACAAAATGATATTATGATTTTGAAAATGACGTGGTGATAATTAAAAAAAAAATTAAAAAATAAGTTTTATAAGTTCATATTCCGACAGAGTTATATAGCAGTATTGTCAAATTTAAAAAAATCAGAATCAGTATTAAATTAACTCAATTAACAAATACAGATTGATATAAGTACCTGCTCTTAAAATAAAACCGCGCAGCCGAGACTGGTCCAGTTTAGTATGACTTGAATTTTTTTTTTCTTTCTTTCTTTTCGGAAAGTGAAATTTGACGTATCATAGACATAATGATTTTTATCTTAAAACCTCAGAAATCTCACTAATCTCTATCTGCAAACAACAATACGGATTTTAATTAATTATTTTTATCTTACCTTGGTTGTGAAATAAAAACAAGAAGACAGTCACGGACACCTGGAACAATCCAGACAGACCAACCATTTTGAAGTGAGTGTTTAATCATAATTTACATCACGTGACATACAACTTGTGGATGTTTCACTTCCTGATTTGATGTATTATATTTGACGTGTTGATTTAACCGTTACCTGTGAATCCTTAAGAAGGAAGTCCAAAGTTTGAACAAGATTCCTCGCGTGGAGAGGAACTGTATGTTAGATTAAATATGCAGTGCTTTAACATGGGACATAATATGGTTGACATATTTCCAAATCCATGACCTACACCACATCACTTAAATTTGATCAATCGACATTATGTAAATGCATTGATTGCCTAAAGTGTCCTTTTTGTTCGCAGATTAGCAGCTATCACGCATGTATAGCGGTTCATGTCAATATATATCCATACATATGTACCTGTAGCTTTATAATACCGAACTACCAGTATCTAAGGCCGCATATGGAAAACATCAGAATAGGCTTTATACTGTGAAACGTCTGTATAATTCGGGATGATTCATTAAAAAAAATATTGTTACCATCGCGTACACCCTTATTGTTACCATCTCGTACACACTTATTGTTACCATCTCGTACACACTTAATGTTACCATCTCGTGCACACTTATTGTTACCATCTCGTACATACTTATTGTTACCATCTCTTACATACTTATTGTTACCATCTCATACACACTTATTGTTACCATCTCGTACACACTTATTGTTACCATCTCACACACTTATTGTTACCATCTCGTACACACTTATTGTTACCATCTCACACACTTATTGTTACCATCTCGTACACACTTATTGTTACCATCTCGTACACACTTATTGTTACCATCTCGTACACACTTATTGTTACCATCTCGTACACACTTATTGTTACCATCTCACACACTTATTGTTACCATCTCGTACACACTTATTGATACCATCTCACACACTTATTGTTACCATCTCGTACACACTTATTGTTACCATCTCGTACACACTTATTGTTACCATCTCACACACTTATTGTTACCATCTCGTACAAACTTATTGTTACAATCTCGTACACACGTATTGTTACAATCTCGTACACACTTATTGTACAATCTCTTACACACTTATTGTTACCATCTCTTACACACTTATTGTTACCATCTCGTACACACTTATTGTTACCATCTCGTACACACTTATTGTTACCATCTCGTGCACACTTATTGTTACCATCTTGTACATACTTTGTTACCATCTCTTACACACTTATTGTTACCATCTCGTACACACTTAATGTTACCATCTCGTACACACTTAATGTTACCATCTCGTGCACACTTATTGTTACCATCTCGTGCACACTTATTGTTACCATCTCGTACATACTTTGTTACCATCTCTTACATACTTATTGTTACCATCTCATACACACTTATTGTTACCATCTCACACACTTATTGTTACCATCTCGTACACACTTATTGTTACCATCTCATACACACTTATTGTTACCCATCTCGTACACACTTATTGTTACCATCTCATACGCACTTATTGTTACCATCTCTTACACACTTATTGTTACCATCTCGTACACACTTATTGTTACCATCTCAAACACACTTATTGTTACCATCTCTCACACTTATTGTTACCATCTCGTACACACTTATTGTTACTATCTCACACACTTATTGTTACCATCTCGTACACACTTATTGTTACCATCTCACACACTTATTGTTACCATCTCGTACACACTTATTGATACCATCTCACACACTTATTGTTACCATCTCGTACACACTTATTGTTACCATCTCGTACACACTTATTGTTACCATCTCACACACTTATTGTTACCATCTCGTACACACTTATTGTTACCATCACACACACTTATTGTTACCATCTCGTACACACTTATTGTTACCATCTCGTACACACTTATTGTTACCATCTCGTACACACTTATTGTTACCATCTCACACACTTATTGTTACCATCTCGTACACACTTATTGTTACCATCTCACACACTTATTGTTACCATCTCGTACACACTTATTGTTACTATCTCACACACTTATTGTTACCATCTCGTACACACTTATTGTTACCATCTCACACACTTATTGTTACCATCTCGTACACACTTATTGATACCATCTCACACACTTATTGTTACCATCTCGTACACACTTATTGTTACCATCTCACACACTTATTGTTACCATCTCGTACACACTTATTGTTACCATCACACACACTTATTGTTACCATCTCGTACACACTTATTGTTACCATCTCACACACTTATTGTTACCATCTCGTACACACTTATTGTTACCATCTCACACACTTATTGTTACCATCTCGTACACACTTATTGTTACCATCTCACATACTTATTGTTACCATCTCGTACACACTTATTGTTACCATCTCACACACTTATTGTTACCATCTCGTACACAATTAATGATACCATATCGTACACACTTATTGTACCCATCTCGTACACACTTATTGTTACCATCTCATACACACTTATTGTTACCATCTCGTACACACTTATTGTTACCATCTCGTACACACTTATTGTTACCATCTCGTACACACTTATTGTTACCATCTCGTACACAATTATTGATACCATATCGTACACACTTATTGAACCCATCTCGTACACACTTATTGTACCCATCTCGTACATACTTATTGTCACCATCTCGTACACACTTATTGTTACCATCTCGTACACAATCATTGATACCATCTCGTACACACTTATTGTACCCATCTCGGGCACCCTTACCATCTTAGTT
The DNA here is from genome assembly GCF_902652985.1 of Pecten maximus. Classification (NCBI taxonomy): domain Eukaryota; kingdom Metazoa; phylum Mollusca; class Bivalvia; order Pectinida; family Pectinidae; genus Pecten; species Pecten maximus. Next base: position 26,495,799 of record NC_047031.1, on the reverse strand, counting down.
CTTCCTATTGATACTTGGATTTGATTTTATAACTGGTTACAGACTTCAAAAAGATCTCTTCCCCATTGGTAGAGATCTCCCTCGAGTGAGTTTGATTTAGATCTCAGGCATTTTTCTATGGTCAAAATGATAACCATATCAATTCGTTACAGAAAATGACATTTTATCTCCCTGAATGGGTTCTTTTGGTATGTATTGGGGTGCTTTAGACACCGTTTTTGTAAATGAAGGAACACCTGTTTAACTAATACAATTTTAGTGACACTGGTAATATCATTTATGATTTCTCAAATATCACTTACGAATCACTCCATCGTCGGCCTAAACTTTACCAAAATGGTTGTCTCATATGATGGTCCCATTTTTTCGAGACAGAGGAAACTTCGAGACAGAGGAAACTTCAAAATGACACCGACACCATAACTTCTATGTGTCTGATTTTAATGCAAGTCTCCTTATAGGCTATGACGTACTATCTATAGCATGTTTATATCGAACGATTTATTTTATTTATGGTCGGTATAGATACAATCTTGATACGTTTGATTGTGACATTTCACGTGTCACATTTATTGCAATCAAAGGACAATAAACACGTTTTACAGCCCGACAACAGTAAAATGGTTATACACGTACACTTTATTGAGCAACACGGAAGAATGAATGTACATCATTATTTATACAAATATACGAACGTATACGTATATATAAAAAATAATAATAATTTAGAAAATAGGTGTGAATCCTGAAACTGACTCATTCTTTTTTTGTTTTGTTTTTGTTTTGTTTTTATTCTAAAATGACCCGTTTTCAGGTCCGTATTTCTAATATCCTTTTTTTTAAAGTAAATGTGTACATCCTCCTTAGCCTTCCGTATTTGTCTCATAACGCTGAAACCAAGTGGGATGAGGAGGAGTAGGAGAGGAGCAGTTATCGGGTTTGGGGAGGGATGTATTTTCCCCCCTCTCTGTCCGTCTACTATACCCCATCCCTTGATGAATTTTAATCAAACATTACACAATTACAAAGAACCATATAATCTCACAAAATGTGAGTTTTAGGGTTGTTGGGTCAAGGTCAAGGTCATCGATACTATTTTTAGAAAAATCCATTGTCAGCACCTAAGCGGCCTGATTCCATAAGGGATGTTGATCAACCTTCACAAAGTAATGAAGGCACATACCATTGACACGTTTCTTTATAAACCATTAGTACAATAGCTAGCGGAGGCCGATAAGGGGACATGTATTGCTTAAAGGGACATTCCTTCGTTCGAATGAAGTGAATGTCGCCAAAGTGAATCTTAGTGGGAAATATGTAGTCTTCCAAATAGTAAAAGGTATAATCTTTGAATTGATACGGCAGTTTTACTCTCAAGGGAAACCAAAGTGATTCAAATATCAAGTCATCAAAATTATCAACTCGACACGAAGTATCTCTATCCACTTCAAAGGCTGACGGTATTTGTGTACGAAAAGTCATTTTTATGTACATTTTGGCGTTACTTTCATTACTGGTAGGCACAAAATCTCGTATAATCCTCATTCGAGCTTAGATTTAAACAATAGAAATATTGCACGTTTCTGATGTACGAAGGGATACCCTTTAAGCGTTACTCGGTATGCTTGATGATATCTATCCGTTCCATTATCCCGAGACACAAAAGTAATGCCGAATCGATAGATATACGGATACTATTAATTACTTATCAATGCTGTATAGTAGATATTTCCTCACATACGCACTCACCACACACATGCATGTCGCACGCACGGGAGGTCATCCTTAAATGGACCTTAGCTGTTAATAGGACGTTAAACTAAATAAACCGAACCAAACCCCGTGGCGGGAATCATTGATTTAATGTGTTTAGTATTTCGTCAGACACATATTTATATTTCCATTGATTTCTTTGTTTTATTGCGTTGTTGGGTTTATTACTGTCTCAAGATCAAAACAAATTATAACAATGACTAAACTTCCTTGTTTTACATAACACCGACGCTATGCCCCCCCCATATGAGGCTGATAATATTGCACAGCTTATCAGAAAATGCTCAATACTCTTTGCTTCCTACATTTTTCTACTTAAACCTTAACCAACATAGAAAGCGCACAGCTAAGCCCACTGTGGTCAGTATAATAATTTCAAATTCCCGATCGTTATTTTCTTTATCTCCCGATTGTAAATTTTCTTATTTCATTTCATGTTTCAAGGTGATTTGGTATTTAAGACGTTGTTTCGATTGTCATGGTTTCCGTGATACATGTCGACGAATGACGAGGAAGAAAAACTAATGACAAGGTTGATATGTCAGGTTGATATGTCAGGTTGATATGTCAGGTTGATATGTCAGGTTGATATGTCTGGTTGGTACGTCAGGTTGATATGTCAGGTTGGTATGTCAGGTTGATATGTCTGGTTGATATGTCAGGTTGATATGTCTGGTTGATATGTCAGGTTGATATATCAGGTTGATACATCTGGTTGATATGTGAGGTTGATATGTCAGGTTGATATGTCAGGTTGATATGTCTGGTTGATATGTCAGGTTGATATGTCAGGTTAATATGTCAGGTTGATATATCAGGTTGATATGTCAGGTTGGTACGTCAGGTTGATATGTCTGGTTGGTATGTCAGGTTGATATGTCAGGTTGATATGTCTAGTTGATATGTCTGGTTGATATGTCTGATTGATATGTCAGGTTGATATGTCAGGTTGATATGTCAGGCTGATATATCAGGTTGATATGTCAGGTTGATATGTCTGGTTGATATGTCTGGTTGGTACGTCAGGTTGATATGTCAGGTTGATATGTCAGGTTGATATGTCAGGTTGATATATCAGGTTGATATGTCAGGTTGGTACGTCAGGTTGATACATCTGGTTGATATGTAAGGTTGATATGTCAGGTTGATATGTCAGGTTGATACATCTGGTTGATATGTGTGGTTGATATGTCTGTTTTATATGCCGTGTTGATATGCTGGTGCAATGCCAGGTTGATATGCTGGTTGTTATGCCAGGTAACTATGCTGGTTGCTATGCCATGTTGCTAGGCTGATTGCTTTGCTAGGTTGATATGTCTTGTTGATATGCTGGTGCAATGCCAGGTTGATATGCTGGTTGTTATGCCAGGTAACTATGCTGGTTGCTATGCCATGTTGCTTTGCCAGGTTGATATGTCTGGTTGTTATGCCAAGTTGATATGTCTTGTTGATATGCTGGTTGCTATGCCAGGTAACTATGCTGGTTGCTATGCCATGTTGCTAGGCTGATTGCTTTGCCAGGTTGATATGTCTGGTTGGTATGTCTGGTTGATATGTCTGGTTAATATGTCAGGTTGGTATGTCATTTTTATATCTGGTTGATATGTCAGGTTGATATGTCAGGTTGGTATGTCAGGTTGATATGTCAGGTTGGTATGTCAGGTTGGTATGTCAGGTTGATATGTCAGGTTGATATGTCTGGTTGGTATGTCTGGTTGATATGTCAGGTTGATATGTCAGGTTGATATGTCAGGTTGATATATCAGGTTGATATGTAAGGTTGATATGTCAGGTTGGTATGTCAGGTTGGTATGTCAGGTTGATATGTCAGGTTGATATGTCTGGTTAATATGTCAGGTTGGTATGTCATGTTGATATATCTGGTTGATATGTCAGGTTGATATGTCAGGTTGATATGTCAGGTTGATATGTCAGGTTGGTATGTCAGGTTGATATGTCAGGTTGATATGTCAGGTTGATATGTCAGGTTGATATGCCTGGTTGGTATGTCTGGTTGATATGTCTGGTTGGTATGTCAGGTTGATATGTGTGGTTGATATGTCAGGTTGATATGTCAGGTGGATATATCTGGTTGATATGTCAGGTTGATATGTCAGGTTGGTATGTCAGGTTGGTATGTCAGGTTGATATGTCTAGTTGATATGTCAGGTTGATATGTCAGGTTGATATGCCTGGTTGGTATGTCTGGTTGATATGTCTGGTTGGTATGTCTGGTTGATATGTCAGGTTGATATATCAGGTTGATACATCTGGTTGATATGTGAGGTTGATATGTCAGGTTGATATGTCAGGTTGATATGTCTGGTTGATATGTCAGGTTGATATGTCAGGTTAATATGTCAGGTTGATATATCAGGTTGATATGTCAGGTTGGTACGTCAGGTTGATATGTCTGGTTGGTATGTCAGGTTGATATGTCAGGTTGATATGTCTAGTTGATATGTCTGGTTGATATGTCTGATTGATATGTCAGGTTGATATGTCAGGTTGATATGTCAGGCTGATATATCAGGTTGATATGTCAGGTTGATATGTCTGGTTGATATGTCTGGTTGGTACGTCAGGTTGATATGTCAGGTTGATATGTCAGGTTGATATATCAGGTTGATATGTCAGGTTGGTACGTCAGGTTGATACATCTGGTTGATATGTAAGGTTGATATGTCAGGTTGATATGTCAGGTTGATACATCTGGTTGATATGTGTGGTTGATATGTCTGTTTTATATGCCGTGTTGATATGCTGGTGCAATGCCAGGTTGATATGCTGGTTGTTATGCCAGGTTGATATGCTGGTTGCTATGCCATGTTGCTAGGCTGATTGCTTTGCTAGGTTGATATGTCTTGTTGATATGCTGGTGCAATGCCAGGTTGATATGCTGGTTGTTATGCCAGGTAACTATGCTGGTTGCTATGCCATGTTGCTTTGCCAGGTTGATATGTCTGGTTGTTATGCCAAGTTGATATGTCTTGTTGATATGCTGGTTGCTATGCCAGGTAACTATGCTGGTTGCTATGCCATGTTGCTAGGCTGATTGCTTTGCCAGGTTGATATGTCTGGTTGGTATGTCTGGTTGATATGTCTGGTTAATATGTCAGGTTGGTATGTCATTTTTATATCTGGTTGATATGTCAGGTTGATATGTCAGGTTGGTATGTCAGGTTGATATGTCAGGTTGGTATGTCAGGTTGGTATGTCAGGTTGATATGTCAGGTTGATATGTCTGGTTGGTATGTCAGGTTGATATGTCAGGTTGATATGTCAGGTTGATATGTCAGGTTGATATATCAGGTTGATATGTAAGGTTGATATGTCAGGTTGGTATGTCAGGTTGGTATGTCAGGTTGATATGTCAGGTTGATATGTCTGGTTAATATGTCAGGTTGGTATGTCATGTTGATATATCTGGTTGATATGTCAGGTTGATATGTCAGGTTGATATGTCAGGTTGATATGTCAGGTTGGTATGTCAGGTTGATATGTCAGGTTGATATGTCAGGTTGATATGTCAGGTTGATATGCCTGGTTGGTATGTCTGGTTGATATGTCTGGTTGGTATGTCAGGTTGATATGTGTGGTTGATATGTCAGGTTGATATGTCAGGTGGATATATCTGGTTGATATGTCAGGTTGATATGTCAGGTTGGTATGTCAGGTTGGTATGTCAGGTTGATATGTCTAGTTGATATGTCAGGTTGATATGTCAGGTTGATATGCCTGGTTGGTATGTCTGGTTGATATGTCTGGTTGGTATGTCAGGTTGATATGTGTGGTTGATATGTCAGGTTGATATGTCAGGTGGATATATCTGGTTGATATGTCAGGTTGATATGTCAGGTTGGTATGTCAGGTTGGTATGTCAGGTTGATATGTCTAGTTGATATGTCAGGTTGATATGTCAGGTTGATATGTCTAGTTGATATGTCAGGTTGATATGTCTGGGAAATATGTCTGGTTGGTATGTCTGGTTGATATGTCTGGGAAATATGTCTGGTTGATATGTCAGGTTGATATGTCAGGTTGATATGTGTGGTTGATATGTCAGGTTGATATGTCAGGTTGATATGTCTGGTTGGTATGTCTGGTTGATATGTCTGGTTGATATGTCTGGTTGATTGTCTGGTTGATATGTCAGGTTGATATGTCAGGTTGATATGTCAGGTTGATATGTCTGGTTGGTATGTCTGGTTGGTATGTCTGGTTGATATGTCAGGTTGGTATGTCTGGATGATATGTCAGGTTGATATGTCAGGTTGATATGTCAGGTTGATATGTCTGGTTGGTATGTCTGGTTGATATGTCAGGTTGGTATGTCTGGATGATATGTCTGGTTGATATGTCAGGTTGATATGTCAGGTTGATATGTCAGGTTGATATGTCTGGTTGTTATGTCTAGTTGATATGTCTAGTTGATATGTCAGGTTGATATGTCAGGTTGATATGTCAGGTTGATATGTCTGGTTGGTATGTCTGGTTGGTATGTCTGGTTGATATGTCAGGTTGGTATGTCTGGATGATATGTCTGGTTGATATGTCTGGTTGATATGTCAGGTTGATATGTCAGGTTGATATGTCTGGTTGATATGCCAGGTTGATATGTCTGGTTGTTATGCCAGGTTGATATGCTGATTGCTTTGCTAGGTTGATATGTCTTGTTGATATGCTGGTTGATATGCCAGGTTGATTTGTCTGGTTGATATGTCTTGTTGATATGTCAGGTTGATATGCTGATTGCTTTGCTAGGTTGATATGTCTTGTTGATATGCCAGGTTGATATGCCAGGTTGATATGCTGGTTGCTATGCTGATTGTTATGCCAGGTTGATATGCTGGTTGCTATGCCAGGTTGCTATGCTGATTGCTTTGCTAGGTTGATATGTCTTGTTGATATGCGGGTTGCAATGCCAGGTTGATATGCTGTTTGTTATGCCAGGTAACTATGCTGGTTGCTATGCCATGTTGCTTTGCCAGGTTGATATGTCTGGTTGTTATGCCAAGTTGATATGTCTTGTTGATATGCTGGTTGCTATGCCAGGTAACTATGCTGGTTGATATGCCATGTTGCTAGGCTGATTGCTTTGCCAGGTTGATATGTCTGGTTGGTATGTCTGGTTGATATGTCTGGTTAATATGTCAGGTTGGTATGTCATGTTGATATATCTGGTTGATATGTCAGGTTGATATGTCAGGTTGGTATGTCAGGTTGATATGTCAGGTTGGTATGTCAGGTTGGTATGTCAGGTTGATATGTCAGGTTGATATGTCTGGTTGGTTTGTCTGGTTGATATGTCAGGTTGATATGTCAGGTTGATATGTCAGGTTGATATATCAGGTTGATATGTAAGGTTGATATGTCAGGTTGGTATGTCAGGTTGGTATGTCAGGTTGATATGTCAGGTTGATATGTCTGGTTAATATGTCAGGTTGGTATGTCATGTTGATATATCTGGTTGATATGTCAGGTTGATATGTCAGGTTGATATGTCAGGTTGGTATGTCAGGTTGATATGTCAGGTTGGTATGTCAGTTGGTATGTCAGGTTGATATGTCAGGTTGATATGTCAGGTTGATATGCCTGGTTGGTATCTCTGGTTGATATGTCTGGTTGGTATGTCAGGTTGATATGTGTGGTTGATATGTCAGGTTGATATGTCAGGTGGATATATCTGGTTGATATGTCAGGTTGATATGTCAGGTTGGTATGTCAGGTTGGTATGTCAGGTTGGTATGTCTGGTTGGTATGTCAGGTTGATATGTGTGGTTGATATGTCAGGTGGATATATCTGGTTGATATGTCAGGTTGATATGTCAGGTTGGTATGTCAGGTTGGTATGTCTGGTTGATATGTCTGGTTGATATGTCTGGTTGATTGTCTGGTTGATATGTCAGGTTGATATGTCAGGTTGATATGTCAGGTTGATATGTCTGGTTGGTATGTCAGGTTGATATGTCAGGTTGATATGTCTGGTTGGTATGTCTAGTTGATATGTCTAGTTAATATGTCAGGTTGATATGTCAGGTTGATATGTCAGGTTGATATGTCAGGTTGATATGTCTGGTTGATATGTCAGGTTGATATGTCAGGTTGATATGTCAGGTTGATATGTCTGGTTGATATGTCAGGTTGATATGTCAGGTTGATATGTCAGGTTAATATGTCAGGTTGATATGTCAGGTTGATATGCTGATTTCTTTGCTAGGTTGATATGTCTTGTTGATATGCTGGTTGATATGCCAGGTTGATATGTCTGGTTGTTATGCCAGGTTGATATGCTGATTGCTTTGCTAGGTTGATATGTCTTGTTGATATGCTGGTTGATATGCCAGGTTGATTTGTCTGGTTGATATGTCTTGTTGATATGTCAGGTTGATATGTCAGGTTAATATGTCAGGTTGATATGTCAGGTTGATATGCTGATTGCTTTGCTAGGTTGATATGTCTTGTTGATATGCCAGGTTGATATGCCAGGTTGATATGCTGGTTGCTATGCTGATTGTTATGCCAGGTTGATATGCTGGTTGCTATGCCAGGTTGCTATGCTGATTGCTTTGCTAGGTTGATATGTCTTGTTGATATGCGGGTTGCAATGCCAGGTTGATATGCTGTTTGTTATGCCAGGTAACTATGCTGGTTGCTATGCCATGTTGCTTTGCCAGGTTGATATGTCTGGTTGTTATGCCAGGTTGATATGTCTTGTTGATATGTCAGGTTGATATGTCAGGTTGATATGTCAGGTTGATATGTCAGGTTGATATGCTGATTGCTTTGCTAGGTTGATATGTCTTGTTGATATGTCTGGTTGATATGTCAGGTTGATATGTCAGGTTGATATGTCAGGTTAATATGTCAGGTTGATATGTCAGGTTGATATGCTGATTGCTTTGCTAGGTTGATATGTCTTGTTGATATGCTGGTTGATATGCCAGGTTGATATGTCTGGTTGTTATGCCAGGTTGATATGCTGATTGCTTTGCTAGGTTGATATGTCTTGTTGATATGCTGGTTGATATGCCAGGTTGATTTGTCTGGTTGATATGTCTTGTTGATATGTCAGGTTGATATGTCAGGTTAATATGTCAGGTTGATATGTCAGGTTGATATGCTGATTGCTTTGCTAGGTTGATATGTCTTGTTGATATGCCAGGTTGATATGCCAGGTTGATATGCTGGTTGCTATGCTGATTGTTATGCCAGGTTGATATGCTGGTTGCTATGCCATGTTGCTATGCTGATTGCTTTGCTAGGTTGATATGTCTTGTTGATATGCGGGTTGCAATGCCAGGTTGATATGCTGGTTGTTATGCCAGGTAACTATGCTGGTTGCTATGCCATGTTGCTTTGCCAGGTTGATATGTCTGGTTGTTATGCCAGGTTGATATGTCTTGTTGATATGCTGGTTGCTATGCCAGGTAACTATGCTGGTTGCTATGCCATGTTGCTAGGCTGATTGCTTTGCCAGGTTGATATGTCTGGTTGTTATGCTGATTGCTTTGCCAGGTTGATATGTCTGGTTGTTATGCTGGTTGATATGTCTGGTTGATATGTCTTGTTGATATACTGGTTGCTATGCCAGGTTGATACTCCCGGTGTCGTCGCCATCCTAATTCTCATTTAAGGGCTATGTTATAACCTGACCTGGATTAGCGTTGTTAGTGTCGTCGATGAGGTACAAGACGCATACTCTTTTGAAACACCTGGTCTTACAAGGATCGCCATGTTCTCGTTAACTACGCTGTATGCTCAGTTGTCTTAACATTGCAAAGCGGTGTTGTCTTTAAAAAAATTGATATTATGAAATCTAGCATAATAAAGATTTACGAAGAGACAAAACAGGATTAGCGATTGCTTTCTTTATTTAATAATATTCATGACATTTAAGTAGTTAACATTCAAAAGAGAAAACATGAATAAAGATATATATAAACATGAATGATGATGTATGTCTTTGTTATTTTATATGAAAAAACATCTAGTAAAGTTTTAAAAAGAGAAAAAAGGAATACCGATATATGGCTTTTGTTACATTATAAATAATCCAGCATAACTAAGATTATTTTATATCCAATCAAGACTAAGGAATTGTATTAAGACTAAACGATACTTAACATGATAACTTACCAACATTTTACCACAACAATACTATAGGCAGGCAGTCAAGAAAAATAACTGTCAATATATCCTCTGGGATGTACTGTAAAAGTGGAAATATTCGCGGTGTGGACATTTTCGCTTATTTCGCTATCAGTAAATCTCCGCGAAAATGTTCACATGCGAATATATTAACACATAAAAATACTAAATATAAAAGATACATGTTAGCGCAAAAATATCTTGACGGCGCGAAAATATCCAAACCGCGAACACTTTGGAATCTGGCTAAGCGAAAATTTTCACACGTGAAAATATCCACTTTTACAGTATATGGTGGGTGAGGGTGTTAATGAGTAGGCGAGGTCGTCATATGATGAAGAGGCTATGTCTGTTGGTGGGTGGGTTGTTGTGTATGTGACTGGATGGATGAAGATGTGTGGGGGTTCGGATGATGGTGGGTGTAGGTTGTGGGGTTGAGTTTGGATTTGTGGCTGTGTGTGTGTACGTGAAGGTACGTGCGGATGAGGGTTGGTTGGTGGGTGAAGGTGTGTGTGCGTTGATGGTTGTAGGTGAGTGAGATTGGGTGGGTGGTTGAGGGTGTATGTGGGTGACGTAGGTTTGGTGGTGGTGAATGTGTGAATGTGAAGGTGTTTGTGTGGTTCAGGTCTTGTTGGTGGTTGTGTATGTGCGAGCGTGAAGGTGTGTGTGGTCGGATGGTTGTGTGGTTCAGATTGTGTTGGTGGTTGTGTATGTGTAAGTGTAAGGTGTGTGTGGTGGGATGGTTGTGTATGTGTGAGTGTAATGTGTGTGTGGTTGGATGGCTGTGTGGTTCAGGTTGTGTTGGTGGTTGTGTATGTGTGAGGGTGAAGGAGTGTGTGGTGGGATGGTTGTGTATATGTGAATGTAATGTGTGTGTGGTTGGATGGTTGTGCAGTTCAGGTTGTGTTGGTGGTTGTGTATGTGTGAGTGTAATGTGTGTGTGGTTGGATGGTTGTGTGGTTCAGGTTGTGTGGATGGTTGTATATGTGACGGTGAAGGTGTGTAGTGTCGGATGTTTGTGTATTGATGAGGCTGGGTCTGTGAGTATGTGTGTATGATTATCTATGCGCTTTATAGTTGCTATTTTAAGATGTAACTTTACCCAAACTTGACCTAGATTTGACCAAGACTGACCTAGATTTGACCTTGATTTGACCTAGATTTGACCCAGACTTAGCCTAGATTTGACCCAGACTTGACCTATATTTGACTTGATTTGACCCAAATTTGACCTAAATTTGACCTAAATTTGACCTAGATTGGTGTCGTCGATGAAGCAAAACACGCTTATCCTACCAGAACACATTATCTCATTTCCCTTGAATGTTTTTAATGGCCTCATTGGAAATTTTATTGTGTTTCTAGTCGATTGTTTTTAAGATGATATTGTCTAGTATCTTTTAAAAGCTCCACACAGTGTGACTGGAACTGAGGCTATGTGTCCACTCGAGTCGGTGTGCTGTCCAGCTCTATACATTTAAGGCCAGTGATCTGGAGCCCTGTAATAAAAGTCGAGTAACTGAACAAGGTGTATGGTATATGTATATGACATTCTGAGTAATGAAAATATTAGTTATGTGTGTTACTGTTTATTTTGGTGAAAGTGAAATTTGCTAAAATTCATAAATCACAAATATATATATATATATATATATAGTAATAATAATAAAAAACACAAACCAGAAAATCACAAGCGCTTTCACATGCTTTGAGAGCAAGCTCTTCAGGTGTAATTACACCTGAAAAGCTTGCTCTCAAAGCGTGTGAAAGCGCTTGTGATTTTCTGGTTTGTGTTTTTTATCATTATTACTATGTATATTCATAACAAGGACATTATTTAATACTATCATATAGCAAAATAATATATCAAAAATTTAAAAGCTTAATCTCTTACAAATTATGCATTGGGGACTTTGGGACAGCGTCTGATGCGGCAGATAAAAAAAGACTTTTCAAATAAACAAAACTCGGTATCACATGGGTTCACATTTGCGGTAAAATGAAGTATGTCAATGATCAGGTGAAGCTTTTCGATGTGATCACACTATACCGTCCCACTTTACAGGACTTAAATACACAAATTAGCTACAGGGACACGCACTATCACTGGTGGTACTATCCAGCAAAGCTTATATACCAGGTTATATTATAATGATCAGCTTTATCTTCCCCCAATTTTACAAATATCTAGCGCCCTACGTACCTGTGTTGACAAGCGACACCATTCGCTTCATCGCAGCTGAAAGCCTCCATGGCACCAATGTGGGTTGTTGACCAAGAGACACCGGTACCATTACGGTTATATACCAAACCCATACACAGGTTAGACTCTCCAGTCTGTGGAGGTTTGAAACTCAGCCATGATGGCATGGGTGTTGAATACCTCAGTCCTGTCCAGATCTTACCTGAACCGACGGTACTACTGGCTGTGTAAATAGATAAAAAAAGAAATTTAGGAACGTTAAATTGGCCAAACATTCAAAGAAGAATCAAGGAAAGCGTATTAACAAACTATTAGTAGGAAGGAAGAACCTAAACGGAATATTCATTTACTGCAATGCAATTAAAAAAAAAGGGTATTTAGAATGTTACAGCGGCCGATGCTAGATAACAAGTGAAAGATTATCACTAGTTACGCAGTGGGTTTTTTTTTTTAATGAAAAATGGTTAACTATAAGGCCGGGTATTGCGGAATTGTTCTAAGAAAGTAGAAAGCAAATTCCAGATTTTGTAGGAGGAACTTTTAGTAGTTAGTATTAGAGATGCCACAAGTATTCCTGTTGGAAGGAATTGTAGTAATGCAGTCAGACAAAAATAATGATAGTTATCTATTTGGTAAAGTTACCTACTTAACAGAAGCAACTGGAAACGGATCCAGCTCCTATGGTAGCGATATTCATCTTCTGAATCAAACGTAAGTAGTTCAGCGCCTGTACTGGCACAGTGATCCTTGAAAATGTAAATTAAGTTTGATTGTAGCTGTCTGTTAGAGTAGCAATGCAAATCATGTATTCTGGCTATAAAGGAAGTCCAAGTACTACTTGTCACACAATGAAACCAGATGTTTAGAGTACATATCTAATAACAAATAATTAAAAACCAAATGTATAGAGTATATATATAATTAAAACTAATTAATCACAGATTAATGACAAAGATGAAGGTTATTTAAGCGTTGAACTGTTACCAAATGGTAGTATACAGTCAATATCGACTGTATACTACCATTTGGTAACAGTTCAAAGCGTATAGTTACATTCATAAATAATTACTGTATATAGTGTAGGTTATGACGCGTTTAAATTTGACGCTTACTCTATCACTGACGTCATCGAGTTGAAATACCGGAATAGTCGAAATTTTCAGAAGGTATAATATAGTCCCTCATGTCGTCATTAATAGCAAACACATAACATGGTTTTGCACAAATTTGGCATTATTTTATATTTAATATACGTTTGTGGTTATCCTCAAATTGTTCACAATTGCATAATTTCTGATTGTTTAAAATCAAAGCAGTTTTCCTGCGCAATGATATACGGTTAACATTTAGAAGTGATGCGGCATTGAACGGGTGCTGCACAGGACAGACTCAATTCCTCGGAAACACTTATGATTCTATCGACTGGATTTACGTTATTTTCAGAAGAATATCAGCTCTTAGATTATAAATGAAACTCGTCTTGATAGTAGATGAAAACGATTCCAAGGATATTTCGTTCGAAACAGATTCTAGTCTAACCGGTCACATCAGTGTCGTTAACGTAGCAGAGGATTCTCAACTTCAAATGGGCTCTATTTTGTAAGGTAGGCCTTTGACATCAGTAAATAACCAGAAAACTAAAATACACAACCGGAAACCATGTCGATACTCCCGATTCTTTACAATATTTTTTGTTATAAATACCGAACTTTCAATGTTGTCGTGTCTTGCATAATGTCTGAAAATTCGGAAACGAGCCCCTGTGAGTGTGACGACATTGACAGTTTGATAATTTCGTATACATCAAGAATGGCGCTTATAGTAATTTTGTGCTCACTACATTTTTTAATTACAAAATATAACTCTCAAAAAGTGTGAAGTTTCTTTATTTTTCGTGATGGCTTCTGCAAATAAATGCTTGCATTCGAAAGCTCTTTATACCGAAAGTAACTAGCGGCCATTGTTTTGACCAGCAACACCTGGGCTGTATTCCTACTCTGACCGAATCACTGTAAATTGTAGTATACAGTCTCATGAATACAATTTAGTTTACTAACGACATATAGACAAATGCAACACAGAATGTAAATATATATCTAACTAACGCCAAATAATGACAAACGAAACATATCAAGTATATATCTAATAAACACCAATTGATGAAAAACCAAGTAAATGGAGTATATAACTAGTTAACGCAAATAAATGACAAAACAAATTTATAGAATAAATCTGAAATTATCACCAATTAATGACGAACCAAATAGATTAAGTCAAAAGTTACATTCAAACTATAGAGAAACAGTAAGCGCTGGAATATCTTCAGAATTCAATTAGTTATTTACTCACTTTAAATTGAAAAAAAAAAATTAAGCTTTTGGAGCTTTTGTTTTTTAGAGGATTTATCTTTGCCTTGTTAACAGTAATTGGACTAACCGCGAAAATAAATGCCCAACCAATATCAACATAGATACGCAATATATAGACATTTTTACTACCAAATCTTTACAAGGCGTGGTTGTGCGAATTTTGAAACTTGCGACTGAAACAATCGAGACATATTAGACCAAAGAAATTTAAAGTCATACACTATGCGATATGAAAAGCATTTTCAAAGAACAATTTCATCAGCTTCCTGACTGAAAACGTAAATAGGAATAGATAATTTAAACATACTACCTTAGCTTCCTCAAACGTCTTCTCCTCTATGGTTACTGTAAAACACAAATCTCCTCTATGTCCCCAACGCAATGGGCACTTCACTGTAGAGTAACCTATGGAATGAAATAAAGTATATTTGCTTTCTTACGGTAAATATGGGCATATTGAAATACAACGTGTTGTAGGTTTCAAAGGTAAAAACAGACTTTTCACCTGTGTTTTGTTTTCAGACCTGTCAAACACAAATTTAATTGAAACCTCTTAGCTATTCTTAAAAGCCACTGTTTTCCTTTTCAAGATTTTAATCCATTTGCAAAAATAGCAATTCATTAACATGTAGGCAGTATTTTCATCATTTATGGTACGAACAGGAAAACAAAACAAAACAAAACAATAGTTTAATGGGTATGATTGCTTTAGTTATGTTCCATTTAAACTGCTTGCCCATTTGAATTTAGCAAAATAGCACCCACAACTTTTTTTACGTTCATCAATCATTAAATGTTTTGCAATTTCTTGTCCGGCTTTAAATTTTCAGCACCATTTTTAAATATGTATTAATCTTTCTAAACTCAAAGTAGAGCAGGTGTGCCTAGAATCGCTTTAAGTAAATCAAAATGTTTTTCCTTAACATTACCACTGTGCACATTTTATTTTTAAATTTCATCACAATTCATATTTTGGCAGTTGTCATATTGATGTCTTGTCAAGATGTTTGCAAATGTGGCGACATCGGATTGAAGAAAGTTTCATAATGTTCAAACGGTTGATTAGCGTGTGGTTTGTGTTACTTTCTGAGTTTTCTCGGAAATGACCGTCCCTTCCAAACGATAGTTTCAAGGCAAACAGAGATAAACCAAAAATGATGTATACATACCAATCTAACTAAATTTACGAAAATGTTATTGCTACAAAATGACGTCTGTATAATATAATATGATATATTGTTGAAATCATGAGGTTAATTGAATGGTCATCGTAGTTTTTCTGAATGACTCTTGTAGGTCTATTGAATGGTCCTCGAGTCTGCAAAAAAACAGTCTTTATCACTCGTCTCATGCGAACTCTGGAGTTTACTAACACCCGCCTTCATCACACATCTCATGTAACTTATTGAATCTACATAGAACCATCTTCATCGCTTGTCTCGTGCAAACTCTGGCGTCTACAACGACTCTGATTCCACACTCGTCACTTGATGTCATATAACATGCATATCTTGAACGAATTCATATTGTCAATGATAACGCTACTGTAAACTTTACATTACCGTGTTTCACACAGTGATACGCCTGGCCGGTATCAATGCACATCTCATCGATAGCACAGGTATGTCCTGCACATCTTCCACCGATACCCTACAAAACAAAAGTAGATGATATTCTTCATATCACATAATGCAACCACAAGCGCCTGCTTCTGATTGGGCATGCATAGCAAAAAATAGACATTAATGATGATATAACAACAAGTTATAACACGTAAACGGTCGGAAATGGGGCTGATCTTCGATTCACCTTGCATTTAAGTTTAATCCGACTGAAATATTTGATGCAAACAAATTTCAGCAACACACCATTGTTTAAAACCCTTAACTATCAATACGTGATATGCTATTTTGTCGTGTTACAATGATTTAAGGACAAGATAAAGCAGTCGTGATAGCCGACTAGACAGTGACTGTGGAACGGAAGTAGGAAATATATTTTAGAGCGATTTTGGAACGGGCAATCAAATTGGTCAAAAGCTCTGTAAACAATAATAAATGTATTTGTCGACCAATCAGACTGTCCGTTTTAAAATAGATCTAACATAAACAGCCTACTGATGCATATTCTGATCTTCAGTTGCCATACCTTGTAAATAAGGTAGAAGTAGGGGTCAATATTTTTTTCTATAAAAACTGACCAGAAGCAAACGCCTTGGTGTAAATCAATTCATATACATAACTAGATAATCAACATATCTCACTCAATTTTACCCTGTAGGGCATGTACGAAATGTAATGAAACTGCTTAAGAAAATAATTGCATAATGAACGTTCTTATATTGAGGTATAGAATCATTTTGTTTAACTGCGGTTATATATATTCAACATTATAAATACTAAAAAGTACAGATTAGTAAGCCCGGGTACATGCAGGATTGCTTTGCACATATATGTTGATACTAGTATTCAATAGTTGTATAATGGCTACTTTAGAGAAAAAAATAGAAAATGATTAGCACAAGTACACAACGATAGTGAGTTTGCATACATGTATATGTATTTATGTATATTTCCCAGTACTTTGAATAAATACTACTCAACTAGTGAATATTGATTACAGGCATATACTGAAAGTATACATATATGTTATTATTATTATACTCTTTAAGTGTATGTTCATCAAAGTAAACATGTGCAGTGTGAACCATTACACAGACTTACTATATACAATTAATGTAGCTGACAGATGGATATAAGAACAGGCAGACATATTGATTACACATATAACTTAAATGAACGGTAGTCCATGCTCATATTGTGTCAATGATTATTTACTTTATTCTGAGAGCTATAACTCTTATGAATAATTTTAACATTAAACATTTTCCAATAGTCAGGTATTATTCTGTAAGGTTTAATTAATAAGAAAATATAATGGATAAGGCTAGGATTGATTCAAGATTTTTTTCAACTTTGGATCATAAACATCCTATTGTGTTATGTAAATATTAGATTTACATTGTATAATATTTACAGACGAAGTGATTATTAGTGTAAACGTTGTATTTATGATCTTTACAGACGGAGTAGTTATTGTTATAAAGGCATAGATGATCTTTATAGACGGAGTTATTTTTACAGTAAATATTACATTTATGACCTTTACAGTAGGAGTGATTATGACAGTAAACGTTATATTTTTTGCCTCCACTGTAATAAAACTCTCTTCAAATTTATGACAACTGCTTATCCCTCTCGCTTTTACAAATCGATTTGTTAATTGACATGTTACCTCCATGTTGTAGAGCTCTGTTTGCTGCATTATCTCATTCTAAACACGTGTACCAAATAAAAACCAGCAAGACAAATGTATGGCGATAAATTGGCTCACGTTTTTAGGAGTGGCCGCAATTGTTTTATTTTATTTTCATTCTTCTATGTTGATCATGATAATTGAAAAGATTTTGATTATTAATAGTATTTCTTTGAATTCTTTGTATGAATAACACCTTGTACAGCAAAGGTGAGCGGAAGATAGATTAGTCCGCTTTACAAATTACAACATTGGTTAACGCTACAATGCACAATACCATAATGGCAAAATAGCTCACATAAAAAACATTTCTCACTTACAACACATTGCGCACATACCAAACATTAAACAGATAAATCTAACATGCAATAAAATATGAGAGGGTAAGCAGTAGATTTGTGAAATTCGTTGACAAGATTTTGATTCTTCCAAATTAAAATGGCGACTGTCCGAATTTTTTTTCTCAATGCTGGGATGCCCAGTTAGAATTGACCAATGAGAGATTACCTTTGCTCTATGACCCCGGATGTGACGCGTGCCATATAAGGGTCACGGGGCGTGGTTGATCGTTATCGAACTATTGGTAATATAATTCTGCCAGTTAGTGCAAAAACATGTTTGTTTGCTACAAACTATAATTATGATCTTTACAAACAGAGTTACTGTAAATGCTATATTTATTATCTTTACAGCTTTACAGACGGAGTGATTATTACTGTAAACGTTTTTTCAAATTCATTTTCATTATTTTTTTTTGGGGGGGGGGGGGGGGGGGGGCAGAAGAAGTAATTATCACTAACGCTTGGTTCCTTTTTTTATGTTTTTAGCCGGATATAGGGTTGGTGTAGTTTTGTTTATCTATGCGTATTGGTAACAACTGTGTCCTTTACTAAGTCGGCGTGAGTTCGATTCCACGATTAAGTGTAAAATGTATGTTAATTTTCTACAGTTTCGTCCCACTGTAAGATCACTTTCGCGGTTCTTTCCGGTATGACGAGAATGCTGAATACAGGCTATCTTACTTATTGCGTAATGATAAAGTTGATGTGTACAGTGTATCTTAATTTGACAATTGCAGATGAAAATGAGGGTTATACTTGCCTGTGGGATATTCGTTTTTTCCATTGGTGTATCTCTGGAATCTATTCCCCAAACACTTTGCCTTTGGTTTTCATCCGAATTCAATATACATCTTCCTGTGCTTTTTCTGTAGCGGATAGTGAGACATAATTTGTATGCCACACACAGCTCTAAGCACTGATAAAGGGTCGGGATGTAGATCAAAAGAAATCCTTGGTTTTCTAACGGAAGTCGTAAACCTGTTAATGGTACCTCAAAAACAGATCCAGCAAACTGTAGCAGATATATAAACAACAGAACGCGTAAGATATCCATTGGAATACACGTTAACTTCATATTTCTATAATTATAAGTCAGCAATGACCTAATACTCCTGTCAGCGAGTTTATCAGGTTGATGAACCAACACACATACATAAATGAAATCCCGTGATAACTGTTTTGTATCATACAAATTCGGCAACTCGACTACACTCTATTGAGGATATTCCGTCGCATTCATTGATCGCCTCTGAATATGAATTAAATCAATGTTTTAACAACAGTCAACCTCTCCTGAAAGTGTTCTATTTATATTACCACATAACAACTGATGTGTAACTCATCACGATTGGTCGTGTATGACCTCAGACAATTCTGCATGATAAATTTCTGACCCCTTACCAAATGATTTGTTTACTAGAGATTTTTGTTGTCGTCTTCTAATAAAAAAACAAGTATTTGTTCACGTTTCTGGATCTTTATGTAGTCAGTAGAGGGATGTGCTGACAGAATCTAAAGGTTGAGTCGCATGTAACGGCATTTACTGGTGGCAAAATACTAGATATTGTATCAACGCATAATGAGAAAATAACAACCCATCCATATAGCCGATGTGCAATGGACCATGAATCATATACGTTGTAACGTTTTACATGTTCGGGAACTCATCAGAATTGCTTTAACAAACTTTAATACACTACAAACGATGATATATCGAGAACGAAATTATCAGCAACATTAATTTTAGAACTCGCAGTATCATTATAGACGACTTTAAGAAAGCAAAAATCGAAACACGACTCATTGATTGTACATAAAACTGTCTATCCTATGAAATGTTAATGACAGTTAAATCGCGATGTATACTATCACTATTCCTGATGTCGTGTGCCAATGTGCTGGGTGCCTAGTATACTGTCTCTGGGCCTACCTAGCCTCATAATCGTCACCCATAAAGTCTTAGGTTTTACGGGTTTGATCCGTGGGAAAACTTCAACAGACATGGTTTGACATAGGTATTCATATTTCATCGACCAATCAAAATACTCCTTATGAATAACGTTCGTCGTTCGCTGGGAAAATATAAACGGTATACCAAGATAGCTACGCACATGTGTCGCCATTGTTTGATATCTGCAATCTTGGCAAACACACCAAAGACATGTAAAATAGTTTTAACTTATTGATACATTGTCCATTGGAATATATAAATCTCCTATTAATTGAAGTTTACGTGCCAATTTCAAAAAATACCTCACCGCCATTTAGTTTTGGTCATGGGCAGTGGAGGAGCTTTTTTCAATGTCTTTCATTAAAATATCAATATCCTTTATTTGAATTACACTTCAATCGGTCAGCCCTCGCAGTAGTTATCTATTGTATAATCAAAGATTTTCCCTGATCCGAATTACTTCGATATTTGAAATTGAAATGCTACACAGAATTAACTCATTGTTCGTCAGATTTGGCCAAATTTCCTAAATCACAATATACCAACGTTATTACTCTCGGCCAATACTAATCTGCACAATACAAAGGAACAATCATTTTGATAAACTATGCTTCAGAACATGTTTCTTGTGAAATAATTAATTCTTTTTTACTTTCCATGACATACCATGGCATATTAATGATGAAATCCGAAAGTAGTGTATCGTCAATAGATATATCTGTAAGACAAAATTTAGAAATATTATTATTAAACAACTGGCAATATGTACGAATGCCTTATAAAATGTTTTTTTTTTCCTCAGAAGTAACTATGTTTCTCTTCAAACAATGGAATGTTTGGTTTTGAAGAAAGTTCCATTTGTTTTATTTATTTGTTTATTAATTTATTTTTTTATTTTTGTAAATAGGAACCTACCAATATACTTATAAAAGTGTGAATATCGGATGTATATCGGATGAGATGTTGTGGTTTGTTGCAAATGCAATATGGCTGACAGCAAATGCATTTTAAGGTAGGAAAGGCATTCGTCAGCTGATAATCCTTCATTGATAATCCTGCACTGATAATCCTTCATTGATTCCCTTCCTCCAACTGCTTATAGGGATAGCGAAATTACTAAAATAACGTTTGTATCTTTGTGATATATAATTTTACTTGTAGAACATTTATCCATATATGGAACTTGAAATCAGAGTAGGTCAAACAAAGGCGGTGTCTAGATTACAAGAGACATTTGAGTCAATTTAAAAGGCCTTCGTACCATTGTTTTATCATTACTTGTATCTAATAAATCCCAAGTTTTGTGAATGGTTCTTTCAATATTTGGAACGTATGGGTCAATGTTGTACGTAATCACAAGCATTTTGTCCCTAGGGATCCCATGTTTAACTCGGCTCATCCGGATGGTTAAATTAAACATTTAAAATTCCCAAATATAAAAGTTTTGTTTTGAACAGCGAATCTTACAATCTGTAACGCTATAACGGACGGGTAAATCGACTAGTGCTGGTTTAAACGGTAATCAATATATCAAATGGTATCTTTCCATCACGATTTACAATATTTATCGGTTTTGTTGATAATGTCTTACCGTATGAGTTATTGTTACCAAATTTGATCTACACGGTGAAATATTTATCTTGATAGACTAGATGCCACCATAATGGTTATAACTAGTGATTCAGTACTCGCAACAACCAGGGTCATTTGAGGACGAGTTTAAAGTACTCGTAACAGGCAAGGGTTAAATAAGGACGGTTGTCAAGAAACCACCTAAATCCAGCGTCATATAGGGATTGATGACAAGGAGACACCACAGCAAATGTTACATGATCACTGATGTAAAATAGACAACAGCCAGGGTCAAAAAAGTACGGGTATGCAGAAGACAACAACATCCATGGTCATATGAGTACGGGAGTCAAGGAGACACCACAACAACCAGGGTCAAATGAGGACGGGAGTCAAGGAGACACCACAGCAAGTGTAATATGATCACTGATGTAAAATAGACAACAACCAGGGTCAAATGAGTACGGGAGGCAAGGAGACACCACAGCAAATGTTATATGATCATGATCACTGATGTGAAATAGACAACAGCCAGGGTCAAATAAGTACGGGTATGCAGAAGACAACAACATCCATGGTCATATGAGGACGGGAGTCAAAGAGACACTACAGTCATATGAGGACGGGAGTCAAGGAGACACCACAGCCATATGAGGACGGGAGTCAAGGAGACACCACAGCCATATGAGGACGGGAGTCAAGGAGACACCACATCAAGTGTAATGTGATGACTGGTGTAAAAGAGACAACAACAGCCAGGGTCAAATGACTACGGGTATGCAGAAGACACTAACAACCAAGGTCATATGAGTACGGGTGTAAAGACAAAAACAGCCAGGGGCATATGAAGATGACCTCCTACGGGGCATATGAAGATGACCTCCTACGGGGCATCGTTAGATCTTGTATTGAAGTGTATCTTAGAGTATCGTAGAGGGGTGGAAATTACAAGTCTAATTTTAATGAGATTGAGAATGTTTCAGGGATGATTCTACAACATTCAGGTGTCATCTTTTCCCATATTATCCGCCATACTGTCATAAATAAGTCATATCTGATAAAACAGTATACTACACTCTCATGCTAGTTGACGGGCATGTATTTGATATGAATTAAATTGAGAGACGTCACAAAAAAACCTCCAGAGCGTGGAAACAATAACATGTAGACAAATTACCGTCTTGTACAAAATTTACAATAGTGAGATATCTCATCATCAATATCGTGGTATATATACCTCAAATGTCAGAAACAGTATAAACAAGTCAATAATAAGTAGGGAAAGCTTGATGACGTATCCCTTTTTCGTTTAATGTGTTTAAAATCTCCGTTAGTTGTCTTCATACCAATGTTTAAAGACATGTATTCTTACTCTCAGAGACACAATTTATTCATCGGGGCCTACACTTCCGTCTAAAAATATAGTGCGGGATCATTGAAATATCATGTCGCAAGTATGTCACATCACTTCGGGTACAAAACAAAGTCATCGCCCGATTGTACGTTAAACAGTGTATTGGAAAACATGGTTTTATCCCACAAAAACGCACCTCGTTGCCCTTCGTTATGGTCAATAACCAGGAGCCCTAAAATGATATAATTTGGACAATCAATGTTAATATATCAACCGTATTTTAGCCGTTTAATATGCTGTGGCCAAATGTGATATGGAGTGAATAATGAATTTTAAATAGTTTATGGTTCAATTGCCTTTTTCGAATGTGGAAATATACCCTCAGGATAGTGCAAGACGTTTTATTTCTCGTTTCTTCTCGATTGTTAAAAGTGCGAACATCACATCATTTTAACATTGTTTTACGTGCTATCAACAGTTAAGAACGGCCTCCCGTGTATGCGATTTATATATGTGTTTGTCTCCCTGTGATAGCGCAGAACTAATGCCATTAATTAACTAACTAAATTTAATACAGAGCAGCTTCCCATAATCTATTTGTTCTGGAACCATACACTGGTTATTTATTCTAGGATTGAAGTATTTCTTACATGCTTCAGGAGTTATCCTTCCTCTTGGATCTTTTTAGTTCTCAATAAATTTATACGTATGTACAACCTTACATGCATCTATAAGTGGGCTATGTAGACTTGATCGATAGACTCGCCCACCCATTTTGAACGTAATTGATTTTGTTTTGTAAAAACTTCATAATTATGTAATGACGACCCCATTCATATTAGCTTTTAAATAATTGGAAATTAACATCAATTTGTATTGTAAACTGCTGAATATTAGACCCTATTTTCGAGGCCGAGATGTATTATAACAGTTTTTTTATCTACCATTCGTAGTCATGGTCTGTGGCTTCAAACTACTTAGAATCATAACTTCATAGTAATTTCTCGCTGTTGAGTTTCGCTCTCCTCCTTGTGGGCGGTCCAGGTCCTCCTGCAGTGAGGTGTTTTACTATATACTTTGGCTATTTCCTGGCTATAGGGATTTTAAGACAGCATGTTATGATTTCTAGATGGTTAGTATTCATTGTATTACCTCATGACTGTACCAGTGTCCGTGCATAGTTAAAATGCTTCACGCGACAGGGATGTGTAAAACATCGTATAAATGAATTCATAAGCCCCGGTCTATTTGTTATGATACTATAATACATATATATGGACCGATCGTGATTGGTACCAAGCACCGGTTGTTTTTAGAGTCTCGGCATGATATTTGGGTAAATCTAAAAACAGGGGAATAGTGTAAAAGGAACGGGTTGTTGGGGCTTGTACATTCATTGTGCGGTCCTTGTCACTCAGCTGACGGAGTGTACTTCTTTGGCTCGGGAGGTAGAGTCGGAGATTATTTTCGTGGTATTCTTTTCAGGATTCTTTTCACTGTTTTTTTTTCACACATCTGTCATTTGTGAATATTGAAAAAAAATCAACAGGGTTTGTTGAATCAGTAACTCAAATTAAGAAAAATATTATCCTTTAGTTAGCATTTCAAATCACTATAACTTATTTGGAACAACCCACCATATAAAAACTAGACATTTTGAATTTGCACCAGAGTATAAAATATGGAGCCATGGATAGCACGTTTGACAGTCACTGATTATGAAGTTGCTATATATATGTATAAATAACCTAATGGGTATTTGATGAATCGGAATGAGTTTTTGATCAAAATTTAGGTCACAATATTTAATAAGTGAAAAATTAAGAAAATTCAGATTATTTTTTCGTTATATGAGACGCAAAACTTTACTTTACATCAATCACAATGGCCAAATTTAATTTAAAAATTACAATTATATACAATAAAACATCAACGCTGAAGTCTGTGTAAACCAATTGGTTGGTTGGTCGGTCCCTATATCAAACACGCGAAGGTCAATGCTGCCCAATGGGTCCATGGATACGAAGATAAATCACCATTTTGCAATTAGAAAACATACACATTCTAAATGCTGTGGAATTCAAACCTAGGGCCAATTACACTCTCCGTGAAGATATCCCTGTGGTTACCTATTTTTAATCCTAACATCCTCTGGTGGTTGGCTGTTAAAATATGTCCATATTGCCTGTTCTTATACTACGATGGCCGATAGCGGCCGACAAAACACTCCTATAAGTAAAAAGTGTTCTGTCTGACACTTTGTCAATTCACTAGGAGACAGTTTACACATTTTGTGAAAAAAAAAGTGAACTGTCATGACACTTTGGCAGTTTACATTTTTACTTTCACAAAATAAACATCTGGGACAGTTAAGGTGGGCGGGGCGGAGGGGGGGGTTAATTGTAAGATTATATTACGAGAGCCGTGGAAAATACACTGCAAGGTGTGTTGTTCCCATGCACTCTGTTGAACATTGCGTATCTTAGATTTTTACGGTATAGACTCGTGGATAACTATATCTTAAACCAATATCACTGTTTATAAGAAGAACTCACCGTTTAACGAGTATGATATCTACAGTTATTGGCGATTTAAAGTATATTAACCAAACTTGCAGAAATGCTTCTCAATAGTTACGGATGACAATGATATGGTATGGTATACTCCCTCAATTGCACGGAGTTACAGCATATAATATACTCTCAAGCTGATTTACGATTCGTTATATATAACCTATTCAACAGTTATCATGATAACTAAGGATAACATGTAAACAAATGGTGAAGGTAAAATCCGTCAACTGTGTATTCGAATACAGTAAAATCGATATAAATTGCAATAGGGTCTTAAATGAGTTTTTCTTTCTTGTGAATTTTTTTTGAAACGGGTCTTAGAAATTTTTTTTTTTAATTTTATTAGTTTTGCGAGCATTGGAGAGCAAATACTTAGAGACGGGTTTTAAAGTCAAAATGCGGAGGTCAATATCAAACAGACCACCATTTTGTTTCGATTGTCAATTCATGACGTCACAACATTGTCCATATTATGCCGTCAAAATCGATTTATGACTGACGAAGCCAATGAAAAACTCAATGTATATCACTCTAGTGACATATGAAAAAACATTACTTGAGCGATTTCACCGGAAAATAGACCGATTACGTAATGAGTAATATAGATAAGGGGGAAGACATTTCAATGTCTGGTGGAGACATATTCAATGTTTTTTTGGCGGTTTTTATTTTTTAACCCAACATTGGCTTATTATTTTATGTTTGATCAAAGTGATATTTTATATATGTATTTGGTATATATGAGTAATTTCATTTCATAATCTTCTATTATCACTTTTTCATAATTAATAAATATTTTGTCACCCTCTGTGAGGGTGGCCTTATTCATTCAAATACAGTTGTTGAATTGTTTCTTGTAAGTGTGTAGATGCACAAAAACTAATACGGAAATGTTACAGTTTATAATACGAGTATAACTGATATACAATACCTATAATCATACCAATAATACAGTAGATTCAGGGGGAAATCCAGTCATGTTTTAATGATAATATCATTGTCTTCACATAACTATAATTCTTCCATACGGAATTTTCCATAACTTCTCTATTTGGCGGCTATGTCGTATGTGTATATTTGCCTTTATCACTTATCGCACATAAGGCATTGTTATCAGCTATAGAGTCTCGTAATATAATCCTATACCCCAACCCCGCCCACCTGTTTATGTTTATTTTGTGAAAGTAAAAATGTAAACTGCCCACATGAATTGACAAAGTGTCAGACAGAACACTTTTTAGCTCTCCTGGACGGGTTGGACGGATTCCAGGAGAGCTTACGCAGTCATTCTCATGTTTTTGCCGGAAGTTGAATTATTAAAATTTTGTGGACAGAGGATATCAGAAACAGTGGGACTGTCAGAATGGATTTCAAGACACATGATTGGGGTCGACACGAACTAGATTTGACAAGAAATTTGATGTGTTAAATGTTTTCATTTTCGAGTAATCGTCAATTTACGGTGTCATTTTGGACATACTCGGTGTCACAGGGACATGCCGAACGTATTCTGAGGAGTTATGAGGCAAAGTTCCTATATCAACCCACTGTAATGTGTATATAGTAATGTGCTGCAACACACGTATCCCTGTGCCGCTGCAAAAATTTGCTGCTATGCGTATGTCGTCTGCTGCAGTGTACAGAGTGCCTCGCGAGGTATACGTATACGTCCGATATGATTCTTTGGAACAGTGATTCTCGTTCCAGTTTCCGTAGTCTGAAACACAAGAAATGTAGAATTGTCTGTGAAGTTTCATTGAAATCGGCCCTTCGGTTTAGGAGGAGTTGTCCGGACAAACTTAAAGTTTTGGTTCTTATCAGAAAACCTGTTTATAGTGACCAGTTGCCATAGCAACCATAATTTTGAGAAAAAGGAAAGTGGCATAATGGTAGACCAAGGCCACACAACAGTTGATGTGTAATGGTAGATCAAGGCCAAACAACAGTTGATGTGTAACGGTAGATCAAGGCCAAACAACAATTGATGTGTAACGGTAGACCAAGGCCACACAACAGTTGATGTGTAATGGTAGATCAAGGCCACACAACAGTTGATGTGTACCGGTAGACCAAGGCTGTACACAACAGTTGATGTGTAATGGTAGACCAAGGCCACACAACAGTTGATGTGTAATGGTAGACCAAGGCCACACAACAGTTGATGTGTAATGGTAGACCAAGTCTGTACACAACAGTTGATGTGTAATGGTAGACCAAGGATGTACACAACAGTTGATGTGTAATGGTAGACCAAGGCCACACAACAGTTGATGTGTAATGGTAGACCAAGGTCACACAACAGTTGATATGTAATCGTAGACCAAGGCCACACAACAGTTGATGTGTAACGGTAGACCAAGGCTGTACACAACAGTTGATGTGTAATGGTAGACCAAGGCCACACAACAGTTGATGTGTAATGGTAGACCAAGGCTGTACACAACAGTTGATGTGTAATGGTAGACCAGGCTGTACACAACAGTTGATGTGTAATGGTAGACCAAGGCCACACAACAGTTGATATGTAATGGTAGACCAAGGCCACACAACAGTTGATGTGTAACGGTAGATCAAGGTCACACAACAGTTGATGTGTAATGGTAGATCAAGGCCACACAACAGTTGATGTGTAATGGTAGACCAAGGCTGTACACAACAGTTGATGTGTAATGGTAGACCAAGGCCACACAACAGTTGATGTGTAATGGTAGACCAAGGCTGTACACAACAGTTGATGTGTAATGGTAGACCAAGGCTGTACACAACAGTTGATGTGTAATGGTAGACCAAGGTTGTACACAACAGTTGATGTGTAATGGTAGACCAAGGCTGTACACAACAGTTGATGTGTAATGGTAGACCAAGGCCACACAACAGTTGATGTTTAATGGTAGACCAAGGCTGTACACAACAGCTGATGTGTAATGGTAGACCAAGCCCACACAACAGTTGATGTGTAATGGTAGACCAAGGCTGCACACAACAGTTGATGTGTAATGGTAGACCAAGGCTGTACACAACAGTTGATGTGTAATGGTAGACCAAGGCCACACAACAGCTGATGTGTAATGGTAGACCAAGGCCGCACAACAGTTGATGTGTAATGGTAGACCAAGGCTGTACACAACAGTTGATATGTAATAGTAGACCAAGGCCACACAACAGTTGATATGTAATGGTAGACCAAGGCCACACAACAGTTGATGTGTAATGGTAGACCAAGGCTGTACACAACAGTTGATGTGTAATGGTAGACCAAGGCCACACAACAGTTGATGTGTAATGGTAGACCAAGGCAACACAACAGTTGATGTGTAATGGTAGACCAAGGCTGTACACAACAGTTGATGTGTAATGGTAGACCAAGGCTGAACACAACAGTTGATGTGTAATGGAAGATCAAGGCCACACAACAGTTGATCTGTAATGGTAGACCAAGGCTGTACACAACAGTTGATGTGTAATGGTAGACCAAGGCTGTACACAACAGTTGATGTGTAATGGTAGACCAAGGCCACACAACAGTTGATGTGTAATGGTAGACCAAGGCTGTACACAACAGTTGATGTGTAATGGTAGACCAAGGCCACACAACAGTTGATGTGTAATGGTAGACCAAGACCACACAACAGTTGATGTGTAATGGTAGACCAAGGCCACACAACAGTTGATGTGTAATGGTCGACCAAGGCCACACAACAGTTGATATGTAATGGTAGACCAAGGCCACACAACAGTTGATGTGTAATGGTAGACCATTACACATCAACTTCGTTAACTCGAACTCGGAAAACTCGAATACCCCGCTATCTACCTTGATATGAGATTTTTCGCTTTCTTTCACGGACTGTTTCCTGTGACAAATTACTACGCAGCTCTTCCATTCCCGCGAATTCATTGTTCCCTGTGAATGTATGTTTATATATCATAGAAATACTGGTATGTAACAATGATGGAAAACAGTGAGTTCTATAAAGTTATGATGTAAGAAGCATTTTATAGATTTATAAAAATTTCTTAAATGTTTTTTTAAAGGATCATTCAGTTAATACTCAGTTTTCACGAATCATTTATATACATGTCCCACAGGGTACTGATATTTTGACCAGTAGCATGTTTGCGTGAAGGGCTACCAAGTTTGTCAAATCAATGACCTTGACCCACTTTCAAGGTCACAGGAGTCAAATGTCTTGAAAATCTTTCAAACGACTTCTTCTTGATATCCAGAAGGCCCAGGGTACTGATATTTGGCCAGTAGCATGCTTGGATGAACGGCTACCAAGTTTGTTCAAATCAATGACCTTGACCCACTTTCAAAGTCACAGGGATCAAATATCTTAAAATCTTTGAGCAACTTCTTCTAACAAACGAAAAGATCCCAGGGCACTTATATTTGGACTGTAGCATGCTTGGATGAAGGGCTACCAAGTTTGTTCAAATCAATGACCTTGACCGACTTTCAAGGTCACAGGGGTCAAATGTCTTAAAAATATTTGTGCAGCTTCTTTTAACAAACTAAAAGGCCCAGGGTACTGATATTTAGCTTGTAGTATGCGTGGGTGAAGGGCTACCAAGTTTGTTCAAATGAATGACCTTGACCCACTTTCAAGGTCACTGGGGTCAAATGTCTTAAAAATCTTTCAAACATTTTCTTCTCACTAACCAAAAGGCCCAGGGTACTTATATTTGGCCTGTAGCATGCTTGGATGAAGGGCTACTAAGTTTGTTCAAACGAATGACCTTGACCCTTTTCAAAGTCACATGGTTCAGATGTCTTAAAAATCGTTTAAACATTTTCTGCTCACTAACCAAAAGGCCCAGGACACTGATATTTGGCTTGTAGCATGCTTGGATGAAGGACTAAAAGGTTTGTTCAAATGAATGACATTGACCCGATTTCAAGGTCACAGGGGTCAAATGTCTTAAAATCTTTGAGCAACTTCTCTCTAACCAAAAGGCCCAGGGCACTGATATTTGGTATGTAGCATGCTTAGATGAAGGGCTATCAAGTTTGTTCAAACGAATGACCTTGACCCTTTTCAAAGTCACAAGGGTCAAATGTATTAAAATCTTTGCGCAACTTCTTCTCTCTACCAAAAGGCCCAGGGCACTATTATTTGGATCTTGGTCCTCAGGGGTCTGAGGGGCGGGCCCACATGGGAAACATATAGCAAACTCTTTAAGATCCTTCTGCTACATGAATGAAAGGATTTGGTCTGAAGCATCCTAGTTTCAACGGGAATAAATTGTGTATGAACCGTGAGTCTTGGCCCCCAGGGGCTTGAGGGGCATGACTCAATATGCTTACTTGATGTAAACATATAATGCATGAAATAATTAGGTGAGCAATACAGGCCCTCTGGGTCTCTTGTTTATGGATGCAGAGAATGGTCAAATACAGTGACGTGCCAAAAGTCTTTCAATTTGTCTTCTTTTGCTATATATTCTTTGTATTTCCACATTTTTTCAATGAAATTTCCTGACATTGGTTATGAACGGATTTTGACAATATTTCGTCATGTTATGAAGAAATGTCCATAGTTTCTTCTCATAATATTCATTTATTTTTCCGTTGAGTATTTATGGAGCAATACGGAATTGTCTACACTGATAATTTCCGTGTGACGCCATTTCTCTATATGACGTTACTAAAATAACGTCAAAATGGCGTTCAAAAAATTAGGTATTGTAAAAAAAAAAAAAAGATTTCACTAGTCTTATACATCGGAAAACAGTGAAAATATTATGAGATGAAACAGGAAACAATTCTCTATAAGAGTACAAAATTTCATTTAAAACGATCAATACACAAAGTCAGGAAAATTCATTTAAAAAGTTGAAAATACAACGAATATATAGCAAAATTTAAAAAAAAAAAAAAAAGACTAAAATTGGCACGTAACTGTATATACAAACAAGCTGGATTTCAAATCAACGTCCAGAGAGCTACGAGGCCCTTGGCCTCTTATTACTTATAGGAGTGTTTTGTTGGCCGCTATCGGCCATCGTACTATACAGTCTTTGTTACCACTAATTCTTTTGGTCGCTTATAATTGGTAAATTGTCAGACTAAACCGACGTGGATTAACTTCTGTGTGGTTACATTGGCCTTACATTCAGTGTGCTTGAAAGCATTGGCGAAAATTGTATTCATTTTCCATAACAACATTAGCCTCATCACAGTGTGTAGTAATGTCGGGGACCGCATTACCACGGGTAGTACTCTCCCGCCGTCGGATTTGTTCCTCTTCTCGTATTATTTTATATAAACACGATTCATGTAATATTTACATGAAACCAAACGGTCTCCTAAATGTTCAAAATATAAACATCACACCACAAATCTCACAGAATAAGTGTTGTTGCAGATGGAACTACAATTTGTTTTTGTTATTATTTTGATGGTTGTTAAGAACCGAGCCAAGAACTATCTGACACTTTCTCGTCGACAATGACTGTTCTCTCTCGGCGTCACTCCAAAGTAAAATGCATTTTTTCGTTTGTTATTGGGTGATTTAAATAGATATGATCAAAAAATATCTTATTGTAAATATCTTGAATGACATTTTCTTTTCTTTTTTCAACAAACATGAGGTCATAACAACTTTGGCTTCTGGACATAGTCCATCAATCGCGTTAATTAAATGTAATTAAATGAAAAATAGTGGAAAAGTTGAAGTTACATCAATTTCAAATAAAAGGAAATATAATGAAATATTGATGCTATGTTCTAAATGTAGTGTGTAATATTTTTGTGAGAGTGGTCTCCCGTTCATTAACGATGTCACTTATATTTATTTTAATATGAAACACATCTATATGAGAATTTGAAATAAATGACTGATAAATAAATTTTGATAGATGAAAAAGTGAATGCCTCGGTTTTAAAACATCTTTTCCGTGAGACACGACATCATTATCCAGCATTTATCAAAGAAATCTTGTTACAAATCGAGAGTATCGACATGGTTTCCGGATGTGTATGCACACTGTTTTTGGTGTTGGGTTATTGACTAATTTCAAAGGCCTACCTTCTTCTTATTGCTATTATTATAACTCGCCTCCGTCAATGATGACGATTATGAATGTGTTTTGTGGGGTGCACAGGGGCGCTTAAAAAGAGTGTGTTTTTTAAGAGACATTTTTTTAGTATGGTTAAAAGGATAAAAGTTAATTGTGACCTAGTGTTCGTTCATAAGGGGCTTAAGGACTGAGTGTGGTATGTGTACCTTGAAGCCATCTGGTGTGGTGCATTGTACAATGTACTGCTGTTACCGGTAGGAGGTTCCATTGTTTAATTATGTGAGGTAAGAAGGCGAGTTTATATGTGTCCTTGGTAGCAGATATGCGTTTGTAAGTGTAGGGGTGTGCTTGTGTGGTTCTGTGTCTGTTGGGTGAAGGATGTTGCTGTATTCTATGGATACATGTTGGTGTATGATTTTGTAAAATATAACGAGTCTTGTTTGTAGTCTTCTTGTTTGTAGTGATGGCCAATTTAAGTTGTCTAGCATGTCTTGTACTGAGCTTGTTTGTGGTATCCATGTATTTTTTGTAACTGGTTTATTTGACTTGTGTTGTGAGGGTCCCATATGGAGGAGCAGTACTCCAGTTTGGGTCTAACGATGACCTTGTATGCATGTTCTTTGATGTGTTGTGAGTTTAGTTTTAGGTTCTGCCTCAAAAATCTTAGTGATTTCTTTGCGTTTGATGTGATGTTGTTTATATGCGTGTCCCATTTAAGGTTGTTTTGTAATGTTATGCCTCCGTACTTGCTGGAGTCTACTTGTTGTAATGTGTGGTTGTGGAGTTTGTATGGGTATTTAATTTTTGTGCGTTTGTTGGATGTGGATATGATATTGCATTTGTTCGGGTGAAAGGTCATCAGCCAATCGTGTTCCCATTTGCCAGCTGCGTCTATGTCATGTTGTAGTTTGGATGCGTCATTGATGTCGTGATATGTGTCAACCTAATTCCAAAATCGAGCCCCTGTGAATTGAACATCAAATTAGTGACGCTGATGTGACTGGTTAGACTGGAATCTGTTTCGAACGAAATATTCTAATCGTTTTCAACTACTGTCAAGATAACTTTCATTTAGAATTTAAGAGCTGATATTTTTCTGAAAATAACATAAATTCAGTTGATAGAAACATAAGTGTTTCCAACGAATCGAGTATATCCGGTGCAATACCCATTCAACGCTACATCCCTTCTAAATGATAACGGTATATCATAGCTCAGAAAAACGACTTTAATTTTAAACAATCAGAAATTATACAATTGTAAACAATTTTACGACATACGGAT
This sequence comes from Pecten maximus, assembly GCF_902652985.1. Taxonomy (NCBI): domain Eukaryota; kingdom Metazoa; phylum Mollusca; class Bivalvia; order Pectinida; family Pectinidae; genus Pecten; species Pecten maximus. The sequence continues at coordinate 26,461,890 of NC_047031.1, read as the reverse complement.
ACAATGTATTTGCATTAACACATACATTTTATTTTAATTTCGTATCATTAAACCGCTACGACGAGGATATCATTCTGAAAGTCACTATTTCTGCTCTAGTAAAAACGACTATGAAGGTTTCGGAAACGAAAATATATTCCACGTATACCTCTTGTCTCGTTATACCAGTATGATAACCAGATACTATACGTGGTACATCCTTATCAGTTGTACAAAAATAACAGTATTCAAAATATTATTAATCTAATTTACCATTGATTCGAGTCTATTTGTAATTAAATTTCAATTACTTATACCGACATTATATAATTTGAGTTGTCTATTTTAAATGTGTGAAAGAAGAACCGCAGTAGCCAAAACAAATCCGGATTTCAATCAGATTTGGTGTTTAGTTTTGCTTCCGGTTCGGACAGTGAGAAGTAAACTGAAGATTTGAAAAAGTAATTATGAATTTCTTAATGTCTACGAAACTCACATTTTACATTAAATAAAATCTCCCAATACATAAGTATTTTTTTCAGAAAGTATGGGAAGGTTTTTAGAATTGTAAAACTAGGACAGAAAATATAATGAAATACATGTATCAACATTGAATCAACATTAATATCATGATCACTATACGTTATGTGTCAAAACAACATAGATAAGATAATAATAAGTAAGGAAAGCTTATCGACATAACCCTTGGTCGTGTATAGGCTACATATGTAAAAACTTGTTGTCTTCATATACAAAGACACGATGTCTATATGCTTAAAGAAACATATTCTAACTCTCATCGGAGGTGGACTCGTCCATCAAAACATCTAGTGCGAGCGAAGTCAAATATCATGTGGCAGGCATGTCACAGTGACATCAAATCGGGTACAAAATAAATCATCGTCCTTCCATATTATACACTTATCATCGCCCAATTGTAGGTCTCACAGTGTATTGGAAAACAAGAAATTCATCCTCACCAAATCGCACCTCGTTGATTCCGTTATGGCCAATAACCAGGAGCTCTGAAATAAAACCATATGGATAATAAATGTTAATGTAAGGCACATATTCTAGTCGTTTAAAACGCGTCTTGTTTATATGGGATATGCTAAAAGTAGGAAATAATGCATTTTTATTCCTTCATGGTTCAATTTTCTCTTTCTAATATGAGAAATGGCAAAATATCCCCACAATAGAGCGTTAAATATTTTATGGATTTTTCTTGTCTATTGTTTACCGTGCAAACAGAAGTTTAGTTCAACATTCATTAACGTCCTAACAGCAGCTAAGGTCATTTAAGGCCCAGACGGCATCCACTCTTATGGCTCAACCTGATATCGGTTCGACGTTTAGCACCGCGATAGATTTTTATGCTTTGGGATATTCTGTTTTGCTGTTTAGGTGATCCATATAGTTTTCATCGTGTTTTTCATATAGGATGCAACTATTTCTTTTATTTTAACATCAATGTTAAGTGTGATGATTTAAAATAGATATAATTTAGAGGATAATTCACTAAATTTTTCATCAGTGTTTTTCTGATTTTCACAATTTTGGTCTGTAGCATTAATGGCGACCCCCAAAAGACTGCAAAACTGTCGAGCACGCTTATATCACTGAGTCCTAGAAGAAGCACACAACAGCTGCATTATGTTCCTTAAATCACGGACAAATTGCGTCGTGTTGCATGTGCACATCAACGCAATTTGCAATAACTTTTCAAATGTCATTATAAGTAATAAATAAGTATTTTTCCAATATAATTAGGTCGCAACATGTACCAAGTGAATATTATCTTTCCATATGATGACAATTTATCCGGTAAAAAAAGACTTTGAAATTTTTATTACAAATTGCGTCGTTATTACAAATTGCGTGGTGACAAAGGGCCATACGATAGCTGTATAAGGGCCCTAAATGACAATGTCAAAGCCATAGGTTACTATGTAAGGGCCATACGATAGCTGTATTAGGGCCCTAAGTTACAATGTTAAGGCCATAGGTTACTATGTTAGGGCCCTAAGATAGCTGTGTTAGGGCCCTAAGTTACAATGTTAAGGCCATAGGTTACTATGTAAGGGCCATACGATAGCTGTATTAGGGCCCTAAATTACAATGTCAAAGCCATAGGTTACTATGTAAGGGCCATAAGATAGCTATGGTAGGGCCCTAAATTACAATGTCAAAGCCATAGGTTACTATGTAAGGGCCATAAGATAGCTGTATTAGGGCCCTAAGTTACAATGTCAAAGCCATAGGTTACTATGTTAGGGCCCTAAGATAGCTGTGTTAGGGCCCTAAGTTACAATGTTAAGGCCATATGTTACTATGTAAGGGCCATAAGATAGCTATGGTAGGGCCCTAAGTTACAATGTTAAGGCCATAGGTTACTATGTAAGGGCCATAAGATAGCTGTGTCAGGGCCCTAAATTACTATTTTAAGGCCTTATGAGCCAGCCAACTGTTCCCGAGAGTGTCTAAAGGTATCTACTAGTAGTACATGTATTTAAAACCTGGACTTGTAGTCTTATCGATTGAGAGACTGGATCACCTGGGTTTTCTTACCAAACTGATATTCATATATCTTGATTCTAGTTTTTTTTGTTATTTATTATAATTATTGGTATAATAAACAAGTTATAGCCCAGGTTACAGGATATATCAAGCCAACCTTAACCCCGAACCACCATCCTAGCATGCGTTATGGTGTGCAAACGAATAGGCTTTCGACGTAATGAAAATACATTCTACGTGTATATGGGACGTTACTCAAATAAAAAAATGTATACCGTTCCGCCCTTCCCTATATAATTTACATCGGGAAGGTGTCATTTCTAATGGAATCTTATCGACCAAATTGTCTCAGAATGTGCTATGCACACACCAGGGCAGTCTAAAATACTCATATATTGAGGAAAACCTCTGTGACATTAACTGACAATTAATAAACCAGCCTTTCCACTTTAAAATGATCATAATTAAGCAGTAACTACCATTATTGTAGACTTTGGCATGTCTCTGCTAGGGGACAGAACCTTACGTCCTCTTCAGAGGTGCGAATGGGACCCATAAGTGAGTCATTGTCATACAAAAAGAATAACGCTAGGCGAAAGAAGAAAAAATATAATTTCAGCAAATCTAATTGATTCTCAAGAATCATGTGAAATGAGGCTATTCCTACTCTTTGTCTGCAACCGGACTGGAGCAGAGAAGAAATACGAATACATCATCTCCTTTATCTAATGGTGGCCCCGTGACATCAGTCCGTATATTACTCTAGTTTTGCGAGTAAGTTTAAACCTCGAAAAAATATCTCGTTTTTAAGTAATACATGTTTTGCTACAGTTTCATAAACATTTACATTTAAGGCAACTTCCTATAAAATTCTCGAACCTCAAAATCGCCTAAACAATCAATTAATTTTACATGTGGAGTGGATTCGGTATATATTGTTAAACGTCCTATCAACAGCTATAATAACGATGGAAGATATATCCTTGGTGCAAGCTGCATGCCTGTATACAGGCAAAATTTGCGAGGTAAATCTGACATGACAAAATAATTTGACCTCCATAGACAGAAGATGGTTTACCTCCGTAGTAGGTGTGCCGGTTATTGTGAGAGGCTATGGTGTTTTTGTTTTTGCCTCCTTGTGATAACGTGAAAACTAATGCCAGCTGCAAAGTGCTATCTCACTGAACTACCCTGCATATAAACGCAAATATCGCGCAATACATACTTTTGTTGACAAGCAAATCCATTGTTTTCATCGCAACTGACAGCCTCCATAGGTCCAATGTGAACTGTGCTGTTTTCAAAACCTGTCCGGTTATATGGCAATCCCAGACACAGGTTACTATCATTTGTCGCTGTGGTTTCGATAGGCATCCACCGTGGCATGTTTAGTGTATACGCCTGCCCTGTCCAAATCTTTCCCGATGTTGTAGTATTTCTGGCTATGAACAATAGAGGATATACAAGACTTACCAAGTTATATTATGAGAACATTTGTTTTGATGAACAGTTAACATGACTTAAACATAATTAACGAGTAATGGACCGTTACATATATATAAGAACAGAGAGAGATTTCGGTTTATTGTGTTTAACGTCCTATTAACAACCAGGGTCACTTAACGACGTGCCAGGTATTGGAGGTGGAAGAAAGCCGGAGAAGGTTAGTAATAAAGTGTCGAGACACATTAAGGTTCATGACCAGTCTTCCAGTAAATATTATTTGCTATTGAAATAGTTTTATGCAAACACCAGGGTGTTTGCGAGATGAGCTATGGTTTTACATGTTTCTTTTGAAAATGGAACACTTTGGTATTCACAAAGGCCTACCAGCTCTTCCTAATTACCTTATTAACCAAATTGTTAGTTCCGTTACAGCGAAAATAAGTAGAAACTTGTTTTTAATCAATCTCAAAACAAGTAACAGGTACGAAATTATACTTTTTCTATGGATAACCATATGAAATTTACAAAGGTACTCCTATGCTTGAATTCTAAAAAAATATTTTAGATTTTTACTTTCAGTGTTGCAAACTCACCTACCCTATGTAACAACAGAGTATTTATAATCAATACTCGGGTAAAATATCGATAGCAGTACCTTGCAGACAAATGGATAAACAACTTGTTTTATTTTTATAATGATGCTAGTTCCAGAAATGGCTCTGGATTTTTTTTAAAGGAAAAAAGTTTGCCATTGGATTTGCTAATATTGGGCAATGTATAGGTGAAATACACAGATAGTATGTCCTAGGATTGTAAAAGTGCAAGGTAACCTGGGGTTCATTACGGGTACGTATACATTTCCAATGGAATCTTACATAACAACGTGTTTCAGTTCTGTTAAATAATAAATGCAGTACCTCACCAGCAAAACCTATATGGAAGGCAGTATGGTGTATGCGGTCAAACATGACGGTGTTACAATAGGATTCACTGAGAGTGTTGTCTCAACGGATATTTAATGTCAGAAGTGTGGTCATGTACCTTAACCTATCGACCACTACGGTGTTAAACATCTATTAGGACCAACACTGAACATTTTGTAGTGTTCAACATGTACCTGGACCGGCAGAGAAAATTTGTAGTGTTGAATTTGCAGGGTTGAATATTGACCAGAACCGACAGAGAACATTTGTAGTGTTGAATTTGCAGTGTTGAATATTGACCAGAACCGACAGAAGACATTTGTAGTGTTGAACATTTATCAGGACCGACAGAGGACATTTGTAGTGTTGAATATTTATCAGGACCGACAGAGGACATTTGTAGTGTTGAACAGTTATCAGGACCGACATAGAACATTTGTAGTGTTGAACAGTTATCAGGACCGACACTGAACATTTGTAGTGTTGAACATTTATCAGGACCGACAGAGGACATTTGTAGTGTTGAACATTTATCAGGACCGACACTGAACATTTGTAGTGTTGAACATTTATCAGGACCGACAAAGAACATTTGTAGTGTTGAACATTTATCAGGACCGACAGAAGACATTTGTAGTGTTGAACATTTATCAGGACCGACAGAAGACATTTGTAGTGTTGAACATTTATCAGGACCGACAGAGGACATTTGTAGTGTTGAACATTTATCAGGACCGACAGAGGACATTTGTAGTGTTGAACATTTATCAGGACCGACAGAAGACATTTGTAGTTTTGAACATTTATCAGGACCGACAAAGAACATTTGTTATGTTGAACATTTATCAGGACCGAGAAAGAACATTTGTAGTGTTGAACAGTTATCAGGACCGACATAGAACATTTGTAGTGTTGAACATTTATCAGGACCGACAAAGAACATTTGTTATGTTGAACATTTATCAGGACCGACAGAGAACATTTGTAGTGTTGAACATCTCTCAGGACCGACAGAGAACATTTGTAGTGTTGAACAGTTATCAGGACCGACATAGAACATTTGTAGTGTTGAACAGTTATCGGGACCGACAAAGAACATTTGTAGTGTTGAACATTTATCAGGACCTACAAAGAACATTTGTTATGTTGAACATTTATCAGGACCGACAGAGAACATTTGTTGTGTTGAACAGGAGACTGAGAACTTCATTGAAGAATGGTGAACATAAGAGCGATTTTAAACTACGTACTGAGCAAATCTACCCGGAAAAAGAGCCATCCTTTGTGATGTTGATATTGCTCTTGTGATACAAACGTCAGCAGTTCACCCCCAGTGCTGGCGCAATAATCCTACAACAATCAGAAACGTTAATCTAAAACAATTAGAAAAGTTAATACAAAACAATCAGAAACGTTAATCTAAAACAATTAGAAAAGTTAATACAAAACAATCAGAAACGTTAATCTAAAACAATCAGAAACGTTAATACAAAACAATCAGAAACGTTAATTGCGCAGGTGTAATCAAAATTTCATTGCTATTTATTTGAATTCTCATTTTGGATATTGATATTGATCGACTTGGTGATTTGTAAAATTAACATATCCCTAGGAATGACCGATATAATTTAACATGTTGCTAGTGATGACCGATATGATTTAACATATCCCTAGGAATGACCGATATAATTTATCATATCCCTAGGAATGACCGATATAATTTAACATATCCCTAGGAATGACCGATATAATTTAACATATCCCTAGGAATGACCGATATAATTTAACATATCCCTAGGAATGACCGATATAATTTAACATATCCCTAGGAATGACCGATATAAATTAACATATCCCTAGGAATGACCGATATAATTTAACATGTTGCTAGTGATGACCGATATAATTTAACATATCCCTAGGAATGACCGATATAATTTAACATATCCCTAGGAATGACCGATATAATTTAACATATCCCTAGGAATGACCGATATAATTTAACATATCCCTAGGAATGACCGATATGATTTAACATATCCCTAGGAATGACCGATATAATTTAACATATCCCTAGGAATGACCGATATAATTTAACATATCCCTAGGAATGACCGATATAATTTAACATATCCCTAGGAATGACCGATATAATTTAACATGTTGCTAGTGATGACCGATATGATTTAACATGTTGCTAGGAATGACCGATATAATTTAACATGTTGCTAGGAATGACCGATATAATTTAACATATCCCTAGGAATGACCGATATAATTTAACATGTTGCTAGTGATGACTGATATGATTTAACATGTTGCTAGTGATGACCGATATAATTTAACATGTTGCTAGGAATGACCGATATAATTTAACATGTTGCTAGTGATGACATATTTCTGACTGATATACGTTGACATATACATATGCGGAAGAATTCAGCTGTAATGATATTTTATTAAATGACAGCAGTATGAAAGTAAGTCACAGAAAAATAAACTCATCCCGAGACCATACAATGATGTAACTGTTAAAGCCTAATTTAAATTCCTTGATTGAAAACGTTGTGTTCTCTGGGTGAATAAAGTAGATATATAAACGCATTGAAAATCACAACCGAAGCAATTGTATAATGCAACGTGCATCTCTTTCTCCATTTGTTTTGTCGTAACATAATACTATACCTTGGCTTCTGTCCAATTCTTAGTATCCAATTCAACAAAAAAACACATATCGTCTGTACGTCCCCATTCCTCTTGGCACCTCGCAGTTACATAATCTATAGGAAAAATTCTTTATTAATCTTGAGAATTACATCTCATCGACATAATACAATTACAAGAATACAAAAATAATACAAGCCAGCTCGGGTAGAGCAATGCACATATGACATTATAGCATGCACATGTTTGTATATATATGTGTGTGTGTGTGACTCAATAAGGAAATGAGTAGTATGGATCAAACTGCTAGTTACTAGAAGCCAACAGAGTAGAACGTAGTAGCGATGCTTGGTATAAAAACTTGCCCAGATTACTTAATTCTTTAACATTACCCGTTGATAGTAAATCTATTAACTTATAGACAGAACACAATTTTCGAGAACATGCAAAAAGTTGACGAAGCTTCAGTCAACCGAAGGGTAAGATCAGAAATGCATACACCAATAAAAGCTTGGATATCCATGTTCAGGATAGAAGACTGATAGAGTATTCTCCAATCTGGAGGCCATGACAGAGAAATGTCCACCTCGATGATTGATATTCTTGGTTGTCTAAACCGACGCTCTGCCTTCGGTTAGACAATCAAGACTATTTGATCCCTTGGTTTGAGATTTCACCGCCATACCCTAAAGGTTGGTGATGCTTACTTTCACAACTTCATACCGTTTTATAAACAAAGGTGTAGTTGTTCGAATCGCCACAACGTATGCAAAGATAGTTCCGGATAAATTCCGGTGCAGAATATAAGCACGCGCATCTGTCATACCATGGCCATTTTCGTTTTTGTGGTTCAAACGGTTGAACCAGTTGGACCAGTGTTGTTCGTTTATGAAATAGAGACGGACCTTGCGATTTTACATTATTTTCAGACGAACCTTGACAAAGACTTCCTATGTCTGTATTAACATTTCCAAGTCATTCAAGATACATTATTTATGCATAAAATATTACTTTTAAAAACTGACGAACCGGTTCGTCCGAATAAACAAACCGGCCCGAAAGTTTTTCGTCTCGCCATTTTCAATGCTCCTTGGAATGAGCGTCAAAATGTATGACGTCATCATTTACAACTTGGTTACTTAACGTAAAATGATGACGTTATGTTATTGTTACAGCGTCATATAGCGCGTGCCAGCTGTCTTTACCTACCCCGTGTAAGATCAATTTATCTTTTCCATAGCAACCGCCGGATAACCCTGTGAAGTATGGGAGAATAATAAAATTTATTACAGTGAAACCTGTATAATCCGACACCATGTGGGAGTGATACTTTTGGTCGGATTAGACAGGGTGTCTCAAAAGTCAGGTATTTGTTGTTGACTACACTTGGCATCAAGGCAATACAGTAGTGTTGGATTTGACAGGATGTCGGAAAAGTCAGGTGTTGGATTAGACAGGTTTCACTGTACCTGTAAGTGATCGAGATAACCCGATCTCGATCACTTACAGGTAATAGATATTTTTCTCGCACCTTTTACATATATCTAGTTGTATAATTAAATAACAACCCGTCTATATATGCGTTTAGAGTGTAAGAGTATCCCGTCTGGGGCCTCCCGGTTCAAAGTCGATTAACCACTTCATCTGCGCTTCGAATTTAGTCCTTTCGCGTAAAAATATAGTTCGGTTATATCAAAGAAGAAAAACAATGATCAATCGGTACATATTATTCACCGATTTGAGAGTATTACGTCACTTGCGCGGATGAATACATGAATGGGTTAAAATTCCGCCAAAACTTACGTATATGTACCAGCCAGATCGGACGAGACAGACAAATTTAGCACTGGGTATCACGTGAGATTTCCCTGTCCGAGGTGCGAGAATAAGATATCACACCATAGGAAGAGACGGAAAAATCAGAAACAAGTTAAACGGGAAACACGTCTACATCTCACATGGGGTAGGGATCGACAGATGACATGTCTCACAAGACGGAAGCGTTATTATTTCAAGTAGTGTGATATATCACGTGCCGCAAATTTCGACGTACATTTAAAGAAACATTGATGACGACGCGATGAATAGGTTTCAGCAAAAGACTTACAATCTGTTATTATCTTGAATAAAATATGTGACATAATATACATAAATTTTCAGCAGGCCTCGTGTTGACCTGGTAAACTGTTGCGCGCGTGTCGATATATCCCTGTCCAGAGAAAAGGCTCATGAAAGATTATATCACTCCTCCATGATTCACGGATTTATCTCTAGCTAGGCCTGTTGAAAATGTCTCTTTCGCCCATAGGATATGATTTATCCCCATAATGTACGACATGTAGCACGTGCTGACAACAATACAGAGACTTAGCAACAATTTAATGACACCGACCAGTCAACCACATTACATCATCATTGCGTTGCATGACATTTCTAAATAGTTTAGATACTTACTACACTAAGAATGACCGGGGGAAATGATCATCCACTTTCCTCAAGTGATGATATTTTTTATGACTAACTTGTGGCAAGTCATCAGTTTAGATGACCAAGAACTTCATTCCTTTGTCCCATCCTCAAGGCAGGTGATAGAATCATGAGCAAGCGCTCGATTAACAGATAAAAAAGGATGAAGTATTGTCGTAGGAGTGGAAAAATGCACGGCCAGACCGAGGTTCGAACCCGGGACCTCCAAACACTAGCCGGATGCTCTACCAATTGAGCTACCTGGTCGCCGACGATCGACCCGGTCCAGTTCCTCTACACTCTTTCCTCACTTTTTTTTTAAAGTCTTCGACCCCGAAGACCTAACAACTCACAACCCAGGTTCGGGTATCCCCTTTTCAAGTATTCACCTCACTCTAAACAAGATTTGGTCACAGGCACCACATGTAGTAGGAGTGGGAAAATGCACGGCCAGACCGGGGTTCGAACCCGGGACCTTTGAACACTAGCCGTATGCTCTACCAATTGAGCTACCTGGTCGCCGACGATCGACCCGGTCCAGTTCCGCTACAGTATCAAAGGATTAAGAAGAAAATTCGCTTCTTACAAATCATACGATGGGGGCAACATGTACGATTCCTACGCTCTATCCGCAGTTCGGACAGACGAATGAAGGTCCATGATATTAGATACAGAACTTACCATGCTTTACACAAATGTACGTCTGCCCTGCCTGAACACACATCTCATCGATAGCACAGGTGTGCCCACTGCATGAGCCGCCGATACCCTACAATACAAACCATATACGTACCTAAGTATCATAATGACATAGCGTTAAAACGAATTTCCATGAACTAGTTTACTGAACGTTTTTAATGTGTGTTTAATATACAATTCAATATTTACAATCGTTATATGACTGTGATTGTTGTCCTATTTGATTGATCGAAACCTCTTCGACAGGTCTTGACAAAATGCAATGTTAACCTTCAAATCCAGCGCGAGAGGTTTACGTTATAAATTGATAACCTGTACTAAACAGTAACAGGTAATTCCCTAAGTCTTCAGTATTTTTGACCAATCACGCAAGATTATTGTTTGATCGTCGGGCTATATAACCGTTGCAAACAAAACTTCCGTCAGGCAGGATAAGAAACGTTTTGGCTATATTTCATTTCAACAAATTTTATTGACATTTGATTGTATTAGTAAAAAGGATTAATAACAGGCCAAGCCTATATAAATTCTCTCCTATGGTGGCAAGTGGATTGTATAAATATAAAATTAGATATATAAATTTACTATGAAATGAAAAAAAATACATGTATAACTAACATTTAAGGGAGGTAACTCAAACATAAACATTCACACATCATTCATACATTTTAATTATATCTTTAATATGAACTATATCTATAAGAATCAGTCATTGACTTTTTGACATTTTGGTTATATCTTTAATACAGGTCTACAAAATGGTATAGTAAGCATACTTAGAAAAACGCTAAAACCGAGATTATCTTGTGAAAAAAGAATAAGACATCAACTTTGAAAATCTTCCTGTTGAATACCGTAGTCCATCTCAGAGAGGATGAAGAATGTGATACTTCTTACATGTAGTATTACATAGGTCATTTTTCTACCATTAAAAAGTTTCAGTCTAATGCTAATAACTATACCATCCTCGGGTTTGTTTTTGTTGTGTGAGATGTAAGTTTTTCAATTAATGTGAATACTCTTAATCTTAATTAGGCCTACTTCTTGTATTCAGTTATGAATTAATCTTAAATGCATAAAATGGTATTATAACATATCGTTTTATATAATATAACAGTTATTGACCTTGTTTAGGTTAATACAAGGAATTATTAACCCAAGAAACGTGATATTCTCCGGTGCCTTCCTTCGAAAGGGGTCGTTGGCTTCCGAAATGCTATGTGTTTATGTAAATCCCTCGCATTATAATCAAGTTAACAGTAAAGTCCCAATATCACTTGCCTCGTGAATTCAAGGAAGTCAAGATGGACGAAGAAATGCAGTGGTAATTAGGATATAGACATATAAACACGCAACGTATTTAATGTCTCCATAGGGCAGAGTGTCACGGTTATACCCTGGAAGTATGGTGGAGATTCGTACATATTGGTGAAATGACTATCAGATCACCACCTAAACCGGTAATGGAAGCCGATATCAAAAAACAAAAAAATCAAAAATGACATAAGAAATGATTGTGTTGCATTTGTTAACATTAAATGCGCAAGGCGTAAGAGAAAAAGATAAACGTCTCAGGCTATATGAATGGCTTAAACAACAAAAGTTTGGAATAGCTTTTATACAAGAAACACATTTTTCTAGCGATTTGAGTGATCTAATTGATAGAGAGACATTCAATTTTGCTAAAAGTTATCATAGCTTTGGTAAAACTAATAGCAGAGGGGTGAGTGTGTTTATAAGTAAAAGTATAAATGTATCTGTAATTGACAAATTGATTGACGCTGAAGGTAGATATGTTATGCTCAATATAGAATTTGAGGATAACATATATACAGTATTAAATGTATATGCTCCGAATGATGAAAAAACTAGAAACACATTTCTAAGGAATGTAAATCTAGAATTAAACAAATTTAAACAAGGCATGGTCATTACGGGAGGGGATTTTAATGAAACAAAAGAAAAAACCGATAGAATATCTAGGAATCAGAACAGAATTTTCAGAAACACTTATGGACTTAAACAGTTAATAAGAAACAATGACCTAATCGACATATGGAGAGTGCGTAATCCTCACAAAAAACAGTTCACGTGGAGAAGAAATACATCATGTGAAGCTAGTAGAATCTATTACTTCCTTATCGAGAATTACATAAACAATATAAAAAGCTGTGACATAAGACCAGCAAAAATTAAGCACACCGATCACTTGGCAGTGTCAATAAAAATTGAAGAAAATAATGCTAAGTTAAAGGGCAACGGAATTTGGAAACTAAACAACAGCTATTTAGAAAATGACGAATATAAATGTTTCATAGGTAAAGTTATTGACGATACCCTAGAAAATACACAAAATTTAAATCCAGTTGACTTATGGGAATACTGTAAAATTATTATTAAGCACAAAACAATTGAATACTGTAGACGGACAAATATGATGAAAAAATGTACTACAACTCGGTTAGAAAATGAGCTTACCATCATGAACGAAAAATATGATAAGAATCCTTGTAATGAAAATCAAAATGAAATTAAAGATATAGAAAATCAATTAAATAATCTTTATCAAGAAAAGGCAAGGGGGGCTCAAATTAGAGCGAGAGTTGAATGGGTAGAACATGGGGGGAAAATACCAAGTACTTCTTGGTTATGGAAAAACATAGGCAATTAAAAAATACAATTTCACAACTACGTACAGATATTGGAGAAATTGAAAAAGACCCAGAAAAAATCTTAAAAGAAATTGAAAATTTTTACTCAAAGTTATATGAAACAAATAATCCAGATAAAGTTGAAGTAAACGAATACATTAAAAATTGTCATGTTGAGTATGAGCTTCGCGAGAATGAGAAAAATTGTTGTGAGGGTGAGTTGTCATTGAAGGAGTGTCAGGACGCTGTACTAAAAATGAAATCAAATAAAAGCCCTGGTAGTGATGGGCTCACGTCTGAATTTTACAAAACTTTTTGGGAGAAAATAGGTACAACTGTAGTTGGAGCCTTGAATAGTTGTTATAGAAGGGGAGAATTAAGTACGTCTCAAAAGAAAGGAGTAATTACACTTATTTATAAAAGAATTATGCTCTTGATTTACGAAACTGGAGGCCAATTACTCTTCGAAATATGGATTACAAAATAGCGGCATATGCTTTAGCAAATAGAATTAAACCTTTAATGTCAAAAATAATAAGCACTGATCAAAATAGCTATATACGGAATAGATTTATTGGGTATAATATTAGACTAATTCAGGACATTATTGATTTTTCGGAAAAAATGAATCTTGATACTTGTGTAATATTTTTAGACTTTTCAAAAGCTTTCGATACACTTGAGTGGGAATTTATGTTTAAAAGTCTGGAAAAATTCGGTTGTGGGTCATCTTTCATTAATTGGGTAAAAACATTATACAAGGATATTAGAGGTTGTGTAAAAAGCAATAATTGCTTAACAGGAAGTTATAAAATATCACGTGGTATCAGGCAAGTGTTTCCTTTGTCTTGCTTACTTTTTGTAATAGCCACGGCACTACTTGCTTGTAAATTGCGTACTGAAAAAGACATAAATGGTGTTAAAATAAATAATAGAAACATAAAGGTATCTCAGCTAGCTGACGATACGACGCTGTTCATGAGGTACCATGATGTTAAAAAGGCATTGAACTTGGTCGAAGAGTTTGGATCAGTGTCTGGATTGAAATTAAATAAGGAAAAAACAGAAGGAATCTTTGTCGGAAGTAATAAAGATAAAGACGAAAACTACGCTGGGATAAAATGGGTAAAGTTAGTAAAATCCCTTGGGGTATATTTTGGTAAAAATAGTAAAGTTTGTTCCAATCTTCGTTGGAAAGATAGATAACTAGTATTGAACTTTTACTTAAAAATTGGAAGAAAAGAAAACTAACACTCATTGGGAAATCAATAATCATTCAAAGTTTAGTCATACCAAAGATAACTTTTCTGGCTGGTACAATTGGAATAGATAAGGATACAAGTACAATTTTAGAAAGGATGATATTCAATTCTATATGGGATGGAAAACCCGATAGGGTAAAACGAAAAATAATGATCGGCGATTTTGAAAAAGGCGGATTAAATATAAGAGATATTAAATGTCATGTCAACGTGTTACGTATTTCATGGACAAAATGTCTAATAGATGAAAATGAAGCTACATGGAAAATAATTCCACGTTTTTATTTCGAACAGTTTGGAAAAAGTAATTTAATTTTTAAAATGAATACATGTTCCGTAAAACTGTTGCCGAAGAAACATGAAATAACACATTTTTATATAGACTTACTAAGCGCTTGGTATAGTATGCAGATACGCATGTGGGTTAATGTTGCATTTATAATTAAAAAGAACAAAAATCGTCATGTTTTCATATAAATTCAATATTTAATGATTTCCCGGTAAGTTCTGTTTGTTTTCTTGATCGGATTTTAATGTTAGGTGTCCAACGTCTTTATCGGGATGTTTTCGTCGGTCCTCCTGTTCTCGCGTGGTCACGTGACCGGCACGAAGGACTACATTAACACTTGGTCGGTAAATATGGCCAGAGCACCCGACCAACGTATTTTGTCGTACAAACAAATATGATGCACTTATTCATCGTGCTAAGAAACCGAGAAAAAGTGCTGTACATTCTTCTATTTATTTAAGTATGGTTACATAACGGCGTTATAAACTGGTCTTAATTGACGAAGTGCCGATTAATTGACTACTTTTTAAGTAATTTTGACGATGTTTGTCATTTTCGTAAGAATGTACAGCACTTTTCGTTGTTCTCTTACAATTACCTTCACGCTCTTACCTGTTTCATAGTTATTGATTTAGGGTAGTCGGGTGCTCTAGGACGATTTATAGAGCAAGTGTTAATGTTCATTCTCCAATATTGGAACTCTTCAGTGTTTTAAGTATCAAAATCGGCATATAGAAAAGAACAAACGTTAATAAACGAATGCAATGGATCGTAATTAATTCAAATAATTATTTACAGATGATTTCCAAAGACATAAGATATAGTTAGACGTTTTCGGCTGTACATGCAAGTTTGTAAATTCGACACTGTGATAAAACCACCGTCCTCGTCGTTGCCATGACAGCCGATCGAAGCTCCGATCACGAATGCACTGTCAAAGTGAAAGTTGAAGTATTTTTCGCAACATGCCGTTTAAACTTAAAATTACATTCACACCTCATATTGATTGGGGTTGTTTAATCATACCTGATCAATTGAATTGTAAGAAAACTAACAAAAACACTAAAAAACACAGAATGAAGCCTTCGTGTCTGGCAGTGCAGACACAACGCGGGATCTGTAAACAATGTGACGTCATTGGAATGTACAAGTTGCAACAATGTACAACAATGTATTTTTACATGAATACACTAATGAGCAACAAAACGGGACGCAACATTAACCCACATGCGTAGACAACAGAGTGAAGAAAAATTATAGGGAGATAAAATAACAAGTGATTTGGGGAAATAAATATGTCACATTTAGAGGTAAAGCTCTGTACTACATGAATTGGATTGACTCCGATTTGATATACATAAATGACATTATTGGTGATAATGGCGAAATAGATGATAATCTTATTTATCAGAAATTAAGATGTAAAAGAAATTGGATCGCTGAAATATCGGCTATAAAGCGTGCTATGCCGCGAATTTGGTTAGATGCACTACGAAAAGAAAAATCAAAGTCAGTTGTACAGGTCGGTTGGAAAGAGTTTTGTCTGTACAAAAGAATTAAAAATGGCATTATGCCATTAGTTAAGATAAGTAATCATGATTTGTATGCGATATTACAAGATACAAAAACGTATTCTTCCCATAACTTTGATAATTGGATAGAATGCTTCAATATCAATGAAACATATAATTACACTTTTAAAAATCTATTTCGTTTTATATTTTTGTTAACAATAGAAAATGAAGAGAAAATATTTCGTTTGAAGTTACTCCATAATATTATTCCGAATGGTGTTTTACTAAAGAGATGGAATATTAAGTTACATGAAAATTGTGAAATTTGTAAAATGAAGGATGATTATAATCATTATTTTATTGAATGTTGTGGTATTGACCCACTTTGGCATCACGTTAATCAATCGCTAATTAGACTTGGTTATACTATCGATCTAAGGAATTTAAGGTATATAGTTATTGGGTACAAAATTGTTTATACAGCCTATAACGATATCAACAGCCTTTTATCACTTATAGGGTTTGTTATATACAAATGGTGTCACCTCAGTGAAACAAGAACTAAATATGTGGATATAGTTAAACTTTTTAAATACGAATTGAGAAGGAAGCTTTATCTTAAGTATTACCAAAAAATGTCATTGTTACACAATTTTGTGTAAAACAGTATTTTAGTGAAGTAAATGAAATATCAGACATGTTCATGTATCAAATATGGAAATTGTTGTATGTACGAATAAAAAAAAGAAGAAGAAGAATAAAAATATCAAGCACAATGGTGAGAACAAAAAGAGAATGAAGACATCAGCTAATGCAGAACTTAAAACAATTTATTATGATATGACTAAAAAAGTTCGAAATTGGTTTATTCCAAGTTGTCAGTATGATTGTAAGAATGTGTACTATATAGAGAATATCAGTCAGTGTGCTCGGCATTGGGTCTACAATGTTTACATTTTGTACATTATGTCTATAGTTTGTTTCAACTATTGGTGTTATCCTTCTTTCATTTGTATTGTTTATACATATATCGAAGATTGCTCAAAATATGTTTGTACAAGTTTTTTTTTTTTTTTTTGTCTGCATGTGTGCAATGTTTGAAGCCAGAGAGTCGGGTTTTGTCATCATAAGTATAAATAGAATGTGTTCGGTATGGTGGTTTGGTTTCGTGTTCTTGTCTCCGTCTAAATAATGTATATCAATTTGTTGTCCTTGTAAAAGCGAGGTGTACATGTATTATAAAGTGTGTAAGATGAGTGTCAGCATCAGTTTTTTTTTTATATATAGTTTTTTGTTATATGCGAATGTGTGTCCATTTAAATGAGTGTAAAAGAGAGAAAAACACGTATAATGGAAAAATATAATTACTGCAAGCTGAAAGTCGAAAACAAATATATATTCTCAGTTCTGAGTGCAAAAAAAAATGTAAATATACGTTGATGATCAATGGTAGAAAGGAGACAGTGACGGCAGTGGAAACCTCCGATTTGTTACTGATAAGTTCCACACCAGAACACAAAAACCACATTCAAAGGTTTATTTTGACGAGTTATGCTTATGTGAACATGCTTATCTTT
This sequence comes from Pecten maximus, assembly GCF_902652985.1. Taxonomy (NCBI): domain Eukaryota; kingdom Metazoa; phylum Mollusca; class Bivalvia; order Pectinida; family Pectinidae; genus Pecten; species Pecten maximus. Next base: position 26,443,903 of record NC_047031.1, on the reverse strand, counting down.
ATCTTCTATTGATTGTATTCGGATAATTAGATATTTATAACAATGCTAGTGTACATAATATTTGAGAAAAGTCGTTCCCTCCCTATCTGATTATACCCTTACCATGTCCAAATACAATGTATACCTCCATCTCTACTCCTTTAAATTCCCTTCGCTAATTAACTAGCACTACTAACACGGTGTCTCTGCGCATGGTGTTTTATTTTGTTTGTTTGTTTATCGATAGCTTATGAACTACGAAGCCAAATCCATTGATGCTGAATCAGAAACTCTATCATAACCAATTGCTAGCACGTGTGTCGACATTGCTGACATGCGAGCTTAATAAGTAATCGCACAATTATACTTCCGCTTCGGATATGAAAGTGAGACGAACTTCAATTTAAAATCACGGACGCGTGTATTTGTAGTCGTTTGCGCACGGATCCTCTACATTTTTGTATTTTGGAGTGATTTCATGAATCAGTCACAGTAAAATAAATCCCAATAAGACTATGTTCAGGAGGACTTTACATTGGAAGCAGACAGCTAGCTTTGCCAATTTGGACCACCGCCGTATTGGTGTGTCCACTCCCAAGTAGAGACACAGCAGGTACAATGAACATAAACACTCTGCCACTCTTTATCCTCGGGACACTAAGAAGATGATACATCCGGTACCAGTTGATAGATAATGCGTGTGCAGTATTTATCATTGTATCTATCGACAGTGTATACCTCTTGTCAGTGGTAAAATTAGTTAAGAGTTAAGAGAACAATTCCATCCAGTTTTGATAACACATGGAAGAGAAAACTACCTGTAAATGCTTGTTTATCACATTGGTTTAGATTAAGTATCATTGAAAAGGCTCGATCAGAAATTAGGAAACATCCTGAAATAAATTTGTTATATCTGCTGCTGTGATTATTGTGATAAGCCATTTTCAAACCTTGCATGCATCTTACATACAGGAGAGACCGTCAGTTAATGATGACAAGATCAAACTTATTAAAGATTCTCAGACTTTGCCAAAACTAACCTACAAACATGGATTTATTCGTTCAATATGACTTTGTGACTTTTTGGTTTCATACAATACACGTAATTCGTTGGGATTTGTTATAATTGAACTTCTAGTGATTTATAGATATTATCCCGATACATAAGTGACATAAAGTCTGTGCGCCATTCATTCTTGGATTAACTACATTATGCAGAATACAAGTGTGTACAGTATCGTAAGACGTAAAATATTTTATTTCAAAGAACTTGACTTTTCTTTCCAATGCGTTTCATAATGCAAGCAAATGCACAAGTTTATTGTATGTGTTTATTTGAGATTGAAAATACATATTAAATTATTCAAAATGTTTTACGTGTTTGTTCTTTATTATAATGTGTCAAATACATGTACCCGTTATCGGGCCCCACCACATGGCGAAGCTTCAGTCGTACGTAACAGAATGTAGGTCGATCGTGAATTGCAGTTACATGTACAAATACTGTATATAACTACGGTTATAGTCATTTTCATTTATTAATAATCTGCAATATATGCATTGATTTACTTCCATGATATTCATATTCTTCAAAAAACCCAAAATTGTCAACATACGTACAGTAAGCTTAGTGCCGGTTTTACCATCTAGTAACAAAACATCGTCGGTCAATTATATCCGGAATTCGACCGGGTCATTTCGATCAACTTCTCAAAACCGAACCCTCTGTAAACCGAACAAATATCCATGTCCCGTGCATGTTCGGTTTATAGAGGTTCCACTGTATTGTAATTTTGCAAATTAGATACGTGTAATGCAATACTTAGTACATTGATACGTGTTATTATTATAAGGCCAAAAGTCCGGTGAGCTTATGGTACAGTATGCACTGCAGTCATATAGAACGACCTTCAAGCAAATGATTTGTCTGGTGACGGCTTTGTAACAACACATAATAATCCGACTCACCTTGGGGATCAGCTCCTTCCTCATTGTCTTGTAATCACTGGACAAACCCCAGCTGCCAACCTGCCTGGCATAACCATCTGAGTTCAGTATACATTTACCGTCATCTTCAAAGGAGAGAGTTTGACAAAGCTTGTATGCCACACACAACTCCAAACACTGATAAAACGATGGCAGAGTTGTCACAAGAAAAGCCTGCATTAATAATGGGTGATCATAAGGTAATGTTACTTCAATGATACTTCCGGTCACTTGCAAAAGAGTAAGGACTGGAAGGATACGTAAATTATCCATTTGAAACATTAAAAACGTCATGATGTTGTTAAGAGGGTATGTCGGATATCACTGATCTTCAAACCATTGACGACGTTGAATGTAACTGTTTCTGCTAATCCAATCGGAATGTCTGGTTTTCAACCGTTTACCCAGTTAAAGTACAAATGCTTCTGGAACACTAACTCTTTAGAATACCGCTGATTATGGCATCATTGACGCAGTTTATGATGGGCCAATCAATACACCTGTCGGTGAGGACTTTCACCGTATTAGGAAATCATCGATGCGTGAAAATCATATATGTATATAACCAGTTATCCGTGATACGTATATTGCCTAGTTTTACTAATATAGGTAATCAGAAATCCGTAAACTGTAGATTTGTTTGTCTAACATCGGTGTTTCATGAACCTTATACATGTACTGTGGATTTGTTTTACTATTATCAGAAATCCGTGACCGATTCAGTATAGATTTTGACGATAAGCAACGCTTTTGCTGATTTTTACAATAATTATTAAGTCGTATTCCGTGTGTTTTACTGAAATCGGTAATCAGAGATGGTCACAATGTATTTTTTAATCTCTTATCATGAATCCAACATCCATGAGTGCTAGATTTTACTTATAAACTGCAATCAGTGACCAATACATTATCTTTATATTATTGTTATAATTGTATAATATTTGATCTGTATACGTTAGATTTGTAGCATAATACCTGATCCATACACTGCATATCTACTTTTACATTAACATTTAGTTAAACACAAATTTTATGTATTTCACAACAATTGCGAAACAAGCTATATTAACTTATATCAATCACTCTTGTTGGCCCGAACGCAATCGCGTGAGGAAGTGGGAGGAAATCAGAGTATCCGGGAAAAGCCACGTGGTCGAGTAGGCGACCTTTTCACGTCCGATCGGGTAGTCGAACCCCGGTCAACTAGATGAAAGGCAATTGTGTTTCCACTGTGCCACCCGACCTCCAAGTCTGATCTATGTACTGTAGTAATCCGTAATGTGTATACTGTGGAGTTTTACTATAATCAGTAGTCCGTGTTCCGTATGTTGTAGATTTTTTTTAGTATAGTCAGTAATCCATGACGATCCCTATGCCATAGAGTTTTACTATAGCCGATTAAATGTATAACCAATAAAAGGTGTTTTGTGTACTCTAGATTTTTACTTTAACAAATAAAATGTGTTCCGTATACTGTAGATTGTTATTATAACAAATAAAAGGTATTCCTGTATACTGTAGATTTTTACTATAACAAATAAAATGTGTTCTGTATACTGTAGATTTTTACTTTAACCATTAAATGTGTTCCATATACTGTAGATTTTTACTATAACAAATAAAATGAATAAAATGTGTTCCATATACTGTAGATTTTTACTATAACAAATAAAATGAATAAAATGTGTTCCGTATACTGTAGATTTTAACTATAACAAATAAAAGGTGTTCCGTATACTGTAGATTTTTACTATAACAAATAAAATGTGTTCCGTATACTGTAGATTTTTACTATAACAAATAAAATGTGTTCCGTATACTGTAGATTTTTACTATAACAAATAAATGTGTCCTGTATACTGTAGATTTTTACTATATCCAATTAAATGTGTTCCGTATACTGTAGATTTTTACTATATCCAATTAAATATGTCCTGTATACTATAGATTTTTACTTTAACAAATAAAGGTGTTCCGTATACTGTAGAGTTTTACTATAACAAATAAAATGTGTTCTGTATACTGTAGATTTTTACTATAACAAATAAATGTTTCCTGTATACTGTAGATTTTCACTTTAACCAATAAAATGTGTCCTGTATACTGTAGATTTTTACTCTAACCAATAAAATGTGTTCCATATTCTGTAGATTTTAACTTTAACCAATTAAATGTGTCCTGTATACTGTAGATTTTTACTATAACAAATAAAAGGTGTTCTGTATACTGTAGAGTTTTACTGTCACCAATAAAAGGTGTTCTGTATACTGTAGATTTTTACTATAACAAATAAAGGTGTCCTGTATACTGTAGATTTTTACTATAACCAATTAAATGTGTTCTGTATACTGTAGATTTTTACTCTAACCAATTAAATGTGTCCTGTATACTGTAGATTTTTACTATAACAAATAAAATGTGTCCTGTATACTGTAGATTTTTACTATAACCAATTAAATGTGTTCTGTATACTGTAGATTTTTACTATAACCAATAAAATGTGTTCTGTATACTGTAGATTTTCACTATAACAAATAAAGGTGTCCTGTATACTGTAGATTTTTACTGTAACCAATTAAATGTGTTCTGTATACTGTAAATTTTTACTATTACAAATTAAATGTGTTCCGTATACATTTGTGTACTGTAGATTTTTACTATAACAAATAAAAGGTGTCCTGTATACTGTAGATTTTTACTATCACCAATAAAAGGAGTTCTGTATACTGTAGATTTTTACTATAACAAATAAATGTGTCCTGTATACTGTAGATTTTTACTGTAACCAATTAAATGTGTTCTGTATACTGTAGATTTTTACTATAACAAATAAATGTGTCCTGTATACTGTAGATTTTTACTGTAACCAATTAAATGTGTTCTGTATACTGTAGATTTTTACTATAACAAATAAATGTGTCCTGTATACTGTAGATTTTTACTATAACAAATAAATGTGTCCTGTATACTGTAGATTTTTACTGTAACCAATTAAATGTGTTCTGTATACTGTAGATTTTTACTATTACCAATAAAGGTGTTCCGTATACTGTAGATTTTTACTATAACAAATAAATGTGTCCTGTATACTGTAGAGTTTTACTGTAACCAATTAAATGTGTTCTGTATACTGTAAATTTTTACTATTACAAATTAAATGTGTTCCGTATACATTTGTGTACTGTAGATTTTTACTATAACAAATAAAAGGTGTCCTGTATACTGTAGAGTGTTACTATCACCAATAAACGGTGTTCTATATACTGAATTTTAATATAAACATACTCTAATGGATGTATAAACCAAATAAGAAGGGTATGGACTTGCAAGCTTTCCAAAACTTACCCCAAAAATCTTTAAAGAGGGGGTTTTTGTGCCAAAAAAACAAAAAATAAAAAAAAGGGTAAAATGCCAATAAAATCACAATTTTTTGGGATGAATTTGCCATAACATCACTTTTGGACATCTAATGAATGCATAAACCAATTAAGAAGGGTGTGAGGCATACATTTGGACTAACCCCAAAAACTTTTGGTGCTAAAAAATGTTAACTTCACAAAATAGTAAAATGCGAAAAAAAAAAAAAAAAAAAATCTGCATTATTTTGCCATAAGATTGCTCCTAGACCTCTAATAAATGTATAAACCATATTAGAAGGGTGTGAAAGGGGTGGAACGCCGACGCCGGGTGACAGCATTAGCTCACGGTTACTCGTAACCGGTGAACTAATAAAATCTTAACTAACCAAGTATAGCTATATATTTGAGACAAGATTATGAAACTTTATCATTAAGCAGCTGGCAATGTACAATTTCCAATGAATCTTGTTTTTCCCCCTTAGAAATAACTTTAGTTTCTCTTTAAACAGAACATATCTTATTTGATAAAAACGAGCACGGAGAGTTACTCAAAGACCAGACGGGGCCGCGGTGGCAGAGTGGTTAGGTGTCCCGACACTTTAACACTAGCCCTCCACCTCTGGGTTGCGAGTTCGAAACCTACGTGGGGCAGTTGCCAGGTACTGACTGTAGGCCGGTGGTTTTTCTCCGGGTACTCCGGCTTTCCTCCACCTCCAAAACCTGGCACGTCCTTGAATGACCCTGGCTGTTAATAGGACGTTAAACAAAAACAAACCAAACCCAAACTCAAAGACCAGAAGGGACAATTACCACGCACCATTGAGATTTCAGTTTCCTGGAAGCTTCCAATTCCATTACGTCAATGTTAAGACAAGATAGGACGATATAGTACATACATTGTACGGAAGGCCCTACGTCACAAAATTCCGATTCAAAATGGCTGATATTGTAAGAATTTCCAGGAATGAGATAAGAATACGCCATTCGACAATCCCGCCTTGCTTTCCTGCCATCTGCTTTTAGAGATATGGCGGTAGATTTACTCAAAGACCAGAAGGGACAATTACCTCGCACCATTGAGAGTTCAGTTTCCTGGAAGCTACCAATTTCATTATGTCAGTGTTAAGACAAGATAGGACGATATAGTACATACATTGTAGGGTAGGCCCTACGTCAAAAAAAAGAATTTCCAGGAATGAGATAAGAATACGCCATTCGACAATCCCGCCTGGCTTTCCTGCCACCTGCGTCTAGAGATATGGCGATTATAAATAAATGACTGTGCCTTAGTGATTCATCAGTTCCCTTACCAACAATTTATCCAGATATGCAACTAGTAATTAAATCAGGTCATACTCAGACGAAGTTTGGACATTTAAGTCAATTTAAAGTTAATTTCCTTACCGCCTCATCACCTTCATCGTTGTAGTGTTTCATGAATACCAAAATGGCGTTTACTTGTATCCCTCGCACTACTGTACTTTGCTATATAAAAAATGCTTAACTGTATAATTTTTAAAAAGCTTTGTCAGTAGAATATATTCAGTGATAGAGTGAATGAGTGTGTGCGTGTATGCGAGATTTTCGTTTTTGTTCCGTATTTGTTTGGGGTTTTTTTGTGTTCTTATAATACCTATTTTCTTTTCTGTCTTTTTTCATCTTATTAACTGTTTGATCTACTACCTCATCTCAAGACATATTTACTTCACATTCCCCCCCCCCCCCCCCCCCCCCCCCCCCTTTTTTTTTATGTGCATATATACTTATATTAGGTATGCTCTAGTCATGTTGCCAAGCAAAATTCTGGTGGATCAAGGTTAAGACGTTTATCTATATACATATATATTACCTGATTTGGTATACCACGAATACCCTTAATCATATATTGTTGTTGTATTTTCATACATTTAACAACAATATTAATTCCATACATCACATCATGCATGTTTCTGATTACATCAAAAAACATAGCTTCGTCCAAGCGTGAAAATATGCATCAAGTCTAATTATTTAACTTTATCTTGCAATGAATTTCTCAACAGTCATGACATGAGTTGAATGTTTATGTATGTAAATACTATATCTAATGTCTTCAACCGTTAAGCGTATGCTGGAAACCACGAAGAAATCTTGTAAATGTAAGACCTGTTAATCCTTTGTTTAATCAATAAAATACACTTGAAATGAAATTAAATCACTTTCATAATTTACACAGCGTTACAGATCCCAATTTCTGTATATATTACCTTCAATTTTCGGTATGTAGGTGAAAAGGCTGTACGTATTAAATTACAGGAATTTTGTCTTCGTAATGTCATGTTTAACCAGATGGTTCGAATAACTATTTAAAATCACAAATACATAAATAATGTTTTGCGTTACAATCTGTAACGCTATGACCGAAGAGTGTATCGACAAGTGCTGGTATAACGGTAATCAATATATCAAATGGTATCTTTCCATCACGATTTACAATATTTATCGGTTTTATTGATATTATCTTATGCTTGTTACCAAATTTGATCTTCACAATGTAATATTTATGCGGATAGCCTGGGTGTCGCCATACAGGGTATATCTTGTATACGGATTTGTTCAAATGAAGTTTCTGTACTCAAAACAGCAGGGGTCAAATGCAGACGATTGTAAAGTACTCGTAACAGGCAGGGTCATACAAGGAGGTCACGGAAACACTTCAGTAAGGATCAGATTAGGAAGGGAGTCAAGAACACACCAACATTCAGGGTTATATAAGTACGGATGTGAAGATGATAACAATAGCAAGGGTCATATGAGTACGGGTGTCAAGGACACAACAATCGTTAGTCATATTAGGACGGGTGTCCAGGAGACAACAATAGTCATTCATATAAGTAACAGTTACACTTTTGACCCATGTAATCTCAACGCTGATTAGTCATATGGAATAAACAAGCCAATCAACGTTCATATTACAAATATTATATTCACGGGTTTAAACTTGGCATAGTCTATCACTGTTTTTGCAAAGAGCGGTTACTATGAGAAGTGGCGAACGACAGAATAATTAATCTGTAGATATGAACTAGTATATGGGTCCCTACCTTAGCTAAAGTGCTGACATGCTGTATTTTAAGGGTCGTTAGCCGTTGGGTTAATTTAAAATCTTACATCCGTGGCTTTGTCAAATGAAATTTATTAAACGAGTTCAAAACTTTGATATAAAAGTATTGAACGAGTATAATAAAATTTCATATGACATCCCCCACGAATGCAAGATTCAATTGATCACATAGCTTCTATTTATGAGAATATAAGCAAAACAAAATCAATTTTCGTGTCTACAATGTATATCAGGCGAAATCCTGGTCGGATGGGACGTTCCTGTCTACCTTAACAATCATGGGACGTCACATATTATTTATGACGTCACAATAGAGTTACTATACGTGTGTCTTACGATATTTATGACATGGTGGCATGACATTGCAGAACGGGCCAGTTACGTGATAATATTAAGTTCAACACCGTCGTTCTTAACCAGTGTTATCTGGTCTAATAGGTGTCATCTTTGACATTGCGCGGAGTGATTTGGATGTTTTCTAATAATAACACACACAAACACTATGATTCTATCTGAATTGCTTTCCCAATATCTTTAGTATCAAATCATTGAATTTGCAGTCATAAGAAAGCAATACTTCGAAACACAACTCATTGATTTTATATCTAAATGTGATAGTTTAAGGGTAGTTATATCCACATATATAACATCACACGATCATCATTTCAAACGGCGTAAACCAATGAGCGGTGTGCCTAGTTTACTGTCTACGCACCTAACTAACCTCGCAGTTGGCCCCCGATGAGACCTTGGTACGTTTCGTGAGTTTGATCCGTGGGAGCAATAGCTTGAAATCCTCTGTTTGACATGAATATTGATATGTTATCGACCAATCAAAATCCTCTTTATCACTGAAGCTCTTCTTCGTCTTGAAAATAGAGCGATATACACATGTGTCGGCATGGTTTGATGTCTGTTACCTTTCCAAACAAACCAAAGCACATGAAAACCAATCAGAGTACTTGATTTGGTTCATGAATGTTTCATGAATGCGAGATGTTTATAATTCTTGTGCTAGTGCCACTACTGGATCGCTCAGACCTTTGCAAAGACAGTGTGTACCTACGATAACCAAACTTTAGCAATCAGAAAAGCATAAACATCCTTCATGTACTAAATAGATTGTCTTCTTAGCGTCATTGCTAAGGTGATACGTTGATATAACATGAATTTCAGGTTTTCGCTCTTAACATGTATAAGTATCCACGGTCATTAAACATTATTGGCACGTTTTAACTTATTGATACATTGTCTATTGGAAGATAGAAACTTGAAATTTATTGAAGCTAGCTTGTCAATTTCAAAAATACTTCTCCTGCATTAACTTTAAGACATGGTCATTAGGCGTATTCCAATAGCACATACATTTTTTTTTTGACATCATTTTGATTAGTTATCTCTGATTCCTGAGCTGTATTTATGTTATTGTTCAATAATAGATTTATCGTGACGTACCTAATGTAGACGAAATCTGAATGTTAAGTAATGATTTATCGGTAAACCGCTTCGTCAACAAGTCGATGTAATATGGTTGACAGCGAAATAACGACAGTATCTTTGTGATATATAATTTTATTTACAGAACATTTATCCATATATGAATATAACTCTCATTTTTTAGAAAGGTGCTAATATCTATATTTTGACATCACTTTTATGAGTAATCTCTGATTCCTGAACTGTACTTATGTTAATGTATAATACACCCCCCCCCCCCCCCCCCCCCCACACACACACACACACACACACACACACACACACATACACACATCAATCAACTTCATCAATTATCACCAACTTATCGAATTTATGTGATGAAGTTAAGCAAAATTTCGTATTAAGATATATAAACATTGACTTACCAGGCTAGTGCAGACGACCGACACACAGGTCTGAGGATTGATATACTAGTATTAAAGTCGGAATGTTCCGGATATACAAGATTTAATCGTTGCCTTCAAGAAAAAGTTTCGGTTCGAAAATTTACAGATATTTATCGAAATGAATATAAAATTCGTTGTTTTTTCCCCTTTTTTAGATTTTGGATGTCAAAAAGTGGGGGGCAAAAAGATATGTTTGCCCCCCCCCCCCCCCCCCCCCCCCCCACTATAAAAAGTGGGGGGAGGCAGTTTCCCCCCCCCCCCCCCCCCCTGCCCCTACTGTAGTTGCATTATTGTATAATCATAGATTTATCGTGATTCAAATAAATACTACGTTAGGTATTATTAAAACACAATTGAAGACTAAGTTTAGTTGAACGCTCATTGTTTTGTAGATGTGAACCTACAAATCCAATTTTAGGTGGGAAGATTGGATAGAATGTTATGATTTATCGGGAAACCTCTTCGTCAACAAGTCGATGTAATATGGCTGATAGCGAAAGAATTAGCAAAATAACGACAGTATCTTTGATATATACATTTACTTACAGAACATTTATCAATATATTGAACTTGAAATTAGAGAAGGTCATACGAAGGCGGTGTCAAGACTACACGAGACATTTGAGTCAATTTAAAAGGCCTTCGTACTATTGTTTTATTATCACGTGTATCACTAACCAATCCCGTGTTCTGTGGATAGCTACTTCAATTTTCAAAAAATAAAGGTCGATGTCGTACGTAACCACAGGGAGATTTTCCCTTAGGGATCTCATATCTAATTCACATTTGATAAGAATGGTTTGATTAAATATTTAAAATCACAAATACATAAGTTATGGTCTACGTTACATGCTGTAACGCTATAACGGGCATGTAAAGTAATCCAGGCGGGTATAACCAACATATTCAATGGTATCTTTCCATCAGGATTTTCAATATTTATCGGTTTTGTTGTTAATGTTCTATCATATGAATGATTTTTATCAAATTTAATCAACACAATGAAACATTTATGTAGATAGCGTCGATATAGCCATACTAGTTATAACTTGTATACGGGTTTGTTTAAATGGGCATTTAGTTATCGCAACAGCCAGGGTCATATGAGAACGGAAGTCATGTGACACTTCACCAAAGTTCAAACGAGGACGAATTTAAAGCACACGCTACATCCAAGGTCATATGAGAACGGCAGTCATGGAGACACTATAGCAAGGATCATATAATGACGACATCCATGGAGACACTATAGCAACGGTCATATAATGACGACAGCTATGGAGACACTATAGCCAGGGTCATATAATGACTACAGCCAAGGAGACACTATAGCAACGGTCATATAATGACGACATCCATGGAGACACTATAGCAACGGTCATATAATGACGACAGCCATGGAGACACTATAGCAACGGTCATATAATGACGACAGCCAAGGAGACACTATAGCAACGGTCATATAATGACGATAGCCATGGAGACACTATAGCAAGGGTCATATAATGACGACAGCCATGGAGACACTATAGCAAGGGTCATATAATGACGACAGCTATGGAGACACTATAGCAACGGTCATATAATGACGACATCGATGGGGACACTATAGCCAGGGTCATATAATGACGACAGCCATGGGGACACTATAGCAAGGGCCATATAATGACGACAGCCATGGAGACACTATATAGCAAGGGTCATATAATGACGACAGCCATGGAGACACTATAGCAAGGGTCATATAATGACGACATCCATGGAAACACTATAGCAACGGTCATATAATGACGACAGCCATGAAGACACTACATTTGTATATAGCAAGGGTCATATAATGACGACAGCAATGGAGACACTATATAGCAAGGGTCATATAATGACGACAGCCATGGAGACACTATAGCAACGGTCATATAATGACGACAGCCATGGAGACACTATAGCAAGGGTCATATAATGACGACAGCTATGGATACACTATAGCCAGGGCCATATAATGACGACAGCCATGGAGACACTATATAGCAACGGTCATATGGAGAAAATCCTTATTCATGGCTCTACTGTATATAACTTTTTTTAGAAAGGTACTAATGTCTTAATTTTGACATCATTTTGATCAGTGAACTCTGTTTCTTGAACTGTAGTTATTTTATTGTATAATAATATATATATTGTGATAATGAATACGAAATTTGAATGTTAGGTAGTACTAACATTATTGTTCATATGATCTGGCCAGATTTTAATAAGCATAACATACCATTGATTTGAACCTAGCTACCAATCCAATTATAGGTGTGAAGATCGGATGGGATGTAAAGATTTATCGGGAAACCCCTTCGTCACCAAGTCGATGTAATATGGCTTTCAGCGAAAGAATTAGCAAAAAATTACGACAGTATCTTTGTAATATATGAAGGATTGAATGGTTTTCCATTGATCATAAAGTTGTAACATATATTTTACGAGTATGATATTTTCACCAGTAAGGTAATTTTGTGTTGACTACATTTTTTATTATCAAATTTTACTGTCATAACTTGACGGTTTTAACCTACAGCACCTAGATCGGGATTCCTGCACTGCATTTGGATATTAATGGCATTTAGGCAAATGCAACACAGAATGTAAATATATACATATATAGACCTTGCTCAAAATTGTGCTCAAAAATGTGATTTAGTCGATGTCTTTGTGATAAGAAAAGTAACATAGGAAAATTGCATTGGTAATTATATGTTATTTTAATATTTCATATTTGTAAATGTGAACAAGGTTCTTGCTTCATGACGGTAGACGCATTGTCGACACTGTATTTTATCCAACAACTGCCGGGTCCTCTATTGCACTGTAAAATATAGAAATATGTTCGGTCTACATAAAGGTATGCGTGTTCCAAATTGATATCAAAAGAATTTAGTAGTCCTAATGATACGTATACATACTGTCCGCATAAGTCGCTTAAATCTGTCAATATGGTGTTTTTGTGATTGCGTTCAATTTCATTTAGTATGATAGAAGTTATATAACGTAACCAACATGGTGAAGAGAACGTGACGTCTCGATAGCTATAGTGTCACCTTCGTCAGACCCATTGTGATTGGTCTGGTGAATGTGACAGTGTTGTCATCGAAACGTCACACTCTTAGATGTTTACATTACCATCCTGAAGGAAATATTCCAGAAACATTTCATTTAGGTTGGCATTTTTAAAAGTCTATCAAAGGTTATTGCAGAAAAAACAGAAAAAAACATTTATCACTATCCAGAATTGTTATAAACACCATGTATTTTTGCCCATTTTGTTCAAATTTCTACATCTCAAAAGAAAGAAATACACCTGTAAGATTTTTTAGTTAACACAAATTTCGAGTCGTGTATATAAATATATATATATATATATTTATCCTGCAACTGCCACCGCATTGTCGGAATACACCCACCATATATATTTTTGCATGTGCGTCGATTCGATTAGCCTACTTCCAAGTGAAACAACGTTTAAAAGGCGAACATATTTGGATTATAATTGATACCGTTTCACTTCAAAATGATTATTTTTGATGACTTTTGCAGGATAAATAGAATACATGGTCAGTGTCCTAAAATATAGGCTGTATTTGCCGATATATGTCTATATGTCCGAATCCATGTGTATTATATAGTATTCCTCATTCTACCGTGTTTGCTATGCAACGCCAGTTTTGATTGGTTTAAAACCATGTATTATTTTCCAATAACCCACGCTCGTGCCAATAATACACGGTCGGGAGTCACGGCTGTAACAATTTTATATATCTAATATTCACCCGTTTTATTTAAGGTCAGCATAGCCTAGTGGGCTAATGGGTTATTCTTTCATTAATTTTTATCACGACGCGAGTTCGAATCTTACGGAGGCCCACTTTTTTTTCTTTTTTTTTTTAATCCCTTTTTTTATTTTCAAAATCAATGCCATATGAAAGACGCTCTTGATCGTAGTACTGTATTGCCTGTATATTTCTCGGGGTTTCTTTGCTGTTTTTCTATTAGAAAGAGGTCGATCTAAGAACTAAACAGTACATGGTAGAATAGAAATAATCAACTTTGACTCATGTATTGTTGCAGGATATACAACTCGGACTCGGATATTTTGCAATTTTAATTAATAACTCAGGCCTGCGGCCTTCGTTATTAATTTAATTGCAAAATATCCTCGTCCTCGTTGAATATCCTGCAAATAATACACGAATCATCGTTAATTATTTCTTAAGTAGAAAACCACAATGACCTCTACGATTAAGACAGTTCTTAAAGAAAAAAAACAACTTATTTTAAAATGCGGAACATGATTATTGATCGGTACACCTAGCTCTGTACACACGTGTTTGAATTGACAACTGGAATTACATATCAATGTATCGAGAACCAGTACTAGTGGCGCCCTCGAACGGCAGTATCGCTAAAGGATGTAGCCATCGAGAAAAAATTCTTGTCATTCCATTGATGAAAGCGCCGTCTATTTCCGGTTGAAAATGAGTGAAGAGTACACGTGGGAACTTGTTGTGGCGTAGTCAGATATCTAAACCCCCGGTATAACTTTTTTTTAAAGTGTAATATCGGCTTAAACTTTAATTACCTTCTTTAATCTGCAATATCGCTGCCATCATACAGGGTTATGAAATTATATTAATCGTATTTAGACGCATGGATAAAACCCTGGAGTGAGCTCCCCTTGGTTAGCGGTCCATTCACCAGATTTTTGTTTTCATAAAGTTAAGACTTAAATGAATACTTGCTATTTTCCGCAAACAAACCGCAGATCGCGGTCGCACGCGATGTCATTCCATTGCCCGGTTTTCAATACAGCCATACAATCCTCCCAGTTGTTGCTGTTGCTTGGGTTACCAGGGTACCAATGAGTGGTCCCAACAGGAGTCGACTCAGTTGACCAGATAAATTGATTCTCGACAAAGAAGTCGCTACCTCCGATGAAAAATTCAAGGTCATTTGGTCCTATGAAAAAGTAGGGGAAATATTAAGCCGCTACAGAAATTTTCAACAAGAATAATATTCATTTGATTTTTCTCATTGCTGGCAATGTTTCGACTTTGCAACTAGATAACTTCCACTTGTGTTGTGCCTTTGTTCAAATTTGCTATTCCTAAACTTTGAGAAACTTTATGAAATACGTAGTTTTATGTCATTATGTTATAAACAAAAACATATGAAGGGCCTATTCGAGGCCATGAAGTGTATTTAATTTCAACAAATTTTATTGATATTCGATGGTATAAGTCAAAATGATCGAATAGCAGGCCAAGCCTATATAAATTCCCCCATAAGGTGGCAAGTGGATCGTATGAATAAAATATTTGATGCATAAATTAACTATGAAATGAAGAATAACATGAAAAACAAACATTTAAGGGAGGTAACTCAAACATAAACATTCACACATTATTCATACATTTTGATTATACAATGTATATTTATGTATACATAGTATTTGATCATAAAATATTTAATATCAACTATATCTACAGGAATCAGTTATCAACAGGCATTGACCAAAATACCATGTGCATTAATGCACAGGTTGTGCCTGTCAAAACTCTAAGCGAAAATAATATCATATATAAATGTAAGATAAATTGTCAGAAAAATTACTTTCAAGCATTTTTTTTAAACAGACGCTATACTTCATATATATATATACAACAGACTAAGCATGAGGTATATGTTGCATAGTAGTACCTGGTACTTTCTTCAGGGCTGCAACCAGCGCGTTCTGGCGCTCATCAGTCCTTGGTTCGAATAGCTCAGCATTGAATGTTCTGCAATAGCTCTACAAATGTAACATATATATGGAGTAGTTTCCAGTCTGAATCAGTCCATATAACATAACGTCCTATTATACCGAATTTGTGTTTTAGTTGCTGTATATATAGACATTATATAATACTTAATAACACGTAAAAGTAAAAAAAAAAAAAAAAAAGGGGGGGGGGGGGGGGGGGGGGGGGCATATGAGAACAAACCAACATTCATTTTACTTTTTCACCTTGTTTTTTTTAACCTGAATGGACATATAAAAGTATGTATTGTTTCCTATTGTAATTAGATCCTATATATAATCAGAAACTCACTGAAGCTATAAACAATAAACAGCTCTGTGATGGTATGTATATTCATTGTTTAGCAATTTTGTAAAGTCCAGTGCCGGAGATTTCATACTTCTAATAGTCGAGAGACAATAAAGAAAACTTCTAGCTGAACAAAAATGAGTGAATGAGTTCACGAAATGCTTTTCGTTATTTCACCGGAATTTGGTGTCGATATGAAAACTACATTGAACTTTGATTCTAGTGTTGTTGGCCATAGGAGGACTGCTTCGGTTCCCGGACTTTACTATTTTCATTCCTAAGACATATGGGAAGGGACACAACTCTGTCAGGGGCTGTCACTTCCCAGTATTTAGAGAGCTTCGAACAAATTCTTGCTAATGTTTTCTTTTGTACAATAATATGATAAAAAAAAACTCACGTTTGCCTCCGCCCAGGTTCCCGCTAATTCAGTGAAGAATAGGCAAAACTGACCCGCTCCTATGTATCCGGGTGGACATCGACCTATTGTGTACATGTACACGTATCATACAGCAGCGGCAATGTATTTTTTATCATTGATACAACAACTTTTAAAAAAACATCTAACGAGTGTGAAAGGAATATCATATCCAACAATCACGAGTCGTGTGCCCTGTTTCTACCACAATAATATCGACTTGAATCAAAGGAAAACGTGGCCAGGTATAATTTCGCGTATGCAACCGGTGACGTCCTGGACCCGGTGTATTTGACGTCATTCGATTATTGATGACGTCAATAACAATTGCAGCTTGGCTTAGAGTTCGAATTCTTGACCAATCAAAAGACCGGAAGGTCATATACCACTAGTGGTATATAACATATATTTATCCAACACTCGGCACATTTATACAATGGCTTGAGAGTGGAATAACACAGCGTATTGTGGAAGAAATAAAGGTTACACAACGAGTGGCTATTGGGTATTGATTGTATTTCACACGAGTAAGTTATTTTTTAAAAGCTACAAATGACACGAGCTTTAGCGAGTGTTTTTTGCAACTTTTAAAAAATAACTTACGAGTGTGAAATAAATTCCATATCCAACAAATTCGAGTCGTGTGACCTGTTTCTACCACAATAATGTCGGCTTGAATCAAAGGAAAACGTGGCCAAGTATAATTTCGCGTATGCAAATAAAGTGTAGCGGTGACGTCCGGGACCCGGTGATGTGACGTCATTAGATTATTGATGACGTCAATAACAATTACAGCTTGGCTTAGAGTTCGAATTCTTGACCAATCAAAAGACCGGAAGGTCATATACCACTAGTGGTATATAACATATATTTATCCAACACTCGGCACATTTATACAATGGCTTGAGAGTGGAATAACACAGCGTATTGTGGAAGAAATAAAGGTTACACAACGAGTGGCTATTGGATATTGATTGTATTTCACACGAGTAAGTTATTTTTTAAATGTTACAAATGACACGAGCTTTAGCGAGTGTTTTTTGCAACTTTTAAAAAATAACTTACGAGTGTGACATAAATTCCATATCCAACAAATTCGAGTCGTGTGACCTGTTTCTACCACAATAATGTCGGCTTGAATCAAAGGGAAACGTGGCCAAGTATAATTTCGCGTATGCAAATAAAGTGTAGCGGTGACGTCCGGGACCCGGTGATGTGACGTCATTAGATTATTGATGACGTCAATAACAATTGCAGCTTGGCTTAGAGTTCGAATTCTTGACCAATCAAAAGACCGGAAGGTCATATACCACTAGTGGTATATAACATATATTTATCCAACACTCGGCACATTTATACAATGGCTTGAGAGTGGAATAACACAGCGTATTGTGGAAGAAATAAAGGTTACACAACGAGTGGCTATTGGATATTGATTGTATTTCACACGAGTAAGTTATTTTTTAAAAGTTACAAATGACACGAGCTTTAGCCAGTGTTTTTTGCAACTTTTAAAAAATAACTTACGAGTGTGAAATAAATTCCATATCCAACAAATTCGAGTCGTGTGACCTGTTTCTACTACAATAATGTCGGCTTGAATCAAAGGGAAACGTGGCCAAGTATAATTTCGCGTATGCAAATAAAGTGTAGCGGTGACGTCCGGGACCCGGTGATGTGACGTCATTAGATTATTGATGACGTCAATAACAATTGCAGCTTGATTAACTGATGGTCTGAGAGTTGAATAACACAGGGTATTGTGGTAGAATCTGGACTATTGTACAGACACCGATAATATACATGTACTTGTTTTATTACATAATCACTAAACCACACTAAAAATCACCGAAATGGAGAGTTTACTGTAGGCCTAGAAATTGCCATGACTGTCGCCTTATAGTGTTGGCATCTGAGTGATTTAGACGCTTGAAAGGATAGGACTGAATTCCGAAACCTCACAGTGTTCAATAGTTCGCACGTGACCAAATGTCGAAGCGTCACAGGTGTTCAATAGTTCGCACGTGACCGTGAAATAGTAATTTTAGCCTTGCAATAGTTCAAGAAAACCAAACGCATTATGTAATAATCCAGAAAACTTGACCCTCGGAACTGGTAATCGACCGATGTTCTATTGCACGAGGCAGACACTCATGATATAATTGTATATTGTTATATACCAGTATATTAACCTGCAATGACGAAAATTTGCGAGAGAGGTTAATATTGAAATACACAAACCCCACTGTGAGCCTCGCAGGTTATAATTAATAACTGAGTCAAAAACACCCTCTGTGAAATTTGATCAATCAGACGTGAAATTTGACCAATCAGACGCCAGTAAAAATTATCTCCGTACAGTAAACATGGAAGATTACGGCAACTGCCCTGCGCTCCCACATACATTTGTATGTAAAACTTTCAAAAGCGAGATAAATATAACCATATGATTACAAAAGTTCACACAATGCAACGTCCGTGTCATGCCACAAGTAAAATGTTATTTAATAAAACAGTTATCATCCTTTTTTCAGATGAATATGAGGATTTATCACCATTCGAAAGAAATATCACTTTATCAGTTTGACAAATTCTCGTATTCACCTGAAAGAGGTTGATAATTATATAATATTATTAATCTGTATAACGTCAAACCTTAGAATATGAATGTGTGTTATATACCAACACATTTTCATACAAGTGTAGGTTACTCGAGGACTAGTTCCGACGGGAACAAGCGGGAAATGTATGTGACACGAATAGCTACATGTATAGATTAGTTCTAACGGACGACCTACCTTCAGAGAAGTGGATACTACCCAGGACGACCTACCTTCAGAGAAGTGGATACTACCCAGGACGACCTACCTTCAGAGAAGTGGATACTACCCAGGACGACCTACCTTCAGAGTACTGGATACTACCGAGGACGATGAGGATCACGGTTAGAAACATAGTCTGTACGTTCATTGTCCCCTAACAGAACAAACACTTTTAGATAATAACGTTCGTTGAATTCCAACACGTTAAAAA
Source organism: Pecten maximus (assembly GCF_902652985.1). Taxonomy (NCBI): domain Eukaryota; kingdom Metazoa; phylum Mollusca; class Bivalvia; order Pectinida; family Pectinidae; genus Pecten; species Pecten maximus. The sequence continues at coordinate 26,424,011 of NC_047031.1, read as the reverse complement.
GGAATGACACTTAACCCTAGATAAGGCTATCAGGAAAGTTTGAATGATTAGTATGTAACAGATGGCGTTTGAGATGAGTGTACCAATAGGCCTGGTCATTTTGGAAACACGTATAATTGTGCCGTTCTGGTTTTAAAAAATGTATAATATGGACAAAATATTAGACATGCTCCTAGGCTTTTATAAGAACTCGAGTGTTAACTAGGATGTGTATCACTACAAGGAATTACACCTATAAGTTAGTCGTGTTGACAAAAACATTCCGATACCGATACCAACTTTGGTTTATATTTCACTTGTTCACGTCTGCGGTTTTGGTAAAATCATTTAATTTTATCCGACAATTGTTTTCATATTACGTTTCAAGTATTAAACAGCGAATTTCTGCCATATCCTTTCATCAATTTCCTACAAGTATTACCATCGTACTCAATCAGTGATGCTCTTGAGTATTAAATCAAAGTCGTGTTGTCTTGAGTATTAAATCAAAGCGATGTTGTCTTGACTTCTAAATCAAAGTATGTTGTCTTGACTACTAAATCAAAGTGATGTTGTCTTGACTACATTATGTACTAAATCAAAGTGATGTTGTCTTGACTACTAAATCAAAGTGATGTTGTCTTGACTACTTAAAGTGATGTTGTCTTGACTACTAAATCAAAGCGATGTTGTCTTGACTACTAAATCAAAGCGATGTTGTCTTGACTACTAAATCAATGTGATGTTGTCTTGACTACTTAATCAAAGTATGTTGTCTTGACTACTAAAGTGATGGTGTCTTGACTACTAAATCAAAGTGATGTTGTCTTGACTACTAAAGTGATGTTGTCTTGACTACTAAATCAATGTGATGTTGTCTTGACTACTAAATCAAAGTGATGTTGTCTTGACTACTAAATCAAAGTGATGTCGTCTTGACTACTTAAAGTGATGTTGTCTTGACTACTAAATCAAAGTATGTTGTCTTGAATACTAAATCAAAGTGATGTTGTCTTGACTACTAAATCAAAGTATGTTGTCTTGAATACTAAATCAAAGTGATGTTGTCTTGACTACTAAATCAATGTGATGTTGTCTTGACTACTTAATCAAAGTATGTTGTCTTGACTACTAAAGTGATGGTGTCTTGACTACTAAATCAAAGTATGTTGTCTTGACTACTAATCAATGTGATGTTGTCTTGACTACTTAATCAATGTGATGTTGTCTTAACTACTAAATCAAAGCGATGTTGTCTTGACTACTAAATCTAAGCGATGTTGTCTTGACTACTTAATCAAAGTGATGTTGTCTTGACTACAAAATCAAAGTTGCATTCCTGAATGTTTTACTGATGATTACCGTATGTGATTTAAAGGTATTTTATTTTCTTTAGAAATAATATGGTTGCGTTAAAGTTCTGATTAACGGTGAAGAACTATGTTTTAAGCCTCACTTGAATTGGCATATTATGATTAAGTTTAATTCTTTGATCGAATTATCCGTGATGTCCGTTATGTTTCTTAATAAACCAAATCGCGATTCACTATGTATTCCTGTGAATAAGTGTCCCAGTATATTTTGGTTTCGAAGTTTTTGAATTGTTACTCAATTAACTGCTTTTCTTTCTCTCCGTGTATTAACTGATCTTTCCCATGATTAGATATTTGACAACGTTCGTTAGAAGAAACTCGTCTCGGAATTTGTTCCCGGCGTTATGGCTTACCTTATCTGTTCCTGTGACTTGTTGAATCGCACGTTCATGTTATATACTTAGTACAAGCATTTCACTATCGACTGATTTAAAACATGCCACCACTTTATAATTGTCGGTTAATAGTTCGGAATACTCAGGGATCAAGCAGGTCATTATGTACGCCTTTAACTATTTTTCTCCAATCTATTTATCTGAAACAAATGTCTTTAACATATAAAAGCGAGAATCATTTTACTTAATCAGAAACAAATACTTCACGGAAGGAGATATTATTGTCTCGTGTGCTTTAGGGTTTTTTGGAAGAATTATTTCCGGTCCAATCCTGAACTCATCGGGATCTATCATATAAATAAGCGACATTTTGATTCCCACGAGAGTTCCAAATGAATTTATTCTAACAAAACTTGACGATGGTCGCCAAAGGTTACCGTTCCACAGCAACTAAAATGCATTTTCTTTTGCATATGTCTTTTCTTGATCTGGCAACGTTTGAGTCTTATCACAGGGTCTAGAATGAATAAGTCGTAGTTGATTGAAAGGATTTGTGTAGCGATTTCCTTTATCATTGACGACATCCGCCATAAAATCTAGGTCAAATAACGACACCCGCCATAAAATATAGGTGAAATCCACGACACCCGCCATAAAATCTAGGTCAAATCCAGGTGAAGTCGCAATCTCATTTGAGAACTAGGGTGTTGACAACAGAATCTCTTTGTATATCAACAAACATCAAACATGTCTGACTTCACATCGCATAAGGAAATAGAATATTTCCAAATAATATCATAACTTCAACCATTAAACTTCCCCATGGCCTTCCAAAGGTTTGGCGAAAAGTAGCGTTGGTCAATGAGAGAGTATATGTGTCATGAACAAACATTCTGTTTGTTACTATAAAGACTAGATAAGTCTCATTGCATGAGGTTAACAGAGTTAGCTCCCTTGAGTTTTATGTGTACATTGCATATTACGTCACTAATTGTTGTCTTGATTCGGTCAAGATGGCGGTTAATAAACATGTAGAGTTTAGACAGTACAGATCTCCTCGCGGTATTTAACACGAAACACTGTTCAGTACTTGGTCGATTTTTGTTGTATATGTTTTGCATTTATTAATCATATTGATATTACGTCTTCAAAACCCACGTCTGTATCTATTATTTGATAAAACTTTAAAGCAAACCGATGACCTACATGTTGAAAAAAATGCCATTACAACATAACAAAAAGCCATTTGTCCGTGAACAATAACTTTATTTTCGCCCAAAATTCTTACACTTTACTTTTAACAATACAAACGTGATAAGAACGCTTGGCATAAACGTAAATTATTACAAAACAACAAAACGAGATACGTATAACGGAACGAAATTAATATTTTCAACATAAAATCGTAACAGAGAAAATGTATATATAACCAATGCGATCGGGATCAATAACTTTTCCGAACGATAATGATAAGTTTTGGTGAGTCGCAGATTTTTCATCAATTCTTGGTTTTTTTTTTCAAATAGTCTTAAATGATGCTACATTGGCGACAATGGATACACTTCTTATCACCAAAATGAATAAAATTATCACAATAGTATAGCATCATATCTTACTGACACTGACAGATCGGAAAAGCAAAATAAAAATGACCGCTTGTAAGACCGAAAGTCAAAATGAAGACTAGAGGTATGAAAATGGCCGCTTTTAAAACTAGAAGACCGAAGGTCTTACCGTGAAAATGACTACTAATCAGATTGAAATTCAAATAAAAAATGTAGAAGCATGAAAATGATCGCTAATCAGACCGAAAATCAAATACAAAATGTAGAACCGTGAAAATTATCACTCATCAGACCAAAAGTCACATACAAAATATAGAACCGTGAAAATTATCACTCATCAGACCAAGTCACATACAAAATATAGAACTGTGAAAATTATCACTCATCAAACCAAGTCACATACAAAATGTAGAACCGTGAAAATTATCACTCATCAGACCAAGTCACATACAAATATAGAACCGTGAAAATTATCACTAATCAGACCGAAAAACAAATACTAAATATAGAACCGTGAAAATGATTACTAATCAGACCGAAAATCACATACAAAAAAGAGAACCGTGAAAATTAACATTTATCAGACCAAAAGTCACATACAAAATATAGAACCGTGAAAATGATCACTAATCAGACCGAAAATCAAATACAAAAAAGAGAACAGTGAAAATGATAGATTCAATAACCTATTCGTATTATTAAAACAAAATGTAACAAGCTGAAAATTTTGGAGGGCGGTAATCACGTTAGGTATAATAATCATTATTCTTTGTCTAAGATGCAGCATCTTTAAACAACGTAACTTTGTACGTGTAGACATTATATCTTACGTTTAATGGCAGAAAAGGATGCACGTGTTAGTATGTCTTTAACCCTGTGTAATACAACAAGTACATGTAGATAGTGATTATATTTATCGTTTACGGCTAGATTTAATATCATTGTGGTTCGAAAGTACATAATACAAAGCTTGTTGTAATAAATAAATGTATGTTTAAAATTACCCGTGTAATAGACTAAGAAATATACATGTAACATTGGGCGTATACCAGCACCTTGAAATAAATAAAACATTGGTGCCTGAAATAAAATTCTCATCGCAGAAAAGCGTAGCTTTCGGGATTATTTTCAACAAATTCCACCCGTTAAAACAATATCTACATATAATAACAGATTTCATGTCTCGTTGTCCTTTTTCAACTCCAGAAAAACAACAATACATAAAACAAAATAAAATGCAAAATGACTTGACTAAATCTGCCAAACACCCTTTATGAATGTATAATATGACAAAAAAACAACCAGCTGTACTGAAAGCGTAGACATCGTTTAAAAAGGGTGAAAATAATAAAAAGAATTATCGCCCCGTATGTTTTTAAAACACAATGTATTATAGATATTACCCAGCAGCTGGATCGAAATATTCCAAATCTATACATTGTACACAAGACACATGGAATACGAACTATCACATTTCAAAACAAAACCGGAGCTAGATACATGTAGCTACCTCAATATGTTCTGTAGGAACATATTACTTTGTAAAATTTTCCAAATCTTATACATATGAGTTAAGATCCTAAAGAATGTTGCTGTACCGGGCAAACAAATTCTCCCATTAATGAAGTTGATAAGTTTCCAATTCTCACATGATTCAAAACCTTGACTAGTCCTGTGATAAGTGCGCAGATATCTCCTCAAATCTAACTTGGCTCAAGTGAGCCTACATTATTCAATGTTTTGCAATAAAATAAAAACTCTTCTGTTTATCCTCATATTAACTGCACACTTTGCATCATATCGTTATTCAAAAAATCTATGCTGAGGAAATAATGACAGCATAAGAAGGGTGAATACTAAAATAATAATGTAAATTTATCTTAATATCACATTTCAAGGCATGAGTTTTATACACAATATATTTATATAAATATTTATTTACATTTATATTCCGATCTTTAATAAACACTTTCCCCTTTAATCATTCAAATCATGTTTGTAGACAGTTGAGGTTTGCCCTCTGTTATTGTCCTGAAGTGCATAGGATTCGTTGTTCACTGGTTCAACCGTTGTCCAATGTTTTTTAATCCTGAAATGCGATTGGTTGTGCTCGGTCAGTTTGTGTCACGTGAGGGGTGATCTGTGCCGTGTGATGCATTATGGGATGTCTAATTTGCCACCTGATACGTTATGTGATATTTGTGCCGCAAGTGTTGTGATGTGTTATTCTGTGGCCTGTGAGCTCTGTACCGGGTAATACTATATAGTGTCCTCTGATGTGGTTTGCTATGTGATATATGTTGTAAGTGTTGTAATATTTTATTCTGTGTCAATTTTCGTCTCCGGTGATGCTGTACTTTTATGTAATGTTCTTGCCTTTAATTTTGCCCTGTATCTCCTGCATGAGACATCATATGCCTTCTGAAAGCCTTGTGGGTAGTGAACATAAGAGGACATTTTATACAGCTATAACTGAACGCCATTTTCTTATTGTGGGCCGAACACTGATGTTGCAGAAGTTGTACCTTCTTGTCAAAACCCTCATCACACAGATTACAGGGGAAGTACCACTCACCCGAGTGATGTTTGTAGTGTCGTTCTAGGTAGCACTTATTCATAAACACTTTCTTACACAGTACACACTCAAATCCCTCCCGGACAGTGTGTATCTTCTGGTGCGTCTTCAGACTCTGTATACGACTAAAACACTTACCACAGATTTCACATATCAAACTGTCTATATTTTGAGTTTTTGTGTGCAAAAATGGCGTCTGTGAACTTTTTACTTCTCGACTATCATTCTGTGAATTCGTATGGACTATCTTTTTCACTGACCGGTCCTTTTCATTGAAATACTTGTGAGAATGGACTAAATCTGGCTCTGAACTATTCAGTTCTTGGATGCTGTCTTTGTGCAAGTTAGAATGATCAAAATTCGTCTCTTTACTATCCAGGTCTTGCTTGTCCCTTGGTGAATACGTATGGGTTATTTCTTTCTCTGAACTATCCGTGTTCTTGTGAGAGTCAGGATGGACTATAGTTGACCTTGAACTACTAGTATTCAGTTCTTGGCTGCTGTCTTTGTACAAGTTAGAATGAACTAAATTCGAGGACCCAGCACTATCAAGTTCCTGGCTGTACTTACACAAATTAAAAGGAACTAAATGTTGTAACACAGAGCTATCCAGTTGTTTTCCTTCCGTTTGCGAGTTAAAATGAACTAGATTTGAATTTGAAGATCTCAATTCTTTACATTTCTTTTTAGATTTTCGTACTTTCGACTCTATGTTATCCTGTTTTTGACCCTTCTCGAGTTGGTCAGATGTCTGTACGTTTAACTCTGCGTTGTCATTATGTACCCTGGAATGTTCAAGCAGGGATTCTGGACTATGAAATACAGCAGTACATAGGTGACATCTGTAGTCTTTTCGCTTACTTTCTTCCTTCTCGTGTCTCTTTAAATGTCCCCGATACCCTGATATACTCCAGAAGGTACTGAAACACTTTTGACATTCGAAGGGTTTCACTTCGATGTGTAATTTCTTATGTCTTGCCAAATCCTTCTTAAACATGAAGGCTTCACCACACTTCTGACAGCTATGATTTAAAATAACTTTCTTATGTTTTCCTCTGCGCATGTGATTCATATACTGCATTTTCGTTTTGCACTCCATTCCACAGATATTACATTTGAAAGTCCTTTCATTTTGATGTGTATTGCGGTGTTGTATCAATGAGATTTTTGAGGAACACCATTTTCCGCAGAGATCACAATATTGGGGTTCTTGAGCTCCGTGCTTTTGCATGTGGTGCTGAAGAGAGCCCCGTAGCGTGAACCCTTTACCACAGTAGTGACAGGAGTGAACTTCTTCCCCTGCGTGATCCCTCATGTGAATAAGAAGGGCAATCGGGGAGGAGAAATATTTTCCACAAACCTCGCATTTGTCCAAGAGGGGTGGCGTGGGTACCGCCATCTCATTTTCCATGTACTGCCTCCTTTTTGGATTTTCTTTCACATTAATAGTAACTTTTTTCCTCTTTACTGCCGTTGTATGTGTCTCTTCCACACTTTCCTTTTCTATAATTGCTGTAGTTTTCACAATTTTCTTTTTCCCTTTTTTACTGACATAGCTCTTACGTTTCTTTCTGCAATTTTTCTGGACTAGTTCGGTTTGGGGTGTATTACCACTAGAAATGTCATCATCTAAATGTTTCGAGATAGTACTTCGTTGAAATGAAGATGTAAGTGTTTCACTTACACCTGCGGAAAAAAAGAAAACATATTAGTAACATTAAACTGTCAAAGCTACGAGAGGAAACATTTAATGACATCGTAGTGTCATATTGTTCGCCAAATAAAAAGAGGGGGAAATCTATCAAAGTAGCGAAAGTTTCAATACTTTCTACTGTAAACATCACACTTAAGGTTGTTATGAGGTTAAATAGGGTAATAAACAGGTCACAAATACATTCTTTGATAGATAATTCATCAGTGGAAGTGTCCGTGATACGGCTCGGTTATCTCTTGGTCTTTTAATTATATCAATTCTAAACACTAAACTTAAATCCAGTTTATATTTCCTACAACCCAGTGGGCCATTGCTACATCACGGAGTCTCAAACCTACGACAGGTCAGACCAAACAAGCATGCTGTGTATTGCTAAAACAATACATGTCCCCTGCCACCCCCTGCTAAAATAGTAACAGAGGCCTTGACCAAAAAACCCTAAAACCCGACCTTGATCTGTAGCTACTCTTTCTGAAGTCGCAAACCACCTTTCACCTTCATACCTTAAAGCATGCCTGATAATAATGCATCTGAAGTCGCAAACCACCTTTCACCTACATAACTTGAAGCAGGCTGATAATAATGCAGAAAACTAAGTGGACGGACTAACAGACGGGCGGGGAGGAAACCTATAGGGATCTCCATCAACCTGAAGTAAAGCTTACCTTGACATGGTGCTGTCCTCGTGTCAAAGAAGCAGTCATCTCATCTATTTCAATCTCACGCTTTATTGTGGATTCTAGATCAAAAGCAGCAGCACTCTCATCCTGATCACTCTCCAACAGAGCTGTTGACGTTGGATCTAAAGAAGCGGCCACATTACCATCTTCAGTCTGGGCTGTTGACGTTGGATCTAAAGAAGCGGCCACTTTACCATCTTCAGTCCGAGCTGTTGGATGTACATTACTGGGATTTTCATCACCTTCCACGCCCACAATCATACATTCATCCTGACAGTTCGAGAAGCCATCGTTATCCTCCTGATAACCATGATTATTCATTAAATCTGCTTGCAGGTTTCTTATCTGACGATCAAGGTCACTGATTTCCCGGACAACATGACTTCTGTTTTTATCAGAAATTACAGGTTGGATGTCTGTGGAGCAATCTTCAGTGACGATGAGTTTGGAGTGTTCCTCTCCAATACCAGCTTTGATGGAATTATGGTTATCATGTACAGCAGATTGTATAGTTGTGTCATTATTACTGTCAATACTAGCAGAGGTCATGTTAGCATCATTTATATTTCTGTTACAGCTACCAGAACCATAACCCTTGACGTCAATGGACACGTCACATCCGGATATATCTTCCACAAGATTATCACAAACTAATTTTGTTGAAGGGACCATGATGTTAGAAGTATCACAAGACCGACATGAAGTAGTATCACATGACCGACCTGGAGTAGTATCACACGACAGACCTGGAGTAGTGTCACGTGACTGACCATGAGAATCTGTGTCCAACACATCACTTCCTTGATATGTATGAGGAGAACTTAAACCTGCGATTGGTTTCCTTCGTAGAGTTGCAGCCTTTGAAGTGTATTCTATAGTCTCTTCAGATATATCGTATATTTGATCAGGTTGTCGAGAACCTAACATTTTCTTCTGTCTTCGATGAGTTGTAACCTTTGAAGATGAGTCCCCTGAAGTCTGCAATATTTTATTAATACGTTGTCGTTTTGGAGTTGTGCCCTTTGACGATAAGTCTCCAGGGGTATGTTCCCCTACTGACATATTTTGTCCTTGATGAAGATGTGGAGAACTTTTACCCGATGTCTTCCTCCTCCGACGTCGCTTCTGAGTTTTAACTTTTGAAGATGGCTTCTCAGGAGTCTGTTCTTGTGATTCTGTGTCGAAGACATCCTTCTCCGATTGCTTTCGAGACTTTTTCCTGGGGCTTTCACTGCACCTTGGCTTAGGCACAGATGTTTTTTGACCTGTATTCTGAGATATATTATTTCCCAGATATCGATCCTGAGATATGTTCATGGAGTCTTTATCTCTAAAACAATGTTCCATTGATGTCGTTCCCAAGATGGCTTCCCCAACATGTTTACCCGCTGATGATTTTCCTGTGAAGACATATCTCAATCTTTGATACTTCACGTCTTGTGTATCATCCTCATGATCTGCTGAGGACAAAATATCCAGCTGTCCTTTTTGAGTTGTCTTTCCTAATAATTTATTTACGACAATATTTTCTAGGTTCTTTAAAGTCACCAGTTTATTCTTAGCATAAATTGTCAGGGAATTTTTAGGGAGCACCACACCTTGAGACCTCAACACACTTTCCAAACGTTTCTGTTTTGAATCTTGCCGAGGTATTTGAAATTTGATGTCAACAGACTTCGTGGTTTCATTTCTCACATATCTGCGTTCTATGCCGTCTTCATTGCTCATCAAAACATCCTCATGTAAAGACTTAGCTGTGTCTGATTTCACAAAGTTTTGCTTCAAATTATTTTCATGCATCACTTCAACAGAAATAGGCTCTTTCTCAATCTCGTATCTGCGTCGAAATTCTAGAATAAGAGCCCTTGAAGATTTGTTTGAAGCACTGTCATTTACACTTTTCAGCTTTTGTGGGGAGAGATTTTCTTCAGGAATTCCTGAACTAATTTCGTCTGAAGTATCATGGGTAACATCAGCATGTTCTGTTTCAGATGTGTTAACTCCAATGTATCCAGTTTTAACTGAATAATCTCTAGCGTGTCCAGCTTCATCTCTGTTTACTGAAGCAAGTCCACTTCCAGGTTTCGGTTTTTGCAGAGAAATGTTTATGTCAGGATTATGCTCACTTTCGTCTGTGTTAACTCTAGCATGTCCACTTTCGACTGTGTTAACTCTAGCATGACCACTTGCGTCTGTGTTAACTCTAGCATGACCACTTGCGTCTGTGTTAACTTTAGCATGTCCACTTTCGTCTGTGTTAACTCTAGCATGTCCATTTTCGTCTGTGTTAACTCTAGCACGTCCACTTTCGTCTGTGTTAACTCTAGCATGTCCACTTGCGTCCGTGTTAAATCTCGCATGTCCACTGTCGTGTTTGTTAACTCTAGCGTGTCCACTTTCGTGTTTAACTCTAGCATTACCAATTTCGTCTGTGTTAACTCTAGCATGCCCACTTTCGTCTGTGTTAACTCTAGCATGTCCACTTTCGTCTGTGCTAACTCTAGCATGTCCACTTTCGTCTGTGTTAACTCTAACATGTCCACTTTCGTCTGTGTTAACTCTAGCATGCCCACTTTCGTCTGTGTTAACTCTAGCATGTCCACTTTCGTCTGTGTTAACGCTAGCATGTCCACTTTCGTCTGTGTTAACTCTAGCATGCCCACTTTCGTCTGTGTTAACTCTAGCACGTCCACTTTCGTCTGTGTTAACGCTAGCATGCCCACTTTCGTCTGTGTTAACTCTAGCATGTCCACTTTCGTCTGTGTTAACTCTAGCATGCCCACTTTCGTCTGTGTTAACTCTAGTATGTCCACTTTCGTCTGTGTTAACTCTAACATATCCACTTTCGTCTGTGTTCACTTTAGTGTTCACAGTTTCATCCTTGCTAACTTTAACACGTCCACTTTTATCTGTGTTACCTGTATCATGCCCAGCTTCACATGTGTTCAACGAAGCATGTCCAGTTTCATCATTGTTCAGCCTATCATATCCAGTTTCATCAGTGAGAACTTTAGCATGCCCAGCTCCATCAGTGTTAAATGAAGCATGTTCAGTTTCATTGGTGTAAGCTCTAGCATGTCTAACTTCTTCTGTGTTTATTGTAGCATGTTCAGATTCATCATTGTTAAATCTAGCATGTCCAGTTTCATCATTGTTAACATTAGCACGTCCAGTTTCATCTGTGTTAATTGTAGCATGTCCAGTCTCATCATTGTCAACTCTAGCATGTCCAGATTCATCATTGTTAATTCTAACATGTCCAGTTTCATCAGTGCTAACTGTAGCATGTCCAATCTCATCTGTGTTTCGTCTTGCATGTCCAGTATAACAGGTGAAAGCACCCAGAGGATGAAAGCATTTATCATTGTCACTTTCCTGTCTGCTCTCAGGTAAAGCTCTCTCCAAGAACAACTGACACAATGTTACCAGGTTCTGTACTTTGAACTGCTCTCCTAGTGCCATCAGTAAAGAAGCATCAGGGTTTATTTAGGGTGATAGTGTCACTGTACAGGTATCTGTAAAATAATTCAAAACCTATTAGCTATAAGTTGAAAGTAAAACTTGTTAAACTATATATACATGTATATCTAAATAATGAAGTTGGACAACTGAAAATGTCCATGCATGTTACCAGTAGACATGATATGTAGACTTAGTGTCTACATGTTTGGTCCATTTCCAATTGTGTATATTTTTCTAAACTTTTTCCAATGAAATCATCAACATCACACAATTTTCCAATCTGGAATATTTGATGTAAGGACTGGAAATTGAGCAATTTATATATTTCTTCCTCATTTTCCTCCTAATTCTATGCTATACTACACAAAGAGAAGGGCAATTTCCAAAAATGGTCAGTTTCAAATTCATAGTACCTCATCTTTATTTTTAACTTTTACTTAACTTTTACTTTACAGTTCAATACTTACAAACAAGAGGCCCAGAGGGCCTGTATCGCTCACCTGGTTTCATGAGATATGAAACAAGAATGATGCTGAAGTATATTTGTCGCTGGTATTGGTATGTCAATATATTTCATAAGCATTTTATATGGGTACATGTACATTGGTTTTATTTTAATACTGAAAATTCCAAAAAGTGCATTAATCCGCGACCTCAGAGGGATGTTACCACACAAATGTGAGTGATATCCATTGCTTAGTTTCAGAGAAGAACTTGTTTAGACCAATTGACCCCTTTTGACCCTGACCTCTGCCCCCTTGGGGGTCAGCTCGTTCCTTTATGCAATTTTGAATCCCTACCCCAATAGGATGCTACCAGTCAAACCATTGCTTAGTTTCAGAGACCCGGGTTAACCCCAACATTTTTACAATTTTGAATCCCCACCCAATAACCATGCTACCATACAAATGTGAGTAATATCCATTGGTAAGTTTCAGAGAAGAAGTTGTTTAAACAAATTGACCAATTTTTGCCCCGCCCCTCAGGCCCCTGGGGGGGTCAGCCCCACCATTTGTACAATTTTGAATCCCCATCCCATAGGGATGCTACCCGGCAAATATGAGCGAAATCCATTACTTAGTTTCAGAGCAGAAGTCGTTTATTTCAATTTTGCAAAACTGACCCCTTTTGGCCCCGCCCCTCAGCCTCCAGGGGGGTCAGCCCCGTCATTTGTACAATTTCAAATTCTTACCCCAAGGTGATGCTACCAGGCAAATATAAGATATCCATTGTTTGGTTCCAGAGAAGAAGTCAATTATATGAATATAGCCCGATTGACCACATTTGGCCCCACCCCTCAGGCCCCTGGGGGGGTCAGCCCCACCATTTGTACAATTTTGAATCCCCATCCCATAGTGATGCTACCAGGCAAATATGAGCGATAGCCATTGCTTGGTTTCAGAGAAGAAGTCGTTTATATCAATATAGCCAAATTGACCACATTTGGCCCCGCCCCTCAGGCCCTTGGGGGGTCAGCCCCATCATTTGTACAATTTTGATTCCCCTCCCCATAATGATGCTACCAGGCAAATATAAGCGATATCCATTGCTTGGTTTCAGAGAAGAAGTCGTTTATATCAATATAGCCAAATTGACCACATTTGGCCCCGCCCCTCAGGCCCCTGGGAGGTCAGCCCCATCATTTGTACAATTTTGAATCCCCTCCCCATAATGATGCTACCAGGCAATTATGAGCGATAGCCATTGCTTGGTTTCAGAGAAGAAGTCGTTTATATCTATATAACCGGATTTACCACATTTGGCCCCGCCCCTCAGGCCCCTGGGGGGTCAGCCCCTTCATTTGTACAATTTTGAATCCCCACCCCGCGGTTATGAAGAAGAAGTCTTTTGTTGACGGACGGACGGACGACAGACGGACAGATGGACGGACGGACGGACGACAGACGCCACGGTATGGCATAAGCTCACCTTGGTCCTTCGGACCAGGTGAGCTAAAAACCCATTAAACTAACCCTACATAGCCACAGATATATTTACAATATTAAAGAACTGGTAAGTACTGATGAATTTCAGTTTCAAGGATTCCCTTATTAAAGCTTAATACATCTCAACTCCTAATTGAGTTCGCAAAAATTCGCCAAATAATCTGACAGCATAAATTTGCCAGTGAATTTTCATGACATAGTCGGAATCATATTGGTTTGAAGTTCATTTTCACAAAATTGCCATTATTTTCTGTTTACTGTAGAAATGAAAAAGTTATTAAGAACATAATTTTCTGACATCACTTTGGTAAGCCTATGAAGAAACATGGTGTTGCAGGAAATAAGGTTTGTTATCAATTGATATTTTTTCCCCAACATAAATATAATTAATTATACAATGGTATCCACTTTCAGGAGAGTCATACAATAACAATACCACTCTGAGCAACATTGCGCCACCATACGCCAGCCTTCGCCAGTTTGCACCACCGTACGCCACTTTGCCCTACCCTGCACCACCCTACGCCTCTTTGCGCCACCCTATGTAACTCTATAAAGGGCTGTAGACACCGCTCACTTTACCTCTGATGAGTTACGTCTTGGTAACGAAACCAGTCTGGTATCATACTAAGTGGATGATATGGTTCCCTACACAACACGGACAGCACGTTAGTGTCATTTTTCCCAGTCAGTTTTTATTTATATATAGACAACAGTAATATACCTGATATCAACGGGAGGAAACAATAGATATTTCTTAATCAACACAAAATTTTAATGAATTCTATCTAAGAATGAAATTAGGATAATTGAGAGGAAATAAGTTGCCCAATATCTTATAATCAGACCGATGACTGTATAATCATATACATGTAATCGAATAATGTTTTGAGTCCTTTAACATCATTTGATCCTGTAATTTATTGTAAATGATTTTTTATAGCTGATCACTGGTATAATCAGTATACATGTTTTTTATATTTCTGTGTGTTTTAGATCAAACAAATTTCACATACTTGACTATTATAAAAGATGCTATTCGTCAATACATTTCATTCATATTTATAATTCTAGGTTAACATAGGCATTTTTACTTAAATTCTAAACAAATAAAATTAAACTCGTACTGATAATATCTTAATTTCCTATGATTTGAACACATGATTTGCCAATTATGTAATCAATTAACTTAATTGGAAGGAATTTCAAAGTATAACTAAAAATGAATGATCGTTTATCTCTCTACAGATTCTATTTTAGTTAGCAGTGCAGCATCAGTAGGGATGCTGCACTGCTAACTAAAATAGAATCTGTAGAGGGTCTGTTGCTACATAAATCAGAAAATGAATCATTTTTAAAACCAATAATCTACATTGTTTACCTAAGAAACATGGTCATGATGCGTTTGTTTGATTGTGGCACAGTTATCTCCCATCTTGGCTTACTGCCAGCACTCAACACTTTACATAACACTGGACTCCTTGCCTTTAGGACAAAGCTGTGAGCCTGAACTGTCTCTCCATTTAGTCCGAGGACAAAAGTGACGTCGGTCTCCAGGCTGTTTTTAAATAAATAATCAAGGCATTGTATGATGGTTCTGTTACTTTGCCAGTCCGAACAGCACTCCTCCTCCATTTTCTTCACAGCTGTCATGATTCAAGAATTATGTGATCCGCAGAATTCTGAAACTGATAGCTTCGATGATAACGATAACGGGAGAGAATTCATGCTAAATATTTAGCAGAATAATAACAAGCGCTGGTTTTTAAGTTTCAGCATTTTTTAACACCTGGTACTGAAGTGTATCATTATTGATGATCCTTTGTAAGGTTTGATGAATGCAAGGAGTTGCCTTTGGTTGGTTTTCTGCAAGATAAAATAACAAAATCAAAGATCTGAGGGCTACGCATCTATGCTAACTTAAATATATATATCATATAGTGTATACATCATTCAATAAGTTAACCCTGTATTGTCAGCAGATAATGCTTTCATTCAATATGTTAGGCTTATTATGGGATAATATTGACAAAATAATGTATGCATGTTAACATATGTTCTCGTAATTATCAGCTCTTAGCTTCAGTTGACACATTTTGATAGTTTCACTAAATTTCACGACTTCAAAGAGAATAAGTAAAGATTCATCTTAAATGAATTTACACTTGGTGACTCAACCGCCATCCAGGATTACAAGACATGGGTGGGCTTATTACCAGGCATGTGCTTATTGCTGCTGGAGATATATACTAAGGGATTTTACAGCCCTTCATAATAATATATTTCAACATGAAAATCTGTTACTTAAAATTACAAAAAGAGGCCAATATGTCCTGTATTGCTCACCTGGTTGATTAGATATGATTATGTTTAAAGAAACCAAGTGCCTTGGGGTAAGGAAAGACCCCTGTGCCTATTTTACATCAGGAATGTGTTTGTCACTTGGTCTCAAATTGGTGTTCTCTTCCGTCTGTATAGTCCTCACTTTATGCTGGTCAAAATTTCACATTGTTAACCCGACATTTTGTAAGTGACAGTGCAACTAACCATCCAAATTGTGGGAATTGTAATGCAACGAACCTAAAGAGACCAAATATTATTTGTTGTGTTTTTCCTCATGAATAGTTTAAATCAAGACAACTAAGCTTATTATTTCCCAAAACCTGTTGTATTTTATACAAGAATACACTATTTACAATTTATAAGCGGTAAACTATATAGAAATAGATGTTGTACTTTTATCTTTTTGCTCCATCGCACACGGATCAGGGTGATGAGGCCACCCGTGACCTACATAGCTAGCAATATGGCATCGAGTCAAGTGTGAAATTTTGACCAGCATTAAGCGGGGGTCTATAAAGGTCTGTAAGGTAGGTGTTATATGTCACGCCCAATTTTATTGTGTTTGAACCAAAATCTTAGAGACACCAAATGGTGTCGGAGAATTCTACGTTTTGATATAGTAGTGATACACCAGACATGGTGTCAGGGCCAGAGGAAACTCGGGCTACTTTCACATTTGCAAAATTTATTAAAAAAGCATTATTGGTCTCAAGTGAAAAAATAAACAATATTTCTTCTTCTCCATTAAGCATGGCAGAGATAAATAATTTGCAAATAACTGATTGGCCTTTTATACATCTGACCTGTTAACATGTTTTCATCACAGGGGCTCTGTCGTGGAATTTTGAATTGAGTAGCTGTACACAACATCAAGCAAGAGGCCCAGAGGGCCTATATTGCTCACATGGTTAAATAATTATGTTCCATAAAATTTGTTAATAGCTTTATTTGTTGATGTCTAGCAATGCTATATTTATATATATAACAAAGTAACACAAATGACGAAGGAAGACAACTTTTTGGCTCGTGCCCTGACCAGGCCTCAAACTCAAGATCTACGGCACCCATATCATGTCAGATTATCGGGCCGACCATCACTGCGCCATTGAAACGTTCTGTGGCGTGGCGGTATAAGCTGCTGGTATTATTGGCTAGGTAATTTGGTGCCGTAGATCGTGAGTTGGAGGCCCGGTCAGGGCACGAGTCAAAAATTTGTCTTCCTTCGTCATTTGTGTTACTATGTTATATATCCATTTATTAGCACAAGGTATCGTATACACTATGTGTTGGTGATCTGAAGATATAGATTTGAATTTCCTATCGTAGTTGTACCGAGAGATAGCAATGCTATATATGGTTATTGGGTGGCGATCTGAATGGTTTCAAAGATGTTACCACTGAAATATCAATATATACATTGCTTAGTTTCAGAGAAGAAGTCGTTAATATCAATATTACCAAATGGACCCCTTTTGGTTCTTCCCCTGGGGGGTCGATCAGCCCCACTTTTTGTACAATTTTGAATCCTCCCCCAATAACGATGCTACCAGACAAATATAAGCGATATTCCCTTGCTTAGTTCCAGAGAAGAAGTTGTTTACATCAATTTAGCACAATTGACCCCTTTTGGCCCCGCCATTCAGGCTCCCAGGGGGTCAGCCCAACCATTTGTACAATTGTGTATCCCTAATTGATAAGGATGCTACCAGACAAATATTAGCAATATCCATCGCTGAGCTTCGGGAAGATGTCGTCTATATCAATTTAGCCAAATTCACCCCTTTTGGCCCCGCCCCTGAGGGGTCAGCCCCACCATATGTACAATTTTGAATCCCCACCCCATTGTTATATATATGTAAAATATATATTTTAGGTGACCATGAAATGTCTTAGTTCCGGATAATGTCAGCCAGTTGTTTATATGTTGGTTCGAATATTAGTTTGTTTTGTTGTTTTCCGGAATATAAAGGGTTGCCGCCACGAAGCGAGAATGATGGTGTTGTGTTGTCATTTCTCTGGGTAATTCCCCCAACGTATCCCTCGATTGTAACATGGTGGAGAATCCAAACTCAAGGAAACCTCAACTGCCAAGCAAGTGCCTCATCGTTTTATTTTGATTTTATCGTCGAATTGTAATGTGAACTTATTATTTGCGTAAGCACGTGTGTGGCAGGCAGCCGCTGTGACCGTTTGATGTGTGTTATGCCTATGATGTGACTGTATTGCCGTTTCATCTGTCTTTGTGATTGACACGATTTATACCATTGAGATGCTACCAAATCAGATAGTACGAATATTACAAACCTATGACTTGAGGTTCGATTCCTAACCGTTTAAATACGAGCTCAAGGACGACCAGCATCATTTATCACTTAGTATTGAGTGGGATTTGACAGGTCATGGTGATTCCTGTGATATTACCAAGGTTAAACCGAAATCAAAGTCGCCGTCACAGATCAGGCACGGTAAGCGACGAACCAAGGCATGGAAAAGGCGGAAAGGGATTAAGAGTCATAATCAGGTGGTTATTCCAAAGAGTACAGACGACTCTGGTGTTTCTGTTGAACAGCCAGTTTTACATAGTGTTAGTGTGATGACACAGTGTGACCCTAACCCTGTTAAGCCTATCAGCATTGAGCCTAAGCCTGAGGTTATTGCTACATCATGTGTGAAGTCGCCTTCGAGTCATCCAAAGACAGCGCTATTGAATATTGGTAAACCCGTTTGTGAAGGAAAGTTAATTGCTCAACCAACAGGTCAACCTTTCAATAATGTGCACCAGATCAACCCTCCAAAAACTATCACAGCTGGATTCGTTCGTGAGGAGAAAGCCAATTCTCTACCGACAAGTCCGTGTGATGATGACTTTGGGTGGGACACAAACCCATTTGCTCAACAAATGTCGAGAAAGAGGAACTTGACATCTTCGCAAGTCAATCATGTGACCACTGTTTCGAAACCGTCCAATTTTGACAGTATTGTGAAAAAGTCTGATGATGGGACATGCTCGATCAACTCCAAAGACCTACTAGCATTTCTGATAAATAAGTGATTGTATAATTTGACAATATCTCATTACTGAAGTGATTTAAGCCGGTGTTGTAGACTGTTTATAGATGATGTTTTACATTGTCGAGTAATATTGATAATATTATCCAATGGGAACCCTATAAACAGTGTATATATATAGTGTACTATACAGTTTAGTTTCAGCATACATGTATATATTACAGATTATTGTGTTATGTGGTGCTGCAATTGTGTCTTAATTAATCTAGTGAGATTATGATGTTTCAGTTTTATATATTATGTTATGATGATGAGTGAGTAACATTTCTATTTGGCATATGGACTTTGTGGAATGACTGAAACTTTAAATGTTGATAATCAGATCATTGATTTATAAATAATAACTACATGTATGTACTTTGGGTTTCTAATTCATTTCATGGTTCTGCAAAAAAATTCCCTAGGGTAAAATTTTTGTTTTGGGGGGGGCATGTTATATATATGTAAAATATATATTTTAGGTGACCATGAAATGTCTTAGTTCCGGATAATGTCAGCCAGTTGTTTATATGTTGGTTCGAATATTAGTTTGTTTTGTTGTTTTCCGGAATATAAAGGGTTGCCGCCACGAAGCGAGAATGATGGTGTTGTGTTGTCATTTCTCTGGGTAATTCCCCCAACGTATCCCTCGATTGTAACACCATAATGATGCTACCAGTTAGATATGAGCGAGATATCAATTGCTAAGTTCCACACAAGAGGTCGTTTATATTAAGCCAAATCAACACCTTTTGGCCCCTCCCCTCAGCCCCCAGGGGAGACAGCGCCACCATTTGTACAATATTTAATCCCCACCCTATAATGATGTTACCAGTCAAATTTTGTTCAATTCCGATTCAGTGGTTATGAAGAAGAAGTCAATTGTTGACAGGCAGAAGGACGTCGGACCAGGTGACCTAATATGATAACACTATAAATCCAGTATTTATACACATTCTTTGCCAAATATCAAAATTTGCATTCTCACAATTTTGACCTTAGGTCGAAAACGCAAAAATGCGAAATGCGATGAAGAGGGGGCGAAAACGCAAGAATGAGAAAATGCAAAAAACTTGAATGCGAGAAAGCGAAAACGCGAATGCGTAAGTGCAAAATTAATTTCAGCAGACTTCCTTACGCAAGTAAGCGAGAGTGGGAGGATGCCATTAAAGCCTAATCTCGTGTTTTCAACCTTTCTTAATAGGTCGAAAATACAAGAAAGTGAAAACGTGACGGCGAGGGAGAGAAATCAAGACGGCGAGAGTGCAAAATTTATCTCGCGTTTTCGCCCCCAAATTTTCGCTCTTTCGCTCTTTTGCGTTTTAGCATTCTCACCTTTTCGAGATAAGGTCGAGAAAGCAAGAATACTAAATTTGATATTTGGCCCTCTTAAACCGAGAATGCGAGATCTGATATTGGCCCTAACGAGTCACCATTCTTACTCAATAATTATTTAATACTCGTATTTCCGGATTACAGTTGTAGCTATGCTCAAAATCTCGAAACCGAAAGTTAAACGCTGTTGTTTACACCGGAAACGATTCTGGATATGCCTACGATTCATTTGCGATCTATGGAACACCTTGACATTGATCTTATTTATCTGTTTCTGTGGTGAGTCACATACTAAATCTATGTGATCAATTCAAGTCACTAGAAATAAGCATTTATCAAACAAAACATACCAACCAAATCCATCTCCGTCCATCTCCTACCGGAAGTTGATTTATCCTGAGGACGTGATACTAATAGCCAACGACATATAGCCTAAAAGACGTCAACATCCGATTACAACCACTGCGGTGCGCTTGATATGAGCCGTTTTTCGTTTTTGCGGTCCAAACGGTTAGACCACTTGGACCAGTGTTGTTCGTTAATGAAATAAAGACGGACCTGGTGATTTTATATTGTTTTCAGACGAGCCTTGACAAAGACTTCCAAGGCCTGTATTAACATTTGCAGGTCCGTCAAGATATATGTTTGAAATATTACATATAAAAACTGACGACCGGTTTGTCCGCATAAACGAACAGGCCCCATGGTGATGCTCTCCGATGATGTGTTCGTTGTTTTTTGTTTCATTTTTGCTGCTCCTAGATGTTTATGATTTCACTAATTTGTACGTAATTCAAGTATTATTTAATACTCAAGAGTTGTGAAATGCTACTACTTCAGTTTTGGCTGAAATGATTTTATACGATATACAATTTAATGTACCAACATTTATTACATGTTTACCAGTGAAATATGGAAGTACCAAACCGGCGTTCTTGCAATAATAAGTATAACTTTAATAAAGTGTATAACCTAAATCAGCTTTACAGACACTGTTTAAATTACATTTATCGGCAAATATGACATTTTCCCATTAGACTCGGTCATATTTCAATATGACACTTGACACATGCAACTTAAACTTGGCAATAAACTTTAAGCGATCGCTGAAATGAATCGCTAATATCTTTTCCTGGGTGTTATCAAAATATTTTAGGATATAGGCCTAGTATATCTACTTGTTTTGAATACGTCTTTTCTATTTAAATATTAACATACACTCACATACATGTATTATAAGTTGACAATTTTAAACATGCAACGGTATCTAAATGTATTGAATTACATTTTTTTTAAATCGCGCACAGAGAATACATGCACTGTGGCGCCTACAAAGTAAGAACCTAAGGCAAATAACATATTTTACTGTAGACCTACGGTGCATTAACAAATTTCTACGAGCTTTTGTGACTTGCATGATTTCTTTATAGTCTTACGGATGTTTTTCTTCTGAAATACCAATATGCTTACTGTTTACTGAAATACTATTTGTGTGGCTTTTTCACCAAACAATCCTCGCACACTTCATTTCCTGTGATGACTTCTTGAAATAGATAAATATGTATAAAGTGTGACGTTATTTTGTTCATTAGTATATTCATTTAGAGAAGTGAAGCTGAACATAGTTATTAATGCATGTATTACAAGAAGATAAACAAACACATTGTATTTGCGAATGCTTTTCTAACTGTATTTTAAACGATTGTTACCAAGAAATGCTTGAGAAAGAAGTTCAAGGTCCGATAGTATAAGAGATGAGTTATATAGAATGTGGTAAGGGTACATATATGGCAAAGTGACAACATCGTTCACAATCATGATATAAAACGTAGATTTTTTTTAAAATATTTTCCAACAGGATTAAGATAGAAACATCTCAAAAATGTTCTTTATACAAAATATTAATGACGGTTTAAGTTTACAGAAATATTTAACGAAACCTATAGGTAGTTATAATCTGAAAGAAATATCGAAAATCCGTATGTCGTCACATAAGCTGAATATTGAGGTAGGTCGTCAAAAAAGTTGAACGATGCCATAGAATATGTACTTCGTGCAATAGAGGGGATATTGAAGATGAGTATCATTTTATAATAAAATGTGAATGGTTTAAATTAAAGATATAAGAATAAAGCTTATGAAGAAATATTCTTCTCGAAAGCCTAGTATGTTAAAATGTACTCAATTATTGAAAACAAATAACAAAAAACGTCTTTAGCAAAGTCTATCAGTCTAATGCAATGCAAGAGCCATATTCAAACTTGATATGAAGGTCAGAAATTAATGTGAGACTGATAAATATAATGTGAGAATATTATATATAATTAGCTTGACATAAAGTGATGATCAGATAAATAGAGTGGGAGAATTTTTTTCACATAAATGTAACGTGATGATAGAATGTTAATGAGCGTAATAAATGGCTGTAATGTGAGAATGATAGATATATGTATGGAAAAAGTGAAAATGATAGATATATGTATGGAAAAAGTGAGAATGATAGATATATGTATGGAAAAAGTGAGAATGATAGATATATGTATGGGAAAAGTGAGAATGATAGATATATGTATGGAAAAAGTGAGAATGATAGATATATGTATGGAAACGATGAATGTAATATGATAATAATCATCAATTGAAATGTATTCTGAGAATGATAGATAAATGTATTGTGAGAGTAATAGATATATGTACTGTGAGAATGATAGGTAAATGTATTGTGAGATTAAAAGATATATGTACTGTGAGAATGATACATAAATGTATTGTGAGAGTAATAGATATATGTACTGTGAGAATGATAGGTAAACGTATTGTGAGAGTAATAGATATATGTACTGTGAGAATGATAGATAAATGTATTGTGAGAGTAATAGATATATGTACTGTGAGAATGATAGGTAAACGTATTGTGAGAGTAATAGATATATGTACTGTGAGAATGATAGGTAAACGTATTGTGAGAGTAATAGATATATGTACTGTGAGAATGATAGGTAAATGTATTGTGAGAGTAATAGATATATGTACTGTGAGAATGATATATAAATGTATTGTGAGAGTAATAGATATATGTACTGTGAGAATGATAGATAAATGTATAGTGAGAGTAATAGATATATGTACTGTGAGAATGATTGATAAATGTATTGTGAGAGTAATAGATGTATGTACTGTGAGAATGATAGATAAATGTATTGTGAGAGTAGATATATGTACTGTGAGAATGATAGATAAATGTATTGTGAGAGTAATAGATATATGTACTGTGAGAATGATAGATAAATGTATTGTGAGAGTAATAGATATGTTTACTGTGAGAATGATAGATAAATGTATTGTGAGAGTAATAGATATATGTACTGTGAGAATGATAGATAAATGTATTGTGACAGTAATAGATATATGTACTGTGATAATGATAGATAAATGTATCGTGAGAGTAATAGATATATGTACTGTGAGAATGATAGATAAAATAGATAAATGTATTGTGAGAGTAATAGATGTGTACTGTGAGAATGATAGATAAATGTATTGTGAGAGTAATATATATGTACTGTGAGAATGATAGATAAATGTATTGTGAGAGTAATATATATATGTACTGTGAGAATGATAGATAAATGTATTGTGAGAGTAATAGATATATGTACTGTGAGAATGATAGATAAATGTATTGTGAGAGTAATAGATATATGTACTGTGAGAATGATAGGTAAATGTATTGTGAGAGTAATAGATATATGTACTGTGATAATGATATATAAATGTATTGTGAGAGTAATAGATATATGTACTGTGAGAATGATAGATAAATGTACTGTGAAAGTAATAGATATATGTACTGTGAGAATGATAGATAAATGTATTGTGAGAGTAATATATATATGTACTGTGATAATGATAGATAAATGTATTGTGAAAGTAATAGATATATGTACTGTGAGAATGATAGATAAATGAATTCCGAGAAGAACTGAACTGAAATTAAAATATGTCCGCATTCGATCGCGTCACCGAATTTTCAGAATATGAACATATCAAAACGAGTATAAGATTTGAGGTGTTTTGGTGACTGCACTCTGTCACCTTCATCAGACAAAGTTTTAGTCACATTCCTAACATTCGTCATCCAATGACCCTGGTTTCTTGTGTCCTTAACATCCGTCATCAAATGACCCTGGCTTCTTGTGTCCTTAACACCCGTCATCATATGACCCTGACTTCTTGTTGTGTCCTTAACACCCGTCATCATATGACCCTGGTTATCGGTGTCCCAATAGCCACTTGTTCGCGTCCTCATGTGATCCTGGCTGTTGCATTAAACCCATAAATAAATAAACATCATATAAACGTGAATAAAGACCATGTCTCGTAACGTTCGTATCGTAAACGGAAAGGTATATTTTACACAAAATATAACATCGTTTTTTGTTTAATTCGGTAGTCTTGACAGTTTCTAAAACATGGATTTTATAAAAGAATAAGTATGACCTTCTATTCATATCTTTTCTGTCTAGCTTTCCGAGAGCTTCCGAGGAACACCGAGTTGATGTAACACCTATTAGTGTGTGGAACTGCGATATGTCTGGTGGCTATGGTAACCGAAAGAACAGTTCGCTGTGTTACTCCAGTTAACACAAAATAACAACGATAACATTTGTCACAAAGAATTCAAATTTTAATAATAAAAAAACATTTGAAACAAGGAATTCATATTTTAATAATAATAACTTAACATTATTTGAGAATGATAAACGACCTCGAAGGTGGATATTCCCTATAAACTAATGTGTGAATCCCCATTTCGCTGTCAAACGCTTTTTGTTGTCAACTTCGTAAAGGGAACGCGCATCAGGTAATAATGGATTACTACATGTTGATGATCTATGGCGTACCCTTCAAAGTTTGTTGTTTTACAACAATTACAAAAGTTATAAGTTATATGAACTAATATCAATCACGCTTGATGGCCCGGATGGAAGCATGCCAGGGATCAGGGGAGGAAACCGGAGTACCCTCAGTAAAACCCTCGTGATCCCAAACATAATGTATCTGTTCACTTCTGGGCTACTTTAGGCACTAGATTGGCTTAAGAATCGACTTTAAACTATAGTGCTCTCACGAATAACATGTGACTGAAATCGCATTAGATAAGAATAGCCAACTTAGTTTGGCTGATGTCGTCAAATGACTTACATAAAAAATGTAGTTGATTTATTTTCGTTATTAGAAATGGCGGGGCATATACGACTATTTTTAGAATGGATGCTACCAAGCATCAATGTGTTATGTTACCGGTTGTCGCACTTTGTAAAGAACCCTTATAATCCCAAGAACATGGATTGTTGATCGAACTAACCTTTGAGTCACGAAATGTCATAGGTTATTTTAGGAATATCATGGGTTGTCGGGTGTCCAGCGCGGAAGTGACGCACTCGCCTTTTATCTTCAGTAACGGGGTTCAATTCCTCGATCGGATGTAGATAGATATAGGGTCAACTGCCCGACCTTGAGGTCTCCCCCCCCCCCCCCCCCCCCCCCCGGGTTCTCCGGTTTCCTCCCACATTCAGACCCCTTGCGCCCATTATCCAGACCAATAACTTACTCCGCAATTGTTTTTAAATGAACAGTTTATAATTGATTAACCATACACATGGTGAAATGTTGATTGTGTGACGATTGTATGATTTTATAGACTAACTGTCTGACGATTCCTGTTGTGAGTCGGTGGAGGATGTACCGTAGGAACGGAAGGTCGCCCCTGACTTGTGTCCTGACATGAGTATTATGTGTCTAGCATTATAACTAGAATCATTCATGGCCGTCATGGCGGTTGCGCGGAGACAGTGCGCCGTAAACTTTTGTACCCCGGCGGACTTACAAATATCGGGCATGAAGTTGGAGAATGTGCGGGGTGACAGTGGTTTGTTGGTATACCAAATGGAATCACCGGCAACTGCACCTTTTGCATACTGATTGAATAACATCGGTGCTGACTGCACAGTTTTCTTCATCAATAATCTGAGTAATTTTACAGGACAGAGACTGTCACCAGTCGCGTACATCCGTTTCCGGTTGACATCCAGTTTTGACGGACCACCTTGACAGCTTTTATGATGAATACATGCATATTCTCCGTAGTCATCGTGTGAGAATTCAACAGTGTCAGCACGAAGTTTGTGAAACTCCAGGCCATTACAAATGAAATGCACCGCAAGTTGATACCAGATCGCATGACGAAGAACAAATGGGCAGTCTTCGGCGCCATGAAGGTAAGTCAGTATTTTGTTAAGGTCTGTTTTGGGAATGATTTCTTTATGTTGGGTGGGCCTTGATGTCCCATCCTTCACTCTTTCTTTCAGAATACCATCTAGTGTCCTGTTGGCCTTCTTAAACTCTTTATCGCGTACCAAATCAATATCACGGTTGAGATCCTGGAGGTGCCTATTGAGGGCCGCCCTGATATTTATTAAGGTGTTTTTGTGGTACACTTCAGCCTGTTTAACAGGTAAAGACCCAGATCTCCTGTCAACATTTTTCGGTCTTGCCTCGCAATAAAATTTAGCAAGCTGGTCTGCCAGTTGTTCTATTGGAATGTTTTCCATATCGGTAACTTCTCCGAACACATCCGAGCTCCAGTCTGAAAAATATGGAAGAAAAACCCACAACATGAGGTTTGGATGTTAAAATGCCGAGAAAGATTATAATATTGCTGTGATACAAAACCGTAATTTCTTTCTGATTTCTCTGTTTTTTCGAATCAACAGGTGCGACTGAAACGTTATATTGGTTATTAAGTTGATAATCTAAATATGCAATTGCCTTCCGTTTCAGGATATAGGTAATATAAACGTTCATTGCATCAGGCTAGCATATCTTATTTTTTTTATAATGCAGTGACAATTTGATTATCTATTACCCGAAACGGAATGCTTAAATTTACGTTCCAAGGTCTTATTGTCCAAAAAATTACGTCAAAAATTCAAATATTTCGCCATCTATCTCTGGAAAGTTGAGCTATTGGAACACGTTAGTAGAACCTGCTTTCTCTGGGTTTTTTTTTTTTTTTTTTTTTACAGTCCCCGGAAACAAAGATTAGAACAACAGTTTAAGTAGATTCATCAACCTTTATTGCGTTTCTTTTCCAGTAATATTTATTCCAACATAATTAAAAAAAAAAAAAACAATCCTTTTTGATTATTTACATGGAATATTAATGAGGTTAAGCAGCGAAAGCATGTCTCCAAAATAGAAATAAAAAAATAAACATTACGTTGCGTTCCGGTTACTCATTGAATAACAATTGTTTAATGTCTAGCTATGGAGGAAAACCAATAGTTGACATTATATTACTGGTTGATTGAACTACAGTTAATGATAATGATAATCTAGAGTTTTATATAACGCTATACAGCCGTCTCAAAGAGGTTCGCAGTTGTTGTATTGGAGTCGGATGACGCTGACACAGTAGACGAAGCGGGGGAAACGCCGATGCTGATGTCCTGAAAGCGAGTTACTGGGTCCTTGTTACCTACCGTTTTGATGACCTGTTTATTATCTAGAAGATGTCTCTTTTGAATTTTTTCTGTGATCAGACACGAAGATAACATGTCTGGCTTGAAAACCTTCGTGGTTAAGATGCTCTACAGCTGCTGCTCGAAGACAGTGTGTATTTTCTTTGACCCCAGCCGCTTTACATATCGATTGTTTAGAGGAACAAGGACGTATCTCCAACATGGCGTGCTTAGAAGTAAAGGGCTCGGTCTCAAATTTATCAATTTTTAGATTTTGATAAATTACAATTCTGACTGAGCTAATGTGCAAATCCTATCAGAAAATCAGAATGTAATTTATTAAAATCTAAAAATTAATAATTAGAGATACGGCCCTTTACTCCTAAGCACTCCATGATGGAGATACATTTGTGTACGTCCTTGTTCCTCTAAACAATCGATATACTTGATAACATCTTTTCAAATGACCATTTCCCTAACAGTTTAGGTGTATACCAAACCCTGGCTTTTAACGGATGAAGCGCAGATTCTTTACTATACTGGTTAAAAGCGCAGATTCTTTACTATACTGGTTAAATAGATGTGTGGCCTTGGGATCAGTCTTCTCTATCAACAGTTTCAACATTTGCACGGGACAACATTTTGAATCTGGGTCACCATACATGCGTTTATTGATCGACGACGCCTTGGACGACTTGCCTCCCCGATGTTTATGTTGGATTTGAAGTTTTAGTCTGACATTCACCGGTATCACCTTTATGGAATTCAAATGAATTCAAAAGTAATTGATGGTGAAATTCGAGCCGGCCCCTGGTCACAAAGTGCATAAACTGTACCAGACAGACTGTCGGAGGATAATAGGATTGGAGGGCGATAACTCGAGGTAAGAGGAAATTTTGTTTTGATATTCAGGTTCAATTATGGCCTTATTCTGAGCTGGTTTTGTTTGGTCAAGTTGTGTCCTCTCTTTTACCAATCTATCCAGAACACCGTTAGCAGTTTTGAATTCTTTGTCCCTGACAATGTCAATGTTTCTTTGTAAATTTGTCAGGTGCCTATTGATAGCACCCCATATATTGATAGATTTCATTTTCAGCAGTTGTGATGGCGTTGGCTTCTTTTTGCCTGGGTCTCCCATCGTAGTAAAATCTCTTAAGTTCGTCTGCAAGGGTTTGGATATCTACTTCTGTCATATTCATCTGCTTCCCATTTTTTTCCATATTCCAGTCTGAGAGAAATAAAATTAACAGAGTGCTTTGTGTAATAATCTCAAACTCTGATAATTCGAATATCTTGCGTATTTCCGTTCTGACACTAAAATCTTATGAATAATAAACTCGATTTTATCGAAGTTTTTTCATGACCGATTTACTTCCGAGAAAACGATGTTCGACCAAATTTGCTTCCAAACATACACATTTGTTTTGGTGTTGATGAAATGTTAAAGAAATCAATTTCGGGAATGTTTATACAATTTTGAAGAAAAAAATTAACGGTATTGTAATTTAAGAAATAATTAACGATGATTCGTGTATTATTGCAGGATATACAACGAGGACGAGGATATTTTGCATTTAAATTAATAACGAAGGCCGCAGGCCCGAGTTATTCATTAAAATTGCAAAATATTCGAGTCCGAGTTGTATATCCTGCAACAATACACAAGTCAAAGTTGATTATTTCTATTCTACCTAAGTACTGTTTAGTTCTCAAGATCTTCATCTTCCTAATAGAAAAACGGCAACGAAACCCCGGGAAATGTGTCGCTACATGGCTTTTACAATTCACAAGAACGATAAGGCGCACATGCTAATGAATATTCGAAAGCTGACGTCAATCCCAAGCCGCAAACTTCCAAGCCGCCGTTTTACCGTGAAAGACACAAAGAGAAAGACGTGCGAATTCATCTCCTAACACGTTTATTGTAATGGACGTTTTACTAGTCCTATTAAAGGTCCATGTTTTGTTAAATAAAAAATCGGAGAGATTCGATAAACGAGTGGTCTACTCTAGATCGTTATCGATGCCCAGTCAACGAACGGAGCTTCCCGCTAAGACGACAAAACGAAATCGACTTCCAAGCAAGACCGACCGCATTTTGAACTACAGGTATGTTGGTTTTCCTGCAGTTGGAAATTCCCCACTTTTCTTTAACAACGGTATTATATTTGATCTGAAGTTCACTGCTTATCGCGTTTATTGGATCGTGAGAATAAGTTCCCATTCGCATTACTCTGCCCGATTGATCAGCTAGCTGATCGATAGCTTTAAATTTACTACTGCAGTATGCATATACATGTATTAGATCTAGCCTATATTGAAGTTTTCAACTAGACATACACACCTAATATCCGAAGCAAAACTGACAATTGTAAAATTGTAATTGGTTAATTACTGAATAACACAAATGAAAGGCTTTAAGATATGTTTCTGTACAATACATTTAACTGTACAACGCACTCAAGGCTGTGTTTACAAAAACACGAAAACTAGGTCATGCCGCAAAGGTAAACGTGCAATGACTCTAGGCCTAGCAGGTTATAGCATATACTTCAAAGCGTCTATTATATCTTGAAGACAAAGTTACAACTGGTCAATCCATTCATGAAAGAAATGAAATTAATTGATAAAACACCAAAACATTAAAAAAGTTTATGCAGCAATTTCTTATTTAATTCAGAAAAAAATGTCTCCACATTATTGTACACATGTACATGTGGAGACACAATATACATGTAGCTTGTAATTGCAAGATCAACAGCTGAGTATCAAGACTTATAATTATAATGCTATAGATTTCGAAATTCAATTCATTGATTTTACTTTTCATAGTTTTAAATAGATTCTTGGTATACATATTGAACACATACTCTTGCAGAACTTTTAAACTGCAAATTTTGCAAAGTTTTGATATATGTATAATTGTTGCTGGACTTATTTATTTGTTTACATTCATATTCACAGTGAAGTTTCCATCCTGGGCAACACTAATTGTGGCTACAGAAAACATGGGAAAGCCTGCGGTCAGAGATGATGAGTTTGTAGTAGTGTCACTCTGAGCATACAAGAAATTTGACGCACTATTTGACATGGCTGTGGGTATTGGAGCAGGAGCAGTACTAGTGTTTTGAAGTGCCACCTGATTCAAAGAATTCCCAGTTGCGCTGCTCTGTAAAACACAGCTATATTGATGTCTTTGCTCAATCGATGGGGTGTTGATGTAACTTTGGAGGGATTTCTGATTTCTATGACCAGTTACAGACATGATGCCTCTACTGTCAACTCCGGCATGTGCCAACATTGTTGCTGTAGTGGCTCGGACACAGTGGTTTGTGTATACCTGACTTAGACCTGCCGCCTTGCTGATAATGGACATCATATTTAACAAGGTATTAATACCAAGTGGCTGTGCCCCATACCAAACATCTTTGTCCTGAAAGTTTGTTAACGGCCTTTGAAAGAACGCCTCATCCTCTGGATTTCGCTTCAACATATATTTGGTCAGAGATACAACTGGACAAAACTCGTCACAAGTTTCATACATTCTGTTAACTTTCAAGGTTTCCCTACTATCGACCCCAGAATGTGTTTTATCCTTCTCATTAAATGACATTGTGAAGTACTTCCTACCCTCATCATCACTTTTAAGGACAAAGGCATCATGTTTTAATGAACGCAGTCCTTCTCTACCTCTGCGACCAAAATGCAAGGCAATTTCAAACCACACTTTTCTTAAAAGTTGGGTAGGCGAATCATTAGCCAGAACACCTTTGGCATACAATTTGTGCAGATCATTTTTGGATATCGCTTCTTTATGCTTGGCGGTGTCACAGCCATCTTCTTTCATCATTTCAATTATTCCTAGAAGGACTGTGTTTGCTGATATGAAATTTGGATCCTTCATTATGTTTATGTTTCTACTGAAAGGAGGACTGTTAAGATGGCGATTAATGGCACTTCTTGCACCGATCAAAGCTGACTTGGAGTATCTTTCACCTTTTTTATTTACAACTTCTGCATAAAATTGCCTCAACTTTGATGCAATTTCTTCGACAGGCTCATTTTCAAAATCTGCTGACAGTCTTTTCTCGGACAGCCAATCTGAAAAAAATTGGTACAAAAACTCATTTAATTTGATTTTGTTATTTAATAAATTCTGAATCCACAGATATTTCACAAAAGATAGCTTTGATAGATTTTTCAATTGAATGATAAAAGATAGTTATAATAACAATCTTTCATGAAAGTTGCCTTGGAGTGCATTCATGGGCATGCAGGTGTTATTCGGTTGCAGATCCTGGATTTTTTTCCGGGGAGGGGGGTAGAGGGGGGGGGGGGGGGCTGTTTTTGCACTTATTCACATAGTATAGCTTGTAACTCGGACTCGGATATTTTGCAGTTTTAATTAATAACTCAGGCCTGTGGCCTTCGTTATTTTTTTTTTTATTTTTTTTTTTAATTCATTTAAATTAATATTACAAGACATACATGTATACACCAAAAAAAACAACACAAAAAAGTAACATACATATACAAGTTGTAACAGAATGATATATTAATACATCCTGATCATACATGTATATTCTGTACTTGATTCCACTTTTTCAAAAAAATGATTTATTTTATGATAAATGACTTACAGAACATTATTATAGTTTATTACACTACAGCTGTTAATTGAGAGAGAGAGAGAGAGAGAGAGAGAGAGAGAGGCGAAAAAGAAAGTATGTATTTGAACTGTATGATCCGAGATGAGGTAAAATTGATATCTTAATTAACATACAAACACATAAGTAATATTGATACAATACATAAACGTAGAAAAATGACAATGTACATGTATAAATGCACGAAGACATGGACATTAAATAGGACATATGCACAAAGACATGGACATTAAATAGGACAATTGCACAAAGACATGGACATTAAATAGGACATATGCACAAAGACATGGACATTAAATAGGACATATGCACAAAGACGTGGACATTAAACAGGACAAATGCAGACCAGTCTGTTATATACATATCAGTCTAGAATTTTTTCTTTGTTTTTTTTGTATGTGCTCTTAACTCTTTTAATGTGCTTTTTTAAACTGTCGAGGTTAAGATCTATTTCTAAGCATTTACTTTTGTATATGTATTATTTTATAATCAATAGAATAAGGTTGTCTAGATTAAACTTTTGGAATTTATTTACATATTTACCAAAGATGAATTCTTGTTTTTCAAATTTTAAACTAAGGTTCTTATTTATAATATTAATTCTTAGACGTTCAATCAGGTAGGATACATTATCACAGTCCCAAAGTATATGTGTTATTGTTTCGGGGTGTGTTTTGCAAAAGGAGCAGAGTCGAGATTGCTGTTGGATTTGCCAATTTTGAAAAGGAAAGAGTTTGTAGTAAGAATTCTATGATTTATTCTGTATTGAAGCCAGTAAAGTTTAGAGTAAGTGGTAGTATTGAAAGGGGAGATGTATATTTTTTTCCATGTATCATCATTAAAGTTAAAAATCTGGTTCCATTTTCTTTGAGCTGTAGGTTTTACATTGTTTTTGCAAAGTGTTTTGTAAAAGTCCTGAGCGCCTTTATTGTTTCTAAGAATAAGTTTGAGATTAAGAGGTTTAGCTGGTAATAAAATTTTATTTTCACCATCGAATGTTTGTTGATTTTTTTTAATAAATTCCTGTACTTAGTTTTTCAATCCTTGATAAATTAAGAAATTTGTTTGGATATTATATTTTTCTCTAAATTCTTCGAAACTGTAAAAGGATTTATCATTTTTAATAATATCATATACAAATTGTACACCTTTCTTATACCAAGTTTTGAAGAAGACAACTTTTTTTTATTAATCTTTATATTATTATTACACCATAATGGATTTTCAGAGATATTTGTATTATATATGTCACTTACACTTAAGGTTTGATACCAAGCTTTTAAAACTTCCCTCCAAAAAATATTTTTTGTGCAATATTTTGACAGTTCTTTTAACTTTTCTATTCCTATATTTGAAAGAGTCTGTTTATCAAAATAAATTTTCATTATTATCCCCCAATTTCCAAATTTACCATAAATTCGTCTTATCCAAGTTGTTTTAGGCCAATATATATCATTTCAAATGTATCATTTTAAGTCCCCCTTCAACATATTTTTAATAACTACGTCTCTTTTGATTTGATCTGGTTTGTCATTCCACAAATAATTGTATAATAAAGTATTTATTTTTTTAAGATATGCAACATCAGGATTAGGAAGAGAAAGAAACAAATGGTTGAACCGAGATATTAAAGTTTTGATTAGTTATTTTGCCAATTGGTGTAAGTATTCTTCTTTTCCATGTAGATATTAGAGACTTCAGCTTAGCATTTTTTTAGCAAGTTTAATTCAGTGATTCTGTAAAGATCAACATCATAGTCAATGCCTAACAAAGAGAAACTTGTGCTACCCCATTTTAAATTGAAGTCAGTTGAGTAAGTATCGTCGCTGTACTTTTTACTACCAATCCAAACTACATGGGTCTTGGAGAAGTTCATTTTTAAACCAGAAATATTAGCAAAGTATGTAAGGTTTTTGAGAGTTTCATCTAAAGACTTCTTTGTGCCATCTAAAATAACTGTAGTGTCATCTGCAAATTGAGAGAGTAATATTTCTTTTCCCTGAATATTTATTCCTTGAATTCTGTTGTTATTTCTTAAAATTATAGATAGGATTTCCGCACACAAGATAAAAATATATGATGAGATGGGGTCGCCCTGACGACAACCACGTTCAATTTTGAAAAAAGAAAGATAAATGCCCCCCAATGTTTACTGCAAATTGAGTATTATTCTGAAAAAGTTTTATCCATTTTAAAATGTTTGGACCAAAATTTAAAAAGTTCAATGTTTTCAAAATAAAGTTCCAAGAGACAGAATCAAAGGCTTTTTCAAAATCAATTAAAAGTAAAAGTCCTGGTAAATTATTATCTTCAGTGTATTGCATAATGTCATAAATTAATCGAGTGTTTTCTCCTAGGTATTGACCTGGAATAAAGCCTGTTTGACTACTACTAATTAATTTATCAATAATTGTTTTGAACCGTTCTGCTATTGTTCCTGATGCTATTTTATATACAGTCAAACCTCGATGATTCGAACTTCGTTGATTCGAATTTCTCGCTGTATCGAACTTTTTGCTTGGTCCCGAATTTTCTCACTATATAACACTACTAACGAAACTATGTATGATTCGAATTTTTATAAATCGAAGTTTTCGATGTATCGAACTTTTTTCATGGCCCGTTAGCTATGATATTATAGGTAATTGACATCTCATGATTCGAACAAAAAAATTACCTGTACTGACCACTGGACAGGTGTTTGTCGTGACCCCTGCGGCAAGATTTCACACCTCTCCCCCAAATGCCCTGACTGACAATAGGGATAACGATAGCGTGTGTTGTCACTTCCGGTCATGGGGTTAATTAATAATCAGACCAAATTGATAGATAAAAAGTGTATTTAGAAGCCATGACATTTAATCACTCCGGTAAAACATTTCGGTAGTCGTCTCTGATAATCTCCGCCGCCATTGAAATCAGCGTTCGGTGAGTAAATTTTACGGAACTGTGAAACAACCGGACCAATTTTAAACACAAACAATTAGCGATGGCTTCACTCATATTCAAAGTGTCACGTTTCAAGCTTATACATAAATATCCAAGTAAATCGATTATTTGTCATTCAATCATGCATTCTCCAACCGATCGGCATTCCGTATTTTATATGCACATAACGTAAACGCACGTGTCTTTAGCAGAAGAGCCTAACGACTTACGTAAGTGTGCATTGTACTTCTTTTGTTTTATCTGTTAAACGCGATATAAGTGTTTTGTAACCGATACATATTTTGTTTAATTAATAAAATGCTTAGGTATAATTAATGAAAAGAATTTTTATTTTGTTGTGTTTGAGGTATAAATTAACTAAACTTTTCGATGTGAGCCTGACAGGCGACGATCAACACGAAGACACTGAGGACATGTAACGTTAACAGATATGGTCATTATCAAGAAAACATCGATCTATTGTCAACCATGAATAATTCGAAGTCCCGCTGTATCGAAGTTTTTCTGTTAGTCCCTTGAACTTCGAAACATCGAAGTTTGACTGTATGTTGTTAAGAAGTGCAATAGGTCGCCAATTAGTTAATTTATTACGTGGTTTATTACCCTTTGGAATGCATGTAATTATTCCTAGTTTTTGTGTTACAGAAAGTTCTGAAGTGTCAAAGCTATAATTTAGTGATCTTAAAATGAAAGGGCCTAGTTGTCTCCAAATTTTTTTTATAAACTCAACAGTGAAACCATCAGAACCAGGACTTTTGTTGTTTTTCATCTTTTTTAGTCTTTGTTAATTCATCTAGAGTAATAGGTCGATCAATGTTTAATGATTCATTAACTGATAATTTTGGTATATTGTATTCTTGTAGAAGAGTTTCGAGGTTTACATTTTGGAGAGATAGATTTTCTTTGTATAAAGTTCTGTAAAAGTTTTCTGTTTCTTGTAAAATTTCTTGTTGGTCAGATATTATTGTACCATCTTCTTTGCTTATACCTGGAATAATTTCACTAGTAAAGTTTCTTGACTCTAGTCCACAAAAGTAGTTAGTAGGTTTTTCCCCCTCCCCTATCCATTTTACCCTTGAGCGAATCATATTTCCTGTTATCTTTTTCTTTCTTAATTCTTCTAATTCTTTTTTTTATTTTCTAAATCATTTATCATTGAAATATTAGGTCCTGTTTTCTCGATAGCACTAATTTGATGGACAAGATTTTTTTTTCCTTTTCATTTAATTTTTTCTTTATATGGCTTGAGTATGAAATTGTTTTGCCTCTTATTTCCATCATAAGGAGTTTCTAAAAAATAATTGGTCGTTAATAATAAATGTTATATCTTTTAGAAGGATATCTAGCAAATCATTAATGTTGTAAATTAACACAGAATATTGTTTTATGGTGTCGTTTATTGTCGATTTGATTAGAGTTATTTAGTCCGCATCAAATAGTAAAGAGTTGTTAAATTTCCAAAGTCCTTTTCCTCGCTTAAAGGTGCTGTTGCAGAAACGCCCACAGCGATTTCTTGAAATCGACTATACTTTCCAGTAAAGCTTTGAAAAATACATATGGAACAAGATGTTATTTTCCACTTAACCCATAAGCGCGCCCATAGCGCCATCTACTTCACTTTTTCGTTTACAAGCATACCTGTGTTTTTCACAGACCCATAAGTGGTGTTTCTGTTTGTCACCGAGAGGTTTTCTCACGACTAGGTATTGTACATACATTGTAGTTTAAAATGATAAACAGTTAACCATGAAAAAACAAACGAGTTGAGTACAAGATGACGTAGAAAACCAAAATTCGAAAAGTTTCATCAAATTCAAAATACCATTTTTAAAATCAAGCGGCAAATTCGGCACGATAATATGCGAGTACTATCGATGTTAGTGTTTTAAAAACATATTTGACTATCCCTCTGTATACCAGCAAAAGAAAGTCGTGCCGAATCACTGGATAAGGGCAGTAATTCAATGTTGAAAAATGTATGTGGAAAAAATCCACGGGCGATACAAGTGGTCCTTGTCGTACACAAGAATCCAACGTATTGATTTATCATGAAAAAGATTTGATACAATGTCCATGGCAATGTATTATGTTCTACTATGTTTAACATACTTATAGTAGTTCCGTATTACGTATGATTCATCATTTTTCTCACTTGACCATCTTCGTCTTCAGTACTTCTTCAAAGCTTCTCCTCCGTTCGGGTGTGCCACACAAAAGTTCCCTTTGCCACTTGGTCTTTTGACTACTCACCGCGAATGGTGCTCGGCGTGTTGTTATAATTGCTGTTACGTTTTACAATTTTATTTAGTTCAGTTATTCTGTAGTAAAGTTGTCTTTGTCTCAAATAGGAAAATGGAGAACTCCTGCGTTGGGTTGGGATGTAAAGTTAAGTTCAAGTACAACCAGGTTGGCGATGGTAAAAATCCGCGAAAAATTCAGGACTGGATGAAAGATGCTCTCCTTTCTGAAGGTGTCATACTTTCTGAATCAACAGAAGCAAAGATGTGTCCAAAATGCTTTCTCAGATACCTCAAGAAACGCCCTGCATCCGAGAATGCCAATGAA
The DNA here is from genome assembly GCF_902652985.1 of Pecten maximus. NCBI lineage: Eukaryota > Metazoa > Mollusca > Bivalvia > Pectinida > Pectinidae > Pecten > Pecten maximus. Next base: position 26,385,952 of record NC_047031.1, on the reverse strand, counting down.
CCGGAACGGAAAAAAGCTTCCGTAGACAATGATGATTCTGTTGACGAATCTAACACTCTGGACGGGTATCTTTCTGTAGATGATTTATACTATGCCCCTTCTTCGAACAGAAAATGTAGCATTTGTCGAACTTACAACATGAAGAGTTCTAGCTGCATCAGTGAGAAAGCAAGACACCAGCTGCTTATCAAACATAAACTGTACATGCCTGAGAATTCCAGGGTGTGTTCAAGTCATCTTCTTGGTAAGGATATCAGTCCTGACATTGAGCCGGTTTTGACAGGGAGGGATAAACTTGTTAATCACTTAGCCACCAAGTCACCAGCTGTTATCAACGATTTACTCAAAATCATACAGAACATGTCCAATAACTTGTCACCGCTTGTATTAAACTTCGACAACATGGATGATGAAGATTGCCAAGCTTGGACAGGCTGGGATTGTAATCAATTCAATCAAATACACGATGCATGTTCCGAACATATTACTGGTACAAAAGCATTGTCATCTAAGAATGCCCTTCTGCTGTTTTGGGTTAAACTCAAAACAGACATGTCTTTCACTCAGTTGGCTTCTCTTTACCGCATTCACAAATCGAGCGTCAGCAGAATCTTCCAGATCGTTACAGATGCTCTCAATCAAGCCGTAGTTCCCACACATCTTAGTCCTGGATCACGTGTCTAGGGCGCAAGCGTCGGATCACAATACAGTTTTCACAAAAACATTCTTCGGCAACAAAGTCACTGTAATATTGGATGGTACATATATATATATATCGGCAAAAGTGAAGAACATGAGTTTCAGCGGAAAAGTTACTGCGGTCAAAAAAACGCAACTACGTGAAGTTTATGAGTATTGTGTTCCCTAACGGTTACGTTCTAGACACTGTCGACCCATTTCTTGGTAGTGATAATGACGCCAAAATCACTGACAAGATACTAACCTCATTACAAAATCTGTCAGGTATCCTAGAGGAAGATGATCAGGTAATTGTAGACAGGGGTTTCCTAGACATTTTGAGCAAACTATCAGACGAGGGATACGAGACTCACATGCCGACATTTCTCAAACCTGGACAGAGTAAACATGATGGTATATAACACAGACAGGTGTATCACTAAAACAAGATGGGTGGTCGAAAGTTATCACTCTCGTTTCAAGCAATTCAGATTTTTTAAAACTTAACTCAGATCAAACTACTTCATCAAAAATCTCGAAAGTCTTCTGAAAAGTGTCACAGGATGTCTGAATTGGCTACGTGGACACATATATCAGCCTTCATCAACAAAAGCAGCCGAAGATGAAAAAGTTGCTCTGGAGATGAAGTCACTTCTAAACAAGTTCCAACATCCTAGCAGAGTGTGTTGAGAAAGAGCCAGACCTATCACGGAGAGCCAAATCCCAATGGCAGAAGCTAGAGGCAGCCCAGCTCGAGTTCCCACGTCTTGACCAAGAATATCTAGAAACTCTGGCATGTGGGACGTACCAGGTGAAGTTGGCCCCCGGATACATATCGGAACATTTGACAGCAGATGGAGATTATGAAGTCATGGCATACCAACACTCTTCTGACCTGATTCGATGTCAAATCCGATCTCGTCATGAATCGCAAACGAAATACAACATATGGATCCAGTACTCAGTTACCGAACAACCACCTATACAGAATTACTACTGTACATGTCCAACCGGTCAGAAGACTGTTGGTATGTGTGCTCATATCGCCAGTGTTCTCTTCTACCTTGGGGTCTATGTCCATAGTCAGTCTCGAAAACCACTTCGACCAACCAAGTTTATGCCACTGATGAAGTAAATAGCCCGCTAATACATATAATCCAGAATGTAGGGAAGATACTATATTGAATGTTTCTGATATACACAACGTAGCGTCAGTGTCACTCTTCAAAAATGATCGACAGTGTCTAGAATGTAACTGTGAAGGAATATAATACTCATATATATATGATATTAAGTTCTAAATACACAAATAATACATGATGAGCTGAATGAGCAAGAACAAAGCACATTAGTTGTACAACAAAGTCATGGAGATAGGAAAAATGGTAAAGGGACTAACATTATCCTGACAAAAATCTTGAAACAAATAGTTTCCTTGAAGGCGAATTCGTCCAATCGTGTTTCCTATAATATTTCAACGTATTTCTTGTCCGGACGAGATGTCTTCACTAGCATCCAGTGCTTTCAGCACTTTGATCTTTGTGAAGATTTATGGGGGGTTGACAAATAGAAGTTGCAAAAACGAGGCATATCCAGTAATTCTGAAGCGCAAATTTTTTTTCATGGATTACACAAAATTCGATAGTACTCGGGGTTTGAATTAGACAAAATGCCGTTTAAACGTGCATTCAACTTTATGAGAAATATCTTTTTTTATGTTTGATGTCAAATTTCACAGAAACTAACGAAAAGATTCATACAATGGATATCCGATTACGTTGCCCGATATATAAATGAAATTTTAGTACAATTTTCCTTACAAACAAATAACATTTTGACCTTATAAATACTTGATAAAGTGTGCTTGTGAGTATTTACGACTTTGGTACAAAATGGCCTCGTTCTGGCATGTCCGGAACGGAACAAGGTTTTTCATATGTACTATCAGATGCCCCATGGATATGTCTATCCGAGCATTAGGTAAAGGATCGATTTCCTTCGTGGGCGGTTTTAGAGCATTCCTGCAACAGCACCTTTGTAAAAGTTAGTTCTAATATTGAGTGTGAGTGGTCTGATCTATAGCCTGGTTCTATGTTTGATGATGAAAGACTTGGTAATAGACTGTCTGAAATTAATATGTAATCTAGTCGTGCTTGTTTGATGAGTGTTTTTCTGTGCCATGTGTATCTTTTGGTGTGAGGGTGAAGTTCTCTATAAGTATCTATGAGTCCATATTCCTGGTTTAATTCTAGGACTTCATCTCTAGCATTGGGATTGTTTATGTTTTTGTAATTATAGCAATCTAGTGTAAAATCAAAAGTCATGTTAAAGTCCCCACATAGTATATATTTATTATTACCCATATCTTCTATGATATTGTAAACCCCCCCATAAAAATCAGATTGGTCAGTATTAGGTCCATATAGTGTAATTAAAGTTAGTTTCTCCCCTTCTATTACAATATCTACGGCTAATAAGTTACCATGATCATCTTTTCTTACCTGCAATATTTTTTATTCAAAACTATTATTAAAGAGAATAGCTATGCCCCTAGAATTAGAATTGTATGAATTAAATATGCAATCGAAACCCCAACTTGAACGAATTGTCTTTTCCTTATCAGGTGTAAAATGAGTGTCTTGAAGGCAGTATATGTGGTATTTTTGGGATTTTAGATAATTAAACACGTCTTTTTGCTTGATAATATCTCCGAGACCCTGGCAGTTAGCGGATAAGAATTTTATACTATCAACGACGGACGGAGGTCATGGCACGAGATCGTGTTAGCCATGTTTTGGCAGTACAGCCTCATGGACCGAGTGAACTGCCAAACGAGGCCCTTTGATGGAAGAAATGACCTAGGTCTACGGCACATATAAATACGTATAAAACACCACTTACATTTAACAAAAAACATGTAGACATATATACAGGCAAAATAGTCAGGTTGGAACTCAAAAACCTCGCCCGGTGTGAGGGTCACATGCACGTTGCGTTCGTAGGACTTTGATTTTTAATGATTTAACAAATCGAATGTAACAAACTCGTTATTTGTTGCTCTTAAAAACATACAATCCTCAAAACACAAATATAGAACATAATTGATCAAAGTAAATACTCATGTTGGATATTAAAAAGTTTGTGGGTTTGGCTAGTGTTATAATACATATTATAGAGGGGGGAAAATAAATAAATATGCACGGACCGGAAGAATACATGCGTGTACTGGGTATACATAGACAATCTATATATCAATATGTATTTTTAGTTAATTTATGAATTTTAGGTAGAACATTTGCTTGTTACAATATATTTGTGTTCGTGTATGATAAGTTCAATTACAAAATATTCTCAAAAACAGGAGAAATCAAAAGAATGATAAAGTCTAAGATCCTATCGGTTTTTCACAAAATCATCAATACAGATTCCTGTCTGGATTCTGTGAACGGAGTAATGTCTGTTGCTAGTTGTACGTACAATTTCCCGTTATCTGTCCAAGTTCTCTGAACCCTGTCATCGTACCTACAGATGTCCAGTAGATGTTGATTGTCCTTAGTTAGGTCGTCCCTGATGACCACACGCGTTCCTTTCAGTTTGTATCTATTGGCAATGCATTCCATTTTCTTTCTTCTACACATGAATTTGACGATGACTGGTCTGGTTTTTGTATTATCATATCGGCCCAAACGATGTGCTTTGTCAATATCGCTGTCCTGGATGGTCATTTGAAATTTTGATTGGAGAAGCTCATTAACTTTTTTACACGTACCAACAACTTTTTTTATCTTCGTCGTCTTGAAGTCCGAAGATACGAATGCTGGACTCCCTTGTGTATTGTTCTAACTTGTTTACATCATGTTCGGCTTTTTCGGCAGTGTAACCAACCTCAGTTACGATGTCCTCCATTTTGGATAATTTATGGTAACCATTCCTGACAGTTTTTGGTCGATGCCACTAACTTTGGATCCAAGATTACTTATCGCTTTCATCATTTCCTCACAGAACTGTTTTAACTGAATGTTGTCTAACTTAAATGCTGACAGTGTGGGCTGACTAGAGTTTATACCAGTTTTAACTTTTTTCACAATCTTTTTGGTAGACCTCTTAGAGGGATCATCATGTTGAAAACTGCGATCTGAGCTAGAAGTCGAATATGTTTTCCTTTTATTAGCCATTATGAACTACTGTAGGTGAGCGTGCACGGTAGAAATGTACGCGTATATATATAGGGATTGGATTTCACTTTTATGTTAACCATGCTTTTATGGAGCAATTCCTCTAAGAATATATTCTATGGGGCGCGCTAGATATTTACACTTACGGATGTTGTTTCTATAAGTCTTTGTGATTACAATATTTTTTCTTGGGAAATAAAAAAAATCATATAAAAGTCTGACACAGTGGGAGGAGTCAATTATTAGAACAGCCAATAGTAACGCTTCACAACAAATTGAGATTTTTTCCCACGGTAAAAAATAGTTCTGTTTTTTATTACGATATTAACATAAATAACAAAAACATTTTGATAGTTTATCATATTTAATATTGTCAAACATGTTATTTTTATACATTTAACAATGGTAAACAAAGCGTGTTGTTTTATTTTAAGAAACATTTCATCACGCGTTCATCGAGAGTAACAGAAAACAGACCTCGACCGAAGCACTCGCTAACCGCTCAGCCGCTGACACGTGTGATCATTGAGGAGTTTACAGTTTTCCGAAGTTAAATGTGCACCCGTGGAATACGCTGTTTGTCATCAACCCAGAGTTTAAACAGCTGGAAGTGTTAGATATGGATGTTTGACTCTGTGATGCCGTTGTTAGGCCAACATCCATAGAAACTGAAGGTGTGTCGTGATCAATGCTTCCGAAAGGAACGACATGTTTTAACGGTTGATCGCACACAGTTACAGAAGGGCCGGCGGCTCGGAACGACAGCTATCTACTCGTGGACCACTGGTACAGGCAACCGATGATAAAGTTTTTGAGAGTGCCTGTCTTTGTTGTGATGTGTACGATCTGTTATAAGATCTAATGGCAGCTTCACTTTTGTGTCCACTCATGAACATGATATGTCGCGCTTCGAAACCGTGATTGTTCAATGCTTCAATGGCCGTAGCTCTCAAACAGTGAGCGGTGTATTTTGTTGACAACTGTGCAGCTGTACAAATATCCGACATGAAGTTACTGTAAGTGCGAGACGCGAGAGGTTTGTCTGTGAACCATTTATCGCTAGGTTTTGCATATTTCACGTATCGGTTAAACAACATAGTAGCCTGTGTGTCAGTTTTTTCGATGAAAAGTTTCAACATTTCCACCGGACAGTTTGGACCACCTGTTGCATACATTCTTTTTTCCGGAGCATCGGAGTAGGATGTGCCACCTTGGTAGTTTTTTTGTTGTGTCTCATGGTTGAGTAACGCATACTCGCCGTGTTCGTCGGAAAGAAAGTTAAATGAGTTTATTCGGAGCTGTTTGTGAAATTCCAATCCCCTAGTGACGAAATGGATGGCTATGTAATACCATACACATTGGCGTAACACAACCGCCGAGCTTGGAGCAGTTGACAGGTAAGTTGAAATTTTACTTAGATCCATTTCATTTATAATTTGTTTATGTTGGGTTGGACGTGAGGAGCCGTCGCGCATTCTTTGTTTTAACAGACCGGTCATTATTCTGTTTGATGGTTTGAACTCTTTGTCTTTCACTAGATCTATGTCCCTTCCTAAGTCGGTCAGTCTACGGTTGATTGCCCCCCGGATATTGATCAATGTATTTTTGTGGTAAACTTCAGCTTGTTGAGATGGAAGGTTCTCTGTACGTTTCTCAACATTTTTTGGTCTGGCCTCGCAATAGAATCTTGACAGCATCTCGTTCAATTCCCCTGCTGTGATTGTTGACATGTCAAGTTCTCTGCCATTTGATTCCACACTCCATGCTGAAACGAAATAATTCATTTGTGTAACGGATAAATCAGCTGTTAATCACTTAAGTATAAAATCTGTGATTACTGTTGATTCACCGATGTTCAATTTCTCAGAGAAATTCGCAGCTTATACAAATGATATTTACGACACGAATGGTTTTTATGCCTGTCTAATTTTGTGTTTCTAGTTTCCTTGAAATATTTCGGATGCCATTTTCATTCGCTTACCTTGAAAAATGTTCATTCCCCAGATTGTGTTTTGTTGTGTTCAGTGTGATTGGGAATTTTCAGCGATGTCATTTCTTTCCATCTCTGTTGTTGTTTTGAAACGTTTTTTGTTCACATCATTTTCAATAGGAAGTAATACATTGTGACAATTGTCTAAAGGTTTATGATCATGATCATTGGCACTTGCACTGGTAGGAGGCATTACAGTAGACAGATCACTTGTCAACATTTCAGCAGAAATTGCAATGTCCTCAATGAGTTGATCTCGGGTGGCTTTGCTCTAGTTCGTCCATCATTTTTCTTATTCCTTCTTCATCATTATCTGAAGCCAAGAAGTCTACATCTCTGAACACGTCGTCAGTCTCAGATATGGAGTTGTTAAACATTTCTTGAGGTTCCACATTAGCACTGAACACGTCGTTTTCTAAATTGAAGCTGCCGTACATATTGACGTTGTGAAGCCTACTCAGTAACGTCGTCTGGTTGACGTTTACGTTGCAGACGACAAAAATTGGAAGCAGTGCATGTTGGGTGAAAATATTTTTATTTAATAACAAGAGGCCCAGAGGGCCTGTATCGCTCACATGGTTTCATGAGATATGAAACGAGAACTATGCTTAAGTATATTTGTCACTGGTATTGCTATGTCAATATATCATAAGCATTTTATATGGACGTACATGAACATTGGTTTTATTGTAATTCTAAAAATGTCAATTTAGCCAAATTGATCCCTTTTGGCCCCACCCCTCAGCCCCCCGGGGGTCAGCCCCACCAATTGTACAATTTTGAATCTCTACCCCAAGGGGATGCTACCAGGCGAATATGAGTGATATCCATTGCTTAGTTTCAGAGAAGAAGTTGTTTATATCAATTTAGGCAAATTGACACCTTCTGGTCCGCCCCTCAGCCCCCAGGGGGGTCAGCCCCATCATTTGTACAATTTTGAATCCCTACCCCAAGGGATGCTACCAGTCAAATATGAGAGATATCCATTGCTTAGTTTCAGAGGAGAAGTTCTTTATAACAATTTAGCCAAACTGGCCCCTTTTGGCCCCGCCCCTCAGCCCCAAGGTGGTCAGCCCCGTCATTTGTACAATTTTGAATCCTTACCCCAAGGGGGTGCTACCAGGCAAATATGAGCAATATCCATTGCTTGGTTTCAGAGAAGTTGTTTATATCAATCTAGCCCAACAGGCCCTTTTTGGCCACGCCCCTAAGACCCCCAGGGGGTCAGCCCCACCATTTGTACAATTTTGAATTCCTACCCCAAGTAGGTGCTACCAGGAAAATATGAGAGATATCCATTGCTTAGTTTAAGAGGAGAAGTTGTTTATATCAATTTAGCCAAATTGACCCTGTTTGGCCCTGCCCCTCAGCCCCCCGGGGGGTCAGCCCCACCATTTGTACAATTTTGAATTCCTACCCCAAGTAGGTGCTACCAGGCAAATATGAGCGATATCCATTGCTCGGTTTCAGAGAAGAAGTCGTTTATATCAATATAGCCCAATTGACCTCATTTGGCCCCGCCCCAGAGGTCCCCAGGGGGTCAGCCCCATCATTTGTACAATTTTGAATCCCCACCCCATAGTGATGCTACCAAGCAAATATGAGCGATATCCATTGCTCGGTTTCAGAGAAGAAGTCGTTTATATCAATATAGCCCGATTGACCTCATTTGGCCCCGCCCCAGAGGTCCCCAGGGGGTCAGCCCCATCATTTGTACAATTTTGAATCCCCACCCCATAGTGATGCTACCAAGCAAATATGAGCGATATCCATTGCTAGGTTTCAGAGAAGAAGTCGTTTATATCAATATAGCTAAATTGACCCCTTTTGGCCCCGCCCCAGAGGCCCCCAGGGGGTCAGCCCCATCATTTGTACAATTTTGATTCCCCTACCCATAGGGATGCTTCTGACCAAATTTGGTGAAATTCCGATCAGCGGTTATAAAGAAGAAGTCAAATAAGTCAATTGTTGACGGACGGACGGACGGCCGGACGACGGACGCCACGGTATGGCATAAGCTCACCTTGGTCCTTCGGATATTTAAAAAAAAATTAGATTTCAAATTAAAAAATAACCCTTTGTAACTTAAATTGTAAATGTAAACAAAGCCATGCGCTTGGCGAAAGTAGTTTCCGTACCCTGTCATATTTTCATACGCAAGTTCAAAGGTCAATGTTTCCATGCAAGAATGGTAAACAAATCGGTCTGGTATTGTTATATAGTGACAAAACTTTGCAAGTGTAAATATAGGCAAGTAGTTTGTTATTCGGGTGCAGATCCTGGATTTTTTTCCATATGAGAACAGGGGTCGAGTTAGAAACCAAGAATACTTCATGGAGAAGGCATCGGGGGTGGGGGGGGGGGGGGGGGGGGGGGGGGGGGGGGGAGGGGGGTTGGATTCATGCCCATTATTGCACTTATTGATATCTAGTATAACTTATAACTTTGTCTATGATATTTTTCAGTTTTGATTAATAACTGTGATCATGCAACTACATACAAGACCTTGTAATTTATTTTTTTGAGTATTACAATATTTTGTTGATCAAATATACATTTCTTTACAGGCACTACAGTACTTAAATCAAGAACATCAGGCATTGATTTTAAAAATTAAAAAAAATGGATGAAAAACAACAAACAATATAGTGGCACATGTAGGATTTGAACTCGCGTCTTCTGATGAGAGAACTAGGATCTAACCCATTAGCCCACTCAGCTCAGTGGGTAATATTAGATTTATAAGTGAAGCTAGTACGACGGCTTGGACCTGTGCCAATTTGTCAAACTCTCTGAACACAAGTATTTATTAAATATCAGGGGTCGACATTAACTTTTTTCTGCACTTGTCCCTTCGGACAAGTGATAAGATAAATTCACTTGTCCGAATGAAATAATCACTTGTCTTACATGTGTTTCTACTTTCCATCTGTTATGTGTAAACAGCGAGATGATTTATTATAAAGTAGAGGTAAGCACTGCAAGCCATAATTTCGACTCATAATAATTACTAACAACAATAAAACAGCAAGAAAGTATTATTACAAGTTATTTAAGTTTTACTAAACCATCCTTTTTTTACCTAAAAGCAGATGAATGAAGTACTTTAAAATAGTTAACTTTCATGAAGAACTGTTGGACTAAACTATAAAAAACTTACTACTGTGAAAACATTAAAACATGTCACCGTTTTCTAGGGCACGGCAGTCTGCTTCGTCTGTAGCCTCCTTAATTATATCAAAACTGATTCATTTTTATTACGATTCCAGCAGACGGTATCTGTCGTAGTATCAATGCTCTCACATGTACAGCATTCGCATGCGTTTCAAACATACTAGTGATACCGATTACATGTTTTCGAGAGCCCTCGGAAGTCTACCATCATTTCTATGTAGTTCCGAATGAAGCTTTAATAAGCATGATCAACTCACTTCCGTTCGATGGTTAACACAATGTAAAGGAGTTTTTACTCATTTTACAGTGAGTATTGAATCAGTTTTGACTTCAGAATATAACATAAATAAAACACAATGACAGATTTGTTACTTGTCCCGTCGGACAAGTACTTTAATGATTTCACTTGTCCGACATCAATTTCGTCTGGTACCGGACAATCGGACAAGCGTTAATGTCGACCCCTGAATATCACCGGAAAATGAAAGTTTGAATATTGAAACAACATTTATTATACGATTCCGTAATATTGACTACAATATTTGTTGTAGGCTACATGTCGATTTGCAAGTTATGGAATTTTATTTATCACAAAGCATAGAATTTACGACAGAACAATTTTACATCCCCAAGCTGTCATTTTGATCGTGGATGCTTCATGCTTATTATTCTCCAGTTCGTCTACTCTGCTTTGCTCTACATCCATGAACCTGCCCTTTTGACTTGTTTCTAAAAGCCTTTCATTGATTTCCATGAATTCAAACAAAACGTCATCGTCGACGTCGTCTGCTGAACGTTTTGACGACAACGTTAAGAGAACTTCCGGGAATGTCGGCCAGCAATTCATGTAGAAATGCTCTCCATATATTGCCTGTCGAAATTGATCTGATAACATATTGTTTAGCAAAGTCTGCTCTTAGTTGGTAGAAATTAACAATCTGGCAAATTTCTCCGTTGTAAAATGCACAGTCTCCGACGTTCAAACGTTTTGGCGCCGCCATGTTTGTTTACAAATGCACGATTTTGGAGGGAGGAAATTGTAACAGCCGTGACTCACGAGCGTGTGTTATTGACACGAGCGTGTGTTCACACGAGCGTGTATTATTGGAAAATAATATACGGTTTTCAACCAATCAAAAATGGCGTTGCATAGCAAACGTGGTAGAATATGTCATAGTGAACAGATTTCCACTGTACAGTATTACTTTTATACATTTATTTCTTCTAAGATTTACACCTTGTACGATTTTATTGATAAAAATATACGACTATTTTTACCTGGGAATATTTTCATTCCCCAGGCGGTGTTCCTTTTTGTTGCAGGTGCTTGTTTGGTTTCCAATATTTTTCCAATTTCTTCATTTTCCATTTCTTTGAAACAATTTCTTTGACTATCTGAGTCAGATGATGGTGTCTCCGGTCTTTGGAGATCAGGCATTGTTGGTGTCGCTAGTTCTTCTTGTATCTCTTTCTCTCTTTCTCTTCACCGGTAAAATTTGTTGATGTCGTAAACAGACCAATATCCACAGATATGGAGGCTTCATCACATTCCTAGGCTCCAGTCTCTTGAAGTTCTTGTCGGAAATCGCCATGCATGTTTCCGCAACGATCGCAGTAGTAGACGACAAATGTTCTTTTATTTTATGTCGTGTTATGTTTTTCATTTAATACATTTCTTTTAAATGATTAAGATATTTATTTTGTATTTGAATTTGCCACAGTACGATAGGTTTAATTAAAAAAACGTTATATCGATTTTCATAAATTCTCGTCAAAATATGAGTCTTAACATTATACTTTGATTTTACATTAATCACACGTTCGTATTCATACTCATTTCGGTTCAGAGTACCATATCGAAACGGAACTCACTGGGTTGATATAGCGATAGCGCATTGAAAATGTAAGTACAGTACTATTTTGTATTTTCTGTTTACTAGAGTTATTTTATATCATAAAGATTTTTTGTCTTAAGTTTAATCAAAGTTTAAACAAAAAAGAATTTAGTTTGATAAAAGTTTTTTTTTATAAGTTTTACAGTTTGTGTAAAATCTCTGTGCTATTGAAACGGCAATACAATATAAATTAATTAAACAAAAATCAAACCTTGAAAAATCCGTAAGCCCCACTGGGTGTTCCGGTAGGTACTTTTGGATTGTGGCGAGGTTTCATTTCTCATTAGCTCCTCCTCTGTAACACTTCTAAACCTTTTCGTGGGGGGCTGTGTAGCATCACCTCTACTAACATGTACGCTGACCTTCTGTTGGCCAGGGAATGAGGAACGGGAGGGATGGGATCGCGTACCAGGAAGGAATAACGTTTCTGTCCTTTTCTTCGAGTCTTTCTTGTCGGACGCTACATGAACGAGAAAAACAGTCGTGTAAATATTTCTCCATTTTCACCTAAATTCGATCAAACGTGGGCTAATATTAACGAAAGAATTTTTCCACGGAGACGCTTGGCATTCGTATAATTATAATCAATGACAGATAAAACACCAATAAAAACGTAACTTTCTCGCCGTCCCAGTCTGACGCTTAACTTGTCCCAAAACGAAAACGATTCTGAAAATGATTTATGAGTCACAATCTGTATGACGGATGACGTAGAGATTATTAACAAGAATTCCACGGAAGTGGAGGTGTCGCCTGTGTATGCGAATAATTAAAGGGTCATAACTCTTTAAAATTAGGACTTGAATAAAAAAACAAGCAATACTAGCTCAGCATGAAGTTTTGAATTAATCCATTAAAATATAGAAACCGTTTTCAGAAAAAAATAAATGGCTATAACTATTTTAAAAACTTGCGAAAGACTTCCCATGAAATTTTGAATTAATTCCAGTAATTAAAGGGCCATAACTCTTTAAAACTAGGACTTGAATAAAAAAAAACAATAACAAACTTGTCCACAGTATTATGGTAACGAACATTCTATTTTCGCAAAAAAAATTAAAGGGCTATAACTCTTTTAAAAAGGTCCGAATAAATTTGGTTAACGAACTTGTCCACAGTATTATGGTAACGAACCTTCCCATGCAGTTTCAAATTAATCCAGTAATAATTATTCAAGTTATTGAGTGGAAACCACTTTCGCAAAAAATTAAAGGGCCATAACTCTTTTAAAATGGTGCGAATAAATTTGGTTAACGAAATTGTCCACAGTATTATGGTAACGAACCTTCCCATGAAGTTTCAAATTAATCCTGTAATAATTATTCAAGTTATTGAGTGGAAACCATTTTCGCAAAAAATTAAAGGGCTATAACTCTTTTAAAAAGGTGCGAATAATTTTGGTTATCGAGCTTGTCCGAGCTATCATGGTAATGAACCTTCCCATGAAGTTTCGAATTAATCCGTTCTAAACTACTAAAGTTATCGCACGAAAACCATTTTCCGGATGACGCCGACACCGACGCCGAAAAGTAATACCTTAAATGTCTCCTTTTTCAAAGGCGACACAAAAATGATATCTTACGCTTCATTAGTCATGTATTTGTCACTGAAGTTTTTTTTTATATTGTGGTATAAATATGATTATGTGATGTGTCTGAATTTCTGCAATGTCTGGTTGAAGAATGATTCAACTCCATATACTATAACATAATACAGTTTACTTTTGTTTGCATTGATAGCAACAATAATTGAGTACAATGAAGCGTGTTCAGATAATTAAAAAGGTAAACTTTATTAACACGTCTGGCTTGATATCCTACACATACTTCATATTTCCTTCATTCAAGATCAACCGATTTATATCAGGAAGTGCGTGCACTATTTCTGGCGCGTCTTATGACCCCGCAACTCTACTTCCAAACATACTACATATATAGTATTTGGATTCTCATAAAAAAAGTTATCACAGATATCCTTTATTCAATGATAAACTATCAATTGTATGTAAGCATTCCCCTCTACAATACAAACGTAACGTTCTCGTACCGTGCATAGACATCCCAACCGCGACACATTTCTCTATCAGGCAGTATTTACATCCATTCCGGGTCAAATCACAGCGTTTTTCGCCGGCACATTTGTAGATTCCAGTTGTGGCAAAAACCGTCTGAAAATGAGAAATTTTATATAATATATCTGTTTCCCTTTGTGACTGACGTTTGTGCTGTTTTTAAAGTAAGAAACTATTTTAGAATATGCGTTTGCACCTCCGCATTCAGGTTTTGGCATTTCTTACGACCTATTTCGAGTTCTTTGCCGCATGCTGGACCCTAAGTATCACTGACGTCTGCAGTTTAATTCATTTTGGCTCTACTGTATGTAACTCTAAATTTTTGTTGAAAGGTGCTGCTATCCTGCATGTCTTTAAAACAACACTTCTGGCATGATTAAGCAAATCAGCAAGTTGTATAGTATCAGCGAAGACGAGTTCCAATATTCACTATGATGTTCGGTCTGAACTATAGCAAATAGTTAAATTGCGTAATCATTATTTCTTTTTCTATAAAACATCCATCATGAGGAAGCGGACCTCAAACAACAGAGACTGTGTATTACAGGCCCAAATATAGTGATTTAAATTGATATTCCTTTGTATACCCATTCCAGGCCCAAATATAGTGATTTAAACTGATATTCCTTTGTATACCCATTCCAGGCCCAAATATAGTGATTTAAATTGATATTACTTTGTATACCCATTCCAGGCCCAGATATAGTGATTTAAATTGATATTCCTTTGTATACCCATTCCAGGCCCAAATATAGTGATTTAAATTGATATTCCTTTGTATACCCATTCCAGGCCCAAATATAGTGATTTAAATTGATATTCCTTTGTATACCCATTCCAGTCAGTTTAAAACTTTTAAACTCCACAAACTATAATTGCTTCGATATGATTTCAAATAAATATATCTTGAAGTGTACATATACTCTTGATGGAAGCAAGGTAATATTGTGTTTTGTCAAATTGGAAACCGGGGGATAGTAATGGAACATCGCCGGAAGAGTTAAGGAAATGACGGAAAATGTGTTTACTCACCTTACAGGGTATACATGAGGTTACCCCGAAGTGAACTCCGTCGGATATCCCACCACATATCTGACAAGGCTTGGACGACGAAGCATCTGGAAGAGATCAAACGATTCATTGTAAGCAGATTTTATGAACATAAATATTTTAGATTCATTAACTAATACACCTTGTGTCACAGGAATTAGATCAATGTCAGCCATGTGAATCGGACCAGTATCAACCATGTGTTACCCGAGCAAGACTAGATGTTTCTAATATTTGAAGATTGAGTTTGATTTCATATTGGTTCTTCAACCTTATCCTCAGACGGAAACCGACATGCATATCAGTACCATATTTGATTAAATTGAAAACAAGTCAAATATTTCTCGCAGCCAATTAAAAAGGAGTATAGTATTTTGATGGAAGGATCATTTTAAGACATGAAGCCGTGTGTTGAGTACTGTATAGCTGTTCAATTTCAAGAGGCTAATATTTTGCGTGTGGTCCAGTCGGATCTAGTAGTAAAACTACACCATAAGCTGTTTCGTCATTCTAGGACTCGACAGTAACGTTATCAAGAAATCAAGCAAACCCAGAGGGGAAATTTAAAACAGACCTAAACCGTTACTTATTAATTAGGATTGGCGTTAACGGACCTTAATAATTATACTTAATAATCTTGATTTGCGTAAGTAGATTTTGTGATTCTTCGATTGTATATATTTTTGATCACAGATTTCCTCGATATCATTTGATATTAATTTGACCAATGATATGAATAAGTCATTTGCATGCAAACGTATTTTGCTTTTATCGATGAGATTAATGTTCTTGATCATAAGGCGATTCCTTATTTTATATGTTCTTAGGAAAGAATTATTGGAACCAGGAAACTAGGTAAGGAACATTTCTTAAATTCTAAAATACTTTCTAATAGACCATTTTTGGCATACAAACTTCCTTGAAAATCGGGCAATATTTCAAAAAGAGTTGCGAGTTAGAATCAGTTTCGTTTGCAGTCTTGTTGATACAGTGTCATCCGAAAGCCCCGACTGTGACAAGGACATTGTAAATCCATAAGCTTATATGTTTTCAATTATTGCCAAATGGGGTTTCCAATCATCATTATAACGTCACTCTCAAACACAACTATATAGGGATTTACTACAACCATAAAAGTAGGTCACAGTTGTTCATATTAACAAACTTGTTATCCCTTCATCCTGGATGCTACGTATACTGGCCCAGATCAGTATCGTGGGCCGCTAGGTTATGGAGCAGAACTTGTATAAAGATAGTAGCTCATTTGACCCCTGAGACCTTGGATGTAGTTGTTAAATGGTTTTAAAATATTTCACCCATGTGTCCTTATATTTGGGTTAAGGTAATTTATTTACCAACTTGGTAGCCCTTGTCACACACCGACATTTGTTGGTACATCTAGTTTGAATTACGCGCGTGTATGCACGATAGTTAACTCAGATAAGTACGGAAGTGGACGACTGCGCATGTATACAGGTGGGAAACAGATTTCAAATACAGGTTTGATACAGGTGTGCGGGTTTACCAGCGTGAAATACAGATCACGGTAAGTTCATTAAAGAGGCTTACCCGCAGACGGACCGGTAAACGGCACATCTCCGATCACTAAATAAACTTCAGTACACGTTTCTATGTGACAAAATTAGAGGCTTTCCGACTTTATTTCTTGAAAACAATTACAGAATATGTATTTAAAAGACGTTTTAAACTCAACCTGAGAGGGAAATGTATGGAATATAACGGCAAATCTTCTTTGTAAATCGCCGCTGCCTTTGAGGTTATCACTGTGCGGCACTGTGCACGTGCTTGTTTCTTTGATGTGTCAATCAAATTAGACTCCACTTGATAGCGGGGACTTATTGCGGGTTGCGATTAAATAAATAATATTTAAAAAATGAGGTTTTAATATCACTTTCAGCGTTTTATAAGGAAAATAAAATGAAAAACTCAACAATTCCAACAATCTGTCATGTGTAAAAAATCTTTTTCTATTAGACAATTTTTCTGATCTCTCTGCGGGCAAGCCTCTTTAAAAAGTCTACTTTATTTTAGGTTAGTTTATTGATATGTCTGTACTGTATTTATCATACAATAAGCGATATATTGGTGTATAGCAATGCTATTATATGATTAAGGTCAGGTGTTCGGTAGCGAGTTGTTTACAGGTAAGGAATGCGTGCACGGGTATGAGTGAGTACGAGTATTATATCGAGTGTGCGCGAGTTATTTACGAATATCTTATGGAGAAAGTCACTAACTAGATATATTAAAGTGTACAATTAGTAAAAGTTATTCTTAAATGTGTATGTATTGAACATGTATGTAGCGATAACTGTGGGTGTTCGCGAATGTTTACACGGTAAGGTATGTACGTGTTTGTACGCTGTGGAATGTAAAAGTAAACAGTTTAGAATGTTATGTTTTAATAAGTCTTATTGTATATATTGTTAAATAACAATTAGTCATAGGATGTTATTATTATGTTGTAACTTTTTCCCGCTGTCATATCTACGATATGGTGAATGCTGACGACGTCAGAAACTATGGAAGCCTATATATACTGAGCTTCATTACTGTGGTCTACCTATTTATGGAAACCTGTATGGTACACGCATATTGATGTGTAATTTATGGAAACCTTTGGTATCGACCCATTCCAGGGTTTATATTAAGGTCATCTGATTTGACCTGTGACAGGCTGTGTTTTTGGTACATCTGTGTGATGTTTCGTGGAGATGAGGACATATGGAAGCTGAACTATAGATCGGCAGATGGATTCATTGTTCAGGGTCATGGACAACATTGTGTTGGATAAAGAGGCAAATGTTAGATGATGAACTGTGACATTGTGGAAAGCTAGACTGTTTTAGGTGTTGTTCATAGGACAGTGTAGCGTATATAGAATAAATATGGCTCATTCCCCGAACACCAACTCTGGTAAAGACAAAGGAAGGTGTTTCTATAGTAAGGTCTTTGAAGTTTAGTTATAGTCTGTTTCAATATGAAATACCAACTCAGGTAAAAAAAATAGAGTCAGCTCAGGTATATGAATCAGATATAGATTTCTAAATTCAAAGCACTATTCCCAACTATATATTTTGCTATTGCATATCAGAATAAATATACAAATAAAAAATCAATAAAATAAAAAATCATTTTCTAAATTAATTCAAAGCACTAATTTTAGATATTAACTATTAATAATGATAATAGCTGTTGATGATGAAGTTAACGTTGACCTGTGCATTCGCCATTCCTTGTATGATAAACAAAAAATATATCTATTAAAGAAACCTGAAACAGATACACACAAGAAGATTGTTCTACCAGAACTGATCTATTAAAATAATATATAAAAGTAATTATATGATGTTCTAAACAAATCTGGAAAAAGGCAATATATGTATGTATAGCTATTTGAAGAAAACCTGTATTAATTAAACCTGAAACAGATACAACTTTACAAGAATATTACAATAGTTCTGCAGTTAATGATCTATATTGTTATATAATAACAAATATAAACAAGAAATATCTTTAAAAAAGATAAACGGCATAGTTTTATGCTGGTGGCTATAATGTAAAATTGCTGGTGAAAAAAAAATCCAATACATTACAAATGTACATGTATAGCTATTCTAGGTAAAATGAAATATAAACAAAAACTGTTACTACTAACTAAACCTGACACATATATAACTTTTAAAGAATTTTGCAATAATTCTACAATAACTTAATTATCTATACAAATCTGAAAAACGTAAAAAGTTAATCAATATGAAAAAAATACAAAGTCTAACCAGAGACGTATAATACCACTTTACGATGAAAAAGTATTAATTTAAGATTCTGTAAGTATTTAAATGTTGATAATCAGATATATATTTACACCATAAATGAAAAATGATACCAGGCTGAATTTGCTGAAATAATATAAAAGGATGTAAATTAAATAATCGCATTAGAGTATTTTTTTTTTTTTAATATTTACACTAAATCTGAAAACAAGCACAAATTAAATCAATATGGCACGTTTTTACAGAAAATATGATTCAAAAGTATCCAACGATACAATTGTTTTACAATTCAAGATTCAGTAAGTACATATGTATGCCAAGATGTTGATAGTTCAAATATCAAAGAAAAATATGATGATTTTCCAAAGTGTGCTTCAGTTTTATACACTATTTCTGAAACAGTTTGGATCCTCTATACAAAAAAAAAAAAATTTGATTAGCAGCTAATTGCAAAATGATTTTCTGATCACCTAACAGGTGAGTTGATTTACCTGGGTTCTGATTTACCTGTGTTCTAACACAGAGAACATTTCTGTAACAGACTATAACTCCCTATCAACACATCTTAACCCCTATGTAAACACCCCACCCTAACCAGAGTTGGTGTTCAGGGAAGACCCCATAAAGGTATATCTAGTATGTGTAATATAGTATTGGCTAATGGTGCATAGTGTCAATGTACAGGTGTGAGAGGATTGTGTATACAGTGTATGCTTGGGGATATTTGCGTGTGTTAGGATTAATCAGCTGTATATAAATAAATAATGTATATATTTGTAATCAGCTGTAACTTATTTATTATTTCATAATTGCAAGCAATAACATTCGGTTACGTTAACAGCCTTTCATCTTTATCCAGGTACGGTACACGCCCAATATCAGGTCTCTGAACCTCTTGGTTATTGAAATCGTTTAATGACTTTTTAAAGAAGTTGTTTAAAGGGAATTTTTCGCCGTACAGAGCACAGACGCCGTACCATGGCATACTCACACGCTCTCTGGAAGTGAGCAATCAAATATTGTAGGTCTTTGTAGGTCTATCACTGCAAAATCTTTTAATATCCGTCACTTTCTTCGGTTTTTATAAAGTGTAACCAGCAGGGGGCATAGCTTACATCCAAGATGTGTGATAAGCATGATGATTTCAATTTCCCCAATTGTTAATATCCCTTTTTAAGACAGCAAAGTCCCTGCTTCTACAACACAGGAACTCTTCATATCCCAGTTTATTCGATATTCTAAGACTTGTTCTCAATATTAAACAGTCATATTGACTCCGGACAAAAATAACAAATACAGGTTGATGTCGACCGCGAGAAACTTGTTTACGGTTGACAACTTTATCACATTAAGGAATATTCTATCTTGTGCGATATGATGTCAGACACGTTCAGCGTTAATATATTCCTGGGGCATCCGATGTCACCTTTCTTGTTCTCCATTTTGAGGACAGGATATTACCTGGATATGGTGTACATTATCGACTATCTTTGCCTTATCTTTGTACATTTCCAATGATCTCTATGCAAATTCTACATTTCGATCATAGTATGTCCACAGTTTACTGATTTTGCGTTATAATTACTTTTCTGCTGTATCTTTTTGTCGTACCTATGTTATCTTCTTGATAGCGTTTTGTTCTCTTCACTATTTCACGTACTTCAAAATAAGCCACGTTCTTTGTAAGTCTAGCCCAATGTAGAGTATTCTTGAAACTAAACTGTGATTGATCAGAATCAGAACAATAGGCTAAGGCTAATCAACATTATGTACGAACAAGCTACCTCTCGTCGGATTTATCCACTTTAAACTGTTTAAAACGGGCAGATTTCAACTAAAGACTACATAAACATAAGCAAACAACAAATTTACACGTAAATATGTAATACAACAAGGATGGATAGTATTGCAACAGCAATACAAAGTCCCCTGCCTGGGCTAGAAGTGCACCTATTCATTTCCCATTTTTTTGGGAAAATGTTTTTTCGAAAAAAAAACAAATGTGGGATGCACAACCACATGTTATACTGATCATGTATACCAAGTTTCGTTAAGATCGGAGTAGTACTTTAGGAGGAGTTGTCCGGACAAATATTGCGTGACAGACAGACGGACGGACGGAGGGTAAACATATAGTCCCCCGTTTTTCAAACGTCAGGGAACTAATAAAGCACATGTTTATAACACGTGAAAATGTAATGT
Organism: Pecten maximus; assembly: GCF_902652985.1. Lineage (NCBI taxonomy): Eukaryota > Metazoa > Mollusca > Bivalvia > Pectinida > Pectinidae > Pecten > Pecten maximus. The sequence continues at coordinate 26,364,920 of NC_047031.1, read as the reverse complement.
TTTATAACACGTGTTTAAAGCAGTTTACAACATGTGAATATGTATAATGTTTTATAATACGTGTATATCACAGTTTATAACACTTTAATATGTAATGCTTTATAACACGTGTTTATAGCCGTTTATGACACGTGAATATGTAATGTTTTATAACACGTGTTTCTAACATTTTAAAACAAGTGAATATGTAATGTTTTATAGCACGTACTTAGAACACGTGCATATGTAATGCTTTAGAATACGTGTTTATAACACTTGAATATGCAATGCTTTATAACATGTGTTTTTAATACGTAGATATGTAATGATGTAAAACACAATTTATAACACTTCAATAAGTAATGCTTTATAAGACGTGTTTATAACAGTTTATAACACATGAATATGTAAAGCTTTTGATGCACAACATCGAAACTATATTTCTTTAACCAACTTTAATTTCGAAAGCTAACAAAACATTACACATAAATATGAAAATCTAGAAAACAAGATTCATCGACTTCCAATGAAAACCAAGGACTATATTTGATATGTCCTATTCTAAACATAAATTTGAACCAGGCGGCTTTGACTAAAATGAAATTTTCTATTCTATACAAAAGTATAAACAAAATGGCCCGAAAGAAAATGTATGTAAAGATTTTCAGCATTTTCTCATCAAAAAAGTCTTATTGATATCGGTTATCAAATACTTCTCGTAAAATTCAACCGAAATTTACACAAATGAAAATTCAATCTAAAATAATAACAATAAGAGTATAATATTATATCACAAATAAAAACAAAAATGTTTTGGACCTTAAAACAACATAATCATTATTTTTGTCCTTTTCTGGCTACATTTTCTTTAAATATTAAGACATCTCAGAAATTCCAAAAAAAAGGAAACACTTTGGTTCGACTAGCTTACACAGTATATGGCACCAATAAAAAATCACAATTACCTATTTATTAAAGCGAAAATTTGAGGTGAAGCTGATATAATAACAGCGTTCATCACATATTTATAACAAAAATTACTTTACACTTTCATAAACACATAGAAACAAAGTTACACTGTCAATGTATTCAAAAACATTATAGGAACATACCACGGACGTGTTTAATGGCCCCGCCCCAAATAGAATACACACAACCAATTTAGATGCATATCACATGAACAAACATTAACAACAATTAGCTGAAGAGAAAAAACAGCAGCACTATTCCGGACATACATTGTAAAACGGACACAACCCAAATAACTGAAACAGAAGAAAATATATATTATCATGAGATATGATTTTACAAGAACTAGCGTTTTCTTTTCAGATAATGTCCATTTAGAGTCGGACAGACGGAGGAACACCGTTGATTTGAATACTAGTATATCACCCCTAGCTTCATTTTGGCATACTGCAAGATGAATTGATTTGCCAGAATATTAATAAAATCACAGATGAAAGTTATTTGTGGGAAGTATATCGTATTCCATTTCTATTACTGCCTACGCATCATATCCATTTTCATAATTTAAGAATGAAAAATTAACTTTTAAGCCGTGCGAGCTCTAAAATTTGAACTTAGGCTATATCCAGGTCTAGAAATAATATTTTGCCACAGCAGTTTCTCACAAAAAGAAATCATCTCATTTCTATATTAAAATGAATGTATAGAAGCCATAGTCCTCCGAACTGTTAGGTAATGCTGTTTCCAGAGTAAACAAGTGCAATCAATGATTGAGAAGCTCGCCGGCAGCAGTAATCACACTATGCACTCATTTTTTATGTATGTATAAGCATGTCAATTTGAAATTGTACCTCACATAACATCACTCCTAGACCTATTATGGATGTACAAACCAAATTTTGGTGCCAAGAAAATTAAGTCCACAAAATGGTAAAATGCGACAAAAATCATATTTTCTTCTGCATGATTTTGTCATAACATCACTCTAAGACCACTGATGAATGTATAAACCAAATGTGAAGTTTGTGAGGTGTATACTTTTGGAGTAACAAGCTATCGAAAAACTTGCCCCAAAAAACTTTTAAAGTGGGTGGGGCGCCGACGCGGACGCCGAGGGTACAGCATTAACTCACGGTTACTGGTAACCGTTGAGCTAAATATATATGACACATTCTACCGACCATTAACCATTAATCCTGGGATATAGATGTTGGCGTTATCCCAGTGTGAAGTTAGGTTTTCCATTACGTTAGATGAGCGCGTGATTCCGGAAACGTCAAAACCTAAATCAGAAACATTACTGCCGAAGTACACTAAGCAGTTAAGTAAAAAAAAAAAAATACTTCTCATATAAGGAAGTAATAAAGTTGATTTAAGAATCTTTAAATGGACGAACTTGTACTGAATCCGGATGTGGACACAATGTAACTGTTGAAGTCATATTAATCGGACTTTTAGAGGTGACAGAAGAAACAGGTATTGCGTCTGGTTCTGCTTCCTGCCCAGGATGTAAGATCGCCAGTTGTAATGCTATAGGACGAGGGAGCGAGGTGCTGCTGCTTGTTGTCTCAGGTCGTGAGGCAACTTTGGCGTTTTCTGCAATACGAAGACCTTGAACGGTAATTATTATGTAAGGGAGATTCATTCAGACGGCTTAGCCTCCTATGTCGCGGTTCAAACCCAGGTTCGTTTAAGTACTGCATCGCAGTGGCCCGCAAACAGAGAGGGGTATAGTTCTCGTTAATATGGGCCGCTTTACATATATCGGCGAGAAAGCGTGCGAAGGTCCGTTTTGACAGAGGTTTCGGGTTGTACCAAACGTTTGTGATCAATGGTGAGAGGCAAGCCTCCTTGTTATATTGATTGAATAACTGTGTGGCGTTGGGGTCTGTTTTTTCTAACAAAAGTCTCAGCATTTTTACTGGGCAAGAAGGAGACTCTGGACAACTATACATGCGTTTGTCATTCAATAGTTTCTTTGAACCACTTCTCCGGTTTTCTTCTATAATGTCATGCGTTAAGGATACGTATTCTCCGTATTCATCATGTTGGAATGCAAACGAGTGGGGTGTTAGCTGCTGATGGAATTCCATTCCTCTTGTCACAAAGTACATGGACAAATTGAACCAAACACAATGGCGGAGAATTATTGGAGATGTATCAGCTCTTTCAAGGTAAGAGAAGATTTTTTGAAGATCTGACGTTTCTATGAAGGGTTTGTGTGCTGTTGGTTTACTTAGTTCCGATTGTTTCCTTTGTTTTAGCAGTCCGTCCAGAACTCCGTTTGCGTGTTTGAATTCCTTGTCTCTAACTATGTCAATGGTCCTATGTATATTTACCAAATGTCTATTTATTGCAGCTCGTATGTTTATTAAAGTGTTGCTATGGTAAACGTCATCATTTCTTTTATTCGGTCTAGCACCATAGTAGAATTTTCTAAGCAACTCCGCCAAATCCGGCACGCTAACTTTTGCCATATCAAGAGGCCTTCCCGAGACTTCTGTATTCCAGTCTGGAAAATGAAATTGAATTTTAATGTTATTCTCAATATCATCCAAATGACAAAAAAAACTCTCCGAAATTGTATTTACTTATTTAGCATATTGCATATTAACTTTCCCACAACATCCTTGTTTTGAATAGTTATACCGTATTATATAAGCAAATTATGCGATTATGAATACATTATAACAGACGGTATTTCTACCCAGCAATCCTACCTTGGAATAACTTCATCCCCCACTGCGTGTTCTTTTTCGTAGAGATGGCATGTCGGGTGTCAAACAACTCGTCCAGCTCTTCTTCCGAGGCCACTTTGAATCTCTTTGGTCGCGGATCTTCGTCTTGTGAATCAGGCCGTTGACTTTTTGTTGGACTGGTCGTGGCCGTCGTTTCTGCATGAACATTAAAAAGGCCGTTCAGTACGTACATTTACATTCTGAATTTAGAGCTATTAACAAATAGAATGAATGCTTTACAATTTCGGTAATGAAATGTGCACACCGCCATTCCAAGGATATTTCACTGTTACAGCCTATGCTCATTGCTTCTTATGGCTACCAATTTAGTTTCAATGTACCCATTTTTTTTTGTAACAAATTCAGGCTTTCTTGATATTTTAATTTGTTACAAAAATAGTTGTAACTAATTGGCATGCGACATACCTAACTTAGGCGAGAGAAAGTAATACATGGAGTTGATGTAATTCTATTACCATGCACGGAGGTTTTTCTTCATTTTATCAAACTTTATACTCGGGCTTGAGAGATTAAACATAGTTTGCGTTACTTTCCAAGAGTCTTAATGAGGTAGTAGTGGTTGATGAATTTTGTAATTCAAAATTCATTTTTGAATATTCTACCCATTTCACAGTTGAAATTTAATACAGTGTCGTTTGGAATTATGATGCTTCATTGATACATGACATTGTCTCCATCTAAAATGATCTATTTTATAAGACAACAAAAACTTTTTGATGGGCGATCTATAGTACCAATAACTAAATTCAAATAAAATCACAAGGAGATGATGGCGTCCGATGCCGTTAAAATACTTTGCCATGAATTCGGAAATATGTAAGTGAACGATGCACGGACACCAGTGGAGAATTGCATATGAACTTTGAGACATATTAGTTCATGAGAAAGAAGCAGACGTACAGAGAGAAAAAGAACGAGGGAGGGGGGAGGGGTCACTTTTATTAAAGATAATCGCTATTCAGTTATTAATCATTTTTTAAGGCTACTATTGATTTGTGTGTTTTTTGTACAATTCTTTGTCAATATAATTAATTCGTCCATGGCCCTTTCCATTCCGTGCCAATCTAATTGAAATTTCAGTTCACTATAAATAACATTAAGTATTCTAATCGAATAGTTTTTATGCTGACGGTGGATGATTCTTATTTGTCCCGATTTGTACGTTCTACGTCACATAGAGCTACAGAGAACAGACACAATCAGTACAAAACCACCAAAGAAAAGATAATTTCATCATTACCGCTAATCCAAAATAATAATGAAAAAGAATTATATTTTATTTCTTATTTTATTAACAACGAACAAGAAAACTTAACCAAATGTAAACAACTTTGAACACAAAATCATCTTAAACAATTAACAACATTCTTTCTTAAGTCACCATAAATTCCGTACATTTTATACATAGCACTGCTATGAACATACAACTTTCAATCGCTAATCTAACCGAATTTGCGTTATTCTTATTACCGGATATATGAGTATGCCTCCGACATCCCAAATGTTACTGCGAATGTCTCTATGTAACTCCCATGTATACACGATCGTCGCTTCCAAAATAATCATCGGATTCAATTTATTGCGGAGGATTTCTCTAAATATACCCAAATTATACATAATTGTTACACTTACTTAAAATGTCTCGAAAATAGCACACAAAATATTACAATCAATATCTTATCTAAAATGTCTCGAAAATAGCACACAAAATATTACAATCAATATCTTATCTAAAATGTCTCGAAAATAGCACACAAAATATTACAATCAATATCTTATCTAAAATGTTTCGAAATAGCATACAAATCATTTGTAATTAATTTCTTACTTAAAACGTATCAAGAGGTATCATACAAAATCAATACAATACATTGTATCTGAAAATGTTTTTAAACATCCCTAATTATACAATAACGATTGGATTTACTATATTACAAAGGATTTCCCACTTTATTCCCAAATTGTGCATAAATGTAATACTGAATATCCACAATTTATACAAAATCATAACATTGAATCTTACTTAAATGTCTCTCAATATCCTGAATTTATACGTAATCATTACATTAACTCTCAATATCCTTAATTTATACAGTCATTACATTAACTCTCAATATCCTCAAATCATACCTAATCATTACATTAACTCTCAATATCCTGAATTTATACCTAATCATTACATTAAATCTCAATATCCTCAATTTACACCTGATCATTACATTAACTCTCAATATCCTCAATGCATACCTAATCATTACATTAACTCTCAATATCCTGAATTTATACCTAATCATTACATTAACTCTCAATATCCTCAATTTACACCTGATCATTACATTAACTCTCAATATCCTCAATTTACACCTGATCATTACATTAACTCTCAATATCCTCAATTTACACCTGATCATTACATTAACTCTCAATATCCTCAATTTACACCTGATCATTACATTAACTCTCAATATCCTCAATTAACACCTAATCATTACATTAACTCTCAATATCCTCAATGCATACCTAATCATTACATTAACTCTCAATATCCTGAATTTATACCTAATCATTACATTAACTCTCAATATCCTCAATTTATACATAATCATCACATTAACTCTCAATATCCTCAATTCATACATAATCATTACATTCACCATCGTGTTGAAAAAAAAACAATTTAAGCAGCAATACCTTTGGCACCATGAAACATATAATCACTAAAGGTAGTCTCATATTTGACAATTCAGATAAATGAACATAATCCTGACGATATTTGTTCATTAGGACCATAACCTATTAGCAAATGACATCTAAAATTGCACTCTGACCTAAATCTGAGGTTCTATTAAGGTGAATGATCATATCAACTTTTTTTTTATTTTGACAATTTGTTTAGGAAATGTCTCAATTTTCACAGTAGAAGTAATAAAGGCAGTTACTTGAGATTATTTTTTTATCATATTAGACAATTTTATTCATGAATCTATAATTATTGAAAATGAAATCTAAATATTCCACTGAACTTTGATGGTTCTTTAGATATTCTTGATCCCTGTTTTCAATTGAAGTAAATAATAACTCATAATACCATAGTTTGAGAGGTAAAAATAGCAATTACAACCTACCGTGTACAAAAAGAAATCTAATAAGGTAACCTTTTAATTAGATCAAAGAACAGTAAATCAACTAGAATAACAAAATTAATAACAAAACAAATGCCCACTGGTCAGAATGTACATGAAAAAACCCCCATGCAGACTCATTTATCAACCTTCAAAACTAAATCAGCACCACACATTAAATAATGATCCTGTTTGGAAACATAAGAATATAGATTTGATTCAATATCAAAGGCAAAATTTGGCCAATCACTATGAAATAAGAATATCTGCCACCTCTTATCATTTGCATTATGTCATAGAATACTTTTTTTCTTTCGTAGGCAAATGAAAATCTTGTCAAATTTATTTTATAGACAAAATTATTGACCATCTTTCTTTCAGAGACAAATAGATAGCTGCCATCTTTATGTTATGGACATAAAATTATCTGCCCCATTTCTTCCATTGACATTTTATCTTATAGACATAAAATTCTCTGCCCCATTTCTTCCATTGACATTTCATCTTATAGACATAAAATTCTCTGCCCCATTTCTTCCATTGACATTTTATCTTATAGACATAAAATTATCTGCCCCATTTCTTCCATTGACATTTTATCTTATAGACATAAAATTCTCTGTCCCATTTCTTCCATTGACATTTTATCTTATAGACATAAAATTATCTGTCCCATTTCTTTCTAAGACATTTTATCTTATAGACATAAAATTATCTGTCCCATTTCTTTCTAAGACATTTTATCTTATAGACATAAAATTATCTGTCCCATTTCTTTCTAAGACATTTTATCTTATAGACATAAAATTATCTGTCCCATTTCTTTCTAAGACATTTTATCTTATAGACATAAAATTATCTGTCCCATTTCTTTCTAAGACATTTTATCTTATAGACATAAAATTATCTGTCCCATTTCTTTCTAAGACATTTTATCTTATGGACATAAAATTCTCTGCCCCATTTCTTCCATTGACATTTTATCTTATAGACATAAAATTCTCTGTCCCATTTCTTTCTAAGACATTTTATCTTATAGACATAAAATTCTCTGTCCCATTTCTTTCTAAGACATTTTATCTTATAGACATAAAATTCTCTGTCCCATTTCTTTCTAAGACATTTTATCTTATAGACATAAAATTCTCTGTCCCATTTCTTTCTAAGACATTTTATCTTATAGACATAAAATTCTCTGTCCCATTTCTTTCTAAGACATTTTATCTTATAGACATAAAATTCTCTGTCCCATTTCTTTCTAAGACATTTTATCTTATAGACATAAAATTCTCTGTCCCATTTCTTTCTAAGACATTTTATCTTATAGACATAAAATTCTCTGTCCCATTTCTTTCTAAGACATTTTATCTTATAGACATAAAATTCTCTGTCCCATTTCTTTCTAAGACATTTTATCTTATAGACATAAAATTCTCTGTCCCATTTCTTTCTAAGACATTTTATCTTATAGACATAAAATTATCTGTCCCATTTCTTTCTAAGACATTTTATCTTATAGACATAAAATTATCTGTCCCATTTCTTTCTAAGACATTTTATCTTATAGACATAAAATTATCTGTCCCATTTCTTTCTAAGACAATGTCCATTTCTCTTTCATAGACAATGTTCACAATTTTTTTAACAATTGACAAATTTGTGCGAGTCGACTTGAAAAACACAGTGCAGTCTGCCAGTTTATCTTAACGCAGTGCAATCTGCCAGTTTATCTTAACGCAGTGCAGTCTGCCAGTTTATCTTAACGCGGTGCAATCTGCCAGTTTATCTTAACGCAGTGCAATCTGCCAGTTTATCTTAACGCGGTGCAATCTGCCAGTTTATCTTAACGCAGTGCAATCTGCCAGTTTATCTTAACGCAGTGCAGTCTGCCAGTTTATCTTAACGCAGTGCAATCTGCCAGTTTATCTTAACGCAGTGCAATCTGCCAGTTTATCTGAACGCAGTGCAATCTGCCAGTTTATCTTAACGCAGTGCAATCTGCCAGTTTATCTCAACGCAGTGCAATCTGCCAGTTTATCTTCAGTCAAAGAACACAGGACTTCCTCTGGTACTGGATCAACATGTTGGCTACTTTCTTTTTCAGAGTCTCCCAATGACGTAGGTGGATTCTTCCTCCTTCTTTCCTGCTGAACAATATAGCCTGCAAACACTGTTGCTGGTTAGGACATTTTCTCTTTGTTTCGCCATTGAAATACTGAACAAAATATCTGTGAATTTCCTCCTCTTCAAATTTTGTCCATGACACTACTTTCCCTAAAGATGAAAAGAAGAAAAAACATAAAACATACAAGACAAGCAAATAATTGAAGATCATCATTTTAAGAGATCAAAATAGATTGTCTACATTGCCGTTTTATTTGGAAATATTTCATTCCAGTGTACGATGTGAAGTTGGGCATGTTAGAGGACGACAATGAAGCTGAAACTTGACCTTTAGCCTCCTGAAGGGGTCGTCATGTGAATTTATATTACACACGTTCATATCTTCCCCTGGCTTTTCAGTGCTACTTAATTGTTTATTGAACGGATGCTGGTTATCTTATCTACATATTTAAAAGGTTCTAAAACACAACTTTCATCATAGCCAACTCTTGTGTTAATAGTGGGGCTTTTGAATCTCCCATCCGCATTTTTGACATTTGTTTTGACCTATTTTAGTTTCCTCTGCCGCCTTCTAGGTATCAACATAAGGTCCATATAGTGTCAATATCATTGTCATTTCCCTTTATAAGATATAGTAAAGTATACCCCCTCCCCAGGGGCAAACGTGGGACCCAAGGGTCAGGAAATTCACAATTTTGGTAAAGCACCTTAAGATCCTTCCATCTATGAAGAGTAATTGATTCTACCCTATTTAGGTATTAAGAATAAATTTCTTGAAATTTCAGTTAATTTGACACTTTTTGGCCCCGCCCATAAGCCCCTGGGGGTCAATCAGAGCCAATATAAACATATTTTACAACGGGCATCCCATAATGGTAATTCTAACTAAGTTTGTATTATTTCAAATGTCAATTGGAACAAATAATGCTCAAAATGTGCTTTCCTTATATAATCTATAGTAAATTTTACCCCCTCCCCTGGGGAAACGTGAGACCCCATGATCATGAAATTCACAATTTTTGTAAAGGACCTTAAGACCTATCTATCTGTGAAGAGTACTTGTTTCTATCAGATCTGGGATTTGAGAAGATTTTTGAAATTTCAGTCAATTTGACCACTGCCCTTAAGTCCCCTGGGGGGATCAGGACCACATTATTCCCAGTTTAGGTTGACCTTTGGCCATGTAAGCTTCCTACCAACAAGCTTCATGCCAAATATCATTGAATTTGGTTCATCGGTTTTGGAGGAGACCTAAAAAGATGTGACCTTTGTTTGGGCTGTTATACAGTTTTGTTTTCAATTTGTATGTCTTGTTGATAAAAAAAACCAGTTACATTGATGTACTTACTATATCAACATTTCTAACACTTTGCAAATCTTGTTAATTCCAAATTACACTGTTGTGAAGTTGTGTTGAATATTAGCATTTTTAACACTTTGCAAATCTTGTTAAATCCAAATTACACAGTTCGTTGTATTAGTCAATTTTTGTAAATCCTATTAATCATTTGATACAAAGTTCAGCTCTTTTATGACCAATTTTAATGTTTTTACACAATGTAATTGCTTTTATTCAAAACAAGAGCTATATATTCACAGATTTTAACCGGGACATTGGATCAAATGCAGAGATAAAGTCTAATATAAAGTAAAAGTGAATGTGATTCATTTACATCACATCTGGAATAAAACAATTAAAACTCACTTTTGGTTTGTTTTTGACAAAAGAACATTTCATCATCTCCATCGTCATCTTCATCAGAGATGGTGCCGCAACATTTATCTGAAGTCAAAACAATAATAGCAGATTAGTTCAGGGGTAAAGAATGATAATTCTAGACTCCAGATCACACCACTGTATCAATACATTCTTCAATGCTTATAAATACATGCATATTAGGTAGTATCTATTAAACTGATTTATCATCAGTCTAAGCACAGTTCAAATGTGTCAAAAATAAACTTTTTAAATCTGAAACAAAATTAATAATACAATTCTACGGGTTTTAATGTAGATTTCATGATATCTTACATCAAACAAAAAACAAAAAACAAAGAAACTGAACAATTGATATTTGATTCAAGAGACCATGAATATTTTACTGTCAGTAGCTTAATACAATGTGTATACCTACCACTTGTCCCTGGATGGATTTTAGAAGGTTCAGTTTCTGTAGCATTTCCTACATCATTTATAGGCTCTAAAATGAGATAAAACATTACATTTTACGCACAGTCATAAATTAAAGGCAGAGTTGGATACATCTCTGTCTAATTACAACAACCTAACAAAACAAATTAATCTTTTCCCCAAACATTATGTTTGGTGAGGTTATGCCTATTTAGCAACTTTAATCTAACAATGGCAAGGAATGACAGTGTTTTAGATAATTTACCTTGTTTCAGAGTTCCAAGGTTTTCCGTTCCTGTATTACGTAATTCTGATCCCGCTTTACGTGATTCCGATCCTGCATTATTCAATTTCAATCCAGTGTTATGTAATTCCGATCCTGCATTGTGTAACATGTTTGAAACTTTCTTTTTCAGAACGTCCCATTTCCGTAAATAGATTGCCCCTCCTTCTTTATGGCTGATTGCGATAGCTTTCCTACAGTCTTTTTGACTGGGACATTTTTTCTTGATTTCGCCGTTGAAATACTTCACGAAGTGTCTGTGGATCTCCATCTCTTCACTTTTTGTCCATCTCACTCTTATAACTACAAAGAGTCAAAACAAAACTTAATTTTTTAAAACATTTTAGCTAAATTAAGAAAAAAACAAAATATTGGACAGAGAAACAAAATTGAATGATTTGGAATTATCAAATGCAAACTAGATACTCCACCAGTAAGTTATATTATCTTAGTTGTTAAATTGTAAATTGTGACAAATCAACTTTAGCAAATAGCTTTATTTATTGCATGTCTTATCAGAATATTTTATTAAAGACTTCAAATGACAGTATTGAAATATTGAACAACAGGCTGATTAAAATGCTTAATCATTAATAAGTAAATTTTCACAAATTCAAAAATGAAACATTATGACTCTCTCTGTTAAAATTTAAATTCAAGATTTTCGAAGTTAAATAGCTTTAATAATGACATGAATGATAGTCAAGAGTTTATGTCGCATTTTGTGTGTCTTTGTTGTTTACAAATTATATTTACAATATCTATGAATTTCAGTTAATATCAGACCTTTTCCTGCAGGTGATTTACGAGACACTAATTTCTTGTCTGTGCCATCATCGTCGTCAAGGTTGCAGCTTATTATTTCTGGAATTAAACAATAGTATCATATTAGTAAACAATGGCAAGATTAGTGAACAATAGTAAGATTAGTAAGCGATAGTAAAATTAGTAAACAGTAAGATTAGCAAACACATAACATTAATATAAGTAAATATTAATGTGTTAATATTTACTGCCCCCCCCCCCCCCCTTAATGGCTGGTGAGTGGTCAATAACTGGTGAGTGGTCAATAACTGGTGAGTCAGTGGTCAATGGCTGGTGAGTGGTCAATAACTGGTGAGTCAGTGGTCAATAACTGGTGAGTCAGTGGTCAATGGCTGGTGAGTCAGTGGTCAATGGCTGGTGAGTGGTCAATAACTGGTGAGTGGTTAATGACTGGTGAGTGGTTAATGGCTGGTGAGTGGTTAATGGCTGGTGAGTGGTCAATGGCTGGTGAGTGGTCAATGGCTGGTGAGTGGTTAATGGCTGGTGAGTGGTCAATGGCTGGTGAGTGGTTAATGACCGGTGAGTGGTTAATGACTGGTGAGTGGTCAATAACTGGTGAGTGGTTAATGGCTGGTGAGTCAGTGGTCAATAACTGGTGAGTGGTTAATGACCGGTGAGTGGTTAATGACCGGTGAGTGGTTAATGACTGGTGAGTGGTTAATGACTGGTGAGTGGTCAATGACAGTTGAGTGGTTAATGACAGTTGAGTGGTTAATGACTGGTGAGTGGTCAATGACAGTTGAGTGGTTAATGACTAGTGAGTGGTTAATGACAGTTGAGTGGTTAATGACAGTTGAGTAGTTAATGACTGGTGAGTGGTCAATGACAGTTGAGTGGTTAATGACTGGTGAGTGGTTAATGACAGTTGAGTAGTTAATGACTGGTGAGTGGTTAATGACAGTTGAGTAGTTAATGACTGGTGAGTGGTTAATGACAGTTGAGTAGTTAATGACTGGTGAGTGGTCAATGACAGTTGAGTGGTTAATGACTAGTGAGTGGTTAATGACAGTTGAGTGGTTAATGACAGTTGAGTAGTTAATGACTGGTGAGTGGTCAATGACTGGTGAGTGGTCAATGACAGTTGAGTGGTTAATGACTAGTGAGTGGTTAATGACAGTTGAGTGGTTAATGACAGTTGAGTAGTTAATGACTGGTGAGTGGTCAATGACAGTTGAGTGGTTAATGACTGGTGAGTGGTCAATGACAGTTGAGTAGTTAATGACTGGTGAGTGGTCAATGACAGTTGAGTGGTTAATGACTAGTGAGTGGTTAATGACAGTTGAGTGGTTAATGACAGTTGAGTAGTTAATGACTGGTGAGTGGTCAATGACAGTTGAGTGGTTAATGACTGGTGAGTGGTTAATGACAGTTGAGTGGTTAATGACAGTTGAGTAGTTAATGACTGGTGAGTGGTCAATGACAGTTGAGTGGTTAATGACTGGTGAGTGGTCAATGACAGTTGAGTGGTTAATGACTAGTGAGTGGTTAATGACTGGTGAGTGGTTAATGACAGTTGAGTGGTTAATGACAGTTGAGTGGTTAATGACAGTTGAGTAGTTAATGACTGGTGAGTGGTCAATGACAGTTGAGTAGTTAATGACTGGTGAGTGGTCAATGACAGTTGAGTGGTTAATGACTGGTGAGTGGTTAATGACAGTTGAGTGGTTAATGACAGTTGAGTGGTTAATGACTGGTGAGTGGTTAATGACAGTTGAGTGGTTAATGACTGGTGAGTGGTCAATGACAGTTGAGTGGTTAATGACTGGTGAGTGGTCAATGACAGTTGAGTGGTTAATGACTAGTGAGTAGTTAATGACAGTTGAGTGGTTAATGACTGGTGAGTGGTCAATGACAGTTGAGTGGTTAATGACTGGTGAGTGGTCAATGACAGTTGAGTGGTTAATGACTAGTGAGTGGTTAATGACTAGTGAGTAGTTAATGACAGTTGAGTGGTTAATGACTAGTGAGTGGTTAATGACCGGTGAGTGGTTAATGACTGGTGAGTGGTCAATGACAGTTGAGTGGTCAATGACAGTTGAGTGGTTAATGACTGGTGAGTGGTTAATGACTAGTGAGTAGTTAATGACAGTTGAGTGGTTAATAACTGGTGAGTGGTCAATGACAGTTGAGTGGTTAATGACTAGTGAGTGGTTAATGACCGGTGAGTGGTTAATGACTGGTGAGTGGTCAATGACAGTTGAGTGGTCAATGACAGTTGAGTGGTTAATGACAGTTGAGTGGTTAATGACAGTTGAGTGGTTAATGATTGTTGGTGATCTGCTGTGAGTGGTTAATGACTGGTGTTGAGAGTGGTTATGGCTGAAGAGATGGTACTCACCACTATGACTTGGTTGATGTTTAGGCTGGTTTTCCAATTGGACTTCAAAGTTATTCTCTACAGCTTCGTCCAGCTCTTAAAATCAAATCAAAACAGAAGATGTACATATGTAAAGCGTTCCAGGTCAAATAAATCAAAATTTCAATACTTTGAAGTGGCAGTATACAGCTGGATGATACACCACTTAGGGGGACTTCATTTATTTGGCTACGCAGAATGATGTCTTTTCATTTTAAAATACATTAATTTTACATGTAGCATATAAGATATAAGATCAAAGTATTAACACTTAAAGGAATTACACAACTGTACAAGTCCTTTCTTACATGCTGATGTTCTAATATTTGATTTTAAAACAGGTAAAATTACATTCCTATGCAGTTTGTGACAACAAACTCCATTTTTTTGTGTTATAGCTCCATAAGCAAATAAAACATTCAAGTTAATCCTTATAATTTAATTTACTGTACACAATCTTTTTGGAAATTCATTATAATTGATGGACTCATTTGTCTTAGATATTATTACGCCTCTCTTTCAGCCAATCAAAAGCGATGTTACAAACAGTGATGTCATTTTTTCACTTTACGGGCCAACAACATAAATTTTTAATCTAATGAAAATGCTTGTTACAAGCAAGTAGATTATATCTATATATTCACCATCAAATTGGATTTCAGACACCGTTCTGTTGCTGAACTTGCTGCCAAGGTTCTGTATTAACATCAGTTTAGCTATATCAATCTTCTTTGTAATTCCCGAAATCGACCAGTTTTCCTCCCTGTGTGTTATTTCTGCCTGGCCAAAGTGATTACAGACCCACTTCACCTCATCGTCATCCAAACTCAGAGCCTAGGAATAGAAATATCATCAAATATAGGTTCAGTGCGTAGAATTTGAATGTTCATCAAATGCAGCTCAGATCATTGAAAGCAAGTTTCCATAAAATGAAACTTAGGGCCTAGAAAATGAAAATAAAATAAGTACACCAACAGTCAGTGTCATATGGTGAAGAATGTCTTAGGGAAACACAATAGCCAGGGACATGTGACGACAGGTGTCTCGGGAGAAACAAAACTGTCAAGGTCATATGAGGACGGGTGTCTCAGGGAAACACAATAGCCAGGGACATGTGACGACAGGTGTCTCGGGAGAAACAAAACTGTCAAGGTCATATGAGGACGGTGTGTCTCAGGGGACAACAACAGCCAGGGTCATATGAGGACGGTGTGTCTCAGGGGACAACAACAGCCAGGGTCATATGAGGACGGGTGTCCCAGGGAAACATAACAGCCAGGGACATGTGAAGACAGGTGTCTCGGGAGAAACAAAACTGTCAAGGTCATATGAGGACGGTGTGTCTCAGGGGACAACAACAGCCAGGGTCATATGAGGACGGTGTGTCTCAGGGGACAACAACAGCCAGGGTCATATGAGGACGGGTGTCCCAGGGAAACATAACAGCCAGGGTCATATGATGACGGGTGTCCCAGGGAAACACAACAGCCAGGGTCATATTAGGGCGGGTGTCCCAGGGAAACACAACAGCCAGGGTCATATGAGGACGTGTGTCTATAGGGAAACACAACAGCCAGGGTCATATGATGACGGGTGTCCCAGGGAAACACAACAGCCAGGGTCATATTAGGGCGGGTGTCCCAGGGAAACACAACAGCCAGGGTCATATGAGGACGGGTGTCTCAGGGAAACACAACAGCCAGGGTCATATGAGGACAAGTGTCTCATGGAATCTCAACAGCCTGGGTCATATGAGGACAGGTGTCTAGGGGACAACAACAGCCAGGGTCATATGAGGACAGGTGTCTAGGGGACAACAATAGCCTGGGTCATATGAGGACAGGTGTCTAGGGGACAACAACAGCCAGGGTCATATGAGGACGGGTGTATAGGGGACAACAACAGCCAGGGTCATATGAGGACGGGTGTCTCGGGGAAACATAACAGCCAGGGTCATATGAGGACGGGTGTATAGGGGACAACAACAGCCAGGGTCATATGAGGACAGGTGTCTAGGGGACAACAACAGCCAGGGTCATATGAGGACGGGTGTCTCAGGGAAACACAACAGCCAGGGTCATATGAGGACGGGTGTCCCAGGGAAACATAACAGCCAGGGTCATATTAGGAGGGGTGTATAGGGGACAACAACAGCCAGGGTCATATGAGGACAGGTGTCTAGGGGACAGCAACAGCCAGGGTCATATGAGGAGGGGTGTCCCAGGGAAACATAACAGCCAGGGTCATATGAGGACGGGTGTCCCAGGGAAACATAACAGCCAGGGTCATATGAGGACGGGTGTCTCAGGGAAACACAACAGCCAGGGTCATATGAGGACGGGTGTCTCAGGGAAACACAACAGCCAGGGTCATATGAGGACGGGTGTCTCAGGGAAACACAACAGCCAGGGTCATATGAGGACGGGTGTCCCAGGGAAACATAACAGCCAGGGTCATATGAGGACATGTGTCTCAGGGAAACACAACAGCCAGGGTCATATGAGGAGGGTTGTCTATAGGGAACAACAGCCAGGGTCATATGAGGACGTGTGTATAGGGGACAACAACAGCCAGGGTCATATGAGGACGGGTGTCTCAGGGAAACACAACAGCCAGGGTCATATGAGGACGGGTGTCTCAGGGAAACACAACAGCCAGGGTCATATGAGGACGGGTGTCCCAGGGAAACATAACAGCCAGGGTCATATGAGGACATGTGTCTCAGGGAAACACAACAGCCAGGGTCATATGAGGAGGGTTGTCTATAGGGAACAACAGCCAGGGTCATATGAGGACGTGTGTATAGGGAACAACAACAGCCAGGGTCATATGAGGAGGGGTGTCCCAGGGAAACATAACAGCCAGGGTCATATTAGGACGGGTGTCTCAGGGAAACACAACAGCCAGGGTCATATGAGGACATGTGTCTATAGGGGACAACAACAGCCAGGGTCATATGAGGAGGGGTGTCCCAGGGAAACACAACAGCCAGGGTCATATGAGGACGGGTGTCCCAGGGAAACATAACAGCCAGGGTCATATGAGGACGGGTGTCCCAGGGAAACATAACAGCCAGGGTCATATGAGGACGGGTGTCCCAGGGAAACATAACAGCCAGGGTCATATTAGGACGGGTGTATAGGGAACAACAACAGCCAGGGTCATATTAGGACGGGTGTATAGGGAACAACAACAGCCAGGGTCATATTAGGACGGGTTTATAGGGAACAACAACAGCCAGGGTCATATTAGGACGTGTGTCTATAGGGAACAACAGCCAGGGTCATATGAGGACGTGTGTCTATAGAGAACAACAGCCAGGGTCATATTAGGACGGGTGTATAGGGAACAACAACAGCCAGGGTCATATTAGGACGGGTGTCTATAGGGAACAACAGCCAGGGTCATATGAGGACGTGTGTCTATAGGGGACAACAACAGCCAGGGTCATATGAGGACGGGTGTCTCAGGGAAACATAACAGCCAGGGTCATATGAGGACGTGTGTCCCAGGGAAACACAACAGCCAGGGTCATATTAGGAGGGGTGTCCCAGGGTAACAACAGCCAGGGTCATATGAGGACGTGTGTATAGGGAACAACAACAGCCAGGGTCATATGAGGACGGGTGTCCCAGGGAAACACAACAGCCAGGGTCATATTAGGAGGGGTGTCCCAGGGTAACAACAGCCAGGGTCATATGAGGACGTGTGTATAGGGGACAACAACAGCCAGGGTCATATGAGGACGGGTGTCTCAGGGAAACACAACAGCCAGGGTCATATTAGGAGGGGTGTCCCAGGGAAACATAACAGCCAGGGTCATATGAGGACATGTGTCTATAGGGGACAACAACAGCCAGGGTCATATTACTAATTAGGACGGGTGCCTCAGGGAAACACAACAGCCAGGGTCATATGAGGAGGGTTGTCTATAGGGAACAACAGCCAGGGTCATATGAGGAGGGGTGTCTCAGGAAAACACAACAGCCAGGGTCATATGAGGACGGTTGTCTATAGGGAACAACAGCCAGGGTCATATGAGGAGGGGTGTCTCAGGGAAACACAACAGCCAGGGTCATATGAGGACGGGTGTCTCAGGGAAACACAACAGCCAGGGTCATATGAGGAGGGTTGTCTATAGGGAACAACAGCCAGGGTCATATGAGGACGGTTGTCTATAGGGAACAACAGCCAGGGTCATATGAGGACGGTTGTCTATAGGGAATAACAACAGCCAGGGTCATATTAGGAAAGTGGTTGTAAGGAATCATGACAGTAATACCTGTGTAATTGTAGCAGTGTGTCTCCGGAAGTTGTTCCCATGGATACATTCAGGATGTTTCAAGTCTAACTCTGGTCTCCGTTTCACATTCTCTAAAGATTCATTAGCACTCACAGCTGCTTCACCTGAAGTTAAATGTTCCACTTTATATTACCAAACTTTTTCTGTATCAGCTAGTTTGTGTAACAAAGTTTTTCTGTATCAACTAGTTTTGTATTTTATATTTCTTATTTAACTATCTGATAGTAACAAACTTTTTCTGTATCAGCTAGTTTTGTATTTTAATTTCTTATTTAACTATCTGATAGTAACAAACTTTTTCTGTATCAGCTAGTTTTGTATTTATATTTCTTTTTTAACTATCTGATAGTAACAAACTTTTTCTGTATCAGCTAGTTTTGTATTTTATATTTCTTTTTTAACTATCTGATAGTAACAAAGTTTTTCTGTATCAGCTAGTTTTGTATTTAATATTTCTTTTTTAACTATCTGATAGTAACAAAGTTTTTCTGTATCAGCTAGTTTTGTATTTTATATTTCTTTTTGAACTTTCTGATAGTAACAAACTTTTTCTGTATCAGCTAGTTTTGTATTTTATATTTCTTTTTTAACTTTTTTAACTATCTGATAGTAACAAACTTTTTCTGTATCAGCTAGTTTTGTTATTTATATTTCTTTTTTAACTATCTGATAGTAACAAACTTTTTCTGTATCAGCTAGTTTTGTATTTTATCTTTTTTTTTAACTATCTGATAGTAACAAACTTTTTCTGTATCAGCTTGTTTTGTATTTTATATTTCTTTTTAAACTATCTGATAGTTACTAAGTATGTGGAAATTAATGGACAATAACACTACATTTGAAATGTTAACATTTGATGACTTTTACCAATATATTCTTCAGTAAATACAATACTACATTTATCCAGTAGTGCCCAATTACGATAAATGACCAAAAAAACATTATATTTTGATAAATACAATACTACAACAGCAGTATTGTATTTGTCAGTTTAGTAATAATTGGATTATATGTCACATGCCTTTAGGTGAGAGACATGTCAAACTATCTTTTAAGTTTAATAAATTCTAAATGACACTTGCGTAATATTCTATTTCTCACAAAACTAAGAATGCATTGAATGAAATACAGTTTTGAAGTTATGGTCATTAGGAAAATTTGAAAAAAGTTCTATTTAAAGATCACAATGTGAAACTGAACTGTGAAATTAAGATTGAGAAAACAAGCATACAAACATTTCTATATAACTTTACCACTACATGAATGACATCTTAATTGCTGATGTCTAATTAATACCAATTTACACTCGTGTAATATTCTATTTTTCACAAAATTCATATTTATGAGAAAATAATCAAAACATACATTTTGGTACAAGACTTATTTAAACTACGAGGTTGTTTTTCATTAACTCAAGATGTACGACGTCATTAATCGATGACATCACAATGCTGTTACAATACATGTATTTGCATGTTGTAGCACAGGCCAGTCAGGGAACAAACATGTTTGAATATGAAATACAAATACCTGTGCTTGCGAACATATATTTGTTGTTGTCTTGGATGCCAGCTTTCTTTCTACATTTTTTGTCTGCCATCATCTCCAGAATCACTTTCACCTCACCGGGGATAACAAGTGCTACTCTGAGGTCAGTCTGTAAATAAAAGAGAAATTCTTGTTAGCCAAGTCAGCACGAATTAAGTGAGTATCTTACCAAGGTTATACAGAGCGTGATCAAACTTTCTACCACAATACCCTGTGTTATTCAACTCTCAGACCATCAGTTAATCATTACAGCTGTTGATTAACAATCAGTTTATACCACACGAGGTATAAACTCTGTACGCATTTTGATTGGCTAACACGGTGAACTTTGACCCAAGCTGCAATTGTTATTGACGTCATCAATAATCTAATGACGTCACATCACCGGGTCCCGGACGTCACCGGTACACTTTATTTGCATACACGAAATTATACTTGGCCACATTTCCCTTTGATTCAAGCCGATATTATTGTGGTAGAAACAGGTCACACGACTCGAAATTGTTGGATATGGAATTTATTCACATGAGTAAGTTATTTTTTTAAAGTTGCAAAAAACACTCGCTAAAGCTCTTGTCTATTGTAACTTTTAAAAAATAACTTACTCGTGTGAAATAAATTCCATATCCAACAACCACTCGTGTAACCTCTATTTATAGAAATTAAACTGTAATACTTACATTGACTCCTATTTCTGCTAAACCTCGAGAATTCAGAAGCAGCTCCTCCAACATGGTCATCGAATGTCGCAGAGAAAAACTTGTATCATTGCTGTTAGGTCTTCCATGATAGTCTTCAACACTGAAAAAAAATTTAATTCTCAGCTGTCAACATAAAACACCAAATACTTTCAACAATTTTGACAATTGATATGAAATTATAATAAACAGTCATTCATTGCCACAGGACTTTCTTTTTTCTAAACTCGTATACATATGTTCCAAACCCAGGGCACCTGTGTTTCCTGCTGATCTACACAGTACATAACATCATCAAACTAAGACAGAAATTTGACCCTATATATTGTACTGTTTTACTTTAATGACCATGTGTCCAAAACAAAAGTGTAGTTGTTCTTATTGTGGAGATTTATCAAGCAGGATCAGTGAGATTTGAATATTTGGTACAAAAACTAAAACGTCCTAATTCCGATACACAAAATGTATACCCTTATGACTATGGTGCAAATTTGCCTTTAAGTTGAACCTATATACTCCCCTAAATATCACTGTTAACCCACATAATCCCCTAAATATCACTGTTAACCCACATAATCCCCTAAATATCACTGTTAACCCACATAATCCCCTAAATATCACTGTTAACCCATATAATCCCCTAAATATCACAGTTAACCCACATAATCCCCTAAATATCACTGTTAACCCACATAATCCCCTAAATATCACTGTTAACCCACATACTCCCCTAAACTTCAGAGTTTCTCTTCTATAACTTACCTGAGTTTTTCCAGCTCCTCTGGAAGGCATCTGTTATAAAGAATCAGCCGTGCTTGTGTCAAAACTACGGCCTCCCTAAACATGTCTTGGTTTAAGTTTTCTAGATCAATGTTCTTCAGCTGAAGAACCAGATACAATGCTAGTTTTCTGATGTCTTCTGCATCTGGCATTTCATTTTTCTTCTTTAAATCCTTGCTTTCTGATGAGCCACTCGTTAGTTTTGAAACTTGAGAGCTCCATTCACTCTGCAACAGTTTTAAGACATCCCTGGCTTCTCGTTTTTCATCTTCATTACTTTCTTTGATGGCATATCCCAGCTTTGCTGTTGCTAACCGATTCAGATCATATCCCAGTTTGATGGCCGTGATGGGATTTTTTAGCTTTCCATGTTCCTCATCTTTGCAGACTTGAAGAGAACACTGCACTACTTTATCAAAATGGCGTGGACACAAGAAATCACTCATTGACCCATCCAGGCCCGTTTCTTTCCTAACTCGCAGTAGAATTCCTGCAGATAGACGCATCCTGAAACCAGTCAATTTTATCCTCTGGGATTTATTGATATCGTCAATATTTTTCATAAGCCAAACTTCACCTAGTGTTTTGATCAGGCGATCTTCTTTTGCAGCTTCTGTCCTTTCATCGGACAGCATATACGGAAATACTTCCTTTTTAAGCTTGCTTGATCCACCGACTATCTTTCCTTTCATTATTTGTGACTGAATTATTGCTGAACCTTTTGGCATACTCGCAGTACTTGTTTCATGTGTTTCTGTTATACTTGGAGTTTCACCTTGACCTTTACTCGTACATGTTTCTACAGGATCCGATATATTTTGAGAGATAGTCTGATGTTTATTCGTAAACCTTGACTTTATACCAAGACAAGATGTTTGATGCTTCGTGATATACTCCAGTACGATCCATTCCTCACAGTCCGGACACGGACCATAATCCTGTACATTAAAAGCATTATCACGTTTTCTCCTTTTTATCAATATTTCACCTTCTTTTGCTGCCAAAACTTTTTTATTATGTAAATTGTCTCCTCTATTACGAAGCAGGTTCTGCAGGTACTTCTTTTTGAGCTCGAGACCTTTCTTACTAGACTCATCAGCCTTTTTTATTTTTCTCTTTAAATCACGGATATCCTTAATTTCATCTTCTGTTCGGTGTCTTCTTCCCAAGTGACTTTGAATATTACTTATCAACCGTTCACAGAAAATGCATGCGTGAAGTTTGTCATACATCCGTCCAAACTTTGAATTTTGATTCTTTTTGTACACATACGTTTTGGTATAGATGTCAGGATAGGTAACATCGTAAGTGCAGTCTTGCGGACAAATTTTCTTCCTTGTAGCAGGTTTCAAGTTGTCCCCACTTAAACTTGCCACATCAGATGACATATGATTGGATTTTTTACTTTTCATCTTTTCACTTTTCCTTATTTTCTTGTCGTCAGCATCATCATCATTTTCTTCATTAGAGGACATGTCATCATCATAATCATCATTGTCATCACCATCGTCTCCATCAGAAGAACTGTCGTCATCATTTTCAACTTCAGAAGAAGATGGACTATAACTAGGGTCTCCCTCCTCATCATCTACGTAAAATGGAACATCGTCATCGTTTTCTTCTGCTGACTGCGACGGACTGTAACTTGGGTCGTTTTCCATAGCACCAACATAAAACAAAACTTCACTTTCGTCTAAATTTATATCGGCCCAGGAACCATCTCCGTAGTGTTCAGGATGTCGGTGGTCCGTGTCCATGGGTTCCGGTCCTAGACACACAAACAGGAGGAAGATTCTAAGATACCAGAGCCATATCAGCCATATCAACTTCGCAACCCAAGGATGTTCAATACGATATTTTCCCTTTTTTTAAAAGGAGAGTATCGTATAGAACACTCTTGGTTAGCGAAATTGGAGCCATGATATATATACTGATTCACAGACAAAACAGCCACAAGTGCCAGGCATGGATAATGAATACATACTGACACACAGGACAAAAATGTATATAAACATATACATAATCATGCATGGATGTCATCACAGAAATCACGTTGTTGTATCGGATTCAAACATAGACAGTCATAGAATGAGATCAATAAGGTGTGGCATTTCCCATGTTTGACAGTAGCTCCAGCTACAAGATTATATCAAATTTAAAACTGTCAGGGATCACAGAAATAATATTGCTGTTTCTGATTTTTTTTTTTTTCACCAGCTAACTACAAAGTTTGATTATACACAGAGGCATTGAGATAAGATCATCTTAAACAAAAATTCCAAATCTATTCCTGTTTAGGCTGTCAGATAAGGAAGTTGTGTTCTGAAATTAAAGCCGACTGGATTTTGTAAGTTTTGTGTCTTCATAATAAATATTGCATTCAGGCCAATCACAACCCAAGGATGGATATATCACACTGATCTACAAAAAAGTAATTGATCTTCACCATTATATCATTTATATGTAATTGATCTTCACCATTATATCATTTATAATGTTATATGGCAGAGAAAGCTAGCTTACACTCTCAAACATTAATCTACTACGATATATATATATGTCGTTTACTTGTGAGAGCTCAATATTTTATTTTGGGTGCAGGGTATATAAATATAACACATATATATGTGATGTGATAGGGGTTGGGTGGGGAGCTCGAGGGGGATGGAAGACAAGCATGGAAGTCTTTCTGCTTTCAGGCTTATTCTCTATAATCTTGTGTTATGATATAAGTTGAACATGTAAAATGGCACTCATTAAACGAAGATTGATAGACATTTAGAGTACATCTGAACAATCAATGAATTCAGTATTATTGGCTATATTCCATAATCAAATCATGATCACTGCGCATGCTGTTTGAATGAATTTGTAAGGATTTTTGTAACACAACCAATGAATGCTTATGTGTGACGTTTCAATGACCATTACGTATATATATACAGAAAAGGATTATTCCGTGTTTATCCATTTCACAAGATGCCCGAGTGTAATGCTACAAAGCGAAATATGCAAACCGGCACTCAATGGTTAAAAATTGGTGTCGTCACACCTTAAAATACAGTAACGTAATTATTACCTCCCCATTATGTTATTGATTGTATTACGTCATAATGTTGTTACTAAGCATTAAAAAGTAATCGCCTGAAGATAGCCAATACACGTCTTGAAAACGTTAGCGATATTCAACCGAATTGTCTTGATGAGTCATTTATGTTTACATACGTATATATACAGTACGAACATTGTCACCTTCATCAGACAAATGGCCAGTTCATGATCATGTACATGTGTACAAGTATAACTTTACACTTCTGGTCACATGACCTAAAATACCAGACATCTCGTCTTACTTGAGAAACAAATCAGCCAAGTTTACACATCCTCTGTATGTACAGAATAGGAAATTAAAAGTCAAGGATGTACATTTGTAGGTCAAAGGTCATAATGTAGGTCAGAGAGACCTACATTACCGGTATATATATTGGTACTGTCGTATATAATTACTGTACACCAAGCCTAAAGTTCAAGTGAAAATTTGGTGCTGGAAATGGAGCCAAGACAAAATGATTTACAGTTTAAACAGATCTCTATATATATCATCATAAGTTTATAGTATTGGCCACTATATTGGGCATGTAATGCCATCTTAGTGACGCTCTCTCCTCAAAACATCATGTTGTATAAATACATAATGGAACAGCAGTGAATTCACATATATATACATTATTTGGAACAGCAGTACTAGTGAATTCACATTATACATTATCCAATACATTCTTCTTAGATGTATATACGTAAATCAAAGGTCAAAAGTAAGTAAAAGTGACCTACTTATGGTTCACAACCCACTGCCCCACATTTATAACTGTGGTTCACAACACACTGCCCCACATAAATGTGGTTCATAACACACTGCCCCACATAACTGTGGTTCACAACACACTGCCCCACATAACTGTGGTTCACAACCCACTGACTCACATAACTGTGGTTCACAACCCACTGCCCCACATAACTGTGGTTCACAACCCACTGCCCCACATAACCGTGGTTCACAACCCACTGCCCCACATAACTGTGGTTCACAACCCACTGCCCCACATAACTGTGGTTCACAACCCACTGCCCCACATAACTGTGGTTCACAACCCACTGCCCCACATAACTGTGGTTCACAACCCACTGCCCCACATAACTGTGGTTCACACTGCCCCACATAACTGTGGTTCACAACCCACTGCCCCACATAACTGTGGTTCACAACCCACTGCCCCACATAACCGTGGTTCACAACCCACTGCCCCACATAACTGTGGTTCACAACCCACTGCCCCACATAACTGTGGTTCACAACCCACTGCCCCACATAACCGTGGTTCACAACCCACTGCCCCACATAACTGTGGTTCACAACCCACTGCCCCACATAACCGTGGTTCACAACCCACTGCCCTACATAACTGTAGTTCACAACCCATGGCCACTGCCCTACATAACTGTGGTTCACAATTTCAACCCACTGCCCCACATAACTGTGGTTCACACTGCCCCACATAACTGTGGTTCACAACACACTGGCCCACATAACTGTGGTTCACAACACACTGCCCCACATAACTGTGGTTCACAACACACTGCCCCACATAACTGTGGTTCACAACCCACTGACTCACATAACTGTGGTTCACAACCCACTGCCCCACATAACTGTGGTTCACAACCCACTGCCCCACATAACCGTGGTTCACAACCCACTGCCCCACATAACTGTGGTTCACAACCCACTGCCCCACATAACTGTGGTTCACAACCCACTGCCCCACATAACTGTGGTTCACAACCCACTGCCCCACATAACTGTGGTTCACACTGCCCCACATAACTGTGGTTCACAACCCACTGCCCCACATAACTGTGGTTCACAACCCACTGCCCCACATAACCGTGGTTCACAACCCACTGCCCCACATAACTGTGGTTCACAACCCACTGCCCCACATAACTGTGGTTCACAACCCACTGCCCCACATAACCGTGGTTCACAACCCACTGCCCCACATAACTGTGGTTCACAACCCACTGCCCCACATAACCGTGGTTCACAACCCACTGCCCTACATAACTGTGGTTCACAACCCATGGCCACTGCCCTACATAACTGTGGTTCACAATTTCAACCCACTGCCCCACATAACTGTGGTTCACACTGCCCCACATAACTGTGGTTCACAACACACTGGCCCACATAACTGTGGTTCACAACACACTGCCCCACATAACCGTGGTTTACAACCCACTGCCCCACATAACCGTGGTTCACAACCCACTGCCCCACATAACTGTGGATCACAACACACTGCCTCACATAACTGTGGTTCACAACCCACTGTCCCACATAACTGTACACAACCCACTGCCCCACATAACTGTGGTTCACAACCCACTGCCCCACATAACTGTGGTTCACAACCCACTGACTCACATAACTGTGGTTCACAACCCACTGACTCACATAACTGTGGTTCACAACCCACTGCCCCACATAACTGTGGTTCACAACCCACTGACTCACATAACTGTGGTTCACAACCCACTGCCCCACATAACTGTGGTTCACAACCCACTGTCCCACATAACTGTACACAACCCACTGCCCCACATAACTGTACACAACCCACTGCGCATGCCCCACATAACTGTGGTTCACAACCCACTGCCCCACATAACTGTGGTTCACAACACACTGCCCCACATAACTGAATTCCTGTCCAAAGTATGGAGATCCCAGGCCATGACAAGTTATATAGGAGATATATACAGCAGGATAAAGTGCAGAGGGACAGAAGGACGAAAGGACGGAGAGGTTCCAGCTGGGGACAAATTAAGTCTGGATACAGTGTTAATATATACCTCAGTACACATTTACAGCACTACAATGACTCAAACTGTCAATGAACGGTAAAACACGTAAAATATATCTACAGCACTATAGAAAATCAACAAAAATATTAAAGCAAGGAGATATTTGAATCAAACAGAATATCAATTCTTTGGTAGGACCGCCAGGAAACACTTACCCGTGCATATTACTGATGTTATATATATATTGCCTTATATAAACATTTTTAGCATTTTAACTTTCAAAAGATAAAAGGTTATAATATAAACACACTTCAATGCAGAAAACATTAATATTATATACACAAAACAAAGACATCAAAATCTTTTAATCGTTTTTATTTTTTGGTAAATATAATATGTGGATTTTATATTTTTCTGTGTTTTTCAATATACTTCAGCTAGGTGAAAGTGTCAGGCTTTTATTTTTTGTTCTAGATCTAGCGCCAACCGACTTTTAGCAACGGAACCCTATTTGACATTGCACGATTCGCCCAAAATTTTAATTTTATAACCCTATAAACTTGATGAAAATGGTGTGTACTAACAGTTTAGGTACATTATATATCCCATTTAAACAGTCCAGTCACTAATTCACACAAAGTTAATAATAATTTGCAACAAAACACTTTGCTCCATATATCATTCCACAGCTTCAGTAACCTATTTTGAACATGATGGTTGGTAAAAATAAGGAATGTGTGTGTACCATGCAAAACAAATAAAGTTTAAATGAAAGAGCTTTTCATTTGTTTTTGCTTAACATTCCATTTTTGCATTTACCACACCGCCATTTTCAATCCGAATTGCTACTGAATGAAGCCTGCAAATGTAAATAATCATGATTTTGTGTCTTTGATTGCACATACAGCCTATTTATGTGGATTTATAAAATTAATAGTGATGCATTCCTGAAAAAGAGGTAATAACATATAGCACTGGAAATCTTTTAAAAATAATTTAGCAGTTTAAAATGATCGAATCAAAAAATTTGACTGGGTGCGCATGCAGTGTACGTATATGAATCCAACATGGTCAATTAGACTACAGTTGTCAGAAAGGATCATGTAATCAAGGGAATCCTCTAACACAATTGGAGTATGTTTTTTTTTTTTGAAAAATTAATTTCTGGACACAATTAGGAATTTTGGATATCTTTTGGTTAAAAGTTACGGCTAAAATGCATTAGGAATATATATATATATATAGACAGGAAAAACACTGTAAATATTGTGGATCTAGCATTCAAAATTGGAAATTTTACATACCTGGTGGGGGGAAGGGGTACATAACCTGTGATCTAGGATTTGTAAATCTTTGTGAGGCACGCAAACACATTAAATTACAACAGGAAACAAATGATTAACACATTGATAAAAACTAAATTTTAATAATTTACCTGTACTTGGAGACTGCCCAGCCGGAAATACATCTTTGCTGACTCTCACAACTTGTACTTTATCACCGGGCTGCCATCTAACATTGTCCATGTCTGTTTCATCATTGTCTGTATCAGTTCTGTCATCATGAATTTCCATCTTCAGAGTTTCGTCATCATTCTGTGCATAATTTCTGTCTGAATGAGTTATCTCCCCTCCTGCATCCTGTACATTCATCATGTCCATTTCCTCTGAATTACTCACAATATAATCTCTTTCATTGTGATTTTCAACTTCCATAGTTTCCTCGTCGGGGAATTCTTCCTTGATATGCTGTGTAAGATTATGTGAGATTATTCCTGGGTACTGGTAACTCCCATCCTCAAGGTTTTCCATCACAACACCGACTTGTGGAGGGCTTAAAGATTCATCCACAATTTCTGTCTTTATGTACTGTGCTTGGCTTTTATTCACATTCTGCAAAGTTTTGCCAGTGTATCTTTTGTCCACACCATGATTTTCTGAAAAAACATTCTGTGAAGTACCATCATCATGATTTCTGACCTGAAAATTTTCTAACACAGAACTGTGTGAAGTATTCTCATTATTGCCAAAATCTCCATCTTGGATTTCCACTTTAACATGCATTGTCTGATTATCTTCAGCATCTGTAGTGAAAAATTTACTTCTGTGGCTTATCTGTGGCGCAATGTCGGGGATATTGTCCTGTGTTTGGTTTTCAGTTGTACTATTTAAACACATATCGTCCTGACTTCCTGTGAATTAACTCCCTCGGCTGTCTGTGAATGATTCCTGGTATTGTCACTAGTTTTTACTAAGTACATACTGTTATCACAAACAGAATGTACTACCCGGCCTATAGCTGTGGGTTTTCTGTCTATCACTTTCGAGACATGGCTGGTATTGTCAGAACTTTGTTCAGATATACAAGTACTTTCCTCAAACTCTGATGTGCCCTTCTGTACTTGACACATATTCCTGTTTAAGACTCCTCTGCAGTAACTAACTAGCGTGTTGACGCGGTATTGCTGGGCCAGACGTATCAAAGCCTTGGCAGTTTGTTCTGTCATCTCCTGGTAAACACTGTCTGTGTACAGGTACCTGTATAAAAACAGTTGAAGACATTCCTAATTAGATTCTGATTTTATTATCCAGATCCAGAACTTGTCAGATCTTTCAGGAGTGCAAGCCTATATATTATAAAAAAAAAATTTTTAAAAATTAATAATGTTAAATGTAACTGAACTACAAGCAGTAAGGTATTAAAGCGATGATTCAAATTTAATTCTATCATCTTAATTCTTTCATAAAAGATAAGCAAAAAATCTGTCCAATTTCACTTCTAATCGAGACAAAATGATCATTGACAATGAGTCTATGATGTCACATGTATTTTTCACTACAAAGAATTGGAAAGTTGATAAAAATATCACATATTTCTCAATAGCGAAAAACATCAGACGTCACAACCCAACAAATGCCCAGTCACACAGATGGAGATGAAGATAGTGGAAACACCTGCCCAGAATATTGGAAGAAAAAAGGTGTTTCCAAGATAATTCTGTACAGTAGTTAAGATCTACTGCAAGTTTTGCCCTATTCCTTTCAATTTCAGATGGGGAATTTTCATCTTGTATAAAGATGAAAATTGGTGAATGGGGAGTTCAATTTTCAAACCACAAAATGGTAGACTTTTGCTTAATGATATGAAATTGTATTAAATTGTCATGTGTCCGTTATCATTGGTCCCAAAGCCCTCAGAAAAGGTTATTTGTCATTGACGTCATACTGAGAAAATACTGACCTAAGGAATATATTGAAGATATTCTTTGGAGTATTGGTCACTTTAATTGACCACTCGGTAAGGACAGGATCCGGTTTCTGTGTCGTCAGTATGTCACAGAAAACCGGACTACGACATACAAGGATACTCCTATGCCCCATCACAACGTCCTGTTTCTCTCCGACAAAAAATCTCACATCCGCGCCAATTTTTGTTTCAAACAGATGTTTCAGGCAGATCAGCAGGGAATTGTCCGACTGCCACTCAGGGGAAAGATGCAATGTAGACATGTTTTTGTGATCTGAAAAAAAAAAAAACAATCTCAATATATTAGTTACAGGCCACTCTTCAATCAAGTCTGTATACTGAACATCTCTTTCTGCTGTCCACTTGATCAAGTGTGAAAATATTTGTACAGATTAAAATTAATTTAAATGATAATTAAAAAATATAAGTAACAGGAAAGAAAAAATATATATTTGGTTTTCTTCTTCCTTGTATGTATTGCATTGAAAATAGTCAAATTTTATCCCTGTTTCACTATAATGGAAAAACACATGTAACTTAATGTATAAATACAGACCGAAATGACATACAGTAAATTGGTTTTCTAGCTGGTATATTATAATTAGTAGATCTAGTAAAATCTACACTTTCAGGTCAAATTTATTTTAGTCTTTCTGAAACCCTCATCATTCATACACTTACCAAAATATCATCAAAATGATGTCACTTGAATTCGTGTAGAAAAATAACTTTTGAATTTTTATGTAAAACGGCAAGGGAAATAAATGGAATTAGTGAATTTAAAACCAATAAATCGGTCTTACAACTTCGGTAAAAATTCTTTGAAAAAAAAACGTTCAAATGGTAAGATTAGAATTGCAGAAAGACTTTTGGCCCTGCAGTGTAGTTGATGCCAGGTAGCTCATTGTTTATTTAGGATTTGAATCTTTTAATCATTAGCATGAAATGGAAGCCGACATGGCCTGCTGCAGATCTATTGTCAGTATTGACATTTGTGATATTTTCGTCTTCTAGACAAGACTCTAAATTTTCTAATTCGATGCGCACAAAATCTACACGCGATCATAACTTAAATTGTTTGACGGCACACTCCTTTACGAATGATTACAAGCGTTTGCATCAATCAACGATATTCTGGATACCCGGTAGCGGTACAGTAGGCCTACTGTAACGCTGCTGTAACATTTCATGATTTTAGCATAAATTATTTGTAGGCTACTACAGTAGTGTTTAGGCCTACACCAGGTGGCCAATAAAATTTGTGATTATGTTCACTTGTTAGGCGAATACACCTACCACATCAGCCTACATGAATTTTCTATAGGCCTATTTGTGTACCATCTTCTCGCCATTTTGGCGTTCTTCTGTCACACTAAACAACGCCAGGACACATGGCGCTAACAGGGAACTGCGAGCGGGAAAATAATCTCACGTTTGTCTTGAAACTTGACTAAATCAATAAAATGTATAAAGTCTTGAAATAAACATTTATTATCAAAGGTTACTTGATAAAGTAACAATAAAATCAACATATTTTTATCAAAATTATTCTTGAATAAATCTGTTGCTATTCGTCCGGAAATTGTCTCTCTCCAAAGAATCCCTCACGAAAATTATAACTTTTATTCCGGTTCCTGCAGCATAACTGGAATGTTTGCGACTTAGAGGCAGAGGAGTTTTGAGTGATGTTTACGTGGCATCCACTTGGATGGATGGGGACTTACAAGTTGAACATATACCAGGCAACACGAATATTTTAATGTAAGTGTTTGTTTTTGCTGTTGGCTTGTATTTATATGTAGTGTACGCTTACAAAACTTCAAAGAAGAAGGGTGTTCACACAAAACTACATGTAGTATCAATATGGCTTACAGTACTCAGTAGACCTAGACAGGTTGGGGAAAACCACCAACTTGTGAATGATACGTAAACTTGTCTATAATACACCAATTGAGGTATGGTTTTGTTACTTTAAAATAGCCAAAAACATATTAAGCTGAAGTTTTGATTTTTTTTAAGCCAGGTCGCATTATTTAGTCATGAAAAATCATATAAACAGGTTGGGGAAAACCACCAACTTGTGTATGTAACCCTGATAAATACTAGCCGCAATATACCGCTCGGCTAGAGAGATTTTCTCTTTAGCTTGATCGGTTGGGCGTAAGACTAGTAATTATAAGCTAGAGGTCCCGGGTTTGATCCCTAGCGCAGGCAGTGATTTAAGTTTAATCAATCCTGTGCCCTGTTACATTGGCGCCAATGTAGGGACTTGCGAATGATACTCATCGCTGTTTGCGAAGGCATCTCTGTTTAAATACCACTGGAAAACTTGAGAACAAGTTCTTTCCTAGAGGGGGAGTATGTAACCCTGGTAAATACTATATATATATAGCCGCAACATTTTATTTTATATTTTTGTTTTATTTTTTTATCAGACAATTATTATTTTGTGACGTAGGTCTGCGTCTACCCTATGACTGAAGACACTGTTGTAGAGGATATATAGATACAGTGTATACTCTATGGCCTTAATTTATTTCACATTATCATTACAGATACTGAAGGTTTCAGATGTTTTATCAGCCTTTTAGATTTAACAGAGAGCATGATGAATTTATATTAAGTTATTTCACTGCCTCTGCTTGGGATCCAACTTAGGACCATGGATTACTAGTCTTGCACTCAACAGATAGAGCTAAAGAGAAATTCTCTACATTGCGGGGAGTATTTGCCAGGGTTACAAAGAAACATATTTTCAAAAGGCTGATAAAACATCAGAAAACTTAGACTCACTATGTTTATTTGTAACAGAGCGCAGCTAGCTAGGATTAATTAAGTTTAAATCACTGCCTAAGCTAGGGATCGAACCCGGGACTAGTCTTACGCTCAACCGATCGAGCTGATAAGAAGATCTCTCTAGCAGAGCGGTATATTACGGCTAGTATTTACCAGGGTTACATATATATATTGATTCCCCTGAGAAACTATGTTAAAATACTACAGTGCACCTAGAGAGAGAGCATGTGCCCTGGTAAATTATTACTTTGAATTCCCACCTGACACCAAATACAGATGTAACAGAGCGCATGAAAAATTAAATTTAAATCACTGCCTCCGCTAGGGATCGAACCCGGGACCTCTGGCTTACTAGTCTTACGCTCCACCGATCGAGCTAAAGAGAAGATCTCTCTAGCCGAGCGGTATATTGCGGCTAGTATTTACCAGGGTTACACAGATATAGCCCGGCACTGTTATAATTGGGGAGACTTCATTTTTTGTCATGACTGTAAAAAGAAATTAAATAATGACTTATAATTTCATAGATCCAAATAGTCTACCGATAACTTCTCAACTTTTTAAATTTCTTTTTTAATATAAAACAGAGTGTAACCTGTTGAGATGAAGGGAACACTGAAGAGGACAGATATTGAAACAGAGTATAACCTGTTGAGATGAAGGGAACACTGAAGAGGACAGATATTGAAACAGATTATAACCAGGTTGAAAATGTTGAGGCTTCCTTGAAGATTGAGCCAGATGACAGCACCTATAGGCAGATGTCTGCAGCTGATATTGAACCAGGGGAGGGAACTCTCAGTAAATCTATTTTAGCTGAGTCTTCCTTAATGATGCATCTGGATGAGAACCTGCCCGTAGCTGATATAGAACCAGGGGAGGGAACTCTCTGTGAATCTACATGTTTAACAGCTGGGTCTTCAGTAAAGATGCAGTTGGATGAGAGCTTATACAGAGAGATATCTATAGCTGATAAAGGACAAGGGGAGGAAACTCTTGGTGAAATTCATTTAGCAGAGTCGACTTGTATAAAACTTGAGCCTGATGATGACGCATATCAACAGACTTCTGCAGCGGATATAGAACTAGGGGAGGGAACTCTTGGTGAAATGTATTTAGCAGAGTCGACTTCTATAAAACAACAGACTTCTGCAGCGGATATAGAACTAGGGGAGGGAACTCTTGGTGAATCAGTTGTAGCTGGATTTTTTGTAAAACTTGAGCCTGATGACCAGACTCATTGGAAGACTTCGGTTGTCAAGCCACCCGTTCGGTGTGTAACTCTTATACTTCCAGAGAATGGTAGGCATTTCATTTATCTTTGTATTTAGATATAACAGGATCGCCCATTTCTGTACAAAAGACAAGGATATCATTATGTGAATTCCATCCAAGGGGTCACAAAAATGATCTGAGGTTCAATTTACAACTTCGTTTTTTTGTGACCCCTCATATGGAATACCCCTATATATCTTACCATGATATCAAATGTACCATAAGAATTTTTTTTCTTGCACCTGTCGTAAGTAGTTTACAGGAGGAAGTCATATTTGGTGATCTCAGTTAGTCAGATCCTTGTTGTTGCATGGTCAATGGAACCCTATTACTTAACATTCAATTTTCAGTGTATTGTTAACCTTAGTTAGTTCTAAAATACTGTATTACTTTGTACAAAGTGCTAGTTGATAATAACTGTAATCTCAACATATAAGCATAAGGCATTATATTTATTTTCTTTTTTATTATTATTCAGCAAATCTCAGTTTGGTGTCTGTTGATCCTGCCGTCCCAGCAGAGAAGCCCAACAGATGTGACATATCTGGAGACATTCAACTACTGCAACACAGAGAAGAATACCACAATGACCTCCCTAGTACAGGGACACACACATGTGGTGTATGTGGTAAATGCTTTGATAGGGACGATCTATTTCAGGAGCACAGAGAGATACATGCTGATTCAGAATGTGACTTCTGTGGCGAGACATTCGGTGAAAAGACAGATTTAGATAAACACAGTAGTATACATGGACATGACAAGGTACAGAATCTTACAGAATTGTATCCAAATTCTGGTAACAATACACAAGAAATCAGGAGGAAATCGAAGAAATCTTCACATAGCAAAAAGAAATCTTCTCACAGAGAAAAGAAATCTTCCCATAGCGAAAAGATATTGTCACATAAAAAAAAGAAATCTTCCCATAGCGAAAAGATATTGTCACATAAGAAAAAGAAATCTTCACATAGCGAAAAGAAAATTTCACATAACAGAAAGAATTCCTCACATAGTAGAAAGAATTCTTCAGATAGCAGAATATCTTCACATAGCGAAGAAAAATCTTCACATAGCGGAGAAAAATCTTCACATAGCGAAGAAAAATCGTCCCATACCGAAAAGCAATCTTCACATAACAAAAAGAAGGACTTAACATGCGACATATGCTTTAAAGCTTTCCTGACATATTTTACCTTCAAAACCACCAACACTCAAAACTAAATACCTACACATGTGATTTCTGTGATAAAACATTTAGAATGCAGGTTGGACTGAAGCAACATCTCCAGGTCCACTCTGATGACAAACCATTTCAGTGTTTAGATTGTGGTAAATCATTCAAGCGGCAAAGTCATCTTAACACACACTCTGCCATCCATACCGGACAAAAGACTCACCGCTGTGATGCCTGTGATGGTATGTTTAGTGACCTGAGTGGTCTTCTGAGACACCAGGTCGTCCACACTGGTGAAAAACCGTTCAAGTGTGACATCTGTGGTAAGCGTTACGGTAGAATGGGTACACTGCAGAGACACCTGGTAATACACTCGGGGGAGAAACCTCACAAGTGTGATGTCTGTGGCAAAGGATTCTCCGATAAAAGTGGCCTGGCAAGACATTTCATGATCCATACGGGAGACGCTCCGTTTAAGTGTAGTAAGTGTAGTAAAGCATTCATTCACTCTACACATCTCAGTCGACACATGAAGACTCACAATAAAGACACACACACGTGTGACCAGTGTGGTCAGCTATACACTAGTAAACTGTTACTAACCAAACATAAAAAGTTACACAAATGATAAACAAAACATACTGTAAATGCAGATATTTTAGTGGTTATCTTATTTCAGAGTTTTTCGCTAAATAATGTGCTTGTTGTAGTTTATCTACATTAGTTTCTATGGCAGCAATTCATCATTCTGCTTATCTGTTTTGATTGAGTTTTGTGTTAAGACTTGAGTGTGTCAAATTTCGTATGTTTGCAGTAGTTGTAGTATAAATTATTCAGTAAAGGAATGTCGGTTTTAGGAAATTGTGTTAAAAGTACTGTAATATATATGCTTTATGAAAATGTTGCATTTTCATAGGATACATCAATTTGTAGATCATCAATATGAAATGTATATCAACTATTAATAAATATACATTATGATTAGGTTTCGGACAAAAAATAAATAGGGGCCGTGTTGGTTAGTGGTTAATTAGGTGCCCCAGCCCTTTTATCACTAGCCCTCCACCTCTGAGTTGCCCCATGTGGGGCAGTTGCCTGGTACTGACCATAAGTCAATGGTTTTTCTCCGGGTACTCCGGCTTTCCTCTACCTCCAAAACCAGGCATGTCCTTAAATGACCCTGACTGTTAATAGGACGTTAAACTAAATTATTCTAATAAACCAAATACACCAAAAAATAAAATATTCAACTAGTAATAGAGCTAGCTATGTTATTAGATTACAAATTAAAATCAACTTCCGCTATATTTTTAGATGGATTTGATTCAAACAATTGTCAAGGATAATCTTTATGATAATTAATCCATTCATAATACTACACATATTTCATCAAGAGTAGTGTATCAGATTTAGGAGGGGTAAAGAGTAATATTCTTTATAGAGGATGTCATTAACAATTTTGCATTATATAATGATCATGTCACAGTGAAAAATCAATATTATCCTTATGGAGCCAAGAAATCTGTAAGGCCATCTTTAAAAATATCTGGGTTTGCTGTAACCCAATCAAGGTTTTACGTACCTATGTATAGGTGCACGTACGCGTGGTGCTGAAATTTTTTTTTATTCAGTTCTGAAAACAGATTTTCAACCTTCAATACAAACAAACCATAATGTAAACTGTTTGGAAATCCTTATTTGTTTTGTGATTTTAAACAAAAGAAGCACACACAAAGCTAATTTGGCATTGCGAGACATATTTTCAAACTTTCAAAGCAACTTCTGGGCATAAATATCCGGAACAGTCAAGTCATTAAAAAATATATATATATTTTTCACAATAAAATTTTCTGAGAAGGCGCATTTTTTCTGGGTCGGGCGGATTACGCCAAACCAACTATATTTTTATTTTGGCTTAAGTTGTATGTTCTGAAGAACCCCAGTCATGGCCAAAAAAGGTCTCCTTTGCCTGTTGTGATTAACCCCTACTTGTTGAATATAAGATGTTGTTATGGTTCATAGAATAAAGATTGGTCTATCCAAACAATATCTGGAGATTACATGACTAGATCAAAACTTATGACCTATAGCTGTTGCTGACAAACATAATGAAGCTTATATACAAGATATGTTAGTTTTATTGTAATAACTGATCTTATTTGGCCTTAACACCATTTGCTTCAACATTCATTACTTATATAAATTTTATTTTAATGGTGCTTCCACATTTAATTTTTTTTTTGTCCATACAGGATAAAATCCAATATTTATGGATTCATTCCATAAGCTTGTGATATTACATTAAAACATTTTGGCAAGTTTTTGAGGTCGTTTGTGGGGATCGAAACAAGGTGAGGAATGAGGACATTTATATGTTACAACAATTTCTAGTTTTCAAACCTGATTTCACATACAAGATCTAGAACATGTACCTTTTAGGTTTCAAACCTCATTTCAAATAGAAACTCTGTTTTATTATGTAAGACTGAAGGCCTTGTAATCTATATCTGTACACTATTGTACACGTGTAATGCAGGGATCGACACTTAACAGTAGTCCAGCAGCCCAGGGCTACCTGGAATCTGGTTGGGCTGTCAGAATTTATGTCCAGACCAGCAGCCCACAACATTTTCAGCCAAATGTATAATGTCCAGCTAAAGTTTTCTTCATTTCCTTAAATGATTTTATTTTCAAAACTTATTTTATAAAACCCTTTGGCGTAAGTTCTTATATTTTTTTATGCTCAGAATGAACTAGAACGCAGGATACTGCATCTATAATTCAATGTTTTCCTCCGTGTTGGTTAGAGGCTAAAAGGACATGCCTCCAAATCCCCCAGGAGAGGCTTCACCTTTGGCAGCCCGGGTACCTCATGTCAAAACCTGGAAGCCCGGCGGTCTGTCGAGGCGATTAAGTTAGTGTCAACCCCTGTAATGTCAAAATATTATAGAATATATTATCATTTACTTTTTCGTATGTATCTAGTCATATTTTTACATTAAAAACAAATAACCATATTATCCTGCGAGTATCTCATTATTGTGTCTAGAATTTTACTTGTTCTCTACTTCAATATCATAATAGGTGTTTAGTCTCACCTGGTAGTCACAGGTTTCTGTCTGATTATTTTGGTGCTAAATTGGTGTTTGAGACTGGACAAAAATCATAAACTGTTATATCCTTTATAATTTATGTTATATATGATTTATATGCATGTCCTGATAGAATATATGTACTTCAATACCTTCAAATCAAATCACATGTGATTACCTATTGGAATGAATGTTGTGATAATTTTAAAAAGGTATTATAAATGTACTCCAGTGTATTATACAGAGTTATTGCTCTTTGTTTGCTGTGCATGGCCTTGTATGGAGAATATCTGGCAAAAATGCTTTATGACCTGAATATTCCTAATTTGACCTGTTAGACCCTCTTTGAATTGCAGTGTAATCAATACATACAAAAAAGACATCTTGACCTAAATGTATTACAGGTATTGATGTTTGCTCGAAGACCAGAACTTAATCTGGTACATATTTCTTAAACGGTACTGTGGATCTGGGTTCTTTTTAACGAATTTTTGTTTTCTTTATTTGATTTTTACATTTAAAGGGTTGTAAAAGTTGTTTTTTTATTATATTTAACCCCTTCTTTATCCAGAGTTATGGCCCTTTTTTTTTAATAAAGAAGTTTAGTCTAAAGTGCAAGATAGTCTAGGTTAATAATTGCACTTTATATTAATAAGTACATGTCAAAAAGTAAAATCAACATTGGCCGTTAAACGTGTGAAGCAGACTGCTGATGTAGACTAGAATTTGAAGAGATTTGTATCCATTGGAACCATCTGAACTTAATGGAGTGTGTACATGAAATAAGTGGGTGTTTATATTGATATTGTAAAAAGCTTTGTTAATTTAATTTAATTAACCACAATAATATTTCAGTAGAAATGTTAACCTTTCATGTTTTCTCTCTGGTGAATGTAATCTAAGTTTATTATATCAATTTTATTTATTATTATTAGACGTTATTGTTCAATAATTTAATTTTGCTTGTAACAAGCATTTTCATTGGCTCAAAAAATTATGTTATCATCTCATAACATAAAAAAAATAAACTGTGACGTCAGCGGAGTAATCGTTGTTCACGGGATTTTGTATTTATCGATGTGTTTTTAAATATCTGGAGCAAAATAAACATGTTAAACTTAATGAAAATGTTTCTTATCGTTGTTAATTAAATTATAAGGGTTAACTGTAATATTTTTTTTACGTTATTGAGCAATAACACAAAAAAACTGGGGTGTACTCTTTTCATAAACCTTTTCGCGGTTTATGAAAAGAGTACACCCCAGTTTTTTTGTGTTATTGCTCAATAACGTAAAAAAAATATTACAGTTAACCCTTAATCAGATTAAAAACTTTGCATCATTTTGAAGTTGTTGAAATCTTCTGAATGTAGCCATAGAGAAAGATAAGTCTAAGTCCATTATGTAATATATTTTTGTTTTCTAGTTCAGTAAGGAAGTTTTTTATCTCAAATGCCAGATTTCCTAGTTTAGATGGGAGACTCCAGAATTTTTACCCTAAATTTAGACATGAAGTTGATGGATGCGTGTTCTGCTAAAAAAATGTTGGGTATAATACATTAATACTGTATAAACCATTATCAATTTAATCATCAACTAGCTATGTATTATACAGAGTTATTGCTCTTTGTTCACCATGCATAGCTTTGTACAGATTATGATATGAACAAATTATTATTGAATGTTGTTACATGTATTTATTGGATTAAACTTTTGTGTTATTTTTGAGTTATGGAAGATAAAAATTAATCTTCTGAATGCAGTCATTGTTGTTCAAAGATTACCAGGTATACGTCTGAAGTCCATATATGTACCTTATACACATAGACTCGTGATATTGGAGTATAAAAGGCCATTCTTTTTATTACATGATAAAATATGTTTGTTGATAATTTTAATCAGTTAATTTGTATTCGTGATGTTAAAAAATCCAATACATTCAGTAGAATGAGCAGATGAATATATGAAAGTATTTTATTAAGAGGAGGTCTTGGAGGTACAATATTGTGCTTTGAGACATGAACTAAATTAACAATGGAATTAACAAGAAGTTTTCAAGTACAAAAATGTATACATTATGAATATAATCCATATAATGATGGCCCTCGATGCCTTAAGGTTTAAATAAAATATTGATATTAGTTACACACATTGACTCGTGATATTGGTAATACACATGGACTCGTGATATTAGTTACACAGATGGACTCGTGATATTACCGGTAGTTACACAGATGGACTCGTGATATTATTTTGTGCTTGTAATTTGCCATTGTTTCATTACATGATAGATAAATTATATGTTGATTGTCTAAGAGAAGTGATCCCTATTTTGAAAGTTCTGGAAAATAAAAAAAAAAATTTGTTATTTTGTTTTTTTTATTATGCTATTAGAGTTGACAAAGGGACTTGAGAACATGTTATGATATAGGTGTATTTGGACCTATTCTATTTTGTATTACAGTGCGTTACAAGTTCTTAAACTTGTTAAGTAGAGTTATCTCTCCTGCCCCGATTCAAATCATCCGGTTTTGTCGATCATCAGAAGCTAAGAAAAGCGGTAAATTTCAAACAGGAGGTAAACAAATTTGAACGATCATCCGGATTCACAAGCCTATAAAGATATTCCTGATAGTTTTTTTCGGCATAGCCGTATAATTTTCTTTTGGCCCCGGATATGACGCGACAGGTGGCGTTACCTGTCAAGATGTAGTATGTGATTGGTCAATGTAGCGGTAAATGCAAAATGCAGATATGCAGTTAAATACGAAACAATGAAGTTAAAAACGAAGCAAAGTTAAGATTGAATGCAAGCTGAATAAGTGGATGTATCTTTTCTAATGACAAATTAATAAAATCATATTCCTGATCCAAATGCAGTCTTATTATCACTAACAATGATTCAAACTGATATAATTTTGTTATCCGTTCTGAAACGCATTAGTTCGGTTATTTCACCAACAGTTTTACATTCTAACGGAGCTCTTGTAACCACCAGCATTAAAACTATGCCGTTTATCTTTTTTAAAGATATTTCTTGTTTCCTATATCTATTGTTTTTCAGTATGTGTACCGATTAATTGCTGTTTCTATGATATTACTGGCCTGATATCAAGTGAATTAGCTCATGTAATATTTTTGCATA
Organism: Pecten maximus; assembly: GCF_902652985.1. Lineage (NCBI taxonomy): Eukaryota > Metazoa > Mollusca > Bivalvia > Pectinida > Pectinidae > Pecten > Pecten maximus. Next base: position 26,322,448 of record NC_047031.1, on the reverse strand, counting down.
TGTCTTTAGTGTAATCTACCCCTTTTTTCGACAGTCAGAAATTGATTTTAATGTCATATTTATAATGATGTTACACAATGAATTGAAAATTGCACAATTTTTTTGTCCTCAGCATCTTGAATTTAAAACCTTTCAAAGTGTAAGTTTTCTCAGTATCTGAATTCGGTTTTTATTTTCTATGAAACTCGCCTCAAAGGTTAAACTTTTAAATCTCTTTTAATAAAATCTGTTGTTTAACCAGAGACATATATACAGAGTATATATGTCTCTGGTTTAACCATGAACGTTTATTTTCAATGGTTAATTCTTTAAAAGATTTATTGAAAGTTGTAAACAAACAAAAAGATCCTCTCAGAAATTTTCATAATTTTACCTATCCTCAAAGTTTAAATATCGTCGAAATTTTAACTCCATGTAATCAGCACTATAATATAACTGTCGATATGCCTTCCGAACGCTGTAACTTTTCCTGATATTTCTCATTGTTTACCTGCATGGGTACTTTATATTACGTTTTCATATATATACTCCTGTTGATAAAATCAATATTATTGCGTTTACACACAACTACACCTGTTGATAATATTTAAGGGTTAACTGTAATATTTTTTTTACGTTATGAGCAATAACTCAAAAAACTGGGGTGTACTCTGCATAAACCGCGAAACGGTTTATGAAAAGAGTACACCCCAGTTTTTTGTGTTATTGCTCAATAACGTAAAAAAATATTACAGTTAACCCTTATAATTTAATTAACAATGATAAGAAACATTTTCATTAAGTTTAACATGTTCATTTTGTTCCAGATATTTAAAAACACATCGATAGATACAAAATCCCGTGAACAACGATTACTCCGCTACTTCCGGTATAACTGAAAGTAGTTCCTTTTATTTTTTTTATGTTATGAGATGATAATATAATTTTTTGAGCCAATGAAAATGCTTGTTACAAGCAAAATTAAATTATAATTAAGTATTATTACGTTTTATGATACATATGACTGTTGATCTATACGTTGATTTGTTTACACCTGCCCTTATATTTTGTGTACACTGCTTCAACGTCTCTATGTAAATACTATAGTAAGTAAATTCCACAAGCATTACACAGGAAGAATGTCTTCATGTAAATTTAGGTCAAATTGACCTCAAGACATTTTGCCTGTGTATATATTTTACAATAAAAAAGTCAATGATTTTGATTTCTGGAAAATATCTTGAATATAGATATTGAGATATAACAAAAAAGGGAGTGTCCTTTAAATAAACGGCGATAGGGTTTATGAGAGTACGCTCCGTTTTGTTTTGTTTTTGCGTAATGGTGTAATGAAAATAGATAACACATACCGATCAGGCATCGTTGTGTATTGTTTACATGTGTTCATCCGGGTCCTGAACTATTCTCGTGCATTCTTCCGCACGCTTGATTATGTAATCCTACCCTTGCATGTAAAACACTTGAATGACTCAGATGGTCTATATCGGAGGGTATAAAAGCCGGCTCTGACAGAACACAAACACTCTGATTTCGGCATCCAAACTGTACAGACAGAAGCGGAGAGACCCTAAGAAAGGTAGCTAGTTATGGAAAGATAGATGTGACCACGGTCTTCTCCTTGATCCATCAACTAATCGTTTTAACACAGAGTGTTTGGCAGAGGCTGATAGGTTAGCGACTACAATTTAGTTGGCGACTACAAGCAGGTAGTCGACGGTCAAGTCAGCAACTACAAGGTAGTCGGCGGGCATGTCAGCGACCATACTATAAGTAGTGTTGGTGGTCAGCAGCAAACACCAGGGGTTAGGTGGCCGATGAAAATACATGGGAACAGTCAGAGCGTATAATCATGTTCGATTACACATATTGCTAGTCACTGAATCCCCGTAGCCGTATAGTCAGCGGTCACACACAGACCGGCGACCAGTAATTATAACTAGCCGTTGTGAGTGGTACGGGACGAGTTATAGTATTAAGATTAAGTGTCAGCGGTCAGACAGACCACTGTATATATAAAACTTATATTTTATGTGTTATATGTTCTCGTTAAATGTTAAAGGCTACCAAATAGTAGTAATATTTGTATATATTTGCATCTGTAGACTAGTCACTAACCAGGATCTATTAGAGGTAGTGACGAACCCATTTGTAAACGTCACAAATTTTGGTGGCAGCGGTGGGATCCTGGTTATTTGACAACTTGTTTGTGACATTTTAGTAGTCTACAGTTTATAAACTGTTGTTGATGTAATAATAATAATAAAAAAAAAAATTGTTTGTTACTTATATTCTCTCTGTGATATAATATGGCAGAAGGCTATACCAGTGACCAGTCTGACAGGGAATCAGATAATGGTCTTGACTTTAACAACACAAGTCATATTCATTTTGATTTCTCAACCCCTATCACACAACCCAATATACCGATGCGGAAGCACGCAGTTGTCGACTCTGGGTTTGGAACCAAAGAAAAAGATACTCGTCTAAAACCGGAGAGGTTCTCTCCAGACTATAGTCTTGGATTAAGGGACGAAAGTATACAAAAGTTTGAACAAGAGATTAAAGAGCTCGGAGAACAAATGAAACAGATGCAGGCTAGCAGTCACAATCTATTGTCTCGCACTAAACCAATGACATCTGTACCATGTCCGCTGGGTGTGGATAATGATCACAGACTAGATGGTCACAAATATGACAATGTAACCACCAGAAAAAAAAGAATGAGTAGAGTTGCCAGCAGGAGGGATGCTGAAGAAACAGATGATGAAGTCAGGGACATGTCGACAAAATATAAAAGTAAAATGGTTACCGTGAAAGCGGCAACATATGACGGCACATCTCCATGGGTTGACTTCAAATCACATTTTGATGCTTGTTCTCGAATAAACCGATGGACTGATAATGAGAAAGGTCTCCACTTAGCAGTAGCATTGCGGGGCCAAGCTCAAGGGATACTGGGTGACCTTGACATTCCTAAGCAGCAGGATTATGAGTCGCTAGTCAAAGCCTTGGAGGAGAGGTTTGCTCCCCCAAACCAGACTGAGCTTTATAGGGTTCAGTTAATGGAGAGGCGTCAAAAAGCATCGGAAAGTTTACCAGAACTGGGACAAGCGATTAGACGGCTTGTGAACTTGGCATATCGCACAGTGCCAAATGATGTTAGGGAGACATTGGCTATGCAACAGTTCATTGAAGCACTTGCAGACTCCGAGATGCGCATAAGAATCAAACAGTCGAGGCCTAAGAATTTGACTGAGGCCATACAACTATCGGTTGAATTAGAGGCATACAACCGCTGTGAGAAGAAATCAAAGGAAGGCCAATCATATCTTAGAAATACTAATACTGAAACATCTGAGGGGTCAGAGATGTTAAAACTGCTCCAGGACATGCAGAAAAAGCTAGAGTCTCTGGAAAAGGACGTTGGAAAGATGAAGTCTAGAAGTAGGTCTAATGTGGTCAGGAACAAGAACTGCTTTAACTGTGGTGAGGAGGGACATTTTCGTAGAAATTGTCCCAAGCCTGACAAAAAGAATGACCCTAATAAAAGTCAGAAACAACCAGGGGCCCAGCAGGTGAACACCCATCGTCGACAGAGACAAAAGAAACCAAGAGCTGGCATTGGGTTGTCTACAGCCGTGCAGGAAGCAGGCATGTATATAACTGCCGAAGTTCATGGAACTAAAGTAAACCTATTGGTTGACACAGGGGCAACAGTCACCATCATATCAGAGCGAGTGTTTGATAAAATTACAGAATCAGCTAAACCTCGCCTGAGTAGAGTTCACCAAGATGTTTTAACAGCTAGTGGTGAGAAACTTGAGGTCAAGGGCAAAGGGAGTTTTGTCATCCGGCTTAATAAGACAAAAGACATTTATGTGGAAGCAATTATTGCTAAGATTAATACCGATGGTATTCTGGGTCTAGACATAATGCAGGAGAGAAATGGGTCTCTTGATTTCAAGAAAGGTGTTCTCACACTTGATGATGTAACGGTACCGACATTCTACGAGGGTGCTATGGGTTGCTACCGACTTTCACTTACAGAGAAGGTAACCATTCCTGCCAACAGTGAGGTCGTGGTCCAAGGGAAGGTATGTTTACCAGAAGGTGAAACAGCCAGCAAACTACTTCTAGTTGAGAAACCAGCGACTTTTCTGAAGACAGAGAGAGCATTAGTCGCTAGGGCACTTGTGCAGTATGATACTACGGTGCCTGTAAGATTAATGAATCTGGGCAACGAGAGTCAACAATTTTACCCAGGGACAACGATTGCTCAGGTCAGCACTATTGAAGGTGTAATGGGAACCGTCGACGAACCGACACCTAACAAAGTAGCTGGACTTAGGGCAGATATCCAAACATTGTTGAATGACTCCAAAAATAATCTTACAACAGATCAATACAACGCTGGGTATGAATTGCTGCTAAAACATCAGAACCTGTTTGCCGTTACTGACGACGATCTGGGTAGAACAGATTTGATTCAACATAAGATCAACACTGGGGGTGCCAAACCCATAAAACAGCCAGTAAGAAGAGTGCCAGGCAATCTTGGTCCCGAGATTGATAGACAAGTAAAGGATATGCTTGACAGAGGGATCATACAGAAATCCTCCAGTCCATGGAGTTCTGGGATCGTCCTCGTGAAAAAGAAGGACGGGAGCTTACGATTTTGCGTGGATTATCGACAGCTGAATGCTGTTAGCATTCCGGATGCGTATCCACTTCCACGTATTGACGAGGCTCTTGATCAAATGTCAGGTTGCTCGTGGTTCTCAACACTCGACCTAAACTCCGGTTATTGGCAGGTTGATTTGGCTCCTGAAGATCGCCAGAAGACTGCATTTGCGACAAGAACAGGTCTTTATGAGTTCACGGTCATGCCTTTTGGTCTAGCGTCAGCTCCTGCGACATTCGAGAGACTGATGGAAACGGTACTAGCAGGTTTACAGTGGCAGACCTGTTTAATTTACCTAGACGATATAATCGTGACCGGGAAGACATTTGAAGACATGATTGAGAATCTGCAACAAGTGTTCAAACGCTTACAAGAAGCTGGATTAAAGCTAAAGGCGAGAAAATGTTGTCTGTTTGCCAAAGAAGTCATTTACCTTGGCCACAAGATCTCGGAGGAAGGTATCTCCACCGACCCAGATAAGGTGAAGAAAGTTGCGGAGTGGCCAGTCCCAGTCAACATCAAACAACTGCGGTCATTCCTGGGGTTCTGTAGTTATTACAGAAAGTTTGTCAGAAACTTTTCTGTGATTGCGAAATGCCTACACAAGCTGACAGAAAAGGGACGGAAATTTGATTGGACACCTCAGTGTCAGGAAGCGTATGAGATTCTGAAAAGAGAATTGACAAGTGCAAAAACTCTGGCCCACCCTGATTTTAGTAAAGAGTTCATACTCGACACCGATGCGAGTCATGAAGCTATTGGGGCTGCACTATCACAGGAAATTGATGGCATAGAGAGACCCATAGCATTTGCAGGACGAACATTGACCAAGGCAGAGAGGAAGTATTGCGTAACGCGTAAAGAGTTACTGGCTGTCGTCAATTTCACAAAATACTTCCGGCATTATCTGTATGGCAGAAAGTTTACTGTCAGAACAGACCACAGTTCGCTCAGATGGTTGCTAAATTTCAAAGACCCAGAGGGCCAGATGGCAAGATGGCTTCAGGTGTTAAGCTCATATGACATGCACATCATTCATCGACCAGGGAAGCAACATCAGAATGCCGATGGACTGAGCAGGATCCCTTGTCGTCAATGCAACTTTGACCCAGACTGGGAACTGAAGGCAGACAATCGAGCAACTGAATCTACAGCTCAGATAGTGAGGAGCATAGACACTTGTAAATCTGATGAAAAAGAAAAACGTGAGAAAACCCTGAGCGAAAAACAAGAGGAAGATGATGACTTAGGTCTGGTTATTGACTGGGTCAAGAAAGGGGAAAGACCTGGGTATAAGTCCATAGGTGGCAGAAACAAAACAGTGAAATCCCTATGGTCACAGTTTGAAATACTGTCCATTCAAGATGATCTATTGGTGAGAAAAACACAAAAAGGAGTAGTTCATATCATAGTTCCTAGAAACGAACGTCGCACAATCCTTGGTCATGCCCATGATAACAAGACAGCTGCTCATCTGGGAACAAGAAAGACTCTTGCCAAGATCCGCCAACAGTATTACTGGCCTGGGATACAAGATGATATCAAACGATATGTCACTGGTTGCACGATGTGTGCTAAGAGCAAGAACATGACAAAAACCAAGAGAGCACCTATGCAGATAACTGAATCGGGATACCCAATGGAGCGCATAGCTATGGACATTCTGTGCGAATTGCCGGAGACCGATGATGGCAACAGGCACATCTTGGTTATCTCCGACTACTACACAAAGTGGACAGAAAGTTTTCCAATGCAAAACATGAACGCAGAGACCGTAGCACGCATACTGGTAGAAGAAGTCGTCTGTCGATTCGGAGTCCCCAGTATTATCCATTCAGATCAGGGCTCTCAGTTTGAGAGTGCATTGTTTCGGGAAATGTGTCGTATACTGCAAATTCAAAAGACCCGTACCACTCCCTACCACCCGCAGTCAGATGGTATGGTTGAGCGGTTCAATAAGACACTGGTTACCATGTTGAGGGCATTTGTGAATGAGCGACACACTGACTGGGACAGACACTTGCCATATGTCATGATGGCATATCGGTCAACCGAACATGAGACCACTTCCAATTCCCCAAACTTCATGATGCTTGGAAGAGAAACTTCTACTCCACTAGATCTACAATACTCAATGCCACGAAATCTGAAAGCATTACCACAGAATACATGGGCGTGGGAGCTACAGGAAAAGATGGAAGACGCACATCAGTTAGTCAGAGAAAGTGTAAAGGGACGAATGCTTAGACAGAAGAAGCTTCATGATCAGAAACTCTCCTGGCAACCATTCAAAGCTGGTGATGATGTATTCGTTTTCTTTCCCAACGTCAAGACAGGACAAAGTTCAAAGCTAGCCTGTCGCTGGAAGGGTCCATTCCGAGTGATATCAAAACTCACTGACGTCACATATCGCGTACGCTGTGGGCGAAAAGGGAAGCTACAAGTAATTCATGTAGACCGCATGAAGCCAAAAAAGGTTCAGATGCTCAGGAATGAGAATGCAGAGGATTTTGCAAAAGTTAAAGAGCAACAGACTCAGGTTGACGAGAGTTGTTTCGAGAGCAAGCAAGTTGATGACAGTAGAAGTGATTGGTGTGAGGAGAGTGCTACTTTCAAAGAGAGTGAAAACGAGTCTGGGAGAGACCTTAAGAATATTAGTTCTAAGAATATAGAAACTAACCCAAAACAGGGTCGCAGACATAGGAAAGCACCTGCCAAACACTCTGACTATATTTTGTACTAGTCTATGTCTTGAGATGTTTTATCATAAAATACCTGTATCACATGAAGAAGATATACCACTAATCAAAGCTTTTGGTACTTTCAGAGAATGGTAAACACAAAGACGACCCCAATGAAGGCATGTCCTATGTGCAAGTTCAGAACCGCTGGAACAGAAGAGCTCAGGGAGCATCTTGTGATGTGTGGTCTGAAACACTCTGAAAAGAAAGCATTTGCCTGTACGCATTGTAACTTCACGACTACAAAGCAAGTATACCTTACTCGTCATGAGAAAAGACATATCGAAGAGAAGGGTATGGACAAAAACAGCCAACCTGAGACCGTCCATGTGTCTAATCTACCAGAGGATAAGCAGACCGCAGGATCCAGTGACAGCTCAAGCAGCTCCAGTAGTGATAGTGACGATGGGTCGGATGATGATTCCTATCCTTCGCCTAAGGAAACAGAAGATTGGCAAAAGCAGGACCCTGGGAGCTTACTGTCCGAGGAGTCGGAGAAAGAAACTACTGAGCCAGTTGTCCCATCTGACAACAGACCTTCAACCTCAGCTACAGCAGTGGCCACAAATCCTGTACCCCCGGATGATTCTTTGATGGGTCGGGTGATCAGGAAATCAACAAAACCTACACTGCCATTTCATAAGAAGAGAATAGCAGAACAAAGTGGTGAACCAGGCAAAAGGCTACGTGCCACAGATCTGCGACATGTCATCCCGAAACCAGTAACTCTGGATCATCCCACGAAGCGACATACGAGTACGGTTAGTCGACGTTTTGTTAGTGTTGGAGTCCAGACGGAGCCCGCCATGAACAAAACTAAGCGGACAGTCACGACCACTTATCGATATCATGATGCAGGCAAGCAAGTGAAACAAACCACGGTAGATGAAACCTATTTTTATTTGGATACCTTCACTGGAAATAGAGAATAGGCTAGATGCCCACAACATTTGGACGGACCTCACTTAAACGAAGTGTCCATACACTAGTGTTTCAACACTGCTGGATTAATAAAGAAAGTTTATTTGTTTTGTAAATAATTGTTTTCCTTTGGTTCTTATGATTTCGTTCTAACATAATTAAGAAGCATGGAAGCTTCAACCTCGAAGGCGTGGGTAGTGTAATGAAAATAGATAACACATACCGATCAGGCATCGTTGTGTATTGTTTACATGTGTTCATCCGGGTCCTGAACTATTCTCGTGCATTCTTCCGCACGCTTGATTATGTAATCCTACCCTTGCATGTAAAACACTTGAATGACTCAGATGGTCTATATCGGAGGGTATAAAAGCCGGCTCTGACAGAACACAAACACTCTGATTTCGGCATCCAAACTGTACAGACAGAAGCGGAGAGACCCTAAGAAAGGTAGCTAGTTATGGAAAGATAGATGTGACCACGGTCTTCTCCTTGATCCATCAACTAATCGTTTTAACACAGAGTGTTTGGCAGAGGCTGATAGGTTAGCGACTACAATTTAGTTGGCGACTACAAGCAGGTAGTCGACGGTCAAGTCAGCAACTACAAGGTAGTCGGCGGGCATGTCAGCGACCATACTATAAGTAGTGTTGGTGGTCAGCAGCAAACACCAGGGGTTAGGTGGCCGATGAAAATACATGGGAACAGTCAGAGCGTATAATCATGTTCGATTACACATATTGCTAGTCACTGAATCCCCGTAGCCGTATAGTCAGCGGTCACACACAGACCGGCGACCAGTAATTATAACTAGCCGTTGTGAGTGGTACGGGACGAGTTATAGTATTAAGATTAAGTGTCAGCGGTCAGACAGACCACTGTATATATAAAACTTATATTTTATGTGTTATATGTTCTCGTTAAATGTTAAAGGCTACCAAATAGTAGTAATATTTGTATATATTTGCATCTGTAGACTAGTCACTAACCAGGATCTATTAGAGGTAGTGACGAACCCATTTGTAAACGTCACAATGGGCACATAACTTTAAAATATATTCAAGTTAATCCTGATATTTTAATTTACCACAATGTTTGGGCTGGTAACACGAATTTTGAAGCTTATTACAAGTAAGGTTATATTATTTGACGTATACCTCACCATTGGGACAGAAACTGCCCTTAGAATGTTATATGATACATCATCTGTCCGAGGTAATCACAGGTATAGTGTTTACACAACGAGCGGGTTGTTGTGTATGGCATTTCTTTCAACAAAAACACCAGCTTTAGCGAGTGTTGTTTGTAGCTCAGCTGGCACAAAGAGCTGTCCGTAGTCAGGCGTACGCGTTTGCCCGTTGTCAATATGCTGCATTTGGTGATGATATCTGGCTTGTTATGTATGTATCCGTTACTATCCGTGGTCATTATCCTGATGTTAGTACGTTCCTATAACAGAACCGCATGGTTCCGGTTTGTAATGTTGTGAACTGCCATTAAAATGTTCCAAGCAGTGGTGCGTTGTCCTGGTAGTTTATAAGTAAAAGAACCAATACAAACACAACAAGTAGCATGCTGGGATAAAAGACAATTAAAATTGTTCTACTATACTACCTACTTTAAAGGTCACAGGGTCATTGATTAGTCCTTAGATTGCGATACTTACTGAAACGAATCTCGTCTGTCCTTGAGGTCGACCGTTTTAGTCAATAAAGTGAAAGAACTCAACCCATCAGATCAAGTGCAGTGCGTTTAATTCAGTTTTCTCCAGATACAAAGATGTTCTCTCTCTCTGTCTAATTATTTTTAACCAGATGATGTTCAAGAGTATATCTACACAAACTTTCAAAGTACAAATGTTTTGATTTATGGTAGACGAGTCTAAAAATATATTGTAATTGGTAACAAGAGAGTAAGATATACTGTACAGTTTACATTGTCAATTCTTATAGTGATCTGTACAATTACTTTGGTTTAATGACAAATATATATTTAACAGTGATGAAAATTGATCAACTCTTCTATTTTACTACATGAATTAAGAGATTACACCAAATATATTTTGATAAACTACAAAAGAGGTATTTTAGAGGAACTTTCTTGGTTTTTTGTTGTTGTTTTTTTGGGGGGGGTGTCTACCACAGAACTTACCGAAATGTACGTCATCACTCTTCGTCTACATATGGTTAATACTTTCAGGATTTCTTTTTCGTGAACAAACTTAATAGCGATTTAAAACAAATATTAGTTTTAAAGGAATTTATTTCATATAAATATGATCACTTTTGAAAAGGAATTAAAACATATAGTCCAAGCTCGACAAATGTATTCCTACGCCGGACTTGATATAGTTCATTGAAAGATGACTCGAGTTAACTGTGGTAGGTTCATTGAGTCTGAATTGAGTGGAAATATAAATATTACATATTAGTTACAGAAATTGACCAATGCATTGAATTTACTATTACAAGATTATACCAAATATCTTGTAGTAAACATACTGGACTCTTGTGTTAATAGATGCAGATTTGTTACATAATAGTTCATTACATTAAAAACACGAATGGGTTATTATCTTTTTTATTATATGATTCCTATGTTACACTATCACTCATTGGTCCTAATGAGATCACATATGACATCAATTATTTCCTTAAAAATACCCAATGATGTTTTTTTTGTTAGTTTTTGTTTATATTGATATAAATCATGTGATAAAGTAAATGCAGACTTTAGTTTCGGACAGCCCATTGTTTTACGGACCTGTCCTGAACTATATCCCCCTCGGCCTTCGGCTTCGGGGAATATTGTCCAGGCCAGGTTCGTAAAACCATGGACGGCCCTCATCCAAAGTCTTTATTTGTATATGAGAATGATGGCATTAACAATGAGAGCTCTATATCTATGTCTTCAGGAAAGTATCCCAAATCCTAAGTCTAATTCATTGTGTAGACAATAAATACAATGTTCTGACATAAACAAAAGTGATATTTACCGCATGTATCTTTGATCTGTCAAATCATGTTTTTAAGTCAATGACAAATAGAGAATTTCGGAAGCCATCTAATGGTTATAACTTCGATATAGATATTACTATGTACAGCATAGTCTAAATATTTATGGTATCTGAAATTTTGTGCAATTATCATACTTCTACGGTAAATTTATCACAACCGAAGTACATCGAGATAGTATTTGTTAATATATATGTATGTGGCTATCAAAAAATAACTTAATTATAACTTGATATCTATTATCATAAATACCATACGTTTTATCTTGTTCATTTTATTTTATGTTCTTGATACGGTTTTACAAAGTTCTTTATAAAAGGATGGCCCTGCCATTTTTACAGGTATCGTATGGTCACCAATTCCGATAACCAGCTAAATCGGAATTCATTCGACAACTTACACTCTAGTTTGAATTTAAAGTGACTGAAGTGACGTATTAATTTAACCGTTTATTGTTATGAGACTTGTAAGGCTGGTAACACACATTAAATGGGAGTTTCTATAAGGCTCTATTTGATGTTACTGGTATCGGGGACCCTATTTCCCAAAGTCTGGTCGGTACCTCTACAGAGAGCGGTAAATACTCTAAACATTGCTGTATGTACATGTATACTGTGTTATTATCCAAGAAAGTCAAAGCTGGAGCTATATTCCAGTCCATTCGCATCGTTTTTCACGGTGATATTAAATTCTGTCTGCCCGAAGTACATGTCAACATTGTAGTTGACTTTGGGTGGCCATCCGTCCGCTGGGGGCTCAATAGTGATACAGCCAAGCCGAACACAAGGCTCTTCTGTCGTGTATTTGGGGCAGACTGACTTTGAGGCGAATACAGCAAACTCGATTGAAATGTACCGTCTGGATTCGTCTCGATGAGTGGATGTGTACGTTTTATTGCGGGTCTCCGTCAAACCCACCGTTTCTCCCTCTTTTACAATCCCACTGAATATGTTTTTACACTTTGGTTCACCGTCAATAATCGCCATATACTCGGTTCGATGATAGCCTTCTTTAAAATCCTCAGTAACCCGAATTCCATAGGTGTGTCGACAAACTCTTGAACTGATTACCAACGGTTCAAATCCAAACAGCACAGCACCGTACATTACAGCTACCTCGGCCTGAAGCGGGACTACCACGCGTTTGTCAGGGAAAGCGTCCTTTATGACTCGGTTAACATACCCGGATGTAGCAAATCCACCAACCAATAAAATCAGGTCGACCTTTCCCACTTCCGCTAGAATCGACCGAATATGGGCAACAATGTCTTCTGTGGAAGGTTGGAAAAAATTCTTGAAATCATCGTTTTCTATACTTAGTTTGTTAAAGGATGTTAAGTCTTTAACTTCCAGATTGCTCTCGGCAATAAGACGCGGGGGAAGCTCTACCTTGATATTGTAGTTGGTGTCAAACTTCAGTTTCCTTTTTTGTGTTTCGAACTCCATCGATAACTTCATCCATTCCTTCGCTCTCGTGATACGGAATTGTTCTATAAATTCTTTGCCAAACATTTTGACGACAAAGTCGTAAAACGTTTTGTCGACTGAGGTACCTCCCCAGGGTCCGCCCGACGCTTTCCAAATTTCGATCAGTCGGCCGTCCTTACTTACCTCGTGAACCGCCATGTCCACCGTTCCACCTAGTGATAAACCGATATACTGTTACCCGGGTAATATAATGGATTATGATGTTTAACACATCACTAAGTCTACTTGATGAACTTTCCCGTAACTTGAAGAATACAGACATTTTAGAAAGGGCAATTGAACAATTTAATTTAAAGCGGAAGCGATGTTTTAAACCCGATCGTCACTTACTAAAATAAAGAATAAAAACAGCACGAGAGCTGCAAAGGACCTGTATACACATATAGAGATATACATCAATGGAATTTTAATCGGAGCAAGCAAAATTGATTTCTTAAAAAAAGTTATGCTGCGATATAGTTCTGACAGGACAAATTGGCAAGGTGTGACCATCCTTTTACCGTTAAATATAGTTATGAACTGTTGTTTGATATACGTACCTCCCAGGTCGATGATCATGTATGACCCACCAGGACGAAATGCCCCAGTCACCTCTTGGTCTTGGGAGTCAGTCAAAGTGTCTAGTGGGAGGGAACGACAGTATACTGCAGCTGCTTCAGGCTCAAGGGCAATCCTAAGATCTTCTGAAGGAATTCCCGCCTAGATAGGATAATAGAGAGAAAAATCGATCATTGTAATATATATTTCAAAGCGTCGTCGAGAGTCAATTTAGCAATTATAGCATTGCTTATTGGATAATGCGCAAAGGAGATACGATTATGCTATTGAATGATCACATCAACACATCTGAAAAAAATATTTGCAATCAGCCAATCCTTACACTAGAATATGCGGTATATTAAAATACAATATTTGGTAATTACTGCTTACGTCAGTCGCAGCCTCGCGCATAAACTGTTTTGAGGGCTCAGTCCATATAGCTGGGACGGTGAGCACCCAATGGATCACTTTCTTAAGCTTAATCTTCATAGGATTTCGGTTCTCAATTTCCTCCACCAACTTCTCGCGCAAGTACCGTATGCTATCGGTGAACACCTTTTTGGCGGGAAATAGTCTTCCAGCCTCATCCGGGATTTCCAGTTCACGCTTCAACGTCTGTGAATGTAAAGACCAATTCATGAATACTGATGAATGCACATCTGGATGGCAATGATCGGATATTAACAAGCTCTAAACAAATAATTTGATTTATAGGACTGCCTAACATTTCTCGTTATGGCGTCAAATTGTAGCCATATGGACGGCAACAGATGATCATCCAAACGGTTGTTCGACCTAAAGAATCACGTTTTTAGTGATGAATAACCTATTGCTAACATAATCTCCAGTCTACAGCAAAAAAAGTCCGTTTTCTAATTTTACAAAATGGCTGTCATTTGCTGGTTTCAGATTAACCAAAAATTGTTTTTAGCGATTTGGCGCATTGAACCTGGTAGAAAACATCGGTATATGACACGCTCTAAGGTCGAATAAAATGATTTTGACGGAAGTAGGTGTATCATGTCACTACAAAAACGGCTTTTTACTGGTGGAAATGTAGCTGTTGTCCGATTTCGCTGGTGTGTCATGACACAACAGACAACATACCAGCTTCTGAGATTCATTAACGACTAGAAAAATTGGAGAAAATACGTTACATAAACATACTACAATTTTCATATTCATGAGCAATGATAATTCTACGACGTGTCGTGTATTTATTTGTTTCTATTCTCTGACAGCAGCCAATCGGATAGCTCTCCAGAGACTGTAATTTGTACCCATATATGTGTTTGTACAACTCAACTGTTCTGTATGTACTTCAGAGGAAAAGTCACGTTTGTCTGCAAAGCTCGGCAATTTATAACGACGATAAAGACCATTCTAAACAAAGATATCACACTGTTTGTTGTGAAGTTCTGCAGTATTAGTGTTAGTTGTTCGGAACAAGTGGCTATTCTCTGTACTTATTTGTCTTTGGAATTAACTTAGTGCTCACATCGCTCATACAATGTAATTCGGGTTGTACAATCTCTTTGACGAACCTTTCCCAAGTATAATACCAATATTCGCCTCGAATTAACCAAACCTAGCAATATTACATTCGGGAAAAATATTTCAATCGAATTTATTCTAGCTTTCTAGTAACACCTGCTCTCTGATACCTACCAAGGGTCAATGTGGGTGTCTTACCAGACAAAAGCAGAGAGCCAAACTGATAATGAAAAACGCAATCTTTGTTATGTGTTCGTCATTTCCTTCTTACCTCGAAGCACAGTAGTAAAGATTAGTAATGGTATGCGGTAATGAGCGCCTGTCAATTACATAAAACAGTATTTTTGTGTTTGTTTGTCAGAGTTTGGACGTTAAATCATTATACTGTATTCTATAATTAAGAAGACGCTACACTTTGGGGGAGTGATCTGCCCTTGAAGACACAGGTAACAGTGACTTTGAGCTCCGGTGTTTTGATCGTATTTCGATCAGTTAGAGAACAGATGGGGTCTCAGGATTTGGTGAGGTTTATATTGATGTGTTCAGCTATCCAAATTTATCTATTGTGAGTCGTGAACTGATACTAAACAGTCAGAAAAGACCACATTCGTATCAACTCATTACCTATAGTCACTAATAGCCAGCCATGTAAAGTTGAGTCGTGTTCATTTAATCGTAAACGCTATCGACGCTATCGATAAACCGTGCACTGACCGCATTCCTGTACTAGGGCTACACAATATATGTATATGGCTCTCCAGAGAGAACTATCGGTGCATTTTTA
Organism: Pecten maximus; assembly: GCF_902652985.1. Lineage (NCBI taxonomy): Eukaryota > Metazoa > Mollusca > Bivalvia > Pectinida > Pectinidae > Pecten > Pecten maximus. The sequence continues at coordinate 26,306,786 of NC_047031.1, read as the reverse complement.
TCATAAGTTTCTCAGGGGTCTAAGTCACGAAGATGTACTTAATGGAATAGAGAAACTGAAAATTACAGACAAAATAAAAGCAGTACAGATAACCGAGGACGGATGTGTAATTAGTTGTCAAAATGGAGACACTAAGCGTACTACACTGCTCAACGGAGTTGAAATAAAAAATCAATCGGTGAAACTTTTCGAAGTCGAGAAAACTGTAACAAATATCACAATCAAAGACGCCCCATACGAACTCGGTGACGATGCTATAGCGTCATGCATGTCTAAATACGGTCAATTCGTTCCTGTAAGTATTAGAAGGGGGACCATTCGCGGTACCAATATAGAAAACGGTACCAGGTACCTGAATATTGTAGGGTGGGTCCCTACACTCCCGATACGGGCATCGGTCGGGCGTTTTGACATACGTATGTTTGCGAACAACAATAGAACGCCATGCTTTCATTGCGAGTTGAAAGATCACCCGTCATTCAAATGTCCTAACAAACCAGTGCGTGAACAACAAAAAATGCCATTTATGTGAGAGCACTGATCATTTAGCTCGAAATTGCCCTAAAAAAGAACCTCGTCTATGTCACTACTGCAAAATGCCGGGTTACATCCAATCGGAATGTAGACAACGTGACGTGGGCCAATGCGGGGAATATGCCAACGAAGGTAGAGAAGGAAATATGGACGACACTCCCGAGTCAGATAATGGAACACTTGCTGATACAGATCCCGAAGAGAAAAATACTAATAAACCGGTATCGCTTATACTTGGTGCTTCAAACGCGAAACGTATCAAATTTAAATCAAAGAACGTTGTAAACGCGTCCGTCTGTGGTGCGTCATTAGCGGACATAGATAAAACATTAGAAAAAATCTCAAGTATACCTAAAAACTCTGACATTAAAATATCACCGTTTGCTTGGGGACAAATGATGTCACGCGTAATTAAGGTGGTACAGACCAAATTATAGTGGACCTTACAGCGGCCATAAACAAAATTGAGTGCAAATTCCCAAATGTTCCTGTTGGAATATGTGGAATCATACCCAGAAAGGGAAACGGTAAAAAGATTTCGTATTTAAACAATGTATCAGAAAATGTAAACAATTTTTGAGAACAAATATGTAGAACAAAGCCTACTCCGAGTTACTTAGGTACACCGCATCTTTTCACTGACAAACGAACAGTCATTGACCGTTTATATGATGGTTTCGATACCACAGGCGTTCATATAAGTGAACAGGGCGCCGCAAAAATCCGTAATAAACTTTCTGTATTCATGGAAACAACAGTTTGCGAACCAGTTCCAATGCTTGGCACGCCGATTAACAGACAGCGATATATGAGCGTTGCTACACCACCGTCAACAGAACGTCATCAAAGTAAGATACAAAGGCATGACAACCCCGGAACTGACACAACAGAAGATAAATAACTTGTTGTTACGTCTAATATACATGTGTTCGTAAATGACATCTATCAAAATATTAAGTATGCATGCTATTAATGTAAACTAGGTCTGTATCTATAACATCAATTAATGCCAATGGCTTAAGGAACGTCGAAAAAAGAAATGCATATTTCTATTGGTTAATCAAAAAGAAAGTAGATGCAAAACGCATTGTAGTTATAAGGATATCAACCTTTGGTCGAAAGAATGGTCTGTTTTAGGAGGAGTCAACAGTATATGGAACAATGGTACGTCAGCCTCACGAGGCGTAGCTATTCTAACAAATGCGAAAATAAAATTACGTTTGACGGAACTCAGTAGAGATTCAGATGGTCGATTACTAACATGCAATATAAAAAGTGATAATAAAGACCTATTCAAATTAGTAAACCTTTATACACCAAATAATTGTACAGAGCGTAACCAATTTGCAAGAAAAATAATAAGCAATCATGATTGTGAGAGTAGTTATATTTATGCTGGAGATTTTAATTGCACATTAAATATTCATATTGATAGATATCCACCAAAAAATACAAATGATCTTACAGCATCTAATCTCAATGTTTTTCAGGATTCTTTCCAACTGATAGATATTTGGAGACTACGCAACCATTAAAACATGAATTCACTTTCAGGAGAGGAAATTTGAAATCAAGAATCGACATGTTCCTTATATCGTCGGATATTGAAAGTGATATAATCAAAACAGAAAGTATACAGTGTGTTCATAGTGATCATGATATGATAACACTTCGAATAAATATAGATAAGACAAAAAATGGTCCGGGGACATGAAAAATGAATGTTAATACCATTAGAAACGACATCTTTAAAAATACATTTCAAGCCTTCTGGAGGCATTGGACAACAGAAAAATATCACTATAATAATTTGACAGATTGGTGGGACATGGCAAAAATTAGAATAAAAGAGATTACGATTTCTATTTCAAAGATTCTTAACAAAACGGATGGGCACATCAATGAAATGGAAAGGGAACTAAGTATACTAACAAAAACTGATAATACGGATAATGAAAAAATCAACAAGATATCTAATATTCTTAGAGAGCATTATAGCAATAAAGCAACAGGATTGAGGGTTAGAGCGAGAGTTCAGGAATTTGAAGAGAATGAACGATCAACTAAATACTTCTTTAACCTAGAAAAACAACGAGCATAAGAAAAACTCTGGCATAAAATCAAAAATTGTTGAGGATGAGTATAAAGAAGATATATACTCTATTCAGAAGGAACAGATTAGATTTTACAAACAACTCTTTACTTCTGAAGGGTGGGATAGAGAAGCTGCTAATACACTTCTGGAAAATGTAGAGAAAAAAATTTCAGACGAAAAATGTGTAAGTATGGACGAATATTTGAGAGAAGAAGAAATTATGAAAAGTATCAATGAAATAGAGGAATAAGTCTCCGGGTGAGGATGGCATAGTTGGCAGAATGGCAGAATTTTATCAAATATATTGGTATGTCATTAAGAATGAATTCTATGAACTTGTAAATGAAATATGTAGAAAAAATAAATTATCCAATTCGCAATCAAAAGGGATACTAACACGTTTGTACAAAAAAAGGAGAACGTGAAGATATAAAGAACTGGCGTCCACTTATAATGTTAAATGTAGATAATTGCCAAAACGTTGGCTAACCGTATAAAGAAAGATTCATCCGGACCAAAAGGGTTTCGTCCCGGGGAGAAATGTTGCTGATGCAAATAGATTAATACAAGATGTGTTTGATTATACTAATTTAGAGAATGAAGAGGGCGCAGTTATCTTTTTAGATCAGCAAAAAGCTTTTGATAGAGTTGAATAGGGGTGGATAGACAAATGTCTCGAACGTTTTAACTTTGGGCTAAACATGAGGGGCTGGGTACAAATGTTGTTAGTCGATGAGAAAACATGTATTAAGACAAACGGGTTTATCTCTGAATATTTTGACATATCAAGATCTGCTAGACAGGGGTGCCCAATCGCACCAATTTTGTATATTTTACAAGTAAAACCGTTAGCGTGCTCAAATCGTAAGAGTAATAACATAAAAGGATTAACACTGTCAGGTCAAATTGAAACTAAGCTAAATATGTTTCCGGATGACACCCAACTATTCATCAAAGATGAAACTTCAATAGTGGAATCATGCAAACTTTTAGGAGAATACGAAAAGGCTTCTGGGTCTAAAGTAAATTTACAAAAAAACACCGGAATTTATCTTGGAAGATGGAAAGATAATATACCTAGATTCACAGCAATAAATTGGACACGATCTAATATTAAAACACTAGGTGTCCATTATGGGCACGCAATCGATGACGATGCAATATGGAGGGAAAAAATAAAAAAGATTAATAGTTGCGTGCAAGTCTGAAAAACAAGAAATCTCTCAATGTTCAGAAAAAATGTAATTATGAAATCATTCATCGTATCTAAGATTGGTTTCGAAATAGACGTTCCTGAACAATATTTGAAAGAACTGAACTCTATCATATGGAAATTTGTATGGAATGGGAAGGTGGAAATGGTTCAACGAAACATCATCCGTTCACAAAAAGCTAATGGAGGGATGAAAATTACGGATGTTATTTTTTTTTACATTAAGTAAACAATAAAATTGATTTACAAAATTATGCAAACTGGCAAAACTACATGGAATGCAATAGGACAACACTGGCTGCAATTATTTGACCAAAGATATCAAATGAATAATTTTCTATGCAAATGTTCCGATTTAAGTTTGTTGGATCTTACACATATGCCTCAATTTTATAATAAAAAAAAATCTTTTAACAGCATGATCGACGTTTTTACGATTCAATAAACCTAGAAACAAACGGGAAATTTTGGAACAAGAATTATTTGGAAATCATATGATTGTATTTAATAGAAAACCACTCTTCTTTAGTTCCTTCTCGAAAAGTGGAATACATATGATAGAAGATTTATGGGACACGGCACAGAAACAGTTAAAACATGATCACGAAATCTATGGAAGATTGACGGATAAAAGAAATTGCATATCTGAGTTGGCAAAACTTAAATCTGCAATACCAGCAAATTATAAAAGAATATTAATAGATGATGAAATGAGGGATGAAGGTAATGTTAAACTTTTTGTGAATTCTGAATTGAATATTTTAGATCGTAACAATACAACGACCGAACATAAAAATTAAAACTTTATATAAGCATGAAGTTGAATGCCAATACCAAACCTGCTGTTCAGAACAAATGGGAAAGAATTTACCAAAAGCGGTTTTCGTGGAATAAAATCTGGCTGAATTGTTTTGATATATTAACCTGTCAAAAAATCAAAGAATTTCAATGGAAATGTTTACATCAAATATTATATACTGAAATGAAAAAAAGTAAAATTTGGAAAATGTCATTTCTGCAAAACTGAAAATGAGGATTTCCAACATTTATTCTTCAGATGTGAATATACGAAACTTGTCATAAATTATGTAGAAACCTTATTAAAGAATATCTTACCAGGGTACACCACAGAGTTACTTGATGGAGAGGAAACTGTTATGCTTGGCTATTTACATGATAATATAGGAACCGAAACTTTTGCTACATTGACAAACACTTTAATCTGAAGTATGAAATGGATAATTTGGAAATGTCGGAATGATGTAAAACACAATAAAAGACAACCAAACATAGAACTCACAAAATTGGAATTAAGGAGACAAATAAAAAATGAATTATGGTGTTATCATAAATCAAATTTAAGCAAAGTAATTCCTGTCGATATTGTTACCCAAATACATGATAAAATACACTAAGGATCGAAATTTGAAGAAATTGACTATAAATATGATATTCAAGTTATGTTATTAATGTACAACTCGAAATAAATACTAAAACATTGTGGCGAGAAAAAAAATTGCAAAAGCAAATTATAATTCCATGAAAAATATATTTTGGAAATTACATATTTAAATATATATATATAATGTGAAAGTATTTGTCTGTTTGTTATTTATATGTATGTATTTGTGCGCGTGCGCGCGTGTGGTTGTGTGTGCGCGCTTGTCTGTCTGTCCGTCCGTCCGTCCGTCTGTCTGTCTGTCTGTCTGTCTGTCTGTGTCTGTATTTTATGAGTGTAACCAACTTATAAGCAACGACAAATGAAAATACATCAATTTGTAATATTATAATTTGCTTTTCTGCAAATGAAAAAAGTCTTTGCTATTTACTCTTGAGTGGAAAAAAAGAAGACGCTACACTTCCGGAGTGTTTGGTCTCATTATTATTTACTGAGTGGGGAACTCGCTTATGATTCACATCATCAGAGACCTATATACAACGCAAACACATGTTTTCTGTTCCATGTCCTTGTATTGACTGACAAATATATCTTTTTTTTATTTAGAGAATTCTAGCAAGGGGGATAACTCATACAATACGAGTTACAAATTATCTCCCCCTAGACCACACTGTTACAATTATGTAATCTCATCACACCCATACTGCCATATACATGTACACAACATCCCCGCCCACAAAATAAAATTATGCAAACACAATTTTACCATGGGTGTAAGAGATTACAATAATAACTTGAAGTAAGCAGTTAATTAATATATCAATAACCATACGCAAACATATGAACTTTAGATGAAATTGTTTTGAATATTGCAATTTACTGTATGATACTTTCAAGTACAAAAATCAATCTCATACTATGCAATTAGATATCAAACATTCACACTTACACTTTCCATCGTGCACTATGGATCACACATACACCTTCCAGACAAAAGAGCAAAGATGAAAGAGATTTACATGCATAATAGATAGTTTTAAGATACTGGTTTAATTTGCTATAAAAGGATATCAAATTGAACAAGAGTGACATTTTACCAAGCTCAAGATTTAAAAAACATATTTAAAATGACATCAATTTAGTTTGTTCTGGCAATACTCAACTAACTGCTACTATCATTCGCAGTATCATCATGTTGCGTCATGAGACCATGTGATTAAAAGTTATAGAGTAATGAACCATAATAAAACCTACAATAATTCAACAAAATATACATTAACCTGCCAGCTTTATATCTATCCCTATCAGCCTTATCGTAGCTTTATATACGCGCTGAAAATACCTCAGCATGGCCTTATGGTTCTTCAATAAAAATCACAATATCATACAGTAATATTCTACATATATCAATTATCATAAAGTACTACAAGCATAACATCACAACAGTTCCAAAAACATTACAATGTACTGAATTATAATATTACCCGTAGCCATTCATCAACTGTATAAAGTTGGTATGATTTATGAATTATATGCTCATCCTTGAAAATGTAAACCGAATATGACATGTAATCACCGTAATATCAGCAGAGATTTCACTCTTAATTAATAGTATATTTCTGATATAATATATCTGAGAAAAACATCCACTAGTATTTGGAAAACAATGATGTTGTGCAATATAATAAGCACATGGCAAAAGAGCAATGATCATAATAATCAACATTGATAAATCAAGAGCTAGATAAGAGGTACACATTTTTGTTATATATGATATTGTTCAGTTTCTTCAAATTCACGTGATGACTGCCGCTGTTATAAAATGGTAAATTTTGCAGAAAAGTCAGTTAGTACCGATATAAGTTCACATCTAAATTCAAAGTTATGTATGGAGTTGATTAACTGGATCTCAAAACATGTTGTTAGACTGGAACATTTTTTTTAATTAAACTGTCAAACAAATAAAACAATGATCATTCCGTTATCCCCCGCCTGAGTTGGTAAAGTTTAGTTCATCGTCCACGTGCGTGGTTCGACTGGCTGATGTGTGATGGTTACACATGTGCACACGGGTGTCGACGTCAGGGACAGGATACGGAATAATTAATTATATATATACGAAGTACGAAGATATAGGCCTAACATGTACACGGCGCCGAAGGAAATCCTTTCCTTTTGGAAATGAAAACAACTGTAAGAAGTGCCGGCTTTTTTCAACTTATGATGACGTCATCGTTTAATCAGAGATATAAGACTTAGGCTGGTATTACGTCTCATCAACACACAATCCAAATGGAATATTGACAAAAGTAAAAAAAAAAAATAACGAGAAACATATATAACATGTTTCTGAAACAACCAATCACTGAAGATATTCACAAGAAAATGTTGGAAACTTCATCAGAATATAATTCTTCTTCTCTCAGAGAAGTCCAATATCACTGTTCAACTTAAAGCTTCCCGCCAGAAAAGCACATGGCGTGACGATGTCTTCAGTATAGAGTAAATAAAGTAGAGGTATGATTACTAACTTTGAGTAGTATGATTCTACGACAGTTTATATTTGTATGCAATGTATAGTGATGTTTGAATTTTACATCGAATGCACTCGCAACATGCTTTTTGTAACTTACGATATTTGAAGAGAAAATGCGTTACCATTTTGTCATGAAGTTTCATTTTGAACCTCCTGAAACAGTGCCACTCATTGTGTTGTTTTCTATCGATCAGCTCAGCGTACTTCTGCTCAGCCTCGTACCCGAAGGAGTGGAAGTTATATTCGGAATCAAACAGAGCGGTGGTTGGGGCCTTTGCGGACAAAAGCGACCCCGAGTCAGACCATCTATTGCTGAATATCTGTCGAGCCCCAGTCGACTTCTCATACTCGGTCCTGAACGTGTAGGCATACCCACAGTAGGTGCTACCGAAGTCTATCGCAGCTACAATATTTTTATCTGTCCCCGAACAAGTATTACCAGGAGCCGTTTGTCCATTCCCCTGACTATCTCCATTGGCTATCTGGCTGTCTTTCTCTTTTTCAGAACCTTTCCCATCTGCCATTTTAAAAGACAAAATGAAACCAGAAATTCCCAGTTATTGCCCCTTGAACTTTGTATTGTACATAGATCGTAGTGTAAGGTGTTTATCGCTGTTTTAATCTATGTGTATCATACTCTAGTATTATTTGATCATGTTATCTGTGCAGTCACTCGTGTAATATCTTACAAAAATGCATTACACTCCTCGCTTTGGGGAGACATCAATATTTGTTAACAAGATGCATGTTCCTCGAATACAACACTTGCCCTGCAGGTAGGGCGTAAGAATTGTACCTGCTGCCCCCATTGCATGATCGTAAGAGGCGACTAAACTTGGGATCTTATCTTTTCTCTTTTTTCCTTTCAACTTTCTTCTTCCTAATGTCTCCCTTGACAATGCCTCACTTTTGGCCTTTAGTTGGGCGTTCGCCGCTGTGAGGAAGGTTTTGGGTTCTGTCCCCTAGCCGGGACATACCAGAGTCTTTAAAAATGGTAGTTGCTACTCCTGCTTAGCGCTCGGCATTTTTGGAGTGGAACGACTGGTTCGCCCGTTGTCAGTATAATGTGACCGGGTGGGGTGTGCTGCTGGGTGTCTTCGGCAGTATGCTTCAGTGAGATCGCACTTTAAATCGGCAAAAGTTCCGGCCTATCACAAGGAGACTTAACACGAACATACTGCAGCCTCCCAAAACACACATACGCACTCACCACACGCATACATGTCGCACGCATGGGAGGCCGTCCTTAAATGACCTTAGATGTTAATAGGACGTTAAACAAAATAAACCAAATCAAACCAAACCGAATACAATACATTATTTATCAGAAGAGGCAGAGGGAAAGAAACAATAGCTCATTGCTTCCTTCATCTTTGCTAGCCAAGGCTTCTGATTACGTTACACTCCACGAACGTTCGTGGAGTGTAACGTAATCAGAAGCCTTGGCTAGCGAAGATGTGCTTCCTTCTATCTGTTTATTTTGAAAGAACCGACATAATATGTAGTTGCGTATAACTATTAATTGTCCGCGTTATAACAATATCAATCAAATCACAGATATATATATTATAGCATACCGACTAACGTGGTGACACGAAGTTCGGGTGTAACGGTCTGTTAGTATACGCCCAACGTTAAGCCCCGTATATGCTCGCTACATACATGTATTCGTGCACGTGGCTAGTGCGCCACATCTTACAGACACGCCCCTAAGGCCACTCATAGCTGCTGTGCTGACATAAAGGGGTAAAGCAAAGTCGTGATTGAATATTGAATGGCAGGAAATAGGAAGATATTTTGACTTTTTCGGCATAGCCGTTTGTTATTCTTGTGGCCCCGGATATGACGCGAAAGGTGGCGTTACTGGTCAAGATGAAGTATGTGATTGGTCAATGTAGCGGTAAATGCAAAATGCAGATATGCAGTTAAAAACGAAACAACATTAAGATTAAATGCAAGCTGAATAAGTGGACGTATCTATTCAAATAACACATTAATAAAATCATATTCCTGATTCAAATGCAGTCTTATTATCACCAAAAATGATTCAAACTGATATAACTTTTTCATCCGTGCTGAAATGCATTTATTAATTAGTTCGTTAATTTATTTCACCAGCAGTTTTACATTATAACTACCAGCATTAAAACTATGCCGTTTATCTTTTTTAAAGATATTTCTTGTTTTATACATGAGACCTACTTTAAAAATGCAAGAAGGGATGTGAAATATACTCCGATAATAGATAAATAATACGTACCATGACCTGCTCAGGGATTTCTTTTTTGTTGATATTAGGGTTAACTGTAATATTTTTTTTACGTTATTGAGCAATAACACAAAAAACTGGGGTGTACTCTGAATAAAACGCGAAGCGGTTTATGAAAAGAGTACACCCCAGTTTTTTGTGTTATTGCTCAATAACGTAAAAAAAATATTACAGTTAACCCTTATAATTTAATTAACAACGATAAGAAACATTTTCATTAAGTTTAACATGTTTATTTTGCTCCAGATATTTAAAAACGCATCGATAAATACAAAATCCCGTGAACAACGATTACTCCGCTGACGTCACAGTTTTTTTTAACGGTTATGAGATGATAACATAATTTTTTGAGCCAATGAAAATGCTTGTTACAAGCAAAATTAAATTATTATAAAATATGAAATATTGACCCCGCGAATACAATAGTATTTGGTTGAGTCTTATAACATCAATGAAAATGCCAGCAGTCAATGAAAGGAACTTACGTACGGTATACGTTCTCTTGTGTCGGACACCGAATCCTCGCACCATCGGACATCGAATGGAGAACGCTCTGGAATCCCTTCATGTGCCATTGTAAGGCCAAAAACTCACAACACATTATCGATATACTGCACGTTCTGCTTTTGACAGACATCTAAACCCCTCCATGACAACAAAAGAAAAAAGCTATAATGCGTTTTTGGCTGTTTTTTATTCATATTAAATGACAATATTTTATGTATAAGAACAGTTTTAAAGTTTCGCGCATTTTACGGAATAAATACAGCCAAGGCTCGCCACTTTGTCTTTCTTTACCCTCGCCAGCTTCATGTAGTCTCTATATATAGCGGGCATGTGATGTCATATGACGATGTGACTTAATGAAAACTGTTTACACAATGTCGGCAGTAGACATATACAAGTTAGTAGCAGTATTGTAACTTTATAGACTTGGTTACATCTAATAGTAGATCAAAATCACATAATAACGAAGTGGGCCCAAAGACGTTATGAACAAGCTGATGATAATTGATATGTCCGACTATAGAAGCTGTGTCCGACTCAAAATCATTATGTCCGACCTAACATCAAATATGTCCCACTTATCATCACATTATCGTTACATTTTATGTTATTTATTTACTTTGTTGAGTAAAAACTGAGTAAATTATATACTTTAAACGGACACATATTAGAACAAGTGAAAACAAACCCCTCCCTCGGACTTACTATCTCGGACGAACTGAAATGGAACACTCACATTTTGAACATTACTAAAAGAAAGCTAGTTCAACTCTTGGCTTCTTAAACATTGCCCATTCTTGTGCAAAACAGCATAGGACCGGTATATATCCCTGGTATGTTCCATCCTCTAGTACATAATGTACGGCGCCATAATTTGGGACCCATACACCAAAAAAGAAATTGACAAACTGGAAAGAGTTCAGCGGCTGGCGGCCAGATTTATAACAAACAACTATAGGATCAGGGAGGAGGGATGTGTCACAAGGATGGTAGAGGACTTGGAACTCCCAGCTCTTCAGACAAGGCGTGTGGAACAAAGAGTGACATTCATGTACAAAATAAATGAGGGAATGTTGCCACCCATACCCCCAGACGAATACTTAACAAGGCAACGGCTAAAGAGAAGCATCAAAGCTAAGTATTTCGAAAACTACATCACATCGAATATAATAGAAAACACGAAATATCTTTAAACAAGAAATGTCTTTAAACTTAAGATAAACGGCACAGTTTTAATGCTGGTGGCTATAATGTAAAACTGCTGGTGAAATAAATCGATGAACTAATGTGTTTCAGCACGGATAATACAATTATATCAGTTTGAATCATTTTTGGAGATAATAAGACTGCATTTGAATCAGGAATATAATTTTATCAATGTGTCATTTGAATAGATACATCCACTTAAGAATTCAGCTTGCATTCAATCATTCAAACTGATATCATTTTGTTATCCGTGCTGAAACTGCGCATTTATTAATTAGTTCGTTAATTTCTTTCACCAGCAGTTTTACATTAGAACCACCAGCATTAAAACTATGCCGTTTATCTTTTTCGGCATAGCCGTCTAATTTTGTTTTGGCCCCGGATATGACGCGACAGGTGGCGTTCTGGTCAAGATGGTCAATGTAGCGGTCAATGCAAAATGCAGATATACAGTTAAAAACGAAACAAAGTTAAAGGGACCTCACGGTAAACCAATATTTATTTTGCATTTTTTCGGCATAGCCGTCTAATTTTGTTTTGGCCTTGGATATGACGCGACAGGTGGCGTTACTGGTCAAGATGAAATATGTGATTGGTCAATGTAGCGGTCAATGCAAAATGCAGATATACAGTTAAAAACGAAACAAAGTTAAGGAACCTCACGGTAAACAAATATTTATTTTGTATTTTTTATCATATTATTGGGTATATCTTTAAAAAAAAATAACCTTCTGAACTATGACCATTCGAATTTGATGATGTATGTACATAAAAACATCAATTATCAATTATTAAAATGTTATCACTCTGAATATGCAAATTTTGTGACATATACGATAAACGCATGCGCACAACAGACTTGTTATCCGAGCTGAAACTGCGCATTTATTAATTACATCGTAGTTCGTTAATTTATTTCACCAGTAGTTTTACATTATAACCACCAGCATTAAAACAATGCCGTTTATCTTTTTTAAGATATTTCTTGTTTAAAGGTATTTCTTGTTAATTCTAAATATGCATTTTGCATTTACCGCTACATTGACCAATCACATACTTCAATCGCAACATCTCGGGGAAATTTCCGGCAACACTCGGAAAATCTAGATTTCTGAGTGTTGCCGGAAATTTCACCGAGATGTTGCGATTGTCACATTCTTCATCTTGACCAGTAACGCCACCTGTCGCGTCATATCCGGGTATTCCGAAAAAAAAGCATCACAAATAATTCCAAATCACTTACAATACCAACACACAACTGTGAGCAATACAAGAACTCATTCTTTGTACGCACATTGGTAGACTGGAACCACCTAGATTATGAAATAGTGTGTGCCCCATCATTAGAGGCTTTCAGGAACGCATTGACACACCAATAGTCCCTTCCATATCTCTCTGACGTTGTATTAAAACCGTAAACGGGTACTACAACGTACTAAAATATAGAAGATGTAGAAAGAAAACGATACGAAACTTGGATAGGAACACAAGAGGGGAGACCATGTTTTACAACATATCCTATGGCGCGGGAAGGATGTCATAATTAAATATTTTTGCCTAGGCAAAAATAGAATATTGCTTAGGCAAAAATATTTCAGCCTAGGCAATATTCGATTTATGCTTAGGCAAAATTATTTTTGCTTAGGCAGAAATATTTTTGCCTATGCAATACTATTTTTGGCTAGGCAATATTCTATTTTTGCCTAGGCAAAATTCGATTTCTGCCTAGGCAAAAATAATTTTGCCTAGGCAAAAATATTTAATTATGACATCCTTCCCGCGCCATAATATCCTACTGTACAGTACAGTATTTGTAATATAAAACTACAATACAGAATATATCGTCCTGTGTACATAGGAGACGGACGTTTTAATTATATTTAAGATATAAGATATAAGAGAGATTATTTTGTAAACGATTACTGCAATTTTATTTTACAGGCAAAACGTTATGTCCGGATACGTAAACGGTTCGGATCCGTAAATTATAAGCAAACAACTTGTTCCGGTATGAACCCTGAGGATTTTGAGAGTGCCTAATTATGACATTTTTCTAATTTCTGTAAAGGTTTGTTCTTTGACACCATGTGTCAATCTTATAACACCGTCCATCAGTTCAAACAGTTCGGGTTTCCTCTAGTTTAAACTCCAGTAGTTTGACATGTTTGCAGCCCGAGACATCTCATGATCTCTAGATGACAGATCTGTAGAATGTCAAAGTCACTCTGGAAATATCACCTTGATATCCCGCACAAGGCCTTTTGGGGTTTCCCTTTAGCCTAGTAGTATGACGCTTGTCTGGAGAGTGAAAGGTCGCTAGTTTGAAGCCCTTCACGGACAGGGTATTTTTCATTACTCCTTCCTGTTACACCACAGGTGCCCGACTCGTTTTATAAAATAATAACATATTGAGTACATATATGTACTCTATATGTTATTATTTTATAAAACGAGTCGGGGCACCTGTGGTTACACCTAGCCCGGATATCCCAAAAACTAAATGATATCCATATAAACATTGCATGGGTAGTACATAATAGCATTTGCATACAGATTAACATTTCTAATGTATAAGTCTGTTATATGATATAAGTTAACATCATGCAAATACATGAATTGCACTGTATGATTTAAGCCGATAATTTAACTAGTTGGCGATTGAATGTACGTTTGTAATTTCAGAAAGAGAAACACAAGATGGCTGATCTAACAGGGATTTACAATGAGAAGGAACTCCTTTTTGATTCAGAGCTTTTTATTAAGACAGAAATGTGTGATGGTAGGGATGCTTGTCGTGTCTGTGAATTAGAACCTAAAGATGGAGAACTTATCAAAGACAACATAACTGACCTTTCTGAGTTATCTCTGAAGATCGAACAAGATAGAATACAACAAGATTCAAAGATTGAATCAGATGATTCTACACCACGAGAAACATCAATAGATGATACAGCAGAGACGAGAGAATTATGTCACTTTTCTGTACCCAAGGCTTCTTTAAAAACTGAACTAGACTTCAGTATGCTATCTGAGTCTGATGTTGGGAGTGGACAATGTTATCATATACAACCGAAATTGTCTGTAGGGACTGAACCAGGTTACAGTATACAGCCTGAATCGTCTGTGGCTTACATTATACAACCAGTGTCGTTGGTGCCCTACACAGGCCTAGGAAATGATTCTTGTGTAGCTGGAGTTTCAGTAAAGATTGAGCCAGCAGACAACATGCAGAGTTATTACGTAGCTGGTATAGAACAAGGGGAGGGAACTACCCATGAATCTATTGTAGCCAAACCTGTTAAAAATGAACCATATGAAAACACACATAGAAAGATTTCTATAGTAAATCTTGATCCAGGGGAGGTAATTCTCAACGATTCTATTGTAGCAGATATTTATCCTTCTATTAGAAATCAGCCAGATGAAAGTACATATGTAGATATAGGACCAAGGGAGGAAACTCTCGGTGTATGTCTAGTAGCCGAGCCTTCTATCAAAATTGAAACAGATATGAACGACAGCTTACTTGAACAGCATTCTGAATCTCATGCAGGACCAAGGGAGGAAATTCAGGAAACCTACGATGAATCCAGTGAATTTGTGAATTCTTTAAAAAATGAAACAGATCTAATTGACAGCAGTGACAGCACACATACACAGGATTCCGGAGCTTATATAGATCCAGAGGAAGAAATGCCTTGAGGAATGTGCTGAAGCAGGGACTTCCGTAAAAATTGAACCAGAAGGTTTTAAACCTGGAGAAACTTCAATAGCCAAGCGGCCTGTTACTAGATGTGTGACCCTCATACTTCCAGATAACGGTAGGTTCTTCTATATATCATAACATATAAAATTGTAACGAGTGCATGACTTATAAAATTTAAATCACTGCCTCTGCTAGGTATCGAACTGCTAGGTATCGAACCCCGGACCTATGACTTATTAGTCTGATGCTCTACCAATTGAGCTAAAAAGATTATCTCTCAATGTAGCTAAGTGGTATATTTTAACAAGTATATTTACCAGGGATCCATTATAACCAAGGTAAATACTAGCTGCTCGGCTAGAGAGCTTCTATTTAACTCTCCACCGCTTGATCATGAGCATAAGAATGATACGTGTATGCCAGAGGTCCCATGTACAGTTCCTCACAACTGAAATAAATAGGATTTTCCTGACCTTTGTTACAAAATTAGTTCTAATGTCTTTTATTTGGTCGTTAAGGCACCCAACAAACCTATTATTGTGCATCATGTTTAAACTTGTTCCATGTTCTCGAGTTCATAATCTTTGTTATTTTCTCATCAATTAGAATAAAATAAGATGTGCCTATTTGTGAGATTTGGCTGTAAGGTGATATTACACAGTACAATATACTTCAGAATATTATTGTTATCAATATTTGTCAGATTTTTTTTAGATGGAACTACTCACAACTAGAAGAGTGTGTTAGCATTTTGGGTACAAACAAAATTTTTTAAATGAAGTTCAATTTCATTTTTTAATTGCAGCAAAACTTGGTTTGAACAGCTCCCCTGTCATCCCGGTACAGAAACATCACATGTGTAATATATGTGGGAAGTGGTTTTCTAAAGATAGAACTTTACAGAGACACCAGCAATTGTACAATAACAAACCGCACTGTAGGAATGTTAACTCATTAACATGTGGTGTTTGTAGTAAGGCCTTCAGCCAAAAGGAAGATTTAATATTACATATAAAAACACATGAAGATAAAGATTTGCAAAGGAGAAAGAAAGATAAAGATATACAAAGGAGAAAGAATTCAAACTGTCTTCACAAAACAGAAATCAAAAGAAAAACAAAGAACGCCTCACACAGGAAGAGTAAACGTAGTAAATGTGGCAAAAAAATACACGCGTGTGATTTCTGTGATAAAATATTCAAAACGGCAGTGGCAGTGAGGCAGCACCTCCAGGTCCACTCCAGTGACAAACCATATCAGTGTCCAGACTGTGGAAAATCGTTCAAGCGACAAAGTCATCTACAAACCCACTCAACCATTCATTCTGGAGAAAGACCGTATAAATGTAGTCTCTGTGATTGGTCGTTCACAGATCAGAGCGGCCTACGGAGACACCAGGTCATTCACACTGGTGAGAAACCGTTCAAGTGTGACGTCTGTGGAAAAAAGTTCAGTAGGATCGAGACTCTCCAGAAACATTCCGTCACACACATGGAAAAACAGTTCAACTGTGACACCTGTGGTAAAAGTTTTAATCGTTTGGTGACTTTACAGAAACATATAATAAAACATTCCCAGGATAATCCGTTTCAGTGTGATGTCTGTGGTAAAGGGTTTTCCGACAGGAGAGGAGTGAGAAGACATTCCTTGATCCACACCGGAGATGCTCAGTTTAAATGTGTACTGTGTAGTAGAGCATTTCTTCACTCATACCATCTCAGCCGACACATGAAAACCCACAAAAAAGATAAGGCCCGCCCGCACGAGTGTGATCATTGTGGCCAACGTTTCGTAAACAAAGCTGATGCAAAAAGACATGCAAAAAAAGCACACACCAAATAAAGGCTGGAAATATTGAAGATGATTTATTGAGATATATATATATATATGCAAATGGCATAACTGTTCCATCATAAAAGACTTTCCATATATATTCAACCAGTTGCCAACTACAACACAATTTTGTTATTTCAACCTGATATTAGCCAATATATTGTGACTGTGCATGCTGAAATGGAGGAATATGCTTGTTTCCCATGATATATCTCATTACATTCGATTATAATTTGAATTTCATAATCAATATTCTGGAGCTCAAATATCCAAAATAATATTCAAACTTTGTATGATATGTAAATCTATTTTGAATATTTACAATGAAAATAGACTTGTGATTGGCTGTGGGTTTACCAACCTTACTTGTGACGAGTACATGTATGTTGGTGGTTTAAGTAATGTGTAACGGATACAGGGCATCCAGTTGACCCTTCACTTTGAGCAATTTCAGAAGTCAAATCACCTTTTCTCAGAAATCTGAACGGTCAAAACATGTGTCAAATAGACATGTCCCTTCAAACCCAAGAGTCAGATCTCAATTTTGGGAGTCAAAAACATACTCTCAAGGGTCTACTGGATGCCCTGGGATATGGGAGTTCCCTGTGGGATCATTAGGTCTAGTAATACTTGGCAGGTCTGTGATTGGCTGTAGGTCTAGTAATACTGTACTTGGCAGGTCTGTGATTGGCTGTAGGTCTATAGTAATACTGTACTTGGCAGATCTGTGAATGGCTGTAGGCCTAGATCTAGTAATACTTGGCAGATCTGTGATTGGCTGTAGGTCTAGTAATACTTGACAGGTCTGTGATTGGCTGTAGCTATGTTTAGTAATACTTTGCAGATCTGTGATTGGCTGTAGGTCTAGTAATACTTGACAGATCTGTGATTGGCTGTAGGTCTAGTAATACTGTACTTGGCAGGTCTGTGATTGGCTGTAGGTCTGGTAATACTTGGCAGGTCTGTGATTGGTTGTAGGTCTAGTAATACTTGACAGATCTGTGATTGGCTCTAGGCCTAGGTCTAGTAATACTTGGCAGATCTGTGATTGGCTGTAGCTATGTTTAGTAATACTTTGCAGATCTGTGATTGGCTGTAGGTCTAGTAATACTTGACAGGTCTGTGATTGGCTGTAGGTCTAGTAATACTTGACAGGTCTGTGATTGGCTGTAGGTCTAGTAATTCTTGACAGATCTGTGATTGGCTGTAGGTTTAGAAATACTGTACTTGGCAGATCTGTGATTGGCTCTAGGTTTGATTTAGTAATACTTGGCAAATCTGTGAGCGGTTGTTGAATTGTTACGACTCAGAAAAGTATTATTGAAGCTAGTCTGGTTTGATTTCTAGTCAACTGAAGAAAATGTTTTACAATAACTTTTTTTTATGAGCATTAACTTTAGTTTCCATATATACAGAAGATGTATGAAAAATCAAGAGAAAATTGTACAAATGTATAAAATAATATTTACAGTACTTTTAAGGGCATGTCCATTTAAAAAACTAATCTCTTGTTCAGACTTAAATGATTTAGTTTTGCATGATTTTTAATTCATGTAATTCACACAGTTGACAAAATATATATCGCCTCGACTCCGGCGAATGAATTATCGACCGAGTATAACACATTGTTCATGGTTTATCTGCAAAACTTATGTAACTGTTTTATGTTCTGTGTCTGTATACTATGCCATTGTTTGTAATTTAATTGTCTTGATAAAGGGCATGTTGTCTCATTCAACAATTTACTTGTCTGTACTACTGTTATTATCAGGTGACCATTTATACTATATACATGTACAGAAAATATGAATATTTTTACAGTACCTTATTAAGGCATGTCCCTATTAAAAACTGTTCTGTTCATATTTTCAATCATTGCTCTGTACAGCAGTGTAAATATATTTGTACAGATATAATGGTCAGTATTGCATTCTTTTTAAATTATTGTACATTGTAGTTTCGAATTTTTAATTTGTTTAATTTGTGTATATTTCATATATAATTTATCATTAAGTTTAGTTCAATGAAAATTTACATGTATCATTCTTTTGTTTTTGTTTCAATTACAAATGTACTGTTATTTTTTGTTACATCGTATGCAAATTAAAGTCATGCACATAAAACCCAAAGCTTGAGCTATTTTGTTGTTCTCTGTTCTGTCATATCGATAGTTGTTTGCACAAAATTGTCCACTTTGACCCAAAATCTACTCCAGAATAAAACTTCATAGAAAAAAAACAAACGAAACACTGTCTATATATATTTATAGTGATAATATATTTGTTGACATATTATGGACAGTAATTCTTCCTATTCAGCATTAAGTTTTTTTTGTTTTTTTTTTTTCAGAATGTTTTTATTTTCCTTTTGACATAAAGCATGGTGACATCGCTAGACAAATATTCAAATATTTCTATGTACTAAGTTTTCTAAATGTTGAAATACATGTATGTTGGGAATTTGCCAAATACACTTCATATATCTGTGGAATAACTTATACACACAAGTAAGTTATGGGAATACAAACTCTTGGACAGAATTACAGAACTGTTTTTATTACATTTTTACCAGTGAAATATCAAAAATTATTCATTCTATAAAAGTGATATTTTTCACTAGTGAAGAATATCATATATGAAAAATATCACTTTTGCTGATTTGACCAATCAAATTAATGATTAGAAAATACCAAAATAATTGACCAATCAGAAAGCCCGACATATACATGTATGTCAGCACTCGTGTGGCTAATATTTTGATATTTTTCACGAGTGCTGCGCACTCGTGAAAAATATCAAAATATTAGCCCCACTCGTGAAATATATTTGGTATTACTGAAGACACTGTTAGATATCCTCTATATATTAGAGTAGGCTCTATGACAAATTGAGTGGACAACTTGCTACCATTCCACTCTTGTAAGTAGAGTTTCAACATCAGCTGTTATGAACCTTATGTAAATAGGATCCACTGTAATATCCCATGTCATGTACAATATATGTAATTCAACTCGGCCAGTGTTAGCATTACACGAACTAGTTATCCATTACAATCACGAAGCAAATGATTTAAGGAATTAACAATTTGGATTAAGCTACAATGTAACTGAGTTAGCCTGTTTACCGAATCATCATTAATTTGATTAGCTGGAAACTGTGCAAAGGGTTCAGTAATACTCAACATGTTGTTTTTGTTAAAATATAAACATTACCTGAGTTTATCTGGACAAAATTTGAGCATGACCTGTTTCAGTATAGGTTTAAGTTAACATTGATTTCTGTTTAGCCAACAATGAGAGTTAAAGTTATAAAGTTTAAAGACACAGTGATATATGCTATTGGAGATGTAGACAGTGTCCAGCCACTGTGACAATACTGAACAACATCCCTGTGGTATTTAGAAAGGAACATAATCATCCTTGTTCCTCAATAATGGAAAACAGCGATGTCGCGTGGAGACGGATCCTACATGTACCTATCCATGCGTTTGATGCAGAACCTGTGTAACAGAGACTTTGATGAAAAAAATTCCAACCTTCGGTAGTTGTAAATCATCATTATACGTACAGAAATCGGTCCAAAAAATGTGTTTGGAGAAAACCTCAGGCATGTGGTCTCGCCATCCGGTACAGAGAGGATGGCATTAAACAACATGTGTTCGTCATATACAGCCGTACTCTCTTTGGTTTTAACCGGACACAGTAGAAAAGAGAAGTAAGAGTAGATAATTTGAATTCACGTTAGAGACTCTTGTGGGTCAAAACAATAAGATCAAACCGAACCACCGGAATACAAATATTCAAATATATATAGACAGTAACCAGTATTGTCTATATGCGGGTATATATATATATATATCCTCCCATAATATCTCCACAGTGAAATTCTATCCTAGTTATGTCTACAATGATTTAAAGATTCTAGTTTTTAGTCTTTTTAGACATTCTTACCCAGCATTGCGCGTATGATTCCCTTACTTGACAGTGACATTCCTACTTCCCACAACGACGAAAATCTAACAACTTGCTATCAACATTATATTTTCTTGTAGATGCCCGATGACGGACACACAAGTATAACACCATTTGTAGTTAAGAATGAGGATATCGGATTAGACACACTTGGCTATTGAAGTTGCTATAACTCAGACCTGTCAGATATGCCTGTTGGTGAGTTAGGCATTATTGAGATTATATTTGGAACTATTTATTTCTGCTTCATTTTGCATTACATTAGTTATTTTAAGTCGACGGATTCAATTTGTTTTCACTTACCATGTCTCGCCCGGACGGCATGAACTGTTTTAGAATTATTTGTTGTACGGAGCGGATATTGTCTTTAAAACAGACGACGGTTAATCTTCTGGAACACCTGGTCCTAATTTCATATCATCTTTGCAAGGGTTCCCATATTAATTTTCCTTTTCATCGATTCTGAATTTGACATATACATGTATATATTTGATTTGTTTTTATTCATATTTGATGAACACGAATGCTGTTTTTACGAAAATGCCGAGGCATCTCCCTTTTACTATACCTTAAAACAAGTGATAGACGGAAATATATCAGTTAAGGCAATCTTTCGAGGTGACACGATAGCTCAGGCGGTAAGAGCGCAGCCCACGGAATTACAGGCCAAGATCCGGGTTGCCTGGTTCCACGCCCCAACCCGTGTCGATTTGTGCTTCCCGGGAAGCTGAGACCGGTCTGTACTGTGGCTGTGTTTGGGCAAGACTGCACTCGATGACATGTGACGGGCCTGTCACAACTACTTCAAGAGGACCATCCCTCAAAATGACCGGGCCTGTCGCAACTACTACAAGAGGACCGCGTCTCAAAATGGCCATGGATGTTCGAGGGACGATACGCCCAGAAAACAAACAAACAAGCCAACACACTGTTATGTACATGAAACCAAAGATGTGTGGTAGTTTTGCTTGTATACATCCGATACCTCTCATGGTAACTATTTGTCATAGAAACCGTTTTGTTTTGAAAAACATTTATCATTGTTAAATTGGAACTTAAGATATATATCGTTCCCATGGTTACAGTTTAATCGCGGATGATTTCGTATTATTTAATTAACTTGAGTTGTCTTTTGTACAATCCTTGTGGATCCGACTTCTCGATTACATCCAGTATCTAGCGTTGAGGAAGTCTGTTAACGAATCGCCGACGGTTTAAACTGAGAGAGTTGTGTTGAATGTAGAAAATGACCCTAATGCTTATCTAAAAGATCCTTGTGCTACATATATACTTATCACCGAATAGACGCAGAAGTGTGTCCGTCACCACAGGTATGTCTGTATTATATATCTGTAGCCATAAAGGATTTCAAATGCTTACTTTTGATGACATTTGGGGTTTTAGAGACTCTGATATTTCACCTATAATATGATCTACTAGACGGTAAATTTACTATGACGTTTCTGACCTTGAGGGTTGGCTCGAATAATCTAGTTCCAAGATTTTGTTTTGTTTTTGTTTGTTTTTTATGACATATCTGCCAGTGACGAAGGCTTGGGCTGCCGAGGAGAAATCGCTATGAAGAATCTTATCCTCTTGTTGGTGGCCTTGTTTTGTCTGTACCGTAAGTAAAATAAGAATAAAAGTAAAAATAGGTTTAAAAAACAATAACAGTATTGTCGTTGTTGATGTTGTCATTTTCGTCGTCCCGACACCATGACGTTGTTGATGTTTTTGCTGTTGTCGATGTTCGTCGTCGTCTTCGTCACGACACCACGACGGTGATGATGTTGATGATGTTATTGTTGTCGTCGATGTCGATATCGCCGTCACGACACCATGACGTTCGATATCGCCGTCGTCTTCGTCACGATACCACGACGGTGATGATAAGTATGTATTTAGTGACCGACAGGCTTGACTGATTCGATAACTTTTATAAGGGGTGTTCACCGAAGCCATTACCTTTCCAGTCCCCGGTGAAATCCTATGATGCCTTCCTACGGAAACCCACGGACATTTATGGAATGTCCGTGGGGAAGATGGGATGTCAAGGGATTTCTTTACTTAGGAACGTTGATGAATTTGGGTCAGAACATCATATGTCCCTTTCAAAATTTATTTAGGGCTGTTCCACATTGTATGTAACTTTTTCCTTATTTTTTTTCTTGATATTTCTAGCTGTCATTTGGTATCTGTGACATTATGGGATTTTCTGTTGTCGCGTGTTTGTACAAAAATATATTCCTTGAAATTATGAAACGAACTACCGCTTTCGTTATGTATACCATGGCTATTTTACTTTCCATAATAGAGTCTGGGGACTTGTTACCAAGAAGAGAAGCAGAAAACAGCTTCAATTTTGAACTGACTGATGTTGAACACGACATATTCACGAGCATGCGTAGTAGACGTCAGACTACCACTTGCGCCGGGAAGCCATGCCAATCTCCATTTTGTCACTGCGAGCATAACGAAACGTGTTACTGCTTTTTTGACGAAAATAAATAAGGATGTGATTATCAAGTAAAAGACAACTGTAAATCACAGCCATGTTGTTGTTGTGTGTTGGCTATTTGCTTTTTTTCTTTGTTATTTACTCAACAAATGTATAATTGTAGGATTGTCATATTCTATCAAAATCAACCCGTGTTTAACGTCCTCACAACTCTCAGAGTCATATATGGACGGGTGTTAAGGTGAAACCTGAAACACATAATGTCAGCTGTGAGGAAAGAAAGAGAAGATTGAATATATCCAGTGTTACCATGGAGACAGACGATCTATTTTGATGTCATATAATGTCAGAGCAGTCAGGAAAGAAAGGGAAGATTCAATCTATATCTAGTGTTACCATGGAGACAGACGATCTATTTTGACGGAAGAAGTTTTAGTCGCCTCCTACGACCCAATATGCAGTGAGTTATAACGGGCCTTCTTTATCTACATGAGCGGCTATGATAATATGCTGTCAGACTTTTCAAGTAACTCCAATACAACTTCTAACACACAGTTTTTTCTAAATGAGGAAATTCAGAATGTGATATTGTTACTACCATTCTCCTAATTCCAATATTGCCGATAGCTTCCATGATAACTTTCAATCATTTTCACTTTTGGCCTTAAGTTTAACGTTCGCCCTTGTGAGGAAGGCTTTTGGTTGTCCCCTGAGCCCCACTCGATTTGCAATCTTCTCAGAAGGGAAGCTTTCTAAGAAGATCGCATTCCGATATATGTAAATCGAGTAAACCGAGAGAATATACCCCAAAATAAACAAATTTTCAAGTTTTCTCAAACACTTTGACACAAACACGTGCATATATGTGTCATAAATCCTTCTCTAGTGAAACTCGTCACTCGCACACTTAAGATATGGTCGCCGCCATCTTGGAAGATAAATCTTCAAGCTTCGAGACGGAAGAGGTAGAAAATCTTCCAGAAGCAGAGGAGCTACAAATCGAGTGACCGGAAGATATATTCTAGAAGGAGAAGAGTGCAAATCGAGTGGGGCTCTGGCCCGGACATGCCACATCTATGAAAATGGAAGTTTCCCTACAGTATTTGAGTTGGATGACTGGTTCGCCCGCTGTCTGTATGTTACCAAGGCGGGTGTTCTGTTCGAAGTATACTTCAGTGAGGTAACACTATAAGGTATGCATCAGTTTCGCACTATCACATGGAGACAATCATACTGCAGCCTCCAAAAATACACAAACACCTCACCTATGTATCTCGCATACAGGAGAGACGGGAGTCCTGATGGGTGCCTTCGGCAGTATGCTTCAGTGAGATAGCACTATAAATCGACAAAAGTTCCGGCCTATCACAAGGAGACAAACATACTGCAGCCTCCCAAAATACACAAACACCTCACCTATGTATCTCGCATACAGGAGAGACCGTCCTTAAATGACCACAGCTGTTGATATCATGATATGACGTTTAACAGTACTAAACCAAACCAATCGCACTGATTGCGCGTCTGTTGTACAATCCAATAGATAATTTTACTGTTTGGGAGCTAGGTTGTATACCAATTTCCTTCCGCTATATGTTATAATGTATCAAAATTCTATAAATTAATAGACCATAGAGGTTAATGTATACACCGTTCTATATTATCTTTAGGTCCATTTGGATTTACCATGATTCACTTCCATACTGATGACCTTAATACGACTGACGAGTTACAGAAGATAAAACAGCTCTATGGTAAGTTTTATATTCATTATTTTGTATATATACTTTATTATTCAATCGAAATTTAAAGATACTACAATACTACATCTCCGACAAGGAGTAATTATGAATGATTGTAAACAATTAGATGTTATGTTTATACAAAAACTAAGTGCTTGATACGTTGCGCTACTACCACCCTTCTTATCTAACAAGAGGCCCAGAGGGCCTGTATCGCTCACCTGGTTTCATGAGATATGAAACAAGAATGATGCTTAAGTATATTTGTCGCTGGTATTGCTATGTCAATATATCATAAGCATTTTATATGGGTACATGTACATTGGTTTTATTTTAATACTAAAAATGCCAAAAAGTGCATTAATCCATGAAATGAAATTGATTTTGGTGCGACCCCATAGGGATGCTACCACACAAATGTGAGTGATATCCATTGCTTAGTTTCAGAGAAGAACTTGTTTAGACCAATTGACCCCTTTTGACCCTGCCCTCTGGGGGGTCAGCTCCTTCCTTTATGCAATTTTGAATCCCTACCCCAATAGGATGCTTCCAGTCAAAATATTGCTAAGCTTCAGAGAATAAGTTGTTTAAATCAATTTAGCCAAATTGACCCCATTTGGCCCCACCCCTCAGCCCCCATTTTTACAATATTGAATCCCTACCCCATAACCATGCTACCATACAAATGTGAGAAATATCCATTGCTTAGTTTCAGAGAAGAAGTTGTTTAAACAAATTGACCACATTTGGCCCCGTAACTCATCATTTGTACAATTTTGAATCCCCACCCCATAGGGATGCTACCAGGCAAATATGAGCGATATCCATTGCTTAGTTTCAGAGCAGAAGTTTATATCAATTCTGCAAAACTGACCCCTTTTGGCCCCGCCCCTCAGCTCCCAGGGGGGTCGGCCCCGTCATTTGTACAATTTCAAATTCCTACCCCAAGGTTATGCTACCAGTAAAATATGGGAGATATCCATTGCTTGGTTCCAGAGAAGAAGTCAATTACATGTATATGAATATAGCCCAATTGACCACATTTGGCCCCGCCCCTCAGGCCCCATCATTTGTACAATTTTGAATCCCCACCCCATAGTGATGCTACCAGGCAAATATGAGCAACAGCCATTGCTCGGTTTCAGAGAAGAAGTCGTTTATATCAATATAGCCGGATTGACCACATTTGGCCCCGTCCCTCAGGCCCCTTGGGGGTCAGCCCCATCATTTGTACAATTTTGAATCCCCACCCCATAGTGATGCTATCATGCAAATATGAGCGATAGCCATTGCTTGGTTTCAGAGATGTCGTTTATATCAATAGCGCCAAATTGACCCCTTTTGGCCCCGCCCCAGAGGCCCCCAGGGGGTCAGCCCCATCATTTGTACAATTTTGTGTCCTCTACCCATAGGGATGCTTCTGACAAAATTCGTTCAAATTCCGATCAGTTGTTATGAAGAAGTCAAATAAGTCAAATAAGTCAATTGTTGACGGACGGACGGACGGACGGACACCACGGTATGGCATAAGTTCACCTTGGTCCTTCGGACCAGGTGAGCTAAAAAGTAAAGTGGATGAATAAATAATTGCAAACCTAAGAATTTTATCTCGCTGCACCTCCATATGTGATAATACAAGGGGGTTTATTAGACCACCGTTATTTTATTTATCATTTGTTGGTGATAACTGTATTTTGGGTGTCAGTTTATGCATTTTTAGAGGCAGTGTAGACGCTGTCTCGCGAGGTAGCATTTTCAACGCGATATTCATATGTGTTCCTCGTAGGTTGTTGTGTATAATCAGACACACATTCATAAACAACAAAAACAAACCAATGAAGACAATCTTTCGTTTATTCAGATGTAAAGTACAGTTAATTTTAGGATAAGATTAAACTACGTATTCTGGTGTAGTCGTTATACCGAGTCACATGATGAGGAAAACACCCTACACTCCCTCCTACCCAAAATGGGATGTTCCTTCTCCTACTGTCAGAAGAACCCATTTCCATTCCTGAGGTTGAGACATGTATTGACGACATGGTATAACATGCAATACCAATTGAATATTGCAGTATATTTCGGAAAATGATAAATAAATATAAAATGATTCACACAGTCTCCCAATAAATAATGGAGTTATTCCCCCTCATTTCCTCTCTTGGTTTACTCGTCATACAACCATTTTCTAAGCGACAGCGAAAAGTCTTGAGCAAAATTTCAATTGCACAACGCGTATTATATCCAGGACAGGAAGTTATCAAAGATCAAAGTAATTATGGCACTCTACAAGTTGATGTCTTATTGAATAAACTTCAAATTTAAATTTAGCGTATCTGGCCCCAGTTTCATTATATAATATACCATTTTTCATAGGAAGACATAACAGATTTTAAGGAAAGTTCCACAACTAAGATTTTTTCCGTTAAATCCAATGCAAATGCACTCCTATGATATGGAAAATTTAAAGTTAATGAATTTCCTAAAGTAAGGAACGTTTAAATTCATATATGGTACGAAAGAGTTCAGACAAAGTAAATTATTCAATCGTGTTGCATACAAACAAAGTTAGTCACGTGACCATTGCGGAAATAGAATATGTATTTTTACAGCAGAGAGTCTATTTACATTTTCTGATTTCATGTCGAAATTGAAAATGACGCCTTCCTGTCCTGGATCAGAAAATTCTGCACCATCATTAACAAAGTACATTGAACTCTGGTGTTACAACAATGCTTTCCAGCCAACACCCTCCAACAACCTTTTAATATAAACGAGTCAGAAAGTTAAAAAAAAGAAGATTGACCTTGACCTGGCTAAAGGTCAATTCCAGTACTGAATTAGGTCAATGATCAAACTTCAATAAACATGACAGTCACATTTCAAATCTGACATGTCAAACTCAAAAATCAGGTAAGAAGTCAAAATTGAAAGTTGACGAACATTTCTATAAATCATCTGACATTTCCATCTGCCCTACTAACACTTGAACTAAGAATACACGCACGCACACACGTCTAATTTTAGCCTCTGAATTTTCTCAGAGATGAACATCAATCGTCAATCAAAGCAGACAGGCAAGTTAGGAAGCACGCAGTTATCTCCCATTAAAACATCCGGGCACATCAGTTATACACACGTGTTTGATGCTGCCTATTTGAATATATTATAGACAGCTACATCTAACTCCGTTAAACTGAAGTAAAGTACATCGCTTATTACTAGAAACAGAAATTTATCATGCCGATTTTACAGGAATTAAATTTTTATTTCTTAAATTTTTATTTCTTTAATTTTTATTTCTTTAATTCTAATTGAGTTGAGCCATTGACTTAAAAGTTGAAGTTTAGAAATTCAGCTCGTTAGAGTGGTCAATATACTAGTGGAATACATAATTGATGAAGCTGGTATATCTGTCAAGGGGAGGTAACTTCGTGTTTACATTCTGTCAATGCTTGTTTCCTAACATCTGACATACATCAATGTAATATAAATACAACACATCTATATACATTCGTTATATGGCTAACTACTACTTTATTAAGTAACTATAGCGGGCAAGGAATCAGCTCCATCTCTGAATACTAAACAATCATCAGGATTAACATCAACAGGTGCTCGGTTGTCCGCCTCAATATTAATATACGTATAGACCACCTTAAAACGTATAATAACGTGATGTTTTACTTCGGGGTCTCAGAATCTACCGAATCTTTGAAACTCACTTTGTATGTAAAATACACAAATAATATCTAATCTCTTTACTCACTCAAATACTGTTATCTTTAAAAAAAGTTTCAAATATTTGAATCTTGCTTAATTCCATTTCAATAATAAAGTTCAATTTTTATTCAATAAATTTTCAATAAATTTTCTGTTATATTAAATATTTGTATCCAGTAATAAAAAAAAATTCTATCTCGAGTAATCAATGTGTCCAGAATCTACTACCTTGCTTATGTATAACACTTGGTAGTGTGTCGTGTGACAGATCTGGAGTTTCACATTTTTATCTTTAATATCCGAGATGCCAATAAATTGGTGGGTAGGTTTCCTACTGTTTTTATACTCTTTAACTAGATTTTAAGTTTAAGGCAACCGGTTCCCTCGGAATGAAGTTTACTGAAAGACCGAAAATCACGTGATGATTGTAATCCATGCATATTACAGTTGTATGTAAAAGTGATTTTAACAAATATTCGTTTACTGATGATAAAATCCATGAGATTGTAACACTTTCAGCATATGATTCATTTTACACGAAGAAAACAAAGATTGTCAGTAGATAATTTATAAAATGAGCAAGGGTGGTGTTCCTATAATTTACCTGAACATAATCAAAGGAATTAAACCAGTGTATATAATACTGATAGCTCAACTGTCGTTAAAATGTCATTCATTGTTTTATTAGTAATTGCAATTGAGTTACAAAAAAAAAATTCTGATACTTCAGTCGCTTTAAACAATGAAATACATTTTCCAAGTTCAAAGTTTTCAGTTGATATCGTAAATTTGAGATTGACGTTTCGTGTTTCTTTGCTTGATGTTAGAACATACAACACAAAATCATTTTACATTTAGGAAACGCAGTATTAATCTTTTATGAATTTCCTTTAAATATTTCAAGTGAATCGGGATAGGAAACACCAGTCCCTAAAATGAATTAATACCCTGTAACATACACAAGAATGAATAAATCTGATAATTCATCAGCTCCTGACTGACCTAAACAAAATAATCCTGCCACCCCTCATTCTTATCCATGTACCGTTGCACCGTTCTACACAGGCTAGAAATAAGGGATGTCGGGTTCAATAAATAAATCAATAAGCATTATTAAACGCCATCTGGTGTTATCCAGTATCAGAAATGCCAAAGTGAGACAATCCCCCGATGAAAACAAAGGAGGTAACTATACCCCTAAATGAACAATAAGGAGCTTACTTAATCTCCAATGATAACAGAGGACGCCTACTCGATAGTAAAAGTTACAAATATGATTAAAAAATACACAAAACTCAATGTATTGCATTTGAATGAGTATTATCAGTGAAACTGACAATTTTACCAATATTCCTGAAAGAACAAAAGAAAACTATATCTAATTATACCTATGTCGGAGGGGGTTAAAATTATAAATAATGAATTGAGATCATCATTTTCTATATTGTTTTGTTTGTTCTGGGAGGAAAACGTTGTTTTAATGAATAATCAAAATTGTTAGATAGTTCAGGAGCAAAAGCTGTGAAATGACAGCATATTGCCAGACTTCTGTCTATTGGAAGTTCCTGAACAATGTTCTGATGATTTAATTCCGTTAAATGTTGGATTTCAAATAAATGAAATAAAAACATTTGAATTAATGAGACAGGTAAATAAACAACTATATTCCTCTCAATCAAATATAATATACAAAAAAAGGTATTAACTAGTACAATTGTCATCAACATTCTCATGATGATTTTACTAACCACATCATGACAAATCGCATATAGCATTAACAAGTGTTTTGATATATATATATATATCACATGGTAATAACGAGACACACAACCTTGTTTACACTGCCTGGGACAAAGCATTGACTCCAACAGGAAGAGCATTTACGCTCGGGTTTTCTTCATTATTGCATCACGACTCATATGTTTTACTACATCACATACAACTGCTCTCCGCTACAAATCACTGCTGTACAACTGTATTTATTGCTATATGACCTTCCATAGGATTGTAGTGTACATGCCTATACTCGATGATTGTAACATATCTCAATACTACACACTTTCGGTACCGACATTATCTCGTAAATTGCTCATCAAAATGTTTTCATTGTTGCAAGTCCCAAGCAGTGACTTAATATATAATATATAATTACCACACGTTCAAACAGACAACCCAAAAACATGTACACACTTCCGACGATCAGGGGCGATAACCCTACATACTCGTTCCAATTTGCATAAGTTTGCATCAAAAGCAATCCTACAAAATGTGATGAGTCATTTC
Organism: Pecten maximus; assembly: GCF_902652985.1. Lineage (NCBI taxonomy): Eukaryota > Metazoa > Mollusca > Bivalvia > Pectinida > Pectinidae > Pecten > Pecten maximus. Next base: position 26,275,312 of record NC_047031.1, on the reverse strand, counting down.
ATCACGTCTCTGGTGATATCTGAAGCGAATCCCTACACAACTCCTAATAGGACCAATCATTCTAGATTCACTTATAATAGTAAAATGTGAATGTCTTCTGACTGCATGAATTTGAAAATTCATGAAAATTAGGAAGAAAAGTAATAATCATGACCAGGTGTGTATGAATATCCATGACCAAGAAATATTAATATCCATGATTTCAAAGACATTCTGTAGAGAAAAGCCTCAAATACCAAAATTGACGTCACAGAACTGCTTATCATAATTTGAAATTACATTGCATCAAAAATGGGGAAATGACCAAAAACATAAAAATGTGATCGTATGATAACAGTATACCGATTAATTAGAGAAAAACGGTAAGACATTAATCAACTAAGCACTGTTGTAAGGGCAACTCTTCGTACAATGTATAAGGTGTCATCATGGTAACTTTTCACGCACTGTACAATGTTACCATGGCAACCTTCATATTCTGTGCAGTGTCACCATGGCAACTTCAAACAATGTATTGTTACTATGGCAACCTTTGTACGGTGTAGTAGCGCCATGGTAATCATCATATCATATGCACAGTTTTACCATGTCAACCTTCATACGTTGTATAGAGTGTAACCAAGGCAACACTTTATACACTGTATGGAGTACCTAAACACCCTGGAATGTTACACAATATATATAACAATTTACACGGAGAAAATTATCGTTGATGCATTTAATCTTATCTTCATCTCGAAGAATAAACATACACTGAATGGTACAGACATGGGGCTCTTCGTGTGATTATTAGAGTTGTTTCCCTGAATGCAAATATGGGCAGAGCAATATATCTGAACAAATTTTATATAAAAACCAAAGCCTTAGAAAAATGTGCATATGTTATCGATCTACATCTGCTCAAGATACCCAATATAACTAGTGGGGAATATTAATGAAATGGCGAAAACGTAAAATGAATGCTTTGGATTTACGTTGCCTTGTCACTGTTTTTCGATTTGACCAATCTGAATTAAAATGAATCAACTCTATCTCTATAATGAATATTTACACCTAATTGTTAATATAAACCGTCAATATCTAGTGTTGCTTAGCAACCATAGTTATTCAATAACAATCGGTTTGAATAATTACGTTGATCTGATGGAAATGTTGTTCTTTATAAATTTCATTGGTCCACAATATGTTTAAAATTTAATCTGCAAAACACAATAACGGTCATGGTAAAAATATCACAATATCCGATATAGTAGATAACAACTTCGTGTTCACCTGGTTTGTGAATATTTCACAAAGTCACGGGTGATTTAGAATTATGTACTCCTTTAATATTTGTCATTCCATTACATCATTAATAATCATCAAACAAATTGATAAGTTAATTTAAGCTCAAAAATTGCAGAATTATAACAATGAATAAGTTTAAAAATCAAAAACTGACTACACCAAAGGTTCAATAATTAAAAGTGATAAATATTTAACAGCTTGTAGGTTTTATCATCTAATAAATCCTGTCAAAATGTTTCCATTCATTTAGTAATAAATTAGTAACAATATGTAGTTTTAGATATCTTTCAAACCATTTTAAATTATTTGTACATTTTATGATTTAAGAAACAATATATCGCATTAGATGTCTTTTAAGTTCTATGATACAAACTTAAGATCATTTTCAATTCAGTGATAAATAAATCAATTTTATTTTGATTTTTTAATCATTTCTTTGTCTTTACGGACTATACTGTTATAACTCGATTCTCCCTACAAACACCGGATACCCTGTTGTCAGGTTGTGTTGCATAATGTAATAAATATATTGTTCTCCGACTACTATTTCCATTTGGAATAGAAAATTGTGATAAAGAATGTAGAAAAGTTGGAAATGTTAATTTGTTATAAAATTGTAATGTACAAATGTTAGTTTGTTTATGAAATGTACAAAGGCAAATAAGATTGACATTTATTGCACAGCGAGATTGTAAGATACAAGAAAGTTTCAAACTGGCACTGATCAAAAAGCATCAACAAAAACTGCACATCATTTAAAGATGAATATAAATATTTTGATCTTCAGTTGTAAAATTTGTCCTTGGAGTGAAAGAAGACTGCATACCTACGAGGTGATTTCCAAAGCGACTTCCCACTATGGCGAAACTGTGTTGTGACACTATTGCATCAAACTTAACTTACAAACATTTTGCCAGAAAATGTTTCATTCGTTGTACTGTTCCATTTCACTAACAGATAAAGTAAGTGTAGAAGCATATCAACTATGTAGCTATTCAGCTTCCCAAAAGTTTGTTTTAAAAGACAATTCCATGTTATCAATGGACATCATGTTCTGACCGTCCTTATTCTATAAAGATTTCGACAAGAACATTTATTCATTTAAAAGTGTAAAGTGCAAAATTGCAATATTATTTTTCATATGACAAATAATGTTAATTGAATTTTATATTATAGGTAACATTTCTCAAAAAAAATTGTTTAAATAGTTTTAGAAAATTTATAGAAAAAAAATTATATTCAAACAATTTAGGTATTTATGCAAATTAACGATGTTGAAACCTTAACTAACACGTAACAGGCTTTGATCAGGTATATAAACTTAGAGGGGCTATTTGTCTTTCCGTTGGAAACTATTCTAAAACATAATGCAATTTTCTACTTCAAAGATGCAAAATGTTTCCACAACCATTTCACTGTATATAAGTTGTGCTTCCGGTATTCAAGTATGTACATAAACCGGTGATAGCATACCTATTGTGTGCATTTTAGTGCATGGTAATGCCAAATAAGGTCATAGGTCAAAGGTTAACTTATACAACCAATCAATGGTGTTCGTGTATTTATATAGTAACAAAGTTGGTTTCCCAATTTATTTGCACAACGCTGTGTTTGTATACAATTTGAACACATTACGTTAAAAAGGCCTTTATTCGTATTCGTTAAAATGTGGATATGCCCTGCACCGCAGATATGTCAAGATTTTATTGGACGGAAAAGAGCCAATGGGAAACGCTAACATAGATATGAAATTTTACAAAATCACATTTTTTTTTTACATTTTATGTATAAAGACAAAAAAATGTCAACCATCTTGAAACTACAATTTCCCTACTGTAAAATGGAACGATCCAGTTTTCTTTCTTTACATGTTCAAACTGGATGGTTCCACCTACCTAAAACAGGAATGCAGGATAAACAAGATGGAAAACTACATTCATTATTATGAAAACACATCAACATGAGAAAAATTGCATTTCAATATTTTCTTATTTTACAAAATACACCATTTGATACATATTAAATATCAACACATGTACAATATACAATATTATAAACATCACACTGTTGAAAAGGATTGTAGTCTGTAGCTCTAACGTAGTATTGTACAATAACATGCATAAAGTTTTTTTTATTAATACCACCAGGCGCACTACTGCATAATACACGACTCATTATAATTACATATACTACTTATACTAGTCCCTAACTAACGAATACTTCATCAGGTCAGTTACTATGGTAACCTCAACTGACAGCAATATTTATAAAAAAGAACAAATAATAAAAAAAACATTAAAGAGACAAAACAACAAATTCCAGGCTGGCAACAAGACTTTTGGTATCCATGGCAACGCCATGGGATCCATGAGCAGACAACAAGTGAATAACCAAATCGTGTATAGTTAATGGTAACCATGGAGACATCCGTAGGAACTATTTTCTTAGAAGGCAGAATTTGGAGAAATCGGAGAACCTAAAACCTCGTTCTGTCCCTGAAAAGTAAAACACCGATATAAACATAAGTTATCGTATCAGTTTAGTTACTTCATCATAACATCAATCATTCCACCTGTTGGTCTGGCTCTAGAGTAACAAAAGGGTTGAACATGAAGAACATGATTAAAATATCCGGGAATAAGCAATCACTTCAAAAAGTACTTTTAAAATTACCTATTTACTTTATTTAGTGGGCAAATCCCTGAAAATATATTACCTATTACTATGAAAACATTGGAGACAAATTCAACTTATTGAACTAAAACAAACTTTTGGATTGTTATAGACTTCACTGACAGTATCTGTCTCCATTACACACAGATTAACAAGACATTAAGTAGTCAGTTCCTTAGTGATTTGAAAATTTCTTAATCGGAGAAAAAATGCAAAAATAAACTACATGCAAAAAATTACAGGACCTACATGTAGTATAAGGTATGGATAACTGAACTCCATGTTCAAACCAATGTTATTCATTCGCACCACACGAGAGACTAGAATGACAAATAAAACAAGAAACTACAACTTAGCGTTGATTACGTTATACTTATTTAGGTGGACAAATGCAAATCTACTGGCTGTGCTTACCCATCCACCAATCAAAATACGTCATGCAGTGATCACGTGATTTTTAAATATGTGAGGTCCATTTGGGGAACTGTATAAAGGTTGCACAACTAAAACTTCTAATGCATTCTACTGGTAAAGGAATTATATTGAACTGAAACAAGGGAACAGGCTAAGAGAATGCTTTAATTGTGATTTAAATGTCTTTTTTCTCTATGAATTTTGAATTAAACAAATAATTCATTTATTACTGTTTTAATCCTGCCTTAATTTTTAAAGAATATTTTTATATGAACAGATGGAACTGATGATTTCTTACATTTATCAAAATGTGTTTAATGAAGTACTACTCAATACATTGTATAACTTAAATGGGAATACAAACATACACAAAACCCAAAAGAGTAAAGTTTAAATGGTATATACATATGTGAATACAGATAAGAATAGATGCACAGATTTCAAAGATGTTCAAGCTTAAAAGACTTTAATAGGAATAACAGGGGGATTAAATTCACCTGACATACCTGTGATCAAAATAGGATCGTCCCATTTATAAGGAACAGTCTAATGTAGGCCACTGGGATGTCAGGTTAATTATGCTCAGAAAAAAATGCAACAAAAAATGAAGGAACTGCAGTAATTTTAGAATGGTGGCTAATGAGATATATGTTTGTCCTACATCTAAATAATTATAAAAATCTGTACCTACACCCCGAATGGTACCTCAGCAAAAATATCTATGAATTTGCAACAGCCAAACATTTCGCTTAAGTACTCAAATTATTCTTACTTGAATTTTTGATTGGATGTTGCCATAGCAACATTTAAAGTCCACTCACCACGACCTCCCCCATCCTATTTTTTGCATATTCTATACGAATTCCTCCACGGTCTGACGATAACAGTACAAAACCTTGTAGTCTGCTCTTGGCCTCCAAAGCTTGTCTAACATCCTGATAATGGAGAAAGGTCAAGTGTCAGAGGTCATGGACCCAAAGGTTAATGGAACAACATCACTGAATGTAGAAAGGATCAGGAGACCGGCGACCAAATGTCGATCGAAAAATATATTGATGTCAAAAACTCACAGACCCTCAAATTACTGAAGGTTAGGATTTGTCGGTTGGGGAACATCATCCCAACAGCAAGGAAAGGTCAAAAGTCAAAGGTCATTAAACTGAATCCAAGTAAGGGATCATATCAACCAAGGTTAATGATGTACATATCCTGTCAGGTTAATTAGGGGAAGGTAGAGGTCTTTTCCCCATTCTAATTTCCTGTCTAATGTCAAGCCCTAAATGTGCTCAATTCGCAATCAGCGTTTTAGAAAAGAATTGTGACAGTCAGAATTTTTTTGACGCAATACAGTGATCATGTTGTCAAGCAAGGCAAGTGTGCATATCAACCCAAATATCAGTAATGGAATGTCTTATTTCTAGGTGTTGGACCATTCCATGAGCAGCTGAAGGGGTGATAAGAGTTGATACAGTGCTGGGAAGTAAAACAAGAAGTGAAATATGCATCAGCTACATCATTAATCAAAGGAGGACAACTCTAACATGATGCTGTGCACAGGTATAAAACAATACAATGCTGTAAAGAAAATACAAAGTGTAAAGTTATTGACATTCTATGGGTATGACCGTATGCAGATGAATGTTAATTGACCCAATTCTCTACAGTATTGACCTGGTTCAACTTCATCAAGCTTTGGCAAACATTTTCAGAAATACAAATATCATTATAAATCAGCCTTTCCCCTTACCCGTGTTTAAGTACCATCAGAGCAATTTAATTTCCAAATATTTAGGTTTTCTTTATTTACATTCCCACCTTAAATCATTAGATAATATCGTACAAATGATACGTCATAATTTGTTCTTCATCTCAGACAGAAGAATTATAATATATTATAATCCAGTGTTCTTAACTGTCGCCAAAACTGTCGACTTAGTAACCATGGTAACATCAATGTACCACAAAATTATTATATTCATTCACCATGACAAAAAATGAAATGGATAAACAATGAAAACAAGACATTTCATAGAAAGATGAACACAAGTATTTGCTACATACAGTCAGTACATATACAGCGTACGAAGACCTGATCATTGGGTTATTGTCCAATATTTCACAAATTGTATTTAATTGATCAAAATTTATGTGTTAACACCCTGAGTTTATGACAAAATGAAAAATGTATATTGTTTTAATGTCTAAATCAGTATTCAGGACGAGTAACCTACCTGACTTTAAAATTGTATTTAATTGATCAAAGTTTATGTGTTAATTAGCACCCTGAGTTTATGACAAGATAAATAATGTATATTGTTTTAATGTATAAATCAATATTTAGGACGAGTCAACTACCTGATATGCATCTTACACAGTGATGACATGTTAATCTGTAACTTTTAAATTACAGTATAATTCTAATCAAAGTACATGTACCCTAGGTATTTTTTCTGTAATGGCCTCATACAGAGACGATTTATACTGTTATCAAAATTAAAAGGCAAAAACATGATTAACAGATCAGGTCACTAAAAAATTTCTTCCTAGATGAAAGAATGGAATTGTTGGTTGAATTTCCTAGAACGTGCTAGAAATCCATTATCTGATCTGACATACCATACGGCACACACAAGTCAGATCATCTAACACAAAGCAATCAGGATGCCATCTCTAAACAAACGGAAATATTGATGATGTCTGACCTTTGACCTCTCGATTAGGCCCACCACGGATCGGCCCAATACCAATTAAGAATGAATTATTAACACCGCAGAAAACAAACGATGCCGTAACTTTTCCCGCGTTCTCCAGGAGGTCCAGAAAGGATAGAGTCTTAACTGCGTTTGCCTGGGATGTCAGTTGATTTGCTACAGAAACACAGTTAGAGCTTGTACCTAGCTTCTAAGTGACCATGATTATCATAGTAAACATAGGTCAATATGACGTTTTATGACTTGCTTGAAGGTTGAAACTGACATTACATCGTCTATAAAATACCTTTTTTTTCTGGAAATTGAACTGAACTAAATATGTTCATTAAAATTGACATGGTGTTTGAATCCTCTCACATCATTCTCTCGACATCAGCTTAATTAAACATCAATAACAGATTTTAGAAGAATTGATCAGAACTAGAACTTAATGATCTCTTAGGCCTTATAAATGAATAATGCGAAGTATTGAAACACCTTACACGGCTACTGAAACCACTTGCTAACATATCCCATGAAATTCTGGTAGAATACTGCTTTGTAGGGTAGAATTTCTTTGATGATGCAAATCTGTATGTTTACAGATGATATATTTTTGAGTTTATACTTTCTTTATATTGAAGATAACATATTTTGAGTTTACATTTTCTGTATATACTCTCTGTATGTTTGAAGATATTTATTTTTGAGTTAATATTCTCTGTATGTTGAAGATGGATATATTTTTGATTTTACGTTTTCTGTATGTTTGAAGGTAATATATGTTTTGAGTTTATATTCTCTGTATGTTGAAGATATATTTTTGAGTTCACACTTTCTGTATGTTTGAAGATAATATATTTTTTAGTCTATTCTTTATTTATATTGAAGATAATATTTTTGGGTTTTTATTTTCTGTATGCTTGAAATAATATATTTATTTAGTTTATAATTTCTGTTTGTACTTTCTGTATATGGAAGATAATATATTTTTGGGTTAACACTTTCTGCATATTGATGATAAATATATTGTTTGGGATTTAACATTTCTGCATTTGTACTTTCTGTATGTTGAAAATTATATATTATTTGAGTATATACTCTCTGTATGTTGAAGAGAACAATTTTTTTGACAGTTAACACTTTCTGTATGTTGAAGATAATATATTTTTTTTTAATTGATACTTTCTGTATATTGAAGATGATATATTGTATGGGCTTACACTTGAATATAATATATCATTTTGCGCTTGCAATTACTGAAGATAATATATATTTTTTGGATTGAATACTTTCAATATGTCAATGTCAACACCACAATTTCTTGTTATTCTATGGTTGTCAAAAAAGATCAACAATATATAATATTCGGCTGATCTATCGACTGTATGCAGCTGTACTTGATGTCCATGAAGAACCAGTTAAAACTTTTTGATCGATTGGTCAATAAAGTGAGTTCTTACCTGGAATTCCACAAATGCCACTGGCGATCCACCCTTGTTATGCATTCTTAGCCGGCTGAAACCCTGGAAACTGTAACAAAACGCTGTTGTTTAGCCTAATGGTGAAGGCCAGTTGTGCATTGTCTCAAATTGTTCCTACTTAAGGGTGTATGTTACCTAACAATTCACCATTGACACACTGTTTACCGTTATAAATCCTATCTTTAAAACATGATGTATATTAGTTATACACTCAAAACAATTCTGAATTGTTATATTATGATAACAGTTTCTAGGGGAGACAACTTAAAATTCACATTAACATATATAGGAAATGCATAAAGGCTTATGTACCCTATCCTGAACTCCATTTACCTTAGTGAACTGACTCTTCCATATATGCATGTCAAAACTTTGAAATCTAACATTCTAAAGGGAGAGAACTCTAACACAAAATGCTAACTGACTGTCACTGCATATAACTTTTTTCATTTGAAAATGACAAGATATATATACCTATATAATGTAATACTGCTAAAGTAACAGTTATTGATTGTATCTACAAACACTGCTCTGTTTCATTGTAGAAAGTATGGGACAGTTGTAAATATAAGACCGGCAAAATTACTATCCCTACATTAAATACTGAATTCTAGAACCATATCAAAAAGAAATGATCACCCTATGGTTACTATCAATAATAATTACAATATAAACAGCAAAACTTTTATTGAATGGACATCTTTAAGGAGATGATATTGGTGAACGTTCTTGTTATATAACATTACAAGTCAGTAGCTATCAGTACAGGTAAGACTGTGTTAGTACTACTAAGTCAAACATTCAAGTGATATTGTCTGACACATGATATCTATCCTCCTGGGCTGTATAAAATCACAGTGAGAAGAGCTGTCAATCTGTCGGTAATGATTCATCAAAACAAAACATTGATGTCAGAAGCGGGTCGAAAGGGCCAGGTTTTGAAAAATCATCACAAACGGATAGCTCTTCTCAGAAAAAATTCATTACCCTGAAGCATCACATACATGTCAAATACAAGATCCTTTTAATGTTTCACTACTTTTCATCTCACCTGTATTAACATTTAATGATTTGAAATATTATATAGCATACATTATTCTAAAATTCACAATTGTTTCCGGTCTTTACTTTGATTCAGAACTCTTAATTCTATAACTATAAGACATGTTTTAAACAGGAGACTGATACTATAAAAAAAAATCTTCTCATTTCTAGAATCAAAAATACAGTGAAGTATAGTCCGCATAACAGGGAAGTAGAATCGTAATGCACAGGTATAACTTTATGACAAAATGAAAGTGAAAAAAAAGAAAACAAAGAGATACACAATATCTGAGGATGTGAAAGTGATCGTAGACAGGTGAAAATGAATAAAGAAGAGTTAGTAAAGATTTATAACTACAGGCGGCAGCACAGACCATTACTATAGACAAGTAGTCCCACAAGTGCGTATTAATGTGACAGAAAGTAGTTCCAAAGACATTCGACTGTGAAATGTTGTGTAATACATAAAGACATGGGATTACAGATGATATACAACACAGAGATATATAGATACATAAAACCAAACATCTGATAAAAAGCATAGTTTGAGATCAAAATGAAAACACAAAAAAAATGAAAAGTTGTAGACAAAATTGTTTGAGAATGATAAAACAGGCTAAATATTTATTTTGTGTAAACGGTGATAAACAAAACAGAAACTAAGATATATATATATTTGTTAAAATCAAATCGTAACAGGCCAATCAGAAAAGAGGATACATACTTCTTTACAGGCTAAACAGAAAAAAACCAACAGCCAATCAGAACCGAGGTTACATTTTTGTGTGCGATTGATTTTGACGGTGACGATAAATAGAAATCTTATATATATATATTAATATGGAAAAAACATTTCAAGTATATAATTTTGTATAATTGCATATTTGTTTATTATGGAAACCCCATTAATATAGTGCCAAGTACACTTATATCTAATCATTAAAATAACACTATGTAAATATAAAACACCAGATTTAGCAGCCAACAGAATCATTTTGCCTCACTTGGATTAGGTTAATTTTCAAAGCATCCTAGATTTATAGAGAGCTATCAGTGATATCTTTCTTTAAACAAATACAAATCGAAACGGTCAATACATGAGGAATCAAACCTCAAAATCTCAAGAAAATATCCCCTATTCCACATCTCACAAGTGCTTGGTTATTCTCCACAGTAGAAATATCTCCTATTCTATATCTCAAGTAAGTGCTTGGCATACTCTATGAAGTTTGGTTTTGGTTATTCTTCACAACAGAAATATTCACCAACGCATATTTTTCCTATAAAAGATTTACATTTTTATTCCATGTTTGGAGATATTTTATTGATGTTTTATCAATCAGTCATTGACATTATGGATGAGGCTACTTGCCAGACTTTCTGATCACTATAATTACCTTTATAGAGCATGTACACTACTCTCTTGCTGAATAATCAGTTCTCATTCATAAAGTTTATTTTTGTCATCAGAATAATTGAAATTGTCACTGTATTTTCAAACAAATCTAAATACTGCTTCATAACTAATTCATTAAAGTAGCATAACAGTTATTCTAATTTCCACATTTAAAAAAAAAATCCTAGATAATAATGTGCAAGAATTAGACCCAGGACATATGTTCTAGGCCTTATCAGACGGAGATATCAACATAAACTTCCAAGTGACTCGGATTCAATTATATTGATGCAATTTAGTGCAAGGAGTCAATAAAATTCCGCCTACAGTAACAGCCAAGCATGTCCCTGAGCGTGTTTTAATGGATCGTATTCTGTGATGATTTTTTGAAAAATTCATTAATTTTACTTGGAAATGATTTATTTATTGATGTGTTTTCTTATTATAAAGTCGTTAGAATTGAAGAGATTTTTGCGTAGGAATTATGACCACGAGTGTATTGTATTTGACGTCAAAGCTGTGAGTAGGTTAAGTATAGCAACATTTATCAAAATACTGCGCTTGTAATTTCAATTTTAAAACCAATGTATAGCATTTGATGTTGAAAGTTCAAAGTGCAATTTGAAAAAATAATTTAATGGAAAATTATTAAGAAGTGAAAGTTCAAGCCCAAACACCTTCAAATTTAAATTCTAAAAAAAATGTGGAATTGGCAAATGCCTCAAAAGAAATGTGATCCAAGAATACCAGCACATCTACATCTCCAATGAACAGACTTTGTACATTGTGCATCGATACTAGAGAGTGGCGGCAATCATACTAAGTATAGTATATAAGCTTGGTGTACAACTGAGCGTTGTGTTTGACTCTATGTTGCTATGGTGTACACACCGTGTGCTAATTGGCCTGTACAGGTGCTATGTTATAAGTTACCTTTATCATTTAGGACAACTTCTTTATCTTCAAATCACCGCTCACTATTTAAAGGAGATGTCATCAAGATGCGAAAACTTTATCCATTTCACTTGCGGAATTTGTTAGCAATAAAATAAATCTAAAAGCTACAATATTGTAATTTGTGAAAATAGTGGTAATTTTATTTTCTGAACTCCTAAATGTGATGACTATAAACGATATAATGCTTAACAAGTGACTTTGCTCATGTTTAAATAGTGACAATTCTGATAATATTTATAATGACACAATACACATCATTTGATGATGTAATACACATTTGATGATGATGTAACACACATCATTTGTTGGTATGGAAAACTCTTTTTTGTACAAACAAATATTTAGATTGAATATTTAATTATGAATGCAAAATGAGTCGAAATGGCTACTAAATATCTGTTTTTCCCTTTAATGCCCATTGGATGTTGATGCTTAAAAATGTTTTGATCCTCCATTACGATTGGCCAGCTTATATTGCGATCCGTTCTGGAGCAAAAAAAAATCTGATTTGACAGCTAAAAATTATTTTCTTTTCTATTTTGTTGTTGTTAGTACATATATCATCACCCTTCTAAATATTTAAATAAGAAAAATCTGGTGAAGTATAATGGTGTATTTGAGGACAGACGTATAATGTATATTATTTTTAGAATATATCCCTAATAAGCATTTGTTAGAACATGCAGGTGCTAGTGATTGTCCTCTTTGGAATTAAAAATGATCTAAAAATTTCACTCAAATCCAGAAAGCCATTACAAGTTTTTTTTTGTTTTTTCTTCCCAATGACATTTTTTCAAACATTTGCTCCAAAATAGATCGCATTCTTTGGTCATGACAATACTTCTCATAGTAAAAAGATTTTCAAACCAATTTTCTATGTGAAGTTAGTTTCCCTTTAACCTGTGGATGACATTGAAAACCACTCAAAGTGACAAGATGAACTTCACAACTGACAAAGTCAATACTAGGAGGATGAAATTCTGTAGAAAATTATCTGGTGATAATTAGACAGCACCAAGTGAGAGAATACAGTCCAAATCACAGGTACTTTATTTCACATTCACAACACGACAGCCAAAATATTCCATGTCAACCTACCATTAAACAATATCTTAATACCCTGTCTCCACAGGTAACTTCCAACTTATTACAGTTTTATGCCAAATTGCAGAAGTTAAGTGATGAAAAGCAATAAGTTATAGCCTAAAAATGTCATCTTCGCAGGCGTAAACTCGCCGAAAACACTTTGGGCAAACATCACTTCTTAACAGATAATTACACGAGACACTAATTCCAATTAAAAGTTAACTTGTGCGATAACTTAAGTCCATGTAACCCTTACTGCCTGTAACCTCGTAACGTTTGCTTCATGAACATGACTTAATAATACAGTGACCTTTAAATGACCTCTGTGAATGCCATGACCTATATTACAATGACCTTTTAATGACCTCTGTGAATGCCATGACCTATATCACTGCCATAACCTCTATGACTTCTTTCAGCCATACAATTTCTTAACATCCATACATATACTATTTCTTACAAATATGATGTACCAGGCTACTGTATATCACTCATTGGTGCCTTCCTAATATTTAAATTATACAACCTTTCAGCTCAATCAACACATTGGACTTTGACCTCTCCTACCTTTGCCAACTTCTTTTCTTGACTGTCAACCACAGGTCAAAGGTGTTACCATGACCACCAGAAGGTGTTATGTCAACCAAGGGGAGGTAACTAACCTGCTAAACAGATCCTTTAGTTCCTGTTCAGAGGAGAATTGGCCGAGATTGGCCACAAACAGCGTGGAGCATGGTGCGTTGTTCGGTGTCAGCGGCACCCCTGGGCTCGACGTTGCCGCTGCAGCGGCAGGTGTGGTGCTCATCGTGCTAATAGGGCTAGTTAAGATAGGCGTGGCGGCAATAGGGGGGTGTGGCAAGGCGGCCGACACAGCAGAGGGGGCCATCATGGCAGGGTGGTGAATCTGAGAATAACCAATCGTATTGTTGGTTGTATGTCGATTGACCAATCAATTCCTTTGTTTCTTTACTTGTATCTCTCTTTTGAAGAGGAATGTAGCAGAATGATTTCAGCACAAATGTTGACCGTTTGGGTGGTTAACTTATTTGTTTTGGAATTTTTGGCCAAAACATGATTGATTCTCAGAATAAAATACTATAATATTTTGGTTCAGAAATGCATAATTTCTTCTGATTTCATATGAAATGTCCTTGATTTTTTAAAATCATTTTTCAAATAGTAATATTTCAGATCAGCAGAATTTGGTCACTTAAAGAGATTTGAATCAATGAAAATTTGCAATAAAATCATTTTCATCAAAATACAAGGACCATTTTGTTTTATTTACTGGAATGATATTGCATCATAAAAGGGAGATGATAAAACTGGACTTTACACAGATGCAAATTTCATATTGTGTCTTATATATTTCAGGATGGGATTGAAACAATTATCAGAAAATGTTTGGCCAATTTAAACGGAGAGTTCCATATAATGGTATGTTATCCCTCTCTGCCAGTCAACTGTTTTGTCATTCCTTGGTTCCATGACTTATTTGCTGTATTAAGTTTAATTAATAGATTATTTCTTTTTTAGTAATCAACGGATCAAGAATCACAATTTGGACATTTAAAGCAGAGCCAACAAAAAGACAGCAAATTTGTCATGGAGGTCAAATTCTAAGGCTGTGAGGTCATCGCCATGGAAACCATCTACTGTAATCATACAGTGCCATTTACAGTGCTGAGAAGTTATGTAACGCATGACTGTGAATAGTAAAATATATATAAATATATGACAACTAATTTGAGGTGAAGAATCATACATCAGCTGACCAGATAATTCATAAGTTCACAAAATCATTCAGAACGCACGCTTTAGCTTAAAACACCAGCATGGGTTATCAATTAAAATGAAATTTAAAGCTTTTTTTTTTAAATATACTACACCACTCAAATAATTTCTTGGTTTGTTGACAGATTTTTAATTTTTATTTTTACATTTCAGTTGTAAATGAAATCCCAAATGACTCTGAATTCATTTTCATATTTGGAAACGAGAGAAAATATCAGTGAAACATATCCAGGGTTTCTTGGAATAAGCTTTTTTTAATATTTCACTAGTAAATTAAATCTAAATGAGATCCTGTTTAAGAAAACATCTGGAGGTAAGCAGGCCGCGTGACTGAAGATTAATGAAATTTTGAATTGGTCTGGTCTAGTCATTAAAGCCATATTGCTATATTACTAGGCTGTCATGCAAGGGACACAACTCACAAGAGAGATAGAGAGAGATCATATATAAACAGTGTTGATAGATACCGTTATAGCTACGGATATTTCAATTGTCATCTGATATGCTAATTATTTCTCTTTTCTTTTTTTGAAATTTTTTTTTTCATTATTGCAATGACTTGTATGGTTATCAAGATTTTTTACAATAGTTTCATGAAAGTGGCTGATTGTTTACTTGTATTTGATATTTAATTCAAAAGGAAACATTCGCTTTTTCCTCTCTATCCTTCCGTTTTCCTTTGTTTTTCTATCACTGCATATGTTTTAGCAAAAACATAGTTAATATAAGACACATAATTTGAAAAAATTAGACCTTTTCCGTGTTTTTCAAAAATAATTTGAAAAATAATTTCTATCAAATTTCAATGACATTTTCAGTAGCTATAAAATTATCACATAGCTTTACAGACAATAATTGGAATTAAAAGTCAAATTGTACAAATTTATAAACAAAATGAAAGAAAAATTATGGGAAAAAACAAAAGAAAAGGTTGCTTGATAGTGTAAAATGGAATCGAGAAATGATATATATGTTAAAATGGGTAGATAATAACATTCCAGACTACGCATGTAATCCTATTTTAGGAATTCAATCCAGACTTGTATATTCATTGTTATATTTTCCTTCCTTTCTCATTTTACAAATTACATATATTGATATACTCTCCTTAATTTATCTTCCCACTTTACAAAATATATATTTTCATATGATCTAATTTTGTTCTTTTCGCATTTTACAAATTTCTTTGAATACATTCTCTTAAGTTTTCTTTCCCAATTTTAAAAGTTACAAATTATATATTCATTTTTTTCTTTTCGGATCTTACAATTTACATTTCCTACAAATTTCTGTCTCAAATTTACTCATTGCATATTTTCTCCTAATTTATTCTTTTCCCATTTTACAAATTGAATATATCTAGTCTCGATCCCATGAAACTAATATTCAAAATGATTATTTTGAAATTGAAATTTGTATGGATACACTTGGAACAGTAGTTATTCTAACTGAAATATCTTCATCTGTTTGGTTGTATTTCATCTGCTGTCATCTCTCATGGACAGGTAAATGTCACAGCTGATTATCCTAATCAACCTGCACGGTACCATTCCACAATATCAAAATGATTTAAATTTTCACGTAATGTATTGCAATATAAAGTACCTTGAATTGAAATGAACTTTTTTTCAACCATGCATTGAAAACAGTTCATTCCAAATTGTATCAGGCAAAAAATGATTAAAAATTTCTTTCAAATTTGTTCAGAAAGTTGTTCTCCAAAATCATTCCTTATAAATTCATTTTGAAACTAAAAGCAACTGAAGTGCTAATTTTTCAAAAGGAACTTTTTTCATGCTGGATCATAAAAAGGTAATTTAAAACTTGATTTGATTCTTGAACTCAAATTAAAATTAAATTTTGACTGATTTATTATGTTTACCTGAGCGAGTTGGTGGTACCATTCCTGCAATTTGATTAGAAAATTGATCAGATTCCTCCGTATGTTTGTACCTGGTAAACGTTTAAGCATTAGCTGGTGTACACTCTCCAGACCCTGATTTTCATTAAAACAAACTTGGGACTTGTGATACTGGAGAAATTCTAGGTGCAGTGTAGAGCGAAAGAAATTGACAGATTCCAATCTTTTTTGTAAATTTTCCACTTTATGTTTAAAAAACTCTTCTGTTTATTCATTTATTTATTTATTTAGCTATGCTTACCTTCTCTTCTATCTATTTATTTATTTGTTTATTTATTTAGCTTTGCTTATAATCTTGAAATAAACCCAATGGCGCAAAAACAAAAACCGAAACTTTGCTTTCTCAAAATCGAAGATCGGGTTCAGAGCAAGACAATAAAGTATTTTTGTTAGTATTTTAACTTAAACAGAAGTTAATGTTTTTTTTGGCCAGAAATGCTCTTATAGCCAGATAAGTATATCAAGTTATTCCCTCTTTTTCTATTTTTCTATTACGGATACTATTAAAGTCCTAGTTCTGAATTTCTGAATTAGTACTTTTAAATTCTCTAATTTTTTTTTAAATTTTTTTTTTATTTAACAGATGATTATAATTAATCTGTAAACATAAAAATGTATGAAACATAAATATTCAATATTTTTGAAAATGAGTATAAAACTACTGTTTTTATATATATTTTGTTTTTCGATTCATGTTAATGATTTTAGGCTTATCTGTTAAATACTTAACTCTCAAATTACATCAATAAATTTGTATCAGGTTCTTAAATTAACTTGATAAATGAATATTTCTGTACTAATGGGATTTTTTGAAAATGAGTAAAAAACTACTAATTTAATATTTGCTTTGTTTTTCAATTCATATCAATAATTTGAGACATCTGTTTAAAATTTCTATCAGGTACAAAAAAAACTTAACTGATGAATGTTTCTGTACTAATTGAGTTTTTCATGTGGAATGGGAGTGTCTTTCTTTGTAGTTTCAAAAAACCAAATATAATATATAAATCCTAGGAATATCATCACATATTTCAAATAAGATACTGAATTCATTTCAAATCCTACTGGTATGAATATAAAGCTAAAATTATAAATATATATACAGGTACATATATATTTCATGCTTTTTACAATAAATACCTCATTAAAATATATTTTAATGTGGAATTTACTCAAAAATAGGAATTTGCCATTTTTTCAGCTACATGAAAAACTCTCACATTTCAAGCTGATTTCAAAATACCATTAGGTGCAAAAAGAACTTGAAAATCTGGACATACATGGTAATATTGGCTGAATATCTAGTTCATGCAATCCAAACAGCTGAAAGCTATTTCCACAGTGAATTAGTCTCAAATCCCAGAACTGGGTATAACAATGGAGAAGGGGAAAACCCAAATACATATTCATCTAGATACGTATTGTGTGCAGGATAAATGGTTTAGATTAAATATTGCCTTACCTGAGGAAGTTGTTGTAGCCATGTGTCCTGTAAATTAAAAGAGGAAAGGTGAAGGTCAACGTCTAGGAAAGGTCAAGGTTAACATCTAAGCAAGCACAAAATATATGTCACAGCTACCAAAGCTGTTTATAAAAAAAATCAGTTTATAGCAAAAAAAAAAAACAAAAAAAAAATGAATGCAGTTAAAAGATTATTTACTTTTGTTCACTAGAAGAAAAGAAAAGTCAAGATCATTTTATCGGTTGTACAAAATGTTAAATATATCTAGCAATTGTTCTTTTTTCTGAGTTTTTTATTTTTATTTTGCATTTGATGTACAGCTTTATATTTGTGCAGAAACTGAAACTAACGAGAACATCTAGAGGCATCAACAATCTCTCCACATACAACCAAACTATATACAATGTTTGTTCATATTTACACTTCATTTAGTTCTATCAATTGATGAGAATAATTATCTAAGTGAAAAAACAAAGAAAATCTAAGGATTTGTTTTTTGATAAAAAAATATTCAGACAAGAAAAAATTAAACAAACCAAGTTTATTAATTTTTTCTAATATATATATATTTTTTTTTTTTTTTTAATTTTTACCTTTTTTCCTTTTATTTTATTTATTTATTTATTTATTTTGCGATTGTTACAATAACTTTTACCTGGTATTTATTCATTACCAATTAAGAAATGGTGCAATTAAAGAAAGCAAAATTGCACATTGTAGTGACTTTTTTCCTGAATAAACCTACCACATGATACTGATGGGTGGGGGCTGCAGGTGCTAAGATTGATTAATAAAATACAGACATGTGCAATAATTGAAGATTTTATTTTCTATTAAAATTTTACCAGTTACCAAGTTTGTTGTGAGAGATTTTTTATAGTGTACTCTTACTTGGCAGTTTACTGTACACCAGTCTGCAGTTCGCTGTTCAAAGAAAATAGTAATAAAATTTTGATGAAAAAAATCTAGAAATTCTTTTGAAATATAACTTTCCACATATTATTGGGATTTTTTCTGCCTTGTTACTTATATTATCAATCTAATATCAAATAAAACAAAACACATTTCACTGTTTTTCATTTTAAAGGAATGTCAGGTGCTATGTCACTAAAGCTTAAGGCGACAAAATGTTTCAAAATATGATTGATTTAATTCTATGTGTGACAGAAATAACGATACAAATACTTGTGCTATAAAAAAAATTTCATGTAAGAGCGGTCTCGTAAAAAAGTCAGTTTTTTAAATGTATTCAAGGTTTAACATAATATTAATTTCTACTTAAGTGCCATATTTATGAATTTTGTGCAAGAAAAATTAAAGTCATTTCTCTTTTTTTGTCCAAACACACGCACACACCACATCAACATAAAAGTATTATCTGTAGCTATGCATTCTTGCAGAGGTGGGTGACAAGTGGGATGATATTGAGACAAATGTGTCCCAGCTGTTGGAAGCAGAGTCAGCTACTAAGAGGCACATCATAAAGATTTTACAAAAATCTGGTTTTTCAAAGCAAAAATAAAAAGAATTTTCTTTTTGAAAATAAAAATGATCAGATGCGTAGCACAACATAATGATAAAATAAATCATGAAAATAGTTTAGTTTAAAAATTTCAATAAAAAAACATAATCCTTCCTTTACATGTACGTATATCATACATGGACAAAAACTATTGTGCCAACTTAAGCTAACAACCGTTTTTAACACTGGAACCTTGGTGAATACTAAAACATCTACTTCTGTACAAGTGCAATAATTGGTAATAAAGATTGACAACTAACCCGTACCGGTACTTGTGCGAGAGCGGGATGGTGGATAAGTGCGGCTGTTTGGTGGATTGTGGCCGCGGCGGCAGCACTCTGCGTCAAGTCGGGATAGGCCGCTAAAGGATGCGGCGCCCATGCCTCAGGTGCGCTGGGGAAAAACGTAGCTGTTCCTAACTCTTCTGTAAGTGGAGGGAGAAAGAGAGGCACACGTGATATAAATGCAAGTCTGGAATTTTTCCTGGTGAGCGAGATTCATACACAAACCGGGACCACAAGGAAAGAAAGTTTGCTATATACTGCAAAACATGTTCATAATCTATGTTGATCTCTGGCTAATTAGATTTGAAAAGAAAAATTCAAATATACACTATTTTAGGAGAATACTTGTGCTATCTAAGAACTAGCTACCCTTCCATTTCTCAAAATAAATTATTTATAGTGATCAGTTTTGCATGCTGAAAACAAAATAATTGCTTCTTTTTCAAAAGAATACAAATAAGCATTATCACTTATCTTTAAGCAATGAACAGGTTTTGCAGCATGAGTCCCTTTACCATCGGTGTTTGTGTGAATTCTATAGTAACACATTGTGACTATGGAAACAGAATTCTTTTCTGGTGTCCATCTAACCTGTCCCTTCAACTAATGGACTAACCCATTGATCTTGAATGGCCAGTCCATTCTAAGAGCTCTGAAGGGTGAACAGGTTGTATTTTTTAGAGCTATGTGACTGGTCAGTCTGCAAGCCAACTGGTGCTGGGGAGTGCCAGTATATGGTAAGTTGGTCTCAAGTTCAAAAAGGTCAAAGGTCATGCATTTTGTATGTTAATATATTCAAAAAGCTTTCTTTAAACAGAAAGAATTTTTTCAATGTTAAGAAATAATATATATCAAAATTCTTTATTCAATCCAATCATTTTCCAGAAATAACATATTAGACCAGTATGAGTTATAAAAATATTTGAAATCATAAATATAGACAAATCCTCAGAAACAGATTAATCAAATTCTTATTTCAGATTCTCAAGTCAAATAATCAAGGTCAAGGTCGTTGGCTAGAGGTCAGAGTTAAAAGGAATCAGAGAACAGGGTGAAAAGGTCTACCGGGCCTGTATAAAGAACTCCCAAGAAGCGTTGAACCATGCAAATGTATCAAAAGCATTACGTTGCTTGAAATAAACCCAGTGACTTGATACAGTCTATTGGTGCAGGTTTTTAGCGTAAGTTGTTGGTGCGAGTTGCTACAACATTGGTAGGGTTATTTATAGAAGAGAAGTTCATAACAAAGCACCGGTTTCCATAGTCGGGGCCAAAAACCCTAGGCTGCCGATCACATGGGGTCAAAGTTCAAAGGTCGCTGATCTGTTTCACCAGGTTCTCTGATTGACCAATTCTGAGTCTACATCAAAAATGTTGAAAAAGAAAACAATTTCATGACAATTGTTGGGTCAAATCTAAATGGAAGCAATATAATAATGTACTGAATTTTTCTGCCACAGATATCAACATAAAGTACTAACAAGGAAACGTAACATGATGAAGAGGGACACAAGATCAATTGTTAAAATCTGACCTACCAGACCTAGCTGTAGATGATTAATTACTTAGATTACTGTCAGGTAAATATCTGTAACTGTTCAATTATATCCATTGAAGTTATCTTTAACAAAGTTAACAAAATCTTGTAAACCATAAAATCTTGTATAACCATATATTTTTTATAACCATATCTAGATTTTCGAAAATTTACATTGACATTCCACAAGATTTACCAACTGTTTTTAGGAACGCAAATTACACCAAACAATTTGTTTTACTTATTGTAATCATCACTGAAAGAGGTTGAACATTTTTTGGGGGAAATAATAACATGCTAAACTATTTTTTTCTTTGAAATGATTCAAGTTCCTAACATTTTTGATGAATAAATCATGTGAAGAACAACATTTTCGTCAATATTAAGAGTTAACTTCTCTGATAAGTACTAGTAGTTCTTTTTTTTTTTGTTCTTTTGACAACATTTTTTTATCCTGTTACCCATAGTGCTGCTCAACACACAATTCTCCGTAACACAACACAAAACAAACACAACACCTCAGTGGAATGCTTCGTGATGTAGTGAATCTATTCCGGCCATATTTAATGATCCAATTCTTCATCAATACCAAATATGAAACCATTCTGTTGGCTTCACATAACCCTTTTTGTTACATTTGTTTTGTCCAATTTCCTAAACTTATTAAAGACATACCACCATATGTAACTTTCACCATTTTGAATTTTTTTTCTTGAAGTAATATCAGTGAAGTGATACAGTATGAACACAGTCTCTAACAAAGCTGGAGAATCATGGGATTGAAACTGAAGCCCATATACTTTCAAACAGTTTAAATATTTTAGAATCATGGGATTGAAACTGAAGCCCATATACTTGCAAACAGTTTAAATATTTTATCAGATATCTGTTAAAACCTAAATAAACCCTACATTTAGACCCCTATACATTGTAATGAAATTGGGCTTCACAAATAATTCATTGAATTTAAGTAAACCCTGTATACGGGAAATTCTTCCGAGTTAAAATCTGGATGAATTTTTTCCATTATCAGACATGGCATGTGTGAAAACAAATTAAAAGCAAAAGAAACTTTTCAAAGTATCTGATTTCTGCTATTTTCTATCCTGGAAATTCGTTAAATTTACAGTACTTTGCCATGTACTAGTACATAACATATTAGACTAAATTCTCCCTGATTTTTTTATTCTCCAGCTTTATTTTGTTTTCTGTCACTTTGCTTGCCTCACATCTACCATGTGTCACCTACTTGCTAACGTTATTTGTCCTACAAGAAAAAGAATCGAGTCCTGTTGTTAATACCTGAGGATAACTACTCTATAGTATAGGATTGTTACACAATAAGACATCAGAGAAACGTTTGTCTCCAATGCTGAATCATGTGAAGACGTTAAAGCTTATAACCAGCACAGATCAGAACTAATCTCTTTCAAGAATCCGCTTTAAAACTGAAAATAATTGATTTTTCAATCCAAATAAATGTTTACACAGATTTAATCACATAAAACAGACACTTTATCAATACAATAACAAAGCATATTTGAAAAGCTTATAATGCTTAATAGATATGTATAAATATATAAATATTGGATTAGCAGATCGTACACAAAGTTCACTGTCAGTGGGAGGTGCTATAGAGAGGTGCTGACATATTTTGATATGGTGTACAATGCAAATTTATTGAAATTTTGCAATTTAAACATAGTTTATAAGATAAAGGTGATATGTACTGAAAAGCTCGCATTTCTGTAAAAGTGTTTATATTCAGGTGTGTGGGCCACAGATTTTCTCCTAAAAGGATGTGAAAATATGATTTGATAAAAGAAAGGGCGTGGCTGTGTCATTTTGCTTGAAGGTGTAAAGGTGTGGCTATAAAATTCTGATTGACAGAAATGTTTAGAGCAGGTATATATGATTTCATAAAAAGAGACAGGTAGGTGGCAATAAAATTCTGATTGACATACACAGCGGTGTGGCTACAGATTGCCATATAAGGTGTTGCTATGGAAACTTACGTCCTGTGATTGGGTGAATCAGTGTTGGGTGCGTGGCGGCTGGCTGCGGGCTCTGTTGCTTAGGCTTGGTGACTTTTGTGTTGCTCTTTGCGAACTCTAACCTCAGTAGCTGTGGAAGGTCGGGATCAAAACGGACACCCTAGATAAAATAAAGTTAAGTATTACAGAGATGTGATTAACTCTATCTACAATCAAAACGGACACCCTAGATAAAATAAAGTTAAGTATTACAGAGATGTGATTACTCTCACTATCTACAATCAAAACGGACACCCTAGATAGAATAAAGTTAAGTATTACAGAGATGTGATTAACTCTCACCATCTACAATACAGAGAAGAATTAAATTGTATATACTTTTGTATTTCTTTGATAATGTATTAAATTTACTTTTGTGGCAGCACAGTTTGTGTTGTTAGTATGACAGTAGTTTAATATCCTATATCTCATCTTCATCAACAGAAGACCTACTTACCAGTTATGTAATGAATATTATTGCTATTCAAATATTCAAGGGAGATAATAAAATGAATAGTATTGCTAGTCAATTAATCAAGGGAGATAATTCAATGGAGATGATATAATGAATATTACTGCTAGTCAATTATTCAAGGGAGATAACAAAATGAATATTATTGATGGTCAATTAATCAAGGGAGATAATTCAATGGAGATGATATAATGAATGTAACTGCTAGTCAATTATTCAAGGGAGATAATTCAATGGAGATGATATAATGAATATATCTGCTAGTCAATTATTCAAGGGAGATAATTCAACAGAGGTGATATAATGAATATCATTGTTATCCAATTCATCAAGGGATGATATAATATCATAATTATTCCAATATTTAAGGAAAATAATTCACGGGAGGTAATTTTACCTAGGGGAGACAACTCACCTGTAAATCGGCCTTTGCTGCTTCTGCCGCTTTTCTTGTGTTGAATGTAACAAATCCGACAGGCTAAAAATATACAGCAAAAAGTCAATAATGGGTTTCTTATGAACCTCATTGTAAATATGGGATACAATGTATTCATTTTAAAACAAAGGGGAATCAATGTAGTATTATGATAATTTTACCAATGAGTTATATTTGTAATGTACAGGATTAAGCAATAAAAAATTTCAACTTCAAAGTGTCACATGTCACTAAACAAGACATAACAACAACAAATGATTATATTTACAGTCAACAGCATCAGACAACTGGACCGATGACAACCTCAGACAAATCCCAAGGACAATTCCTCTAAACATCATGACAGTGTAAACCACACATATAGAAACATCAGCTATACAAGGCATAGACAGAACAAAAATAGATATTCAAACAGCTAAAGGAACCTTGACGTTTAGGGGATATGATGCCAAAGGGATTCAGAATTCACAATTTCAAAAATTTCATTACAATACAGCTTGTCAATTCACAAAGAGAATATTTAATGGTTTATATATATAATACCAATTCATGAAAAAACTTTTTAAAAACCTGTGTATGAATTATTGTCTTGTTTTCTAATAACAAAAATTGAAACGTTGTAGTTTTATCATTATGTTCTATCGATAATATAAAATAAATATTCAATAATTATTCTTTTCTCAGTTTTTGAAAGTAGAATTTGCAAGATAGATTAAAATACTGCCAATCACCTTAGCAAATATACCTGATATTGAAATATTTCAGTTAATTAATTCTTAATTTGTAATTTCTTAATTATAACAGTCCTAATGATTGAGCTGCAATATGACAGCACAAGTTTATTGAGCAGGAAATAGAGCTGTTAGTTATTCAAAACACATCTAATTTAAAACTATATTTGATCATCTCACATCGCTGATCCATCAAACTGACAGGGGAGGATGTCCAATATGTCTTGGTGAAAACAATACATCTATTTCTTAAATACATTTATCAGATATGAACTTCAACATAAACCGCTGAAGTTTCAAGTTTTCTGGAACTTTCTTCATTAACAGCTAACGATGATGTTAAGGGCCTCCCTCAGGATAAAAGATAATTCATTATCTTAATTTAATTCTTTGAGAATTGCCATCATTATAAAGGCCTGATTAGTCTGTATGAGGGGCCCCTCATTGAAATCACTACAAGTTTCCCCACAACCCACATGTGGTTGTTTTTTTGTGTTGCATCACAATTAACATCAAGAAGGAAATATTATTTATCAGAAGTTGTATTTTAATGAACATTTTTATTGATACTGGTGACAAATTATATCAGAAATATACCAAAAGCCATGAAATTACTATAAAGTATCGTGTTTCTTTATTTCTTTATTTATTTTTCCTTTTTTTCCCTTTTTTCCCCCCAATATATAATGAATTCTCTATTTCAATTAAAAGTTTGAAGCAAAACAATTTTTGCTAAGATTATGAATACTAAGGGAACATTGTGGATTAACTGGATTTTTTTTACTGGTTACCAAATTCTCTGTTATACTAAAGATTTGATTTTTTTTTTATTATTATTTTTTTTTTTGCTGAAATTATAGATATTGAAGAAAATGCTCTACATATGTATTTTTTTCAAAGTATCTAATTTTCAAAAAAAAGTGAAGAACATGTTGACAATAAAAACTTTTATAGAATAATTCAATACGTAAATTGTTTAGATATTAATAATACAAAATGTAATAGTTTGTACAAGCCAAGCAATCTACAAATATGTAATACACACACTAACACAATGAGTTTAATTAGATTCCTACTGAAGCAGTTGGCTAATTGAACCGTCAACAAAAAATTCCGGGATAATTTTCAATTTCCATTCCATAATTCGCAATGTTCAAGAATCTATTTCTTTGGTATTTTCGGTAATTCTCCGAAACAAATTATAATTATCTACGACTTTTTATCACCCTTATTATCCTATCTACCTCCCACACGAACCCTATAATTATCCAGCCATCCTCATTAAGTTTCACTTACACCAACACTGATAAGACATTATATCCAAGGGAGTAAGAATTTAGTACCAAACAGGAAGACCTTACCATTATCTATCACCGAGATATACAGAATCCAGTACTACAGATAGACCTTACCATTACTTCACTGACATCATAACCCATACATCATGTACCCCTACCCACACATCATGTAACCCGACTCTGACAGAATCCAGTACTACAGATAGACCTTACCATTACATCACCGAGATACACATACATCATGTACCCCTACCCACACATCATGTACCCCTACCCACACATCATGTACCCCTACTCTGACAGAATCTAGTATACAGATAGACCTTACCATTACATCACCCAGATACACATACATCATGTACCCCTACTCTGACAGAATCCACTACCACAGACACAAAACAGAATCCATGAGAATTACTACAAATTCGAAGGTAAACAACTAGAGAGTACACAGCAAGGGACAATCAAAAACACTACAATGGCATAATTATGACCAGACACATATAGGAGGTGGTCAAACGGCCAGACGCAAATAGGAGGTGGTCAAACGGCCAGACAGATCAGGCTAGATCACATGATCAGAGACAAATAAGGCTAGATCACATGACCAGAGACAAATAAGGCATGATCACATGATCAGAGACAAATAAGGCATAATCATATGATCAGAGACAAATAAGGCATGATCACATGATCAGAGACAAATAAGGCATGATCACATGACAAGGACAAATGAGATATAAACATGTTCTATATTCCACATTTAATTATTTTGAAGATTTGTTCCATTAAAAAATTATCCTGCATTGATCATTTTATTTTTTATCAAATTTAATCTAAATGATGCGGTTCCATCTATTCCTAAAACAAACCAGAAATGTTGTATATATTGGACAACAATGACACAGTCCTGAAACAAGATACCAGCCACGTATATAACAGACTATAGCACATAATGACATGTAAGATGATTTCAACACACACAGCCAATATACAATGACGTCAATGTTTTCTGTTAGAAATCAACATTAGTGCTCGGTGATCGGTGAACTGCGTACTTACAGAAGTGTTTTTGCCATTTTTATTGGTGACCTTCAATAAGGAGTTCTCGTACCCCTGAAACAATAACAGTAGTGAGACGTACACACAACGTGCAGTGATGTTTAGTGACGCCATCTAGTGACGACGCCAGAATTACGCAACACATAGTGAATGTTAATGGTTAGTTCCGTCTACTGTACAATGATGCCATTCCTAGGCTTCTATTAGGCTGTCAATATCTACATGCAAATCCTCCCGATGTCATCACAAGTCATACCAACTCTCTCAAATGCTTCATTTCCTCGGGAAATATGATGCAAAAGAAAAGTAATTATTTCATTTTTGATTTAATATTCCATTATTAAATTTTGTTTACAGTTGAAAAGATAAAGGAATATTCTATGATCAAAACATGAAAACAAATTCAGCTTTTATTTTCATCTTGCATTTATCATGAAAAAGCACTGATCAGTCTTTTTTTTTCTCTCAATTACATAAGAATTCCATTTTTAAGCATTTTTGTGTAATGTTGGACTGACTTAAGACAGCAATCGGACATGGTAGTAACAAATATATAAAAACTGTGATGTTAGCCAACAAACAATGGTGAGTTGCCATGACGACGACCTGGTGAGAAACAACCATACAGCAACCAATGGCCTTGTCTCCAAGCAAAGTGGGAAGACACAATATGGCATTCAGATTGCCATGGCAACTGGATCCGCTAGTTTCGTGAAAGTGCTGTCAAAGGTAGAAATGAAGCCATATCTGTTGCTATGGCAATGACACTTACATTACTTACGGCATTATTTTTGCCAGGTTTTCCCATCACCTTTAACAAAGCATTTTCGTAACCCTGGAAACGAATAAGACTGCCACCAATCAGAATTAAGTACATGTACACCGCACACCCAGACTTTGCATGTGCATTTATTTTTTGCTCTACATAATTAATTAATACCAACATACACTAAAAAGCAACATAGTGAAAAGAAAAGTAAATTACCAATCCATTACTTAAGCATTCGAGAAGTACATTCCCATGTTAATATAAACAAACTGATGTTTTTCATACAAACTGATGTTTTTCATAAAAAAAATAGTGTGATTTCAATGGACTTTATTTGAGAAGAAAATATGTTTTTTTATTTGTCAAAAGTCAAGTTGTGTATGAGTGAATATATGGTAGAAATGAAGATGTAAAAAACAAGGATTTTTCTTTCTTTTGTTTCTTGTGCAACAATTAAAGCATGTTTATAATTTGACTTTTAACAATTGCTTTTACATTATGTGCATGTGCTTTTCTGTGTTCTGCATCCACAAAGATATCACTGCAGATTCTAGGGGAGTTACTCCCCTTGCATAGTAAATCTTGTGCAAAAATGATAAAAAGGTAAATAAAACAAAATAAACACCTATAAATTTAAATGTTACATAGCTTCCATGCTCTCTTCATCATAGTGCTTGCAAATTCTTAATTGATAAAAATCATAAACACAATGGCCTTATTTCAATGACTGAAACTAAAATTATATAAGGAATCTATCAAATTGTCTCTGCCCTTCTATAGATAATCAATTCCTCTTTACTGGAAACAGAGCTTTAAACAATGATGAATCGGAACAAACAAAAACTTTGAACTTATTATTTAATTTTTAGTCTGAATGTGCAACTGAATTTTTTCCGAAATACATAATCTCAATGAAAAACATGTTTTACTGTTTTTTTTGGATAGGATTACAGGGTTGGAGGATCTACAGGGACAAAGCATAGTTAGCTTAGCAACAAGTCATACACTCTTAAATAAATGAATAAGTGAAAATAAAATGAACCTACATGTGTTGGGATTTAAACAAATTTGTTTTTGCAAAGAAAAAAAACCCAAAACATTTCATCTTTTATTTTCAGATATTTTACACTAATTTGAAAATTGGGAAATAAATGCAATCTTCTAACCATGCTTTGTTCAATGGGAATCAGGCAGGAAAATAAGCTAAATTACAAGCAAGGGGAGTCAATCAGAGCTTTATAACATGTTACATCTATATATAACTAATAACCAGGGGGAGACAATCCTAAATTAAGTAGATGCCTAATAATCAAGGGTAGACAATTCAGGGACTGTGTATACCATTTCTATCTATAATACCAAAGCATACATCTAATTAACAGGAGATAATTAGGAATGAAGTAGATAAACCAGGAAAGGTAACTAATGTGGTTATTTTTGACCAGTGCATTTAAATCATTCAAATTGAAATAAATAAAGTTTATTCAAATCATGCAAGTAATATTACGGTTAGCCTTCAGGACAAAATAGACATCTTAAAGACTCACAAATGTTATATAACAAAGTCCTGTTTGATTTGATTCTCAAAAATAAATTTCAATAAACATAACACAAATTTTTAAAATAAAACTAACAAAAAAATTGATAGATGAGAATAAATTTCAGATTATTGAAGAATCGAGACAAAGAAAAAATCACTGTATCACAGACAAAACAGCTTTAATGCTTTATATTTCTGCTGAAAACATTTATACAAAAACAAATTCCTATCTCAGGGAAGAAATTCACAGCAACCTTGGAGAAAAAAAAATATATCAATTCTAGGAAGCATAAGGAATACCCAGTACCAACAAATGGGTTGAATTATGCATCAGTCTATTGATTTTTGAGTTTCTGTTGTGAATTCCCAAACCCACACTTGAAGTATGTGGAAAAGGTTTAGCATTTAACAGATTAACTACATTACAAGTTCAACTTCATTTGAAAAACTGAAACTATAACTGAAATTAATTATGAGACTATTTTTTATTTAAGTAAACAATTTGAAAATAGTGGAATACTTATTATTTTCTTTTAATTAATTGATTACTCGTAATTCATTTATTTATTCATTTTTTGTTTTCTCATTTTACACATCACATTAACTTTTGTTTAAAATTGTTAAAAAAAAAGCAAAGTCTTCTGCAAACTTTGTTATAAACTGTAGAAAGATTGTTTTCTCATCTTCCACGTCAGATTAAATTTCATTCCAAATTGTTGAACACAAAACATGTAATGATGAACTTTACTCGCTTAATTTAGATTTGAATATAGCAGCATTTGTCCATTAATTATCATATAAATTCCAAAATTTCAACTTTCCCGTCAAATATATGCAATGAATTTAATGATCAATTTTATTCCTATCATTCAGATACAGGCATTTGTCCATTAATATTCATATCATATCAATTTCATCAATAAATTTTAACTTGAATTTTTTTCTTTGATTGCCTTTTTGATTAATTGATTGATAACTATGCTACTAAAGATGAAATTGTTGAACTAAAATCTAGTTTAAGGTATGACAGAGATTTAAAGCGACCATTTATATTTTAGGGGGGTAAGGGAGCTTTTTGGGCGATTTGAGGTTGTTTTTTTTCAATATTCACAAGATAAATATCAAGAGAAAAATATCCCAAGTTCCATGTTGTAACATATTCTATTGAGTGTAAAGCTACCAAGAATGATCAAAACGGACAATGGTTATCAAAGCTAGCACTAATCTAATCCCTATTACTGCATGAAGGCAATAATTTCAAAGACAAAATGAAATTTTCTAGACAAAGTGAAATGTCAACTGATTGACATTTCTATCTTATCCAAGCAGGAAGCAAATCCACACCATGCTTCCTGCTTCTGTGGTAGATTTCTAGGATCAGTAACATCACGATGGATGTCAGACTTTGGATTGGAATTAGACGAATGAGTGATTGACTGGGAGTTCTACTCCTCCTAATTAGAGAAGACGTATCTTACAGTCTATTTTTGGACAAAATAGATGAGTTCTCTCTACATTGTAACCTTTGTCCTCAACTTTTACAATGGTTTGTTCCAAACAAATAGAAGGTTAAGTTCATTAAGGTCATTTAGGGGAAGTAAGTTTGTTTAACCATGGAAACTAAATGTAATGTATATACACTCTCTTTATGTGCGAAAAAATCTATTATGTTCAGGAAATAAAACAAGGCCTAAAAGAGACAGGAAAGAAGAAAAAACACCTTATCAGCTTCCTTGCTTCAGATAACCATAGATTTTTCTTTTCCTTTTTCTTTTATCTTATTCCAAATGTCTGAGACTGAG
Organism: Pecten maximus; assembly: GCF_902652985.1. Classification (NCBI taxonomy): domain Eukaryota; kingdom Metazoa; phylum Mollusca; class Bivalvia; order Pectinida; family Pectinidae; genus Pecten; species Pecten maximus. The sequence goes on along the minus strand of NC_047031.1, from coordinate 26,243,618 downwards.
CCAAATGTTAATCAGCGTCTTATCAATGCTTGCAGTACAGCATGAAGGCAAGTATTATCATGAAGCAGATCTATCATGGCCAGCAGGTCCAAAGGTTGTTGGTTTGCAGTTCCAAAAGTTGTCTTTGAAATTTTTTCTTCAAACACTGTTTAGTGTAGAATCTTATTTGAGAAACTAAACAAAAGATAGATTTTTAAACTCTATTTCCTTTAAAAAAGACAAGCTATCAAGGTAGAACCACCTGATGATAACAAAGGTATTGTGTGAGTTTAACATCATCATCCCTCTATCCCTCTCCTACCCCCTATTGTATAACACCAACCCTCTTTCCTCTACCCCTCTCCTACGTACCCCTCAATGCATCACGACCAACCCCCTCTCCTACCCCCTTTTCACATCAAACCAACCCCCTCTCCTACCCCCTTTTCACATCAAACCAACCCCTTCTCCTACCCCCTTTTCGCATCAAATCAACACCCTCTCCTACCCTCAATGCATCAAGACCAATCCCCTCAAGCCAACACCCCCCCCCCCCCCCCCCCCCCCCCGGAAATAAATAACTCAATGTTAATTTCTCTGAGCTTGCTCCTGATGGGAAAGCTAGTTCAATGACCAACTTCATGTCTAATTAGAATGGTGGTCAACAAAACTAGATGTATTCAGTAAAACAAAATAAAATAATTGGATTTTGAAAAGAAAAAGGACTTTCCCTCAAGAGTATTTCTAACTTCCATAAATTCATCAATCACTCTATTCCAGTAACCCTATATCAACTTTATCAGGAGAATCTTAATTGGAATCCAACTATTGTAATGTCACAAAAATGAAAAAGGCAGAAAGGGTCTGAATTATATACTACATGTACATTAGAATTGTGGAGGACACCCACAACGTGTACTCAGGCCTATCTAGATAATGGTAAATTTTCCTAATTATTGTAGAGAAAACAACTTTCTCATGTAACAGTCGTACACAGGGGATGGTCCCAAAGATATGCTTCAAAGGCATCTGTAAAGTTATCTAAATTGGACATAAGTTAGACGATACCGAAAATATCCTACAGTGGAACCAACATTCAGGATTTCTTTACGACAGACACATAGATTTTTTTATCTTAAAATAACTAGTAGCGTACAATCTCTTACAAATACAAGATCGCTTTCAGAAAAGGTGATGAGATTTTTAAACTCAATAAAAAAAGCAATTGTATAACAGTTAAATACGCTTTATAACTTCATCATCTCCTCCAGTAGTAAATATTTAATAAAAAAAACAAAAACAAAAAAAATCCTTGGGTTGTAAAATCTGAGGGCATGTGCACTCAAATCTAAATGTAATACGTATTTATATTTTTAAAAGGACTAAACGATGATATAATGGTAGATAGAACTGCTCTGCTCGTGTTTTTGGATTTCTTGACGTAAGCCAAGCGGTGTGTAGAACACACAGAAACACCATATGGCTGGATCTTCTCTACATATGTTTTCTTATCACTCCAATTAATCACTTAGCAGGTCAGGCTGTTTCTGCACCCATGATGCACAGACGAACCAGAATTGGAGACATATGTAATTAGACCTCACGTTTGCCCTCCCCTCCCATCCCCCAATCTATACTTCCTACCACAGATCTACCATCTTCCTCCATGCATTCTTCTCCCTCCAAATTTATCCCTATAACAGCCCTCTCACCAAAATTTATCCTCTACGTAGTCTTACCGATTCCACTCCCTTGCCGCAGAAAAAGACTTAATTTTTAACCCATCAGAGTCTACCTTCTATACCCAAAAGTTTGGTCCTTATTAAGTGCCCTCCAAAAAACCTAACACTCCCCTTCCATCCTCCCAAATCTGTTTTACCAGTGATTTTCAAAATAGTACCCAACACTGTGATTTCCCACTAACTAGGAGTCTCGGAGATTAACCAAATATTACTCAGCTAGGAATTTCCTGGTAACCTTGGAGATTTACCAAGGCTTAAACTCAACAAGATCAAAAGTTATATGAGGGAGTATAAAAAATTTTGAAAATTCAGAAAATTCTAATGATGTAAGAAATATGTCGTTAAGTTACAAAATGTATTACCAGGGTAAAACAATTAAGAATTTATTTTTTATTATTATATGACATGTTATCTGTTACCTGATATAAGAAATAAATAATTATCAACTACAGTCCGCACAATTCCCAAAGACTGTTTTTGGGATCACATTACGAGATATGCTGTTTTTACAAGATGTTTTGTCTGATAGGATCACTTTACGAGATTTGCTGTTTTTACAAGATATTTTGTCTGATAGGATCACTTTTACAAGATTTACTGTCTTTACAAATATTTTATGAGATACATTAAGTAAGGGTGACAATATTACCTCGTATGTCCTAAATAACAGGTATAGTTCTCTGGGTTTTGCATCCATTGGAAGACCACTAACAAACAGGGTCCGCACCTAAAGCAAAATGAAAACAAATATTTAACAGTTTTCAAACAATAACAATATATATAATTTCAACAGCCTTCTTTCAATTTAATTTTTTAATTAATTTTTTAACTAATTTTTTAATTAATTTTTTTTCTTTTGATGTAAAGGAATGGCTGCTGATAGAAGAAAAGTCAAAGTACCATTTCAATTATGTTTAATTTGAAGTGGAAATATTTCAATTGTCTGTAAATACAGATAGTCTCAATATACTAATTATCTTCTAGCCGAAAATTGAAAAAGATCCTAAGATGGTCTTAAAATTGAATTTTCCATATTTTGGAAACTTATTTCCATATTATATTTTTATGATGGCCTGTATGAACACATGGGTGTAGAGTTATAACGAGGAAATGTTAAAAAACTGGCGTCATGGTACTGTACAACACACAACTCTCTGATACCAATAATGGAACTAAACTTATCATTTATACTACAGTCAAACCTGTTATATGTGACCGCCCAAGGGAGGCAATAAAAGGTCACATATGACAGGTGGTCTCTTAATGCAGGTTCAGGCAACTTAATTAGCATAGTAAATGACATTGGGAGGAAAAACTAAGGTCACATATGACAGGTGGTCTCTTAATGCAGGTTCAGGTAACTTAGTATAGTAAATGACATTGGGAGGAAAAAACTAAGGTCACATATGACAGGTGGTCTCTTAATCCAGGTTCAGGTAACTTAGTATAGTAAATGACATTGGGAGGATAAACTACGGTCACATATGACAGGTGGTCTCTTAATGCAGGTTCAGGTAACTTAGTATAGTAAATGACATTGGGAGGAAAAAATAAAGGTCATATATGACAGGTGGTCTCTTAATGCAGGTTCAGGTAACTTAGTATAGTAAATGACATTGGGAGGAAAAAACTAAGGTCACATATGACAGGTGGTCTCTTAATCCAGGTTCAGATAACTTAGTATAGTAAATGACATTGGGAGGAAAAAATAAAGGTCATATATGACAGGTGGTCACTTTATTTAGGTGGTCACTTAGGCAGGTTGGACTGTATATTTATCAGATCAGTCACAATACTTAACTCATTGTCCAGCATCAGTCTCTTTAACCTCTAGCTGTAGTGTATAGGTTGACCCCGTCACTTATTACACTCTAGCTGAAGTGTATCGGTTGACCCGTCACTTATTACACTCTAGCTGAAGTGTATGGGTTGACCCCGTCACTTATTACACTCTAGCTGAAGTGTATCGGTTGACCCCGTCACTTATTACACTCTAGCTGAAGTGTATGGGTTGACCCCTTCACTTATTACACTCTAGCTGAAGTGTATCTGTTGACCCCGTCACTTATTACACTCTAGCTGAAGTATATGGGTTGACCCCGTCACTTATTACACTCTAGATGAAGTGTATCGGTTGTCCCCGTCACTTATTACACTCTAGCTGAAGTGTATCGGTTGACCCCTTCACTTATTACACTCTAGCTGAAGTGTATGAGTTGACCCTGTCACTTATTACACTCTAGCTGAAGTGTATGAGTTGACCCTGTCACTTATTACACTCTAGCTGAAGTGTATGAGTTGACCCTGTCACTTATTACACTCTAGCTGAAGTGTATGAGTTGACCCTGTCACTTATTACATTCTAGCTGAAGTGTATCGGTTGACCCCTTCACTTATTACACTCTAGCTGAAGTGTATGGGTTGACCCCGTCACTTATTACACTCTAGCTGAAGTGTATCGGTTGACCCCTTCACTTATTACACTCTAGCTGAAGTGTATGGGTTGACCCCGTCACTTATTACACTCTAGCTGAAGTGTATGGGTTGACCCCGTCACTTATTACACTCTAGCTGAAGTGTATCGGTTGACCCCTTCACTTATTACACTCTAGCTGAAGTGTATGGGTTGACCCCGTCACTTATTACACTCTAGCTGAAGTCTATCGGTTGACCCCATCACTTATTACACTCTAGCTGAAGTCTATCGGTTGACCCCGTCACTTATTACACTCTAGCTGAAGTGTATGGGTTGACCCCGTCACTTATTACACTCTAGCTGAAGTGTATCGGTTGACCCCGTCACTTATTACACTCTAGCTGAAGTGTATCGGTTGACCCCGTCACTTATTACACTCTAGCTGAAGTGTATCGGTTGACCCCTTCACTTATTACACTCTAGCTGAAGTGTATGGGTTGACCCCGTCACTTATTACACTCTAGCTGAAGTGTATCGGTTGACCCCTTCACTTATTACACTCTAGCTGAAGTGTATGGGTTGACCCCTTCACTTATTACAATGTAAATATTGTAACTCTCTAAGGTTGTCATGAAAATCATATTAGATTTTTTTTAAAGTCAATTCAATAAAACTCAGACATAATGAAACCTCATTGAAACAACTGTTATAGACAAGAGTTGTACCACTGTTTCTATTAATATCGATATTTCTCGAGATAATTTAACTCATGCCTAATGTTTGGGTACAAGATGATAAACAACTAACAGATATTTCAATCAAACACTTGAGTCCTGAATATTTACTGGGAACAAAAAAACCCAGCATCGACATTAATCGGATATGAATCAAAGTCACTGAAAAGCTTTCTTCCAAGATGCACAAAGACACAGAGTTAAACACTGACATGAACTAAGCTATTAAATCTTACTAAAACACACAGCATAACTCTGTCATCAGACCCTGCTAGCATTGTCTGGGCATTTATTACAAACATCGGCACTGACGTATTAATCAATGTCACAAAGAAGCTTTACTTAAAGACACAGTACACTAACAAGGGCTACATTAGCAAACCAAACGTAACACGAAACAACAGAGTCGGAATAAAACTGTCGTTCGCTAACCGACTTCTCCATGGCGATCCTTTTATTCTATATAATAAAACCACACAGTGTTCCTATAATTGTAACCGCATATTTTCGTTAATTGAGCGATAAACCTTCCAACAAGATAGGAGTAGATACACTATATAATACACCGCAGCTTTTCCTCTTTTGATCAAGTTACGATGAATACTCTCCAATACTTCACAGGAATTTGTCTTATACCCACATAACATAGTATCACGTGCTGGATCCACACAGAGCAAAACGAGACAATGACAGTTTCAGCTGGCAGTTTGATTACTGTTTTTCAAATTTTACCATAATTCATTCACATTGCAATACATTAGATGAATCAATTTGTCTTCAGATTTTGTAAAACTTTTCTGTTATCCCTTCCCATAGTAATACAATGACACAAAATAATCATGATTTTGCAAACTCTACCATAATTTCTACACTGATCAAATGATCATGATTTGTGAACATTACAATGTCCTTTCTATTGTTATCCTTAGATCATGATTTTGTGAACTATAACGTCATTTCTACAATTATCCATTCATCATGATTTTGTGAGCTTTACCGTAATTTCTACAATTATCCATTCATCATGATTTTGTGAACTATAACGTCATTTCTACAATTATCCATTCATCATGATTTTGTGAGCTTTACCGTAATTTCTACAATTATCCACTTTTCATAATTTTTTTAGCTGTATACCATAACTTCTATGATATCCACTCATCATGATTTTTTGAGCTCTACCATCATTAATATTCCAACTGTTATCCGGAGATTATGATTTTCTGAACTCTATAAATTCTACAATTATTTTCTTATCATGATTTTATGAACTGTATTGTAACTTCTAAACCTCTTATCCAGGGATGATGATTTTGTGAACCGGAATTCCCACACATTGTAACGCGAAGTTGTGGCAGTACCCCGACACCTTCCAATGATTACTTTACCTCGATGGTTTCCCCATCTGACCAATATAACGCTGCTCTTCATCCCCTCTTGTTCAATTACTTCCAAATTTGATTTAGAACACAAAACCCTAACTAGACAATTCACTGCGTTTGTTCCAGTACATAAAATGGTTTCGTGGAAAGACAAAAGAAATTATTCAATTATCTCAAGTCTGCCTAATTTGTAAGAGCTCATTTTGCTGCTAATTACATCTACAGTAGTTTTATATGGGGATAAAAGAAATACATGACTTTTGTACCATGTACAGCAGACACTATGTAGCAGGTGGTCAGAAGGTGGCATAGTGGATAGTGCACTTGTATTTCATCAATGCCAGCGGGGTTAGATTCTCTTGTCGGACATGAAAAGGTATGGGTTCATCTGCCCAACAATGTGGGTTTTCCCCAGGTATTCCAGTTTTTTTAGTACATTTTTTCTGTACTTTTTCTGTGCTTTATTTCGGTATGGGCTCCCACAGTATTGGGACCCTTTGCCCTCTTCCATCCAGGCCAACAAGAGTGGCTGTATTATAAGTTGATACAGATTGCTCCATAATGTTAATTAATGAAGGCTAAGTTATCATATAAATAAACGAATGCAACATCATTATTCTAATCGAACGGAATGATGAAAAGTACATGGAGTGATAAATATGCGAGTAATCAAAAAACACAAAAGACTTTTTCTTGGAATGATAAACAGATTTGCCTTGCTGAATTGAATCAATCACTAAAAGTCTGTGAATGAAAAGAAAGGGAAATGTACCAGGAAACCTAGCTTTGATAAATGACCAAAATATAAACATCTCCCTGAACAACAGAACACCATGTATGTAACACATTAAAAAGGAGATTTCTCAATACACTACATGTTTCAAAATTGATTTTTGGCACAATTTTCCCCCTAGAATGTAAAACAATGATTTTTTTTCCAACAGTTTACAATATTTTTCAAGGTTTACATGGAACAGCATTGTTGCTGTGGGAATTTTCATCCATTTTTCAAAAACAGATTAAGGTACAAATACCGCCTCTTGAGGATAGCTTAAGTCCAACTTATCCGCTTCAAATTTTCTTCTTCCTTCCTGGTAATGTTCTAAAATCCCACGAACATGAGCAAGGTCATGAAAAATAGATAATATTAAAAAAAAAAATATTGCAATATCCTGTTGCATCCACAGAGGAACTTTTTCAGGGAAATATATACATGTATCGTTGACTCCTACAATTCGCAAATGTAGAATTTTATCCAATCAGAAGAGGTTTTGATGCCTGTTCTACAGGGAGTTATATCAATGTTGAGTACCGAGTTTGGCAATGAGAACGACAAACAAGTAAATCGTCTTTACGTGATTTGAAATACAATAATATACGTATATCATGTTACACTGTCCCTCCATCGTAACACAATACAATTCTATTGTCCCTCCGCTGTAACACAATACAATTCTATTGTCCCTCCGCCGTAATACAATACAATTCTATATCAACGAACTCTATGTTGTAGTAGGACAACGGGGACAACATAGCCGTGTAAAATACTGAGTTTTATACTATCCTAAATTTGGGAAGATATTTCTGTTCTAATGTTTGAATTATAAAGAACATAGGAAATTACATTTTATCATGATAGCTTACTTTTGGTTCACAAAAGTTTGGAATTTGTTAAAACTGTTTTACCAAATCATGTAATAGAATAGAAATACAACATTTTATCTTATCTCCAGGCAACAATATCAACCAATTCCAGAATTTCAAAATGTTCTAAATTTTGAAGTCACAACACAACCAATTCCTGATAACACTAAAAATGGATGATAGAATTTTAGATATATATATGATTGGAAAATATTGCATAAAATAATATTTTGTTACTGTAAATTATGTATGGAAATGAAGGAAAACTTCCAATCATGATCAATTATTTTGTAATTCAGTTTATTCAGAGACAAGTTTAATCAACTGCTAAATGTATATCTGTGTCCCAGTTCCATTTGAATTTAATCAAGTAGATTTAAATAAATAATTAGCATTACTGTCATCTTAAGGCCAACATTAACTCATTAAATTGTGTGAAAGTGAAAAAACACACAATCTAATTAATAAAACAACAGAAATCTTCTTCCACCAACCTCAGGGAATACCACAACAATTTTATTTTCTTTCAAATTTTGATGGCGACTGTTGAAAATTGATCAGAATAATAACACTAATTTGAAAATGAGGATAAGTTTGTTTGTGTTTATTAATAAATAGCCTTCCTAGATCTCAAGAACAGTAGTCCCCAATGTTTGATTAAAAAATATTGATTTTACATTAAATGTTTCATGTCACTTCGGATTCTCTTGGGACTTTTCCTCCTCACGTATAGATGAATCACCTCTAGATGTGATTTTGCCTACTTTTATGAGATAAAAAACCCAAAGACAAATATAATGGTTTTTCGCTGTTTGCTTGTTTTCTGAATTTATCCCCCCATCAACCACCTGGGTCACCTTCATATTGTTCTCCTGTAGTAGCTTGATGGCTACCTCACTGATCAATATATCTGTCCATGGTCTTAGCACTTCCTGACCAGCTTTGGTTATTTAATATTAGCTATATTAGTTAAATCTACATAATCGTTGATGTTATTTAAGCTGTGTGTATTATATTTGTCTTTTTATTGTTGACAGATTTAAACTCTTGTAGCCAGGTTCCCAATATCATATTCTGTATAATATCAAACTATGTATTGTATATTCAAAAATAAAATATTGTCCCAATGTATAGAGATCTCACCACACCTCTGATCTTCCGAGTCTGAAATATGTGGTGCAATACCAACCATGATTTTCGTTTATTTTGGATAAAAATTGTATCGTAATTTAGTATACTTCTTCATTTTCCCAAAATATATAATCTTCAGGAAAAGGGATTCAACGGGTCCAAAATTTCTGTAATAAACAGATCATGGCTTGTATAGTGCTTTAACAGTACCTAAATACAGCCCTTTATACAATGTGTGATATTTTAACCTGATCTAAGTCCTCAGAACGTCGTCAGGGACTCCTTAACCATCGTAAAACAGCTGTAAGTCAGTGTGAAGTGGATAATGAATGTTTTTATATTGATAAATTGACAAAGTAAAAATAAAACTCCACTTCATAATAACTTGAAAATCTCCCTGGATTATGTCAAAGTCAAATCGTAGATCAGACATCACAAACTTTAAAGAGAAAGAGTTATCTAAAATAAAATATTCGTCATTATATCACCCAACGAAATATTTTAATACGTATATCAACAGACAGCCATCTTGTATCACTATGGTGATTGGAGTGTAAACTAAATGCTCGGCCATCTTGTATATCACTATGGCGATCGGAATACAGCTTTACGTGAGAGAGTTATAACACAAACCGTAACATTATCCTACAGTTTATATAAGTATCAAAGTAATACGTTACAGGTATACATTGATTATATCAATGTTAATTAAGCTATTTTAATTTTTTTTTTTTACATTTACATTCTTTAATTGACTTTAATTGACTTTAATTGACATACTGCCAAATAAGGAAATATGATTCTCTCATTTTTCCTAAATCAGCTTTTGGTTTTGATTAATGTTACAAATTTGGTATCAACATCAGATTATTGTTTGGATATCAAAAGAAAACAGAAAAGAAACACATAAGGTAGATAGAATTAAGCTCTATAAGTGTGAATTAACATGACTTTAGTCATTATTATACACAGTCTATCTTCAATTTAGCTTGTCCGATCCTGTATTTAGACTTATTGTTGACTTAAGTATACAACAAGACAGCCAGTCTTCAGAAAACAGTACAATGGACTGACGGATGGACGATGGATGGACGTACTACAAGTCAACAGAAAGCTCTTCACCAAAGACAATACTTTGGCTCACAAATGATAACATCTATTTCAGACAAGGGGATCTAAAATAAAATTAATGATCACTGACAATTCCGTTGGTTGCCGTGTAAAATTCCACCTGTAACAAAGACCGGTCTATAAGTCTCCCTTTGTGAATTTTAAATTACACTCTGGAGACCATTGTGTCGACCATTCGTGTTATTTAATTTAAAAATTCATAACACCTAGCCATCACAGAGGTAATATAATAAAATTGATTGGTGGAGAATCGTTTCCTACCTGTTATCAGTCTATCTCCCTATCTATAGGACTGTATAGGAGTCACTTCTATAGAAAACAGGTTATCAGAAAGTCAATACTATCTCAATTAACTCACACACATTGTCAGAATCACTCATTCAAAAGACAGATCTCTTGTAAACAAAATTTTATCTATAGTTTATTTAAATACTTAACAGTTGAAGACAAACTTGGATTATAATTTGATAAAGTATGATTATCTAGATATCCGACGATACTGTAGAGTTTGGAATTGACAAATATCAACAAGTGAAAGTTTATTTAATTTTGAAGATTTTCAAAACAGCACAGCATAACAATGCTGGTCATTTCTCATGAGTATACGCATACATCGCAAATGTCACCAACAACTTCATTAAATTCCAATCGTCATCACCGTCATCTTAATCATCTACTAAAGGCAATCATCATCATTATCACCAACGCTATCACCATCATCAATTGATATCATTGTCATCGTCGCTCATTGAAGAGAAAATGTCATCATCAGCATCATCATCTTCATCATCATCCTCAGCAGCAGCCGCCACAGCAACACAAGCAATTAAGACTTGAAAATATTTCAAATACATATTTCTATTTTATAATTTTGTATATAGACCTGTTTCAACACTTTCAGACCTTTCCTGGTAGTGATTGTATAACTGTGTCATTACAATGATATAACTTGGCTGGTCGGCTGGCTGAAATTCACATAGGCGGCCAGGGTATGATTCCTCGATCTTATGTGAAAATGTAATATATGTGGTCACCTGCCTGACCACCGTGGGTTTTCTCTGGGTACTACGGTTTCCATGGTTTCCACCCGCAGTAAGACCCCTCACTCTGTTCCATCAGGGACACAGGCGCCTGTGATATAACTTGTTTCGTAACTGTTGTAAAGTAGATTTACATTACAGTGATCTAACATTCAAATGCCTATTCAATCCACTAGTGACAGACAACATTAGCGGTCAATTTGATTCCGGCCACCATCACCACTATATCATTGACCACACCTGAAAGACACTGCCCTGTCAATAATAACAGGAAGATCATAGACTGACCACTGACCGGACAATATGACATGTTTGATGACCATTCCATAATAAATGATCTATAAAATTGGTATATAGATGAAAATGTAAAGGGCACTGCTAGTAAGTATTGGCAATTTATTAAAGGGACGTATGTCTATCAGATCTGCTTAATGACCAAATGTTTAGGTGACCAGAGTTAGGCAAACTGGGGGTCATAATTGATCAAAAGAGTTGGGCAAACTAAAAATGATGGCTCATAGTTAAGTGAAATCTCTCGTCACCAGAGTTAGCAGGCTATATAGATCATCAGAGTTAGGCAATCGAATCAAAGAAATAAGGGAGCACCTATCTAATAAGAAGTTAGAAATCCTGCATTACCCGGACATTCCTAGTCATAAAGTTAAGGCAACTCTGTGATGACATCCGGCAATTCTGAATGAAGTAAGGTGTGGTTCTGATCCTATCACAGCCAATTAAGATTTTGAGGTGAGAAAGCGGTAATACCGAAAAAAAGTTTAGTACACTCTCATTGGGCTGACCCAAGATAGGCTACTAATGCGTAGGCCAATCCCTCGGAAGTGGACCCCTCGTTATAGGGTAACAAGAGTTAGGCAAACAGGTAAGCCAACTCAAACAGCGATCTGTCACTCAAGTAAGGATATGTTTTCATCATACCTATCTATAAATATATATATATTTTTTTTTTTTCAAAACATCACACACCCATCAAGTACAGTATATATACATTATATAGAATTTTTGCGTGAAGCACAGGATAAATACACTACAGCATTACTAGGTTCAAAATGATTAATTTCAAACGCGAATCACAAATTGAAAAGTTGGGTTGCCTTTTATAAATAACATGTCTGTGTTATCCTTTTATATGATATCTAAAGTACTCTAAATGGGAAAATGTTAATTTAAAAGTTACTTGGTACATAAAACCTTATCCACATAACTGTATATATGTCATTAAAAGAGGAAATGAAGTGAGAAATCTAAGGTAATGTCTTGTCCCCCGGTCGACAGCCCATTTCATGTAGTACAGGTAAGACAGGTGTATATGTGTATGTATTGAACTTTCGTTGCTTGCATGACATCTACGCTATGCTGAATATTCATGGCTGTAGTAGTGCTGCTGTATGTAGGGCCCTTTGTCATCTGATGGAATTGAAGCACGCGATCCCGGCCTTGCGTCTCATTACATTGACCTAACATGTTATACGTGTTGTGAGCACTTCACGCCACATCAGATATACAAATAAACTTCAGACCTGAGAAGGTTAAATTTCATATTGTTTCACTTCTTGATCGAAACCTTTTCCCAAAAAATCTTGTAAAAACAGATGAAAGTGATACGATTCATCCCGTAAGTTATCAATGAAATAGTTATAACAATCATGTATCATATCTCCATCATCAATTTATCCATCAATTGTTTATAGAAAATCATCAATGTGTCTGAATGTTTATGCATTCCACATGGCGGATCAATCTGCACTACATCCCGACTCAATGTACCACGTCCAGACTCATGTACCACATCCACCGTCCAGACTCATGTGCCCCATCCACTCCTACTCATGTCCAAAATCGAACTTGGCCCTGTAAGGACCCCTGACCCTGTAAGGACCGTGACCCCTGTAATGACCCCTGACCCTGTAAGGACCCATGACCCCTGTAATGACCCCTGACGCTGTAAGGACCCATGACCCCTGTAATGACCCCTGACCCTGTAAGGATCTGTGACCCCTGTAATGACCCCTGTAATGACCCCTGACCCTGTAAGGATCTGTGACCCCTGTAAGGACCCCTGTAATGACCCCTGACCCTGTAAGGATCTGTGACCCCTGTAAGGACCCCTGTAATGACCCCTGACCCTGTAAGGATCTGTGACCCCTGTAAGGACCCCTGCATAACTCATTAAGACTCAGGATTGGTTTGTGTGTCAGAAATAATCATAATTCAAAATTTTGTTTCACATTAAAAATTGAAAAAGAAATAATAAATGCAATTCAAATGACAGCTCCCCAACACCAACCACCCCCACTCCAAACACTCCAACTACCCTGACCAAAAAATAAAATTCAATAAACTCTAAAAGGAATGTCCGTGATCGTGACTGCAATTAGCCCCTGCAGAGTTACTGCCCCTGGGTGACTAGCGGAGCAGGAAATTAAGTCCATTGGAGCTGTAAAGCTCCTTAAGTAGACACTGGTTGTGATATTACAGACCATTAAGTAGGCTGGCTCATGTGTCCCCATCTACCTTTGAACTAGTGAGAAAATCTAGGATGTATGCCTAGTTATTATCAGGGAAAATTGATCACATTTAAAATAGCATGTATATAATGATGCCATGTCTGGTGTATCTGGAACGCTTACATGCATCAAGGTTCATCACTCGGAAATATTTTATCATGTTTTGTATCAAAATTAACAGTAAAATTACAATGATCAGCAAAGTTTTCATATTCTTAGGTAAACAAATTCTTCTAATAATGACACTGCCATATATGGATTGACAGGTAAATTAGGACTCAGAATAGCAGTAACAGCTGGTGAGGCATCTTCATCTCAATATATATATACAGGTATGTTTCCATAGTAACACTAGAAAATTGATTGATTGGTTGATTTGGCTTAATGTGTTTGTTCCGGTTATTACTGAGTTACTCTCTAAAAAAATCACAAGTGGCCTCTTTATACAGGTAGGTCTCCATAGTAACACAGAAAAATTGTACAGGTGGCCTCTATATACAGGTATGTCTCCATAGTTACACAGAAACATTGTACAGGTGGTCTCTTTATACAGGTAGGTCTCCATAGTAACACAGGGAAATTGTGCAGGTGGTCTCTTTATACAGGTAGGTCTCCATAGTTACACAGAAACATTGTACAGGTGGTCTCTTTATACAGGTAGGTCTCCATAGTTACACAGGAAAATCCTCTATTTGAACTCTGTAATGATTGGTTGTATTCCCAGCCAATCACTAGACATTACTTATCATTTACCTCTTAACACAATATTATCTATTTATATACAGACACATTTTTACATCAGAAACACACACAACTATATCTGTGACACCAATTTACCGTTGTTTTAAAGCAAACATGTTTTACAAATCACTTAAAAAATTTCACCGACTTATCCCTCAAGAACTATAACTTGTGTTTATGTGACAATGGCCAAGAATTCAATTTCAAAACAACGAAAAAATACATATGTAAAGTACATAGCCACGTCTTTACTGAAGTTTGAAATGTGACAAATTAGCGAGAATGTTGATTGCATTTTCCAGTGAAACACTGTCAAGTGACAGAGATCCCAATCATCACGTTCTACATACACCATCGACAGTGTAGTCATGTTGTTCCCAGATAATTAGGTTTTACCATAAACACAACCCGTTATGATTTCATCAGTACATATTGGCTTCTACACAGAAACATCCTCTGTTTCTCAGGAAATGCATCATCATCATCATCATCATCATGTAGACCCTGTAATGACCTTGTAATGACCTTGTAATGACCTTGTAAGGACCCCTGTACGGACCCCTGACCCTGCAAGGACCCTGTAAGGACCCTGTTAGGACCCTGTAGACCCTGTAAGGACCCATGTAGGTATGATAAGTCCATCATTGTACTGAAGTACCCTACGGGTCTGATACGGACATACAACTGACAAGTGGTGTTGTTATTGTGATAACTTCCCTGTTGGTATTGGAGTATTATACTCCCTGGGTAAACGTTTATCGTTCTATTGTGGGCCCTGTTTATAATTATCCCTACACCTCAGCCGATGCAACAATATGGACGCCCCCTACACCACTCCCGTCAGAGCTACATTCCCAGGTGAGTTCATGATTACAAGTTAATCATTTGTCATGTTATTAAATAGATTCCAATGTTCTTTCTGGACCACAGAGCTCAATCGTGTGTAAACCGAGATCTTTATTGACAACATATTGTTGTTATTTTGTATCGAATTGAGAGTGACAAAGTAAACACAAAGTTAAACAACAATGAAATTACCACAGTTCATTGAACAACGACCTGCCTCCCTGCACGGTTGACCGATTCGATGCTTTAGAGGTATGTTGATCATTGACACATCAATATACAAGGCAACATCTGCGGGTCGGAAGGAATCGATCAGCGGAATTTACGGTAGGAAGACTTTATCGGAACGCCTGAGCACAAGATGAGGGTAGTTACAACGTAACGCGTAATTATTACTATTATCTATGGGACTTTCTCGACATCAACGGGCTATAATTGAAGAAAATTTATTAGTAAATGTCGAAAGAGGAGGGGACAAAATGGTGAAAAATGGGGGAAAAAGTGAAAACGAACTCGGAGATGCAGTGCTCCATTATACGACTAGTGATATTTGACAATGCTGTTCCACACTAGGGTTTTAAATTATTTGTAGTTTTTCCATCTTCAGAATGGCACGTTGGCTAAAGTAATGGCATGTCGTTCTGGTTACATATGGGTTTAGCCGTCAGTAGACCTTAAATCAAATATTTACATTACGTTCATTCTGGGTAAGGAAATTCCCATTAAATACTATAAATGTATTTTGTGAATCAGTTACAATATTGACTTAACATCAGATCTGTATTAAAACCAACAATAATAGAAAATTTCAATCAACTATAGATATAACTTCCGTTAAATTATTTAGCTGTAAAAACAAGGGGGACTACTCTGATAAAAGGACAAGAAGATCATCAACGCAGATTAAATGAAAGGATAACACCTTAAGCACACAAAACATTTAAATGTCTGTAATGTTCAAAAATAAACACTGTAATATCTCTTAAATGAAAGTAAAAAACAACTTTAAATTAAATGCCATTTTTGTCTCTGCTTATAATAGCTATCATTTTATGTCTGACACCTCAATTGAAATCCTGTTTAAAAAGATATGTCTCAAGGGCTTGGATGGCTTCTACCCTAAAACGATCACATAGAATGGTCCACAAATATAGACAGATAAGTCCACTGGTCTAGACAAGGGGAGATAGGTTAAATTTGTACACATATTTGTCTGATATATACAAAAGTGCTAAATTTTATTACCAATGTCAATATTGGTTATTTTTTGGTAGCATGTTTGTAACCTGACATCCCACCAGTTTTACAAATGGAATAGACCAAAACAATACAAAAGGTGATTCCAAAATCAAAGAAGAGGGCGACATAAAGAAAGACATGATAAGAGCTGTCAAAATACCAGCATTAATAGCAAGGAGACACATCATTGATTCAGATTAACTTTTCTGTTCCTACTTTATGAAATTAAGAAAGAGATCAGGGAGAACCAGTACAAAACACACTTTTAGAAAAGAAGGAAAATTCATCTACCTGTAGTCTAGAGACAAGAATTATAAATCACACAAATCAACGGCTGTGAAAAAATAATAACAGCGATGACCTAAATATCGATCCGGCTGATCATACGTCTGGGAGACAATGACAATGAGCTTAACTTTGTTCTAATGATAAGTTGGAGTGGTCTGGTGCCGTCAAAGATTTCGAGACAGATCTGAATCCTTCAAGTGTTTGATTCATATGGTAAATGGTCCACATGTCCTTGACAATGAGGAATAACTGTCTGGGTTTCACAATAGGCTTTTTTTTTGTATTTGAATGACATAAGAAAGTGATCACACTATTTTTGTAGCCTGATTACATTATATTCTGTCAGGGGGGGGGGGGGGGGAAGGGAATCTTCAATATGATGAAAATTATAGAACACAGCTAAACTGTTATAAAGTTCTCTAACCATCACTACAATTTTGGATAAGTGAGAGAAGCTATATATAGAATGTTGATCAATGAAGTTCTTAGTTTAAGGTCCAAACATGAGACAATAAGGAGGAGATGTCCTGTACAAAGGATGACCACTGAATCTGAAGTACCTGGATGGTCAGATAGCACAGTGGTAACACATTTGCCTTTCACCTGGGCGGCCAGGGTTTGATTCCCCGATCGGATGTGATAAGGTATGGGGTCACCTGCCCGACCATGTGGGTTTACCCTGGGTACTCCGGTTTCCTCCCACAATAAGACCCCTCGCATGCTTCTATCCGGGCCAACAAGCGTGATTAATATAAGTTGATATAACTTGTTTCGCAATTAAAATAAATACAGTTTATATTTTTACAAGTACCTACTTTTGGGGACAAGGGCAAAATAGTCACTGTACATGCTTTTGGGGGTGAGGGAGGATTGTAATGTACACATTTCTCACAGGGGAGACGAACCAAATGAAGTCCCAATACATGTTTCTGGGACGAGGGCTAGAAGGAAATATTTGTATATTGGTTCCCATGACAACCTGGTACAAGTATAGAGTTTGATTTATTACGTGTCTCAAACCTCCTAAACCGGATTTCAAGCCACACAAAAATATAAAGCATCAGGGTATTGTACAAATGATGTATATAAACCAACAAGTTGGGAATGATGTAATAAAACCCATAATTCCATCTTTATTATTTTGTAATAATAAAGACCTGACACATGTCCATTGTTTTTTTAACAAAGTCAATGAAATTTATCAAAAATGATTACAAATTAAGTTTAATTTATAAAGAGATTTGATGAAATTACTACATACTTTGTCAATATTTTTATTTGATGGACAATGTTTAAAAACATTATCCTGAAAGTAATAAAATATTTGGAAAATAGAATTCCCATTGCCATTTTTTTTTTGTAATTTAATTGAAGGTTTTCTTTATCATGATTATTTTTTTTAATTCAACCAGACGTTTACCATTGATATTCCAAAGTATACAAATCAATAAGAAGACTTGTACTTCGTACTTTGCTAAATTATTCATGGACCATGGTTATTGAATAAGCGTAAATTGCGCCTCCCTGCCTCTATTACGACCGAATGGTGGCCGGCCCGGCCCTATAATTACTCATTGTTTTTATACCTCAGACACAGACGCCCCGTTTCCTTTCGCACCAAATATGACTCAAAGCAATTCGGGTCTGGACAGGACGTACCTGGGAAGGTGTTCAATTATAACAAAGCCCGTCCCAGCTGGGTAGAGTGAGTGTATAGCAGACAATGGAAAAGTGGATTGGATGACTATGTTCTACATTTCATAGATTTCTCAGTACTGACCACAGGAACAGTTGATAAGGGAAATAATTAATATCACAGCCCTAAAACATGCACTGTAACTAATTTGCCCTCGCCCCCAAAAGCATATGCAGGGTCTATTCCACGCTCGCCCCCTAACTTGTGTGACTAACTTGCGTGATTATCTCCCCTAATTTGTGTGACTAACTTGCGTGATTATCTCCCCTAACTTGTGTGACTAACTTGCATGATAATCTCCCCTAACTTGTGTGACTAACTTGCGTGATTATCTCCCCTAATTTGTGCTCCCCTGAGAGACTGGTGTTGATGACCATCAGTTTAGACAAGGTTTACTCTACACATAAATCAAAAGAAACATATTCTAATTTTTTATCTTTTAAAAATAAAGCACATGTCTATATAAAGAAATATTTTCGAAATGAAAAATATCGCCCGATCATTTACAGGAAATGTTCAGTGTGTTATTAATGGCTTTACACCCGTGTGATTCTATATAAAGATCCTCTGTATCCAGTCATGCTTCCGTTAAACTTCCACACATATCAAAATCGGATTTCCAAGGTTTTTGATACATTTGTTCCATGGGAACAGCTATTTTTTGACATTTCAATTGTGAACAATTGATTTTGCTGGTATAGTTTTCTATATCATTGCCGGATTTGACTTTTCTATATACATGTACAGGTGACTAAGTACACTTAATGAACCCTGTGACCTCTGGAAAAACTCTATCTACCGGTAGATTCCTTAGATTTTTAGTATGAAGTAGAAATATCCCAAATTTAACATTCAGCAGCATGCAGGCATCAGAAACTTATTGAATTTTCCAATAAAACACATGTTAATCCATTAAAGTGACTTCCTGTAAAACATAATCAAGGAAGCCTTTCAAACCCCTAAGCTGGTTAGAAGCGCAAAGGTCATTTTTGAAAGTCAAACCTAGAAATTTCACTCAATTGTGTCTATACATGTATAATATAACTGGATCACATACGTTTCATTTTTTTAATAAAATTTCAAACTAACATACACAAAACTCAGTTTAATTTCTAAAAATGTTCCATCATCCGCACAAATCCCCTACAGTATTCTGCAAGACATCTTTTTCTGACCTAGATTCAATAACTTAATTATTTTGTTTTCAATTTTTCCACTTACTATAGCTTGTATTGATTCAATAGTACAAAGTTTTGAGAAAAATATACCGATGGGACTTTTTAGTATGCTATGAAGGAGTAAGTTCTAAAAGCAATTCATTATCAATCCATTAGGGAGGAACTAAAGTAAGAAAAATTTAGATTTGATCGTTAGAGATGCATAATAAGGTCGGCTACACAGGATTATGTGTTCCTATCTAGATCAGCGAGATGTATAGCCCCAATGGAGGAACAACACAGATCTTCAAGACTCTCTTTAATATAGATCACAACACAAATCTAAGTCATTGAAATGTTTATGTCCCATTTATAGCTATCAATATTGTTGATGATATTAAGATCAGTATATTTCACAACTTAACCATGATGCTGTCCTCGATCCCATGGACACGTAGTCAGCTCCAATTTCGATATATCTTTTTCACAAAATTTATTATTTTTGATTATAAAAGTTTGTCTGGGCCAAATCATGCAGCTTTATATAATGTTTTTTGTTCAATAAACAATAACATTGTTTCAATTATGATGATATAGTGATCACCAAATGTTCACCATAATATTACCATTAGACAAGACAAAAGAAAATAACAACCCAGTGGCCTGGCCAAGCCTAGACGAATATAAATCTCCATATAAAACAATTATTAACACTGTATTGGATTTTTATGCAGATAATCGTTTTCAATTTAATCCTGACAACCCTGAAAGTGCCTACACAACTCATCCATTCATTGAGATGGACTGTTCCATTATATCTGATAGGTAAACATTGATAAAAATATATGTCCGTTTTCTCGACTACAATTATTGCTTTATCACCCAACTTGCTATAAATGTTTGTGTCGACAGAACCAAATAATGTCCATTTTACACGACAAAGGGGTACAAATCAATTTCATGGCTCTGAAATTCCTATACTGTTATAAGGGAGGTTTTGGTGTTTAATGCTGAAATTTTAAGTGAATAAAATTCAATATTTTTTTTAAAGAGCCTACAGGATATTAATCAAATTTACACTAATATGATGAAATTTGAAAACATTACTTTTTTTGTAAAACATTTGATTGTCTGGATTTAACCACCTACAGTGACATATTTTATGACATGAAGATCATATAATGTCATAATAAATTTCCGGAGTTATGAAGACTTCATGTTTGATTTCTCATCATATAAGGAAATTACCTGTCTGTGATAAAATATAAGTAATGAATTCTCCCCTGGTACTGACTGTCTTTGACAAGTAATGAATTCTCCCCGGTACTGATTGTCTTTGACAAGTAATGAATTCTCCCCTGGTACCGATTGTCTTTGACAAGTAATGAATTCTCCCCTGGTACTTATTGTCTTTGACAAGTAATGAATTCTCCCTTGGTCCGATTGTCTTTTGATAAATAATTAATTTTTCCTATCTCCTCTTTCAAGATGATAAGGACTTTTCCCCCAATTCTTGAAGAATACTTTTAAGAGAGCTGGTATCAACAACAGTGTGGATGTGTGTTTTCCCAGTGTGTGACCAAACTCTACATCAATATTTTATAACTGTATACATGTAATTGATTAAAGAAGGAGCAGGCGACGACCTGCCCTGCAGGAGTTTGATGGCATTGAGGACAGTAGGATAGGAAAAGTGGAAAATGTGGGCTGAGACTTAGCGATGACGATAGAAGGGAAGGTGTGAGAGCCTGAGGCTGGTGGCGGATCAAATAACGAATAATAAAAGTAAAGACAACAGTTCAGAGAAAGTGAAAGAGGCAGTGTGATGACATGTTAAAAACACAAAATGATATAGATGTTTGTTAGAATTACTGGAACATACAAGCTCAGACAATTCTAACACATACCAATACATTTGTTATGTATAACAAAACGTCAGCATTTAAGACTAAATGTCAATCACAACTGCAATAAACATTTGTCATAAATTACTCTCCGTGTATAGGTATATTGTGATCCAGCATCGTGTATTAACGAACCTCCTAAATATTAATCATAGGACAATACCACGATATATCACGATATTAATCAGTTATTTGTACTCGGTAGCTTTAATGTGATGGCCCTCACTTCCTATTTCCCAGTTCATGCATGTTTTCAGGTTTCAAAATAACATTTTTTATCATAATATCACATTGACATTTTTTCTGTTACTGTAAAATGTAGGTTTTAACCTGATCAGTATTGCAAAACATAAACATGTCAATGTTTTGAGATCTCCATGGATTGGGGGAAATTGGTTTTTAAGTCTAAGAAAAATAAATTCATGAACTTCCCTTAAATACAAACTACTGTAACTCACTTAAATTTCGCGAAAGGATTTATTTTGGCGTTAATATGGGAGGAAAGTAAATAAGCAAATTCAAATACCTCGCGATTATTTGCATGAAAGTAAACAATTCTGGATGATGGCCAAGCTACCATGCAGTTACCGATATAGGAGTCTTGCATGTCAATGACTTTAACAGCTCATCATTTACGAATTAAAAAGTAATTTCCAGATCAGCGTTCACGAAATCATGTATCCACAAAATCTAAGTCATTTACAGTAACTCTCTGAAATTATGAACAATGTAATCGAAGCTTAAGATAATTTTTGTTTAAATTTAGAGTAGAAATGAATATATTAGTAAATAATAGTAGACCTTCTAAATACAGAGGTTAGTAAGTGTGATATATATACTATTATAAAATTGACTTATCATATTTACCAGATCAACATTGTATTATGATCAATGATATTTTATAAATTAATAATAGATTTAATGTAAAGATTAGAATATACATTTGATTAAAAACCCATCAGATCCCAATTTTCATTTTATCTAGAATTTACATTCTGAAACATTCGTCTAAATAAACCAGTTAATGCAGGTGTGAACTAGCTATGTTTTACCATAACCAAAAATAAACATTGTCTAATTTTTGTTAATTGTCTTAAAAAAACTTAAAATAACAAATTAACATCTAGAATACAATTGGTACTCGTCGACAGCTCCACAGCAGACTTCCACCTTGAACTGCTTCACTTCCGATCAATTTAGGATCTAAATCGAAATTTGCTACTTGACTCTGTATATTCATTAATATTGCAAGTCCTAAAACGGTCGCCATGACGTCAGTGAGAGATTACATGTGCCTGAAGTTGGCCGTATGAATCCGTGATTTTTACATCGTGTATAGTGCTCGGTAAAAACAGAAATTAGTTGAATGAGAATACACAGGCTTACTTTTCATCATTTTACCATGATTTCTGTTCCCAAGGCAACAGAGAGAATACTTGCATGTTACTATGCCGTAAGAGAGTATATGATATAATTTCTATGGCTTAAGTCTGTGGTTCTGCAGACAAAAGGACGAGTTTTATCACTGTTAAAACCCTAACATAGCATGACTTAGTACAGTATCCTAGTCCAGAAATGCATGTCTAAAAAAACGTCAGCTTGATACAAAATTGATGAAATTAATTTTATTAAATATTCCATCTTATTTCAACAATATCTTATCAAAAGTTTGACAGTCATATAGGTAAATTTTAAATTGAATTTATTTTTTGGTGCAAAATATTTTATTTCAACCAACAATATTAAGGATTGTCCTTACAAGGCTGGCTTGTTACAACTACAGACCCAGACCTAAACCCAAAACTGTAGTACCAATACTGTAAAGGAATCAAATGTCTGGCCGACTAAGATTCATTAATCCTCATGATGTTACAGCCAACCTACCTCAGTCGACTACCTGAACATCATTAACCTTGTGATGTTATGTGGGCAGACTACCAACTCGACTACCGACATGATGATCCTCGTCCTATACACCAATAACCAACAAGCCTACACGACGAGTTCTATCTTCGTCCTATACACCAATAGCCAACAAGCCTACATGACAAGTTCTATCATCGTCCTATACACCAATAGCCAACAAGCCTACATGACGAATTCTATCTTCGTCCCACATACCAATAACCAACAAGCCTACATGACGAATTCTATCTTCGTCCCACACACCAATAACCAACAAGCCTACATGACGAGTTCTATCTTTGTCCCACACACCAATAGCCAACAAGCCTTCATGACGAGTTCTATCTTCGTCCTATACACCAATAACCAACAAGCCTACATGACGAGTTCTATCTACGTCCTATACACCAATAACCAACAAGCCTACATGACGAGTTCTATCTCCGTCCTATACACCAATAACCAACAAGCCTACATGACGAGTTCTATCTTTGTCCTATACACCAATAACCAACAAGCCTACATGACGAGTTCTATCTTTGTCCTATACACCAATAACCAACAAGCCTACATGACGAGTTCTATCATCGTCCTATACACCAATAACCAACAAGCCTACATGACGAGCTCTATCATCGTCCTATACACCAATAACCAACAAGCCTACATGACGAGTTCTATCATCGTCCTATACACCAATAACCAACAAGCCTACATGACGAGTTCTATCATCGTCCTATACACCAATAACCAACAAGCCTACATGACGAGTTCTATCTTTGTCCTATACACCAATAACCAACAAGCCTACATGACGAGTTCTATCTTTGTCCTATACACCAATAACCAACAAGCCTACATGACGAGTTCTATCATCGTCCTATACACCAATAACCAACAAGCCTACATGACGAGTTCTATCATCGTCCTATACACCAATAACCAACAAGCCTACATGACGAGTTCTATCTTTGTCCCACACACCAATAACCAACAAGCCTACATGACGAGTTCCATCTTCGTCCTATACACCAATAGACAACAAGCCTACATGACGAGTTCTATCTCCGTCCTATACACCAATAACCAACAAGCCTACATGACGAGTTCTATCTTTGTCCCACACACCAATAGCCAACAAGCCTACATGACAAGTTCTATCATTGTCCTATACACCAATAGCCAACAAGCCTACATGACGAGTTCTATCTTCGTCCTATACACCAATAGCCAACAAGCCTACATGACGAGTTCTATCTTCGTCCCACACACCAATAGCCAACAAGCCTACATGACGAGTTCTATCTTCGTCCTATACACCAATAACCAACAAGCCTACATGACGAATTCTATCTTCGTCCTATACACCAATAACCAACAAGCCTACATGACGAGTTCTATCATCGTCCTATACACCAATAACCAACAAGCCTACATGACGAGTTCTATCTTCGTCCTACACACCGTAGCTGACAAGCCTACATGAGGATCGAGTGCTATCCTAAATTATTGATAAATCTCCTGGTTGTGTAAATCCAATATTTTGTTCACTATTGGTGCGATTCCCTGAAACCAGCTTCACTTAGAATTTACAACACTAGGTGGTAATTTCATTTGCCTCCTCAGCTCTTCCAATGTCTGTGCGAACACCATTTAACTCAATACCCCCACTGATCTGGATAGGCTGGCCTGGATCAATAGCTTGGGACGGTTGACAGGGGAGATATAGGGTTGACAGGCAGTAAATCTTCTCTACAAAATCTCACAAATCTTCAGAGGAACCTATTATTTCAACACTTCTGAGAATCAAGCAAGTCTGATTACAGTAATCGACTCCAAGAATGATGTCTTCCGATCTACCTCCTTGGGATATTTCAGATATCAAGTATAAATAGTAACATGAAAAGTGTAAACATATTTGAGCTTTTCCGAATTTTATTCAAATTACGTACAATAAAGGACTTCATATGAGGTGGCCATAAAACCAACAACCAGAAAGCTTTTATATTCGGTAGTCATCAGTATCTCACCTGCTTCTTGAAATTTTAAAATATAGTTTCAATTAACTTTTAACATTCTCAGAAACAGTGAAGTCTCACTTGACTGCAAGTCATGATCAAAAACAAGTTTATTCAACAATACAAGATCAAAAAAACAATACAAGATCAAAAAAACAATACAAGATCAAAAAAACAATTCAAGGCAGCGACACAACATTCAGTGAAGCTTCGGCCAATGTTTGAAGCTTAATAATCTTTAACTTTTCACAAATGAAATGTAAGAAGGGGGGCTTTATTGCAAGCAACTCCCCCACCCCCAACCCCCAACCCCCCCACCCCACCCTTTCATCCAACTCCTCCCACCCCTCCCACCCCCAACCCCGTTCCTGGTTTTTCACAAAAGTGCATGCAGGCTAGGATCTTATTTGAGGTAAAATACGGTAGTACTAAACAAACTGGAGAAGACATGTCCTTTTAATTGGACTGACGTGTTGTCATGTCTGTACTTACGCTAAAGTACAACCATGTCCTGTACTTTAACGAGGAAGTAAAGGAATACAACAGGGTTCCTTCCTACATTAATTTCCCTCAATTGGCACTAATTATTATAGCGTCACAAAAAACCTTCCCATCATGCAGTTGGGAATATTTTTTTAGACTACGCCATTAATCGTCTACCACACAGAAATGGTTGCTCGGAGGTGGCAGTCAGGAGTAAGAGCAATAGACAGACAATACATATCCTACGGGTTTAATTTGAAAAAATGGACAGAGGGGGCAGGAGAGCTCGACTCCTCTTATGATGTAGAGCTGTAACAAAGCGAAGTAGCACTAGAGGGCCATCAATAATCTGAATGGTCCTTCGCAATAAAATACATACAACAATATGTTCACTCCATTGTTGGGTTTCAGTGGGACATAAAACGGCCATTTTTATTTCTATCTGCAAGTCAGATGGTTCACTTTTAATTAAATTAACCTCTACTAGATATTTTGTACAATACGAACTAATAACAACAACTGCACGCACATAACATGAAGCCGTAGACTGTATAGGAACAAAATCAATTGTTAGTGGCTTTGAGGCAACGACCAGGTACAAAAGGGCTCAAGTGGTAATTCTCAGGAACTCAACATCATCAGAAAACTCTTGTATGATGTGAAATATTTGTTGTTATTGTGAGGTTGTGAAACGTCATAAGGCCCCTTGTATCAATGAATCAAATTCCAAATCAACAGCAACATTATAAGGCCCCTTGTATCAATGAATCGCATTCAAATTCAACAGCAACATTATAAGGCCCCTTGTATCAATGAATCGCATTCAAAATCAACAGCAACATTATAAGGCCCCTTGTATCAATGAATCGCGTTCAAAATCAACAGCAACATTATAAGGCCCCTTGTATCAATGAATCGCGTTCAAAATCAACAGCAACATTATAAGGCCCCTTGTATCAATAAATCAGAATGCCTAAATATGACATTTCGATTTATAAAACCTAAATCCTACTTTCCTAATTAACTGAACATATGTTTCATTATAAACTCCTCTCTATGCTTGTCTATGTCCCAGTGACTATAATTATAGGTTTTCCTTCGTTTCTCTAGGATACATGTAAGGCATGTGATCAGAAATCACTGTACCATTGGATTGAGACACAAGTGTCACATGGGTCCCATTAGGGAGGCATCATTATACGACTACTAGGGAGGTATCATTGTCTGACTATTAAGGATAGTTGTCACTTGGCCATTAAGATATTACTCACTTGACCAGACTTGACCTCGGTTGACCAATTTTGACCTCATGGAGTTCTATTGGCTTGGCATATGACATTTGACCACTTGACCAGTAAATGCAGGTTTTGCCATGGTCAGTTGGTTTGTATAGTAAGCAATCACAATTTAACAGATTGAAGCATTGGTGAATTAGCATACCCACAACATTTGCTTAAAAAAAATTAATGAAAGCTATAATTAGGAGAATCGTAAATTTGGGGTAAAATAAGAATGCTGCTAAAATTAGCATATCTAATGTGAGCTGTTCCCACTACCATACTTTGACCTTCTGTATCTGTCCTATCTGCTCTTTTTCTTGTTTTGTTTTGCTTTTCTTTCCCCTTGAAACTAGTTGTCATAAGACCCCAGTTGTTGGTGTCTCCCAAGACATCCCTCCTCGTATGTCCCTGGCTGTTTGTGTCCCCTAGACACCCCTCCTCATATGTCCCTGGCTGTTTGTGTCCCCTAGACACCCCTCCTCATATGTCCCTGGCTGTTTGTGTCCCCTAGACACCCCTCCTCGTATGTCCCTGGCTGTTTGTGTCCCCTAGACACCCCTCCTCATATGACCCCATGTAGCTGTGTCCCCCTACACATTTATCCTCATATGGCTCGAGCTGTTGGTGTCTCCTTGACACCTGTCCTCATCTGACCCTAGCTGTTGGTGTCTCCTTGACACCTGTCCTCATCTGACCCTAGCTGTTGGTGTCTCCTTGACACCTGTCCTCATCTGACCCTAGCTGTTGGTGTCTCCTTGACACCTGTCCTCATCTGACCCTAGCTGTTGGTGTCTCCTTGACACCTGTCCTCATCTGACCCTGGCTGATGGAAGGACATTTAGTGTCATAGAAACAAACCATATCAGTAAAAAATACAATAATTCCCGACTTATTTCCGTACACTTATATTTAACAACTAATTACAAATTATCATCATTATATTTACAAATTATCTTAGCTGTTAGAATTATACAAGTGTCTATTTCTGATAACTGAACTATTTACATTAACGGCTTGTATTATAAAAGCTCTCCCATGGTAAACAGTATGGAGGATTACGCAATCCTTTTATGTGGTTTTCAATTAAGAAGAGCTCTTCACTCATATTGAGAACTCTCCTGAAGAGAAACAACAGTTGGTAGATGGCCTTCAATCAATAAGAAACCTTTAATTTAGACCGTTAAACACATAGACACCTAAAATCTAAATACTCCATGATATAACCTGCAGCGAAAAAACTCTAAAATAAACACTAAACTCAGCTGAAGTAGTTCCGATACGTCATCGTTATTTCTAATGTAGCTAAGTGAAGATTACTAATGTTTAACAAGGTACACCCATTATACAGTCATTTTCCACTCTTGCTTTTTCGTCAATGGATCCAATTCTTCACCACTTAGTGTCATTATCATTCATTAACAAGTTGGCATCCCTATATTATGCAATGGTTGCTTCCGATTCAATAACCAGGTATATTATGGAATATTCCAAGGATATGAATTAAGGGAAATGCAATCTGTGCTGATGTTGATATGAATACAGGTAGTGTTTAGCAAAACATAAACTGTAGCATATATCATACTTTATACATCCCCATTCAAAGGTCAAGGTCACTCATAAAATCTACCTATTTTGTAGCCTCCGCACTTCACCCCAAAGTCAAGGTAACCCTTAACACCTACCTACATTGTAGCCTCCTAGCTTCACCTGAAGGTCAAGGTCACCCCTAACATCTACCTAAATTTAAGCCTCCTAGCTTCACCTCAAGGTCAAGGTCACCCCTAATCAGATGTGACGGGACAGGACATGGGTAGCACTACATGGGGCCCCCTTCCCTATTTCATGGCAGGGACATGACTAAGGCAAATGCAATACATAAATAACATCTATAATTATCCATTTCTAACCAAACGATCACTAATATCATTCATCAGTATCTAAACAATGTATTCAAATGAATGCCTTTTAGATGCCAAGTATGACAAAATGATTTTTGCACGAAGACAACATTTCACTTTCTACTCCCATCTTGCTGGTTATATTGAAATAGTATGTACTAGTTCACTGAATTTAGCTAATGAAGCATTTTATCAGAACTCTCTAGTGTTGTCTGGTTCCGTAACTAGGCAACAGTAGATTTTGTATGCTTACATATGTGTCTACGATATAAATATTGTTGATTTGTTGTACAGAACATCGCTGGTAACAATTACATATCTACTTATACAGCTAATGACTGCAAGCCTAAAGGATTTTAAACTAAATATATAGCATGTTTGAAATTGTTCTGAAACAGATAGGTATACAGAATACCGCTATTTTGTTCTTGTTTACTAGAACTGAGATGGAGTGTCATTATAATAGATACACAGCATAACATATTACATACATATTCAAACTAACTAGAGATAAGTTACGCAACTAAATAAAAATTCTGTTCAGTTTCATTATGATTAACTAACATACGAGAACGTTTATACGACTCTAAACCAATCTGATGTTCATATATTGTGCCTATCTGTCAGATACTTTTTGAACTTCAAAACAAAAGAGTTCCCACGAGGTTTTGATAATCCAGTCTCACTTTCTTTGTAGTAGAATTGTTTTATAGGTTTCTTTGATATAAGTTCCCATTGTCTGCCAAAGCAAATCTTTATCACAATATTTCTCTTATTGTATACCTCACAATGGACAGTTGGAGTTCAAAAATTGATACCCATAAAAAATGAAGATGTCTATCACAGTGATATGATCTCGACCACAGGTCTATTGTCTGTCGAGTTCAGTAGTAATGTATAAGAGGTTTATAATGTACCACATCACCATGGAGTATCAATAATTTAGTGTTGTTATGTGGATGTCAAGGTTCTTTGGGAATCAATTCTACACGGTAATTTTCCAAAGTTACAGTGGTTTAATATAAAAAAAAAATTGACTTAAAATCTAACAGGACTTAAGAGTTCTCAATAGCAGTGACCTATTTTGTACCAAAATCCATGGTAACTGACAGCAGTGACCTACTTTGTACCAATATCCATGGTAACTGACAGTAGTGACCTACTTTGTACCAATATCCATGGTAACCGACAGCAGTGACCTATTTTGTACCAATATCAATGGCAAGTGACAATAAAAAGTTATCTTCTTTGTACAAATATCTATGACAACCAATGGTGATGACCTTCTTTGTACCAATATCCATAAAAACTGGCAGCAGTGACCTTATTTGTACAAATATATATGATAACCAACAGTGATGACCTACTTAGTACCAATATCCATGGTAACTGACAGCAGTATCTACTTTGTACCAATATCCATGGTAACCGACAACAGTGACCTACTTTGTACCAATATCCATGGTAACCGACAGTAGTGACCTAGTTTGTACCAATATCCATGGTAACTGACAACAGTGACCTACTTTGTACCAATATCCATGGTAACCAACAGCAGTGACCTACTTTGTACCAATATCCATGGCAACTGACAACAGTGACCTACTTTATACCAATATCCATGGTAACCGACAGCAGTGACCTAGTACTTTGTATCAGTATCCATTGTTATTGGTTCTATGTCAACCTCCATTGTGTCAGGTCATTTCCAGCCCAGAGTAAACTTTCTCTGTACCACATTTAAGACAGCCATTGTACAGTACCAATCAGCGAGTCCCATCATGGCATTTAAGTTCACTTACCTAAAAAGACAAAAAGAGAAAACAACATTAGTCACAATAACATTACATACACAGTTTCTGATTGAACTCTACTTGGTAACATTTTGTGGGACAAATATAAACGTTTTGTTCAAATAGAACAAATTTCTCTATATTTCACACACACCAGTTAAATTCCTTACTAATTAACTCTGTATCAAGAGAGATTTATATTTCATGATTCTTTCTAATGGGGTCAAAAATTATATGTAAAATACAATTTCATGAAATGTAGCAATTTAACCTCTATAAAAATCCCAATTACTTCAAAGACTAAACAAAGATGTCATTTAGCTTTGAAATTTTTCCTAGAATATTTTGATATACAAAAAACCGCTCTCTGGGAATGTTTCTCGCCTATTTTGATATAAAGAACCTCTCTCTCTAGGAATTTTTACTCGCCTATTTTTATATAAAGAACCGCTCTCTAGGTATTTTTACTCTCCTATTTTGATATAAAGAACTTCACTCTAGGAATTTTTACTTGCCTATTTTGATATAAAGAACGGCTCTCTAGGTATTTTTACTCGCCTATATGAAACTATGACTGAAGAAGATCAAAGAATACAATATTAATCAACTTGGAAACGTCAGGTTCGTGTATCATGATAGACTACAGACACAAATAGCCCAATTCTCCTCAAAAACCTCTCAATTCAAAGAAAAACCATGATATACATTGAGTGCAGATCCTCAGCTTAACAAGCTTTCAGATTTTTTTTTTAGAGTTACATATCCCTCACTCGGCTACAAACAAACACGAAGGCCCAATGAAAGATCGCCAGACCTTTGTGTCTGGAACCAGACCTGGGTATATATATTTGATCTTTTGAGATATCTAATCTATTCTTTTTCAAACATATCATAATATTATGTTTACTTTCTGGATATTTACACAAGAATAAATGATGCATAAAAAAAGAACAAGATATATATTTTACTAATAAGACTGTGGGTCCATATAAAAACAGATGCCTGGATATTCCTTATATGTCTCAACATGCAACAGTATTTTCTGGGGAATTATTTCAGTCTTCTGACAGGAAACAAAAAAACAAATACATTCTAAAAAGACTTGCATATATAAAAGTCTATAGAACCGGGCTGTCTAGCAGTCTTTTCCAGGTTTTGAATGTGCTTTTATTTGATGTTTGGGAACTTTGAGACCTTTGTGCTTCACGGTATGTTGGTATTTTGTTTTAGCATTGCAGTATTTTGACATGCAAATAAAAGCTAATTCCATGCTGTACAGTTTTGACATGTAAATGTTACACGGGATCGTCATAGATTTACGTGTATGTGGTAGTTATTTTCCGTCCCCATAACATTACATACTTTTCATACTTTAGAATATTCCGCACAGCTATATACAATGCTTTAAACACAAACTATTTGGTTTTTACGTTTTTTAAATTCACTTAAACTCCAGAAAATGTTCCCTTAGCTTTTGTAACACAACTGCATTGCCTGTGTCTGATCAATACATATGTTTCACAGGATAAATTTAAAATTTAAATTTTTTGGCTTTGACAATAATACTTCAAATACTTAGAGTAAAAACCATTTTAAAAGGTACATAACCTTGGGATGATCTGAATATCATTATAAATCCTGTTTAAGTCTGTATAAACTGGACACCTGTATTATAAACCCTGTCTAAGTCTGTATAAACTGGACACCTGTATTACAAACCCTGTCTAAGTCTGTATAAACTGGACACCTGTATTATAAATCCTGTCTAAGTCTGTATAAACTGGACACCTGTATTATAAACCCTGTCTAAGTCTGTATAAACTGGACACCTGTATTATAAACCCTGTCTAAATCTGTATAAACTGGACACCTGTATTATAAACCCTGTCTTAGTCTGTATAAACTAGACACCTGTATTATAAACCCTGTATAAACTGGACACCTGTATTATAAATCCTGTCTAAGTCTGTATAAACTGGACACCTGTATTATAAATCCTGTCTAAGTCTGTATAAACTGGACACCTGTATTATAAACCCTGTCTAAGTCTGTATAAACTGGACACCTGTATTATAAACCCTGTCTTAGTCTGTATAAACTAGACACCTGTATTATAAACCCTGTATAAACTGGACACCTGTATTATAAACCCTGTCTAAGTCTGTATAAACTGGACACCTGTATTATAAACCCCGTCTAAGTCTGTATAAACTGGACACCTGTATTATAAATCCTGTATAAACTGGACACCTGTATTATAAACCCTGTCTTAGTCTGTATAAACTAGACACCTGTATTATAAACCCTGTATAAACTGGACACCTGTATTATAAACCCTGTCTAAGTCTGTATAAACTGGACACCTGTATTATAAACCCCGTCTAAGTCTGTATAAACTGGACACCTGTATTATAAACCCTGTCTAAGTCTGTATAAACTGGACACCTGTATTATAAATCCTGTCTAAGTCTGTATAAACTGGACACCTGTATTATAAATCCTGTCTAAGTCTGTATAAACTGGACACCTGTATTATAAACCCTGTCTAAGTCTGTATAAACTGGACACCTGTATTATAAATCCTGTCTAAGTCTGTATAAACTGGACACCTGTATTATAAACCCTGTATAAACTGGACACCTGTATTATAAATCCTGTCTAAGTCTGTATAAACTGGACACCTGTATTATAAACCCTGTCTAAGTCTGTATAAACTGGACACCTGTATTATAAACCCTGTCTAAGTCTGTATAAACTAGACACCTGTATTATAAATCCTGTCTAAGTCTGTATAAACTGGACACCTGTATTATAAACCCTGTCTAAGTCTGTATAAACTGGACACCTGTATTATAAACCCTGTATAAACTGGACACCTGTATTATAAATCCTGTTTAAGTCTGTATAAACTGGACACCTGTATTATAAACCCTGTCTAAGTCTGTATAAACTGGACACCTGTATTATAAATCCTGTCTGTCTGTATAAACTGGACACCTGTATTATAAATCCTGTCTGTCTGTATAAACTGGACACCTGTATTATAAACCCTGTCTAAGTCTGTATAAACTAGACACCTGTATTATAAATCCTGTCTAAGTCTGTATAAACTGGACACCTGTATTATAAACCCTGTATAAACTGGACACCTGTATTATAAACCCTGTCCAAGTCTGTATAAACTGGACACCTGTATTATAAACCCTGTATAAACTGGACACCTGTATTATAAACCCTGTATAAACTGGACACCTGTATTATAAATCCTGTCTAAGTCTGTATAAACTAGACACCTGTATTACAAACCCTGTCTAAGTCTGTATAAACTGGACACCTGTATTATAAACCCTGTCTAAGTCTGTATAAACTGGACACCTGTATTATAAATACTGTCTAAGTCTGTATAAACTAGACACCTGTATTATAAATCCTGTATAAACTGGACACCTGTATTATAAACCCTGTCTAAGTCTGTATAAACTGGACACCTGTATTATAAACCCCGTCTAAGTCTGTATAAACTGGACACCTGTAGTATAAACCCTGTCTAAGTCTGTATAAACTGGACACCTGTATTATAAACCCCGTCTAAGTCTGTATAAACTGGACACCTGTATTATAAACCCTGTCTAAGTCTGTATAAACTGGACACCTGTATTATAAACCCTGTCTAAGTCTGTATAAACTGGACACCTGTATTATAAACCCTGTCTAAGTCTGTATAAACTGGACACCTGTATTATAAACACTGTCTAAGTCGTCTGTATAAACTGGACACCTGTATTATAAACCCCGTCTAAGTCTGTATAAACTGGACACCTGTATTATAAACCCTGTCTAAGTCTGTATAAACTGGACACCTGTATTATAAACCCTGTCTAAGTCTGTATAAACTGGACACCTGTATTATAAACCCTGTATAAACTGGACACCTGTATTATAAACCCTGTCTAAGTCTGTATAAACTGGACACCTGTATTATAAACCCTGTCTAAGTCTGTATAAACTGGACACCTGTATTACAAACCCTGTCTAAGTCTGTATAAACTGGACACCTGTATTATAAACCCTGTCTAAGTCTATATAAACTGGACACCTGTATTATAAACCCTGTCTATGTCTGTATAAACTGGACACCTGTATTATAAACCCTGTCTAAGTCTGTATAAACTGGACACCTGTATTATAAACCCTGTCTAAGTCTGTATAAACTAGACACCTGTATTATAAACCCTGTCTTAGTCTGTATAAACTGGACACCTGTATTATAAATCCTGTCTAAGTCTGTATAAACTGGACACCTGTATTATAAACCCCGTCTAAGTCTGTATAAACTGGACACCTGTAGTATAAACCCTGTCTAAGTCTGTATAAACTGGACACCTGTATTATAAACCCCGTCTAAGTCTGTATAAACTGGACACCTGTAGTATAAACCCTGTCTAAGTCTGTATAAACTGGACACCTGTATTATAAACCCCGTCTAAGTCTGTATAAACTGGACACCTGTATTATAAACCCTGTCTAAGTCTGTATAAACTGGACACCTGTATTATAAACACTGTCTAAGTCTATATAAACTGGACACCTGTATTATAAACCCTGTCTAAGTCTGTATAAACTGGACACCTGTATTATAAACCCTGTCTAAGTCTGTATAAACTGGACACCTGTATTATAAATCCTGTCTAAGTCTGTATAAACTGGACACCTGTATTATAAACCCTGTCTAAGTCTGTATAAACTGGACACCTGTATTATAAACCCTGTCTAAATCTGTATAAACTGGACACCTGTATTATAAACCCTGTCTAAGTCTGTATAAACTGGACACCTGTATTATAAACCCTGTCTAAGTCTGTATAAACTGGACACCTGTATTATAAATCCTGTCTAAGTCTGTATAAACTGGACACCTGTATTATAAACACTGTCTAAGTCTATATAAACTGGACACCTGTATTATAAACCCTGTCTAAGTCTGTATAAACTGGACACCTGTATTATAAACCCTGTCTAAGTCTGTATAAACTGGACACCTGTATTATAAACCCTGTCTAAGTCTATATAAACTGGACACCTGTATTATAAACCCTGTATAAACTGGACACCTGTATTATAAACCCTGTATAAACTGGACACCTGTATTATAAACCCTGTCTAAGTCTGTATAAACTGGACACCTGTATTATAAACCCTGTCTAAGTCTGTATAAACTGGACACCTGTATTATAAACCCTGTCTAAATCTGTATAAACTGGACACCTGTATTATAAACCCTGTCTAAGTCTGTATAAACTGGACACCTGTATTATAAACCCTGTCTAAGTCTGTATAAACTAGACACCTGTATTATAAACCCTGTCTAAGTCTGTATAAACTGGACACCTGTATTATAAACCCTGTATAAACTGGACACCTGTATTATAAACCCTGTCTAAGTCTGTATAAACTGGACACCTGTATTATAAATCCTGTCTAAACTGGACACCTGTATTATAAACCCTGTCTAGGTCTGTATAAACTGGACACCTGTATTATAAACCCTGTCTAAGTCTGTATAAACTGGACACCTGTATTATAAACCCTGTCTAAGTCTGTATATACTGGACACCTGTATTATAAACCCTGTCTAAGTCTGTATAAACTGGACACCTGTATTATAAACCCTGTCTAGGTCTGTATAAACTAGACACCTGTATTATAAACCCTGTCTAAGTCGGTATAAACTAGACACCTGTATTATAAACCCTGTCTAAGTCTGTATAAACTGGACACCTGTATTATAAACCCTGTCTAAGTCTGTATAAACTGGACACCTGTATTATAAACCCTGTCTAAGTCTGTATAAACTGGACACCTGTATTATAAACCCTGTCTAAGTCTGTATAAACTGGACACCTGTATTATAAACCCTGTATAAACTGGACACCTGTATTATAAACCCTGTCTAAGTCTGTATAAACTGGACACCTGTATTATAAACCCTGTCTAAGTCTGTATAAACTAGACACCTGTATTATAAACCCTGTCTAAGTCGTCTGTATAAACTAGACACCTGTATTATAAACCCTGTCTAAGTCGTCTGTATAAACTGGACACCTGTATTATAAACCCTGTCTAAGTCTGTATAAACTGGACACCTGTATTATAAACCCTGTCTAAGTCTGTATAAACTGGACACCTGTATTATAAACCCTGTCTAGGTCTGTATAAACTGGACACCTGTATTATAAACCCTGTCTAAGTCTGTATAAACTAGACACCTGTATTATAAACCCTGTCTAGGTCTGTATAAACTGGACACCTGTATTATAAACCCTGTCTAAGTCTGTATAAACTGGACACCTGTATTATAAACCCTGTATAAACTAGACACCTGTAGTATAAACCCTGTCTAAGTCTGTATAAACTGGACACCTGTATTATAAACCCTGTATAAACTGGACACCTGTATTATAAACCCTGTCTAAGTCTGTATAAACTAGACACCTGTATTATAAACCCTGTATAAACTAGACACCTGTATTATAAACCCTGTCTAAGTCTGTATAAACTAGACACCTGTATTATAAACCCCGTCTAAGTCTGTATAAACTGGACACCTGTATTATAAATCCTGTCTAAGTCTGTATAAACTGGACACCTGTATTATAAACCCTGTCTAAGTCTGTATAAACTGGACACCTGTATTATAAACCCCGTCTAAGTCTGTATAAACTGGACACCTGTATTATAAATCCTGTCTAAGTCTGTATAAACTGGACACCTGTATTATAAACCCTGTCTAAATCTGTATAAACTGGACACCTGTATTATAAACCCTGTCTAAGTCTGTATAAACTAGACACCTGTATTATAAAGCCTGTCTAAGTCTGTATAAACTGGACACCTGTATTACAAACCCTGTCTAAGTCTGTATAAACTGGACACCTGTATTATAAACCCTGTCTAAGTCTGTATAAACTGGACACCTGTATTATAAATCCTGTCTAAGTCTGTATAAACTGGACACCTGTATTATAAACCCTGTCTAAGTCTGTATAAACTGGACACCTGTATTACAAACCCTGTCTATATTTAAGTCTCTATAAATTCGACTAGATACACTGTGTATGACCTTAACTGACTCACAGTTAAATCTGAAATGTCACCAATCCACGTTTTTCTGACCACTTATCACCCTAGAACAAAAATAGCCGGAATCTACTAAAACCAGAAGATGATCCCGTTGTCTCTATAAGGTATTTATTCCATTACAGACATCGGCTACAATTCTATCTGCTTCTTCACCAACAATTACAGCAAGGCTTCAATCTATAGGTCCAATCTGATGGATTTTTAATTAGATTTTTTTGTCATTGAGACTTGAGTGAATATGACAACCTTGACCCAGCCTCATAATCATCAGTAAATACAAAAAAGCCCACCAGGTGGCATTGTAAAGGAGGAAATTCCCTGCTCTAGAGAGTCCATCAATAATCAGCTTGTACGAAAATCAATCAGATAATTGCGTAAAAGATAAAGGCATCCTGACCAATTGTATGGTTTTTAGCTGAGTAGCCAATCAAATTAGTTGTTACTATAATTCCGGTAATAATTAGTCCACCAATCATATTGAATGTATGGAGTGTTTTTTATATCAGAGTATCCAATCAAATTAGCTGTTGCAATCATTCAGGATGTAATCAACCAATCCTAGTAGGTGTTACTATGTATATATAATTAAGGCCTAATCATCTGTATTGTTGATATTCAATTAAAAGCAAACATACTTAACAAGTTTACATCAGATACCCAATCACATTATTTATCCAAGCATCAATCAATTTAGAACAAATCTATCAACATGTTCCATATTTGTCTCATTAAATACAAGTACAATGCCAATATTTCTTTAATGAAAGTTTTAGAATTTACATTTGAATTTAAATTTTACATGCAATATCAATGGATTATTAAAAAATTAAAAACCTAAAAAAAATATCAAATATAATTTTCAATCTTTTGAACCAAATACTATTTGCATTAATGAATTGCTTGAGGTCAACAATATTCTAAGAATAGCATCATGAAGCAGAAATGTTTTTTTTGTAGTCGGACAATTATACAAAATGGTAGAAGCATTCAAATGACTCAGATCTGATTGTATTTAATATCTCAATGAACACCGATTCTGGTAGTGTGTGTATAATGCCATCGAGTGGAAATGTAAATATATCCAGTCTGCTTTATTAAGTGATGATTTTTCGATATATTTCCTTCTCATAATGAGACCGCTAGGAGGGGCTATGTTTGCACCAAGTGACTGCAGCCCCAGGAGGGTTGACATGGTCACCAGCGTGTGATCTCGCAGGCGAAGCCCGTCTCCAGCCTCCGTACCATGTGAACCACATCACCGTGCATGCTTCGTGGCGAGATAAATTAATCATTTGATAACTAGACACAGGCAATGCATCCAACGCCTGGTAATAAACTGAGCATGTCCCCGACTTCTCTGTAATACTACTACAGGCACACAGGTAAATAGTCGTGTTAGAATGATGCTGTATACCAATACAGATCCACAGTATTTAAATACACAGATAACATAAACAGATGTCTGGTCGTTCTCTGACAAGTATATCTCTTATGATCCCGTCAATATCAGCTGGCTTGTAAAAATCATGTTGTACATTTCTATTGACAGTCATTGCTTGCCACAATTTGGCCAATTTCATCAAAATTAACACAGAAACATAACATCGGAACTGATAAGAGAGTTAGCTTAGGACTGAAATTAGTGTTATAATGTCTGCCTACCATACACAGTCTACAAACAAACGTCTACCAACTCTAAATGATAGGTTCCATGCTCAGAATTTTTTCTGGTATTTCTTAACACTACAGATTAATTGCTGTCCGATAATGGTGCCCTGATAATGGTGCCCGGACATTTCAAACTCTGACAGAAAGTCCCTAATTGTCTCCAACTTTATCAGAAGCCAGGCAGAAAAATCTCAACCACAGGAAACCCATGTTCCCTTCATTAAGTCAGGTCAAGTATTTGGTAAAACTAATTATTTTAGAACAAAATTAATCTTGGAAATGTATCACTACAGCAACCGGTAAAATGCATCACTATAACAACAGGTAAAATACATCACCATGACAACAGGTCAAATGTATCACCATGACAACAGGTCAAATGTATCACCATGACAACAGGTAACATGTATCACCACGACAACAGGTAACATGTATCACCATGACAACAGGTAAAATGTATCACCATGACAACAGGTAACATGTATCACCATGACAACAGGTCAAATGTATCACCATGACAACAGGTAACATGTATCACCACGACAACAGGTAACATGTATCACCACGACAACAGGTAACATGTATCACTATGACAACAGGTCAAATGTATCACCACGACAACAGGTCAAATGTATCACCATGACAACAGGTAACATGTATCACCATGACAACAGGTAACATGTATCACCACGA
Source organism: Pecten maximus (assembly GCF_902652985.1). Lineage (NCBI taxonomy): Eukaryota > Metazoa > Mollusca > Bivalvia > Pectinida > Pectinidae > Pecten > Pecten maximus. The sequence continues at coordinate 26,203,145 of NC_047031.1, read as the reverse complement.
CAACAGGTAACATGTATCACCATGACAACAGGTCAAATGTATCACCACGACAACAGGTAACATGTATCACCACGACAACAGGTAACATGTATCACCACGACAACAGGTCAAATGTATCACCATGACAACAGGTAACATGTATCACCACGACAACAGGTAACATGTATCACCACGACAACAGGTAACATGTATCACCATGACAACAGGTCAAATGTATCACCACGACAACAGGTAACATGTATCACCACGACAACAGGTCAAATGTATCACCACGACAACAGGTCAAATGTATCACCACGACAACAGGTCAAATGTATCACCAGGACAACAGGTAACATGTATCACCACGACAACAGGTCAAATGTATCACCACGACAACAGGTCAAATGTATCACCACGACAACAGGTAACATGTATCACCACGACAACAGGTGATAGGACGGTAAATTCCTTGTACATTTCAAAGCTCTTATGTAATCAGGTGTATTGTTTACCCACAAATCAAAAATATTCTCAGAAAGTTGGAGATTCAATTATGAAAGATATAGTCTTTCTGGTAAAATAAGAGAAAACTGAGAAGAGTTATTAAGAAATTCCAGCCTCATTACATAACTGGGGTCATCCATCATGTAACCTTCTCTCTCATCACAAAACACATTACATCATAAAGAACACAGGCGGAAGAAACCATATTTCATAGGGGAGACAGATAAAATTATTTGGAAGATTCCATTGTTGAACAACAGTACACTTGGTCCATATCTCCCAGGGTGTTTACAATTGAGAATGATATTCAATACAATTAATGGACATATAATGGCGATACCAAGTTAAGGAAACCGATAAGAAATGTGATCTATATTCTGAATAGTCCTCCTATATGTGATGGACGGTTTGGTGTTATTGTACTAAAATGATTCGCCAATTGTAATCAGCCTCAGTCAACAGCCAAGCTGTCTATTACAATACCAGACAGTTGTCTCACCAACCTCTCCCACAAAACCTCTGTCATATCAAATATATTCAAATTTCCTACGATAAAGCATCCCAGCACTTTTACGGAAACAAAAATTGGGGCACTAAAAAAATCTATAAATTTATAACGCGGAGAAATTCCTGCGGTTTAGTATCGCAGCTTCCTCATCTCTGAAAGACCACTTTATGAACACAAACATTAGAATTTCACAAATAAATCAATACCGAATTCATTGTGATACAAAATGAGATGCATGTTGTATATGATACATAGTAGAAAGGACGAGGAAGCTACATAAACACGTTGTTTAGGGGTTTTCTAATGGAATTCCTATATATGTTACTGTGAACACCCAAATATGGCTTACGATATGTCTAGCTCCTCAAAAACCAATATTTCTAACAAGTACATACTTCTTACAAGTACAGATGTACTTGGAATTTATGACCTATTTATAAAACTCCGGACTTGCTTCCTTGTCCATCGGTCGTCTCGGAGCACAGAAGTACGAGGAATGAATGAATCATTCATATTACATTGTGAAGTTCTGTTCCTGGTCTTTGAGTGTAGAAAGTACCAGGAGTTGGTGATCTATTTATAAAACTCTGGATGACCTTCCTTGTACATAGGTGGAGAGTACTGGGAATGCGCGACTTATTAATAAAACTCCAAAAAATGTTTGTACATCTTTGCTCTCCAAGTGTTTAAAGTACAGAGAAATGTTTTGACCTATTCATGAAACCTCCGGGACCTAAGTTTGTTGTGTACTGTGGTCATGGAATAACAGTCTTCACTTTGACATGTTTTCTATTAGAAGAAACCATTGTTTTCTTTCAGACATATTAGTCTCCGTTTAATACCTTCATGTATTAGCTATAGGCATGAACATCAGAGTTGATCTGATATCGAGAACAATCGCGTATATGAACAGAACACAAAACTGCTGTTTCCTATTCAAAATGGGAGGAAATGTATTTGAGCGTGTCAATTTCTTTTCACGCATTGTTTTTCTTCCCTTTTTATATCAGTTAATGTAATGTTTCCAAGGGAACGGTTTCATCAACTGAAGTATGCTCGTCTGTGATCAGTCGGAAGCTTGGAGTACGATGTATCTAGCTGAACATGCAAACGTGTCATTGAGAAAAAACACAGACCAGTTAATACCATTACAGCCACTAGATGGCATCCCTGCTGCATACTCTCTAAACAAAGTGCATTTATACTCTCTAAGAGAATATTTCGTGAACTTTCTATATACATTTGTAAGCGGTCATTATTAACAGTTTTTTAATACACAATTATTTTCCACATAGGCTGGTCATTATTAACAGTTTTTTAACACACAATTATTTTCCACATAGGCTGGTCATTATTAACAGTTTTTTAACACACAATTATTTTCCACATAGGCTAACTGTCAACATAACAAAAATACATCAATGCCAATGGAAGGCAGCAACAAACAAGGCGTACACTTTCATGTATCCTCCATCGCAGACTTGCATCCTGAAGCTGTCATGCACTGTAACATTTACATTGCTGTTTCAGTGACCAGACAAGCTCGCAGTGTCAACAGCACCCCCTGGAGATGGTCGAAAATTAAATCAAAGGGAGGTAATGAGGGGTTGCATCATCATGGTCAAGGTCACAAGAGCAGATCATGAGAAAACAGAAAACTTTTTATTACGAATTGATTCAGTTTGTGGTGGCCATCATTGTGCATTCAATGCAAACATCTTTGAGATTAGAATCAGTGCTTTCATTAAATTTGATGCAGAACACTTGGGACCAATGGCCTAGAGGACCGAATGGCAAACTTCAGACAAAGGTTGTCAGCTTGTCACTTAGTTACTGTGGCAAGTTTTCAACTATTGTTCCCCATTTGAAACCCACACCAGAATTAACACAATTCATCATTTCCACATCCTTTGTTCTGTATATATGAACTTCACATCTACAGGATGGTAGTGTAAAATGGTGGTCCTATGTTAACATGTAAAGATGAGGTGAAATAGCTGTTGATGTTTCAGTGACAGACCAAATATCCTAAATGCACCAATAATTTGCCTATATATCTATATGTGTATGTTTTTTGTTATTTTCATTACAAGTCTTTTTTATAAATGGAGATATATGCAAGTTTTTGACAAGCTATCATATAGAATGTCAAATGAACGTCAATTCTCTTTGAAAGCCGTCCTCTAGTCTTTTAATCTGACTTTTTATTCATATGTAGCATAATTAAGTATGTAAATTAAGTGTAGTTACTCAGAGGTATTAAACCGTTGTAACCTTTGACGACAGATCTAAAGCTACTACCAACATTAATGGGTTTGATATGTCACATCCTGGGGTGTCTGTGTCTGCCCACCACTATGTCAACTTCATTAATTACTAAAGCATACTTTTATATTTTAACAGGTTCTTAAATACAACAATTCTGGTTCTTATAAAAAGTTTTGTTTTCGATCTAATTTTCTAGCAACCCGTGCTTGTATAAATTTGGGAAAGCAATAATTTAAACTTAAATTGTAAAATATTCCTCCATTTTCCTTGTTTTGGAAAATAACACACTTTAAAACTTTTACCTAAGAGACTCCAAATTTTTACCCCAAATTCAGACGAAAATGATCAGAAAAGCTTTTTTTTTTTTTTTGGAATTTTTAAAATCCTATCAATCAATCATATTGTAAAATGCATCATAGCTTGAAAGATGTAGTTTTAAGAATTAATTTGAAAGTAGCTGTATAAATTTTGACCACAATCTACCAGCTGGAAATTTGAAATCTGAAAGTATGTAAGCTAACTTATGGGATCATTTCTAAGAAATATGATTTGATTACAAATGGTTCACATTTTATTTTAAAATAAGTCTAAAATTCAAAGCCAAAAGCAATAAGCTCCTTATCGTTTTACATTAACTAGTTCATAAAATCATAATTGTCATACAAAATTTTCAAAACAATTTTTTCTCTGATTATTATAACTAATCTTAAGTGAAGGTAAAATAGGTAAAAAAAAAAACATTTGATGGGAGAGTCAAATGACAAAATCAGTTTCATGAATAGTCTTAAAACACCTTTGTAATCAGAGGAGCCAATCAAGCACCTACAAGACTATGATATAGCACAATGGCCATTATCATGAGATACCACATCATTGTACTATTATACTTTTAATGGTTACTGCAAACTCTAATTCAATTATTCAGAGAATTTTTATATCAAAATATGACATGTATGTATAATTAGGTTTTGTAAAAGTTGCTCTGCTTGTCATTTTATATATGTTGCTTCATGAAGCTGTGGCTGGGTTTTTTTTTATTACAGAAAGCACAACAGAATCAAAAATCAGTGACATTTTATTAAATAACCTAGTCCATGCAATGGGTTTTAATTACCTACTTTAAAAGTTTAATGTCAATTTAATCATCTTACTTAAATCTTAAATTTCCCTAAATGGACATACAGACATTTTCAACTTTTTGTATAATTTGTATAGAAGTACAATTATGGACATCAAATAAGGTGTGCATGTACTTGTTATAGACCCACCACCAATATTAACTGATAAGTGCTCTCTACCACTAGCAATGTAGAAATTAATTTGATCCCTTGGAATCTTGTGTACCTTTATAAAATTTAAAGATGTATGTTTCCACAGCACAGAATCTTAATGTTAGTATAGTTGCATGACCCCGGTAGACAGCTTTATCGTAAACAGCCTACGTGACTTGAGATTTTTTAGATTAACAAAACACGACTATTAACTTTATTAGCAGCAAGTTGTCCTCAGTTAAGCAGACAATGCATCGGATTAACTGTCAGACAATGTATCGGATTAAATGTCAGCAAATGAAACATGAAACCATACTGCCCCTTCTACTCCCTCTAAACATCTAAAGTTCAAAGGGACATAACTCTGTCAATGTGGGCGACAACAAACTAAAACTACGTATTAAACTGGTGAAGAATATTCTACTGCCCCTTCTACTCCCTCAAAACATCTAAAGTTCAAAGGGACATAACTCTGTCAATGTGGACAACAACAAACTAAAACTATGTATTAAACTGGTGAAGAATATTCTACAGCCCCTTCTACTCCCTCAAAACAACTAAAGTTCAAAGGGACATAACTCTGTCAATGTGGACAACAAACTAAAACTATGTATTAAACTGGTGAAGAATATTCTACAGCCCCTTCTACTCCCTCAAAACAACTAAAGTTCAAAGGGACATAACTCTGTCAATGTGGACAACAACAAACTAAAACTACGTATTAAACTGGTGAAGAATATTCTACTGCCCCTTCTACTCCCTCAAAACATCTAAAGTTCAAAGGGACATAACTCTGTCAATGTGGGCGACAACAAACTAAAACTATGTATTAAACTGGTGAAGAATATTCTACAGCCCCTTCTACTCCCTCAAAACAACTAAAGTTCAAAGGGACATAACTCTGTCAATGTGGACAACAACAAACTAAAACTATGTATTAAACTGGTGAAGAATATTCTACAGCCCCTTCTACTCCCTCAAAACAACTAAAGTTCAAAGGGACATAACTCTGTCAATGTGGACAACAAACTAAAACTATGTATTAAACTGGTGAAGAATATTCTACAGCCCCTTCTACTCCCTCAAAACAACTAAAGTTCAAAGGGACATAACTCTGTCAATGTGGACAACAACAAACTAAAACTACGTATTAAACTGGTGAAGAATATTCTACTGCCCCTTCTACTCCCTCAAAACATCTAAAGTTCAAAGGGACATAACTCTGTCAATGTGGGCGACAACAAACTAAAACTATGTATTAAACTGGTGAAGAATATTCTACAGCCCCTTCTACTCCCTCAAAACAACTAAAGTTCAAAGGGACATAACTCTGTCAATGTGGACAACAACAAACTAAAACTAGGTATTAAACTGGAAAGGTAACATTATTACAAAGCCAGGTATTAAATTTCAGCTCATTGTCTATTTGCTTGATAAAACAATCCAGGAAAACAGCTTGACAGGGACAGACAAATCGCCCAGTATGTACTACTCTCTCCTACAATGATCTGGTTTGAAATACAACAGATGGTAATTTGATCTACAACACCAGTAGTTTTTTAAGTATTTAGATTAATTAAGAAACAAACATTGACATTGCCAATTAAAAAAGGATGATACATGATAAAGGAGAAAATTAAATGTTCTAACTTAACATTTAATAGGTATGGCTTGTTGAAATCTACTACTTTGTTTTGAATGAGAAATCGGATAGAGAGCTGTTTGTTTGTATATTATATGTCAACGCTTGATAAAGTAGCTATTATACCGTGAAGATGACGTTGATACAGCATAATGTACAGCTATCACTTTGTTTACAAACTGACACCTTGCATCATTCAACAAGCTCTTTGGGATCCTTCGCTTGATTCTTCACCACATCCACTCCATGGGACCTTGTACTTCATCTTATCAACACCATGGGACCTTGTACTTCATCATATCAACACCATCGGACCTTGTACTTCATCATATCAACACTATGGGACCTTGTACTTCATTGTATCAACACCATGGGACCTTGTACTTCATCATATCAACACCATGGGACCTTGTGTTTTATCGTATTAACACCATGGGACCTTGTACTTCATCGTATTAACACCATGGGACCTTGTACTTCATTGTATCAACACCATGGGACCTAGTACTTCATCGTATCAACACCATGGGACCTAGTACTTCATCGTATCAACACCATGGGACCTTGTACTTCATCGTATCAACACCTTGGGACCTTGTACTTCATTGTATCAACACCATGGGACCTTGTAATTCATCGTATCAACACCATGGGACCTTGTACTTCATTGTATCAACACTATGGGACCTTGTACTTCATCATATCAACACCACGGGACCTTGTACTTCATCATATCAACACCATGGGACCTTGTACTTCATCATATTAACACCATCGGACCTTGTACTTCATCGTATCAACACCATGGGACCTTGTACTTCATTGTATCAACACCATGGGACCTTGTACTTCATCGTATCAACACCATGGGACCGTGTACTTCATCGTATCAACACCATGGGACCTTGTACTTCATCGTATCAACCCCATGGGACCGTGTACTTCATCGTATCAACACCATGGGACCTTGTACTTCATCGTATCAACACCATGGGACCTTGTACTTCATCGTATCAACACCACGGGACCTTGTAATTCTTTCATCTTATCAACACCATGGGACCTTGTAATTCATTCATCGTATCAACACCATGGGACCTTGTACTTCATCGTATCAACACCATCGGACCTTGTAATTCTTTCATCTTATCAACACCATGGGACCTTGTACTTCATCGTATCAACACCATGGGACCTTATACTTCATCGTATCAACACCATGGGACCTTATACTTCATCGTATCAACACCATGGGACCTTGTACTTCATCGTATCAACACCATGGGACCTTGTAATTCATTCATCGTATCAACACCATGGGACCTTGTACTTCATCGTATCAACATCATGGGACCTTGTACTTCATCGTATCAACACCATGGGACCTTGTACTTCATCGTATCAACACCATGGGACCTTGTACTTCATCGTATCAACACCATGGGACCTTATACTTCATCGTATCAACACCATGGGACCTTGTACTTCATCGTATCAACACTATGGGATCTTGTACTTCATCGTATCAACACCATGGGACCTTGTACTTCATCGTATCAACATTTTGGGACATTTTATTCAATTACTCATTCAATGAAATACCAAACATCTACATATTGTATTCATGATTCAATAAACCCATTTCTGGAAATTAAATAAAAAGTATGATATATTAGTCACCAAACTTAACTAACCAATTGGCCACACCATCAGACATGTGGGGCATACTATCAGACTTGGGCTTATTGCTGGATAAATACTGTACCAACACCTCTCAAAACACTGAAATCTTACCATGCAATACAGCAATAGATGGATGGGCTTATTATCAGACTTGGGCTTATTGCTGGATAAATACTGTACCAAAACCACCCAAAAAAACGGAATCTAACCCGAGAGATATTCTCCCTAAAGAACAACAGCTAATTCCAACTGTTAACAATACATATAACAATAGTTATAGAACAAAGCATGATCACAATACCGGCCGTTTACAGCCCACATCTGCTTCTCACTTAAAACACTAATCATTTCAACATTTACATTATCCACATCAAACGTGGATTCTTTATTCTACAAACATTTCACTTCAAATTACGATATACCTTACTGAAATACACACTGGTGTTACGATAGAGGTCACAAAATTTTGATGTCGGTTAATTCTTTATGATGGCACGGTAAATGACAAAAACATATTGCTATTTACCAGGGTGTATATATGTTGATGTGATTATTATAACAAGTTGATGGTAAACTTTATTTTTTCTAAACTTGATAAAATTCTAATATAAATTAAAAATTCAGAAAATCTTATTTGTTCTCAATTTGACGAAATTATATTAAAAATCAGCACTTCAGCAAACTATACATTTTGTTTTTAAATAGATGAAATTCTAGACGAAATTCTATTATAAATTAAAAATTCAAACTACATAATCCAAAACTTCAAGAGTCAAACAGTTGAAACACTTACATTACTATCATGTGGTTTAGTATGTGGCAGGATTATGAGGCTATACAATTAAGATAAGTAGAGTTTGTGTTAGAGGTTTTGAAGTTCAATTATAATACGGTAAAGAAGAAAATATCTCTCCAAAAACAACCATCTATCTAAACTTAAATATAATTCTCATAAAATTTTCAAATAAAAATTTGGTAAAAGGTCTTCATAATTCAAGAAAATTTATCGTACCTAGTTATCATATTCATTTGAATGTAGCCAAGTTACAAAATCTGAGCCAAGAATAAATGAAAAACTTTGATAAAAATCTGGTTGATATTCATATAAGTTCAAATTTTACAACAACTTAATAAAAAAAATTGAAACCTGAGTTACCCCTATATAACTAAGTAGGGCTCACTTGTGTCAGCTCCTTCTTATTTATGGTCCAATGTTTTCATGCACGAGTTCCCGACTATTATGTTTCTATGGTTACATTGTAAACACACGGGAAAACGTGTGAGGAGAAATTCGCAATAAATTCTCCGACTCCAGTTGTATGAATTATAAATTCTGTCAGATGTAGAGAAACGGCTGAATCTCGCTATAACAAAATTTGAATAATCGTTGTCCCATTGCCAGTAACTGTAACTGTATCAGTGTATGATGGACAAGAAAGATGGACAGTTTCAGGACCACATGGCTAACAGCAGTGACGATAGTTAGACATAGAAGATCTTGCACATGTATAAAATGTAACACAGAATTTATTTAACAAGTTCAATAATTTGATATGTCTTAAAAGTGTTGCGCTGAGTGAAATATCAAAATATCTAACAAATTTTTAAACATATTACGTTGACACAAGTATGAGATTCTATTTATCATGCGCGATAAGGGGAAACTCTAAATTCCCCAGGACACAGATAAATTTTGACTCCAACAGAATGTTTTTCGCTACGAAGACATCATTAATTGATGACAACACACTTTCCGTATTACGATATCTATGACATGGCCATATTACTTGGTAAAACATGCTAGTTATGGCATTGAGTAAGTTTGAAGAAAATTAACGTGTGCATATTAGTCAGTCTCCTTGTAGTAGGTGGTGGCTACCTCACTGAACAGCATATGGGAGACATATGGGAGACATGTTGCATGCCATATGTACAACTGTCGGTACAACAACTGACTGAGCTGTCAGTAAAGTCAGGTTTCACTGTATGTGACACACTAAAGAAGCCGTGTGAATGTAAGAATATAAACGAGTAAGAAATAACTGTAGTATGAAATGTTACTGGAGCCCTTTTATGTAGATGTCCCACCCAGACTGCAACAGCTGGGGGGAAAGTTGTATAGAAATTAAAAGTATGCATGCATTAAACATCAATACACTAACAAAATATACTGTTTCAATTTTAATGAATCTAATGAATGTTAAAATGTTGCAGATGTTGTGACGTAATGGAGTATTTATGAATTATGAGTGGTAATTCAGTACATATTGTATAATGAACTGGAGAGCCTCGCTAGCTAAACCTTACTGGATTGGTAAAAAAATAAACAATGTCTACCATTCTAACATTAAATGTGTTAATTTCATGAGATAACTTCCATATTAACAAAATAAGAACATTTTAACTTTCATATTCAACACGATCATCAAACTCCTCAATTATCTTCTCAATCCTGTGTTTTCCATTCCTCAGCACTTTTAACTTCTCTCCTTTTGATTTCTGTCCTCCAATCTTCTACACTAAATCTACTATAGCATTCCATTTCCTGTTCTCCCTCCCTCGACTATAGTATTCCATTTCCTGTTCTGCCTCCCTCTACTATAGCATTCCATTTCCTGTTCTCTCTCCCTCTACTATAGCATTCCATTTCCTGTTCTCCCTCCCTCTACTATAGCATTCTATTTCCTGGTCTGCCTCCCTCTACTATAGCATTCCATTTCCTGTTCAGCCTCCCTCTACTATAGTATTCCATTTCCTGTTTAGCCTCCCTCTACTATAATATTCCATTTCCTGTTCTGCCTCCCTCTACTATAGTATTCCATTTCCTGTTCTCCCTCCCATTACTATAGCATTCCATTTCCTGTTCAGCCTCCCTCTACTATAATATTCCATTTCCTGTTCAGCCTCCCTCTACTATAGCATTCCATTTCCTGTTCTCCCTCCCTCTACTATAGCATTCCATTTCCTGTTCAGCCTCCCTCTACTATAGTATTCCATTTCCTGTTCTCCCTCCCTCTACTATAAATTCCATTTCCTGTTCTACCTCCCTCTACTATAGCATTCCATTTCCTGTTCTCCCTCCCTCTACTATAGCATTCCATTTCCTGTTCTGCCTCCCTCTACTATAGTATTCCATTTCCTGTTCTACCTCCCTCTACTATAGCATTCCATTTCCTGTTCTCCCTCCCTCTACTATAGCATTCCATTCCCTGTTCTGCCTCCCTCTACTATAGCATTCCATTTCCTGTTCTGCCTCCCTCTACTTCAGTATTCCATTTCCTGTTCAGCCTCCCTCTACTATAGTATTCCATTCCCTGTTCAGCCTCCCTCTACTATAGTATTCCATTTCCTGTTCTCCCTCCCTCTACTATAGTATTCCATTTCCTGTTCTGCCTCCCTCTACTACAGTATTCCATTTCCTGTTCTGCCTCCCTCTACTATAGCATTCCATTTCCTGTTCTCCCTCCCTCTACTATAGCATTCCATTTCCTGTTCTCCCTCCCTCTACTATAGTATTCCATTTCCTGTTCTCCCTCCCTCTACTATAGAATTCCATTTCCTGTTCTACCTCCCTCTACTATAGCATTCCATTTCCTGTTCTCCCTCCCTCTACTATAGCATTCCATTCCCTGTTCAGCCTCCCTCTACTATAGCATTCCATTTCCTGTTCTGCCTCCCTCTACTTTAGTATTCCATTTCCTGTTCTCCCTCCCTCTACTATAGCATTCCATTTTCTGTTTTTCTTCTCTCTGTCTCACCCTTTCCATCAGCTCCTATTTTCATTTTGATGCTTTCCAAAACATATCTCCATCTTCCTCTCACACTTAAATTTCAAATTTAATTTTCTTCTCATCTCTTATGTCCCTCCTACTATTCTTCGATCCTCTCTCCCTGTTCTACCTGCCCTCTATTATCTCCCACACTTCCTGTTTTCCCTTCTCTCCCTCCTACTATCTTTCACTCTCCTTGTTCTGTATTCCCCCCTCTTATCTCTCGCTCTTCCTGTTTTCCCTTCATTTATTCTTATCATCAGTTTTCCTGCTCCACGTTCCCTCCCACCCACTCCCTATTCTGTCTAATCTAGATTACTATGACCCTACACAACCTACAACAATGCTGACCTTGAGGAAACTACAATGACCCTAGTGACCTCTGACCTTACCATTAGGTCTGCTTCCTTATCTGCCTTCTCCGACCTTCACTGTTAAAAGGGCAGAAGCACATACAGAGCTCTTGACACTATCGGCTCCATCACCAGCTATGCCTATTTAATTACTGGGTACATGTTTAAAAGTTCTACCCTTTTAGCCTGATGGTTATCTGTCCAACATCAGGGATCCTGTTTAACCATGTTTTTTATACTTGAAACCTGTAACATATCTTTATTTCACCCCCACCTCTGTAAAACATCTTCATCACAGGGCATCATGTCAAACATGGACTCAGAACTAGCTCCAAGACTGATGTAGCGATATTCTTAGATGAACATGTATCTATGGCAGATTATAGGGAAATATGGACAATAAAACAAAATAAAATTAGAAGTGAGAAAATGAGCAATAGTCCGGGCAGCTTTTACTTTAGCTGCATGATATATTACACAGACATTGAGACTTAAGGTGTATGTTACCTTACAGTGACATGGAGACTTAAGAGTGTATGTTACCTTACTGTGTGACATCGGTAACTAAAGGCTATATATTACCTTAATATGTAACATGGAGACTTAAGGATGTATGCTACCTTACTGTGACATGGAGACTTAAGGGTGTATGTTGCCTTACTGTGTGACATGGAGACTTAAGGGTGTATGTTACCTTTCTGTGTGACATCGGTAACTAAAGGCTATATATTACCTTAATATGTAACATGGAGACTTAAGGATGTATGCTACCTTACTGTGACATGGAGACTTAAGGGTGTATGTTGCCTTACTGTGTGACATGGAGACTTAAGGGTGTATGTTACCTTTCTGTGTGACATCGGTAACTAAAGGCTATATATTACCTTAATATGTAACATGGAGACTTAAGGATGTATGCTACCTTACTGTGACATGGAGACTTAAGGATGTATGCTACCTTACTCTGACATGGAGACTTAAAGATGTATGCTACCTTACTCTGACAAGGAGACTTAAGGATGTATGCTACCTTACTGTAACATGGAGACTTAAGGATGTATGCTACCTAACTGTGACATGGTGACTTAATGGGTTTATGCTACTGTAACATGGAGACTTAAGGATGTATGCTACCTTACTGTAACATGGAGACTTAAGGATGTATGCTACCTTACTGTGACATGGTGACTTAATGGGTTTATGCTACCTTACTGTAACATGGAGACTTAAGGATGTATGCTACCTAACTGTGACATGGAGACTTAAGGATGTATGCTACCTAACTGTGACATGGTGACTTAATGGTTTATTCTACTTTACTGTGACACAGAGACCTAAGGATGTTTGCAACCTAACTATGACATTTATGTTTTGGAATTTTATTTTTTCTTATGCCATTACTTCCTAACTCATACTATTGAAAATCAACAACAATTTAACATTCAAATGCATCTCGGTAAACTCAGAAAAAAATATCTGTCTGAATATATAGATGAGATGTGAGTAAGCCATCAGAAATTTGTGTGCCAGCTTCAATTTATTGTAATTGTAGTAACAATTCACATCATCAGTTGAAGATTGTGTACCGACTTTCTGAAACAGAAAATGTCCAGACAAATCCATTAAGTTATATCGGGTATCTGTTGTAAGCACGACAGAACAATCTCCACATCATCCTTGTCATGGATTTCTGTCCCTACATATGTGTTGAAACGAGACAGACTGCTTTCCTAATGAGCAACCATCATCATGTCCGCAGGTTAACACAAAGACTTTCCACATCAATGGTCGCCATGGAAACATGTATCTGTTGGGTAGTTTTCTGTCGTAACTGTTTTACTTCGGTACAATATCCTGTTGGACTCTCCTGTTACAATTATTTTTTTAATGATATTGTTTTGTTTTGTTGAACAAAACTATTTTGACAATGTTTTTGTCCTTCCTTGATGGGAATTCTCCAGTTCATTGAACATAATAATTGTTTAAATATCTGTTTAGGTGTCATCCAATTTTAACAGGTAAGAGTAACAAGGATTTGACCCAGCTGAAATACAGGAAGTCCATCTTTACTAGCAATCATGGTTTTGTGTATTCATCCAGCAATATTCACTACAGTGCAGTAGTGGCCTGTCCCTTTACCATAAAGTCCTCCAATAAGCCCACCCCTTTACCATAAGACAGAGTTTATGGGTTGTGTAAAAGTCCTCCAATAAGCCCGCCCCTTTACTACGAAACTCTTAGTTAATTGATTTGCCCCGTAGGCTTAGTGCAGGATAAATACAGTATGACATATGACACAAAATCTGTGACAAATTCCACACTGTAACTATGAAATCCACTTATTTAATAGGAAATCATTTGGAAACAAGACATTTGCACTTTGCAGGTTGCTAAAGAAGTTAAATTACAAATTTCTACAAAGCCATGTATGATGGTAGTGCGGCAGTCAGTCACACCCTTACATGAATAGTTCCCTATGGGGGCGAAACAGGTCGCATCAACAATTTTATAATCAACGTCAATTTCAGTTGTACATTACGCTCGTCTTGCGATACTTTATTTTTTTGTAATTAGTCAATGATGATCTTGTACCCTTAGGGGAACAAAGTGTTCTAATGATTTTAGCAGGCTTGATTGGGAGATTACTCCAGCCGTACTTCCACGCTAAAATATTTAAATATTCTGTAGCAAAATCTGTTTACATGTGTGTACACGACATCTATATTTAAATTTAATTTCTGGTCGCATGAATCATAATTTTACTGTGACATCTGTTAGCACTTGTTATTGGCAAAATTAAGTTTTGTCTGAACCAGATGTTGTATGGCTGGCAGACCAAATACAAATGGTAGTTCATCTCACCTGTATTATACACCTGTAGTACAGGTATTCTACTCAGGTGGGAACAGTTTTACTAGTGTGACTTTTGTAAATTTTGTATCATGATGAAGTTTCTTGTATTTTATGATGTAAGTCAACTTTTTACAAATGATTAAGACTCTTTTTGGGTACTCCCTTCCCTGTTGTCTAGTATACTGGACAAGGTTTTTGGTACTCCCTTCCCTGTTGTCTAGTATACTGGACAAGGTTTGGGTACTCCCTTCTCTGTTGTCTAGTATACTGGACACGGTTTTGGGTACTTCCTTCCCTGTTGTCTAGTATACTGTACAAGGTTTTGGGTACTCCCTTCCCTGTTGTCTAGTATACTGGACAAGGTTTTGGGTAATCCCTTCCCTGTTGTCTAGTATACTGGACAAGGTTTGGGTACTCCCTTCCCTGTTGTCTAGTATACTGGACAAGGTTTTGGGTACTCCCTTCCCTGTTGTCTAGTATACTGGACACGGTTTGGGTACTCCCTTCCCTGTTGTCTAGTATACTAGACAAGGTTTTGGGTACTCCCTTCCCTGTTGTCTAGTATACTGGACAAGTTTTTGGGTACTCCCTTCCCTGTTGTCTAGTATACTGGACAAGGTTTGGGTACTCCCTGTTGTCTAGTATACTGGACAAGGTTTGGGTACTCCCTTCCCTGTTGTCTAGTATACTGTACAAGGTTTTGGTACTCCCTGTTGTCTAGTATACTGGACACAGTTTGGGTAATCCCTTCCCTGTTGTCTAGTATACTGGACAAGGTTTTGGGTAATCCCTTCCCTGTTGTCTAGTATACTGGACAAGGTTTGGGTACTCCCTTCCCTGTTGTCTAGTATACTGGACAAGGTTTTGGGTACTCCCTTCCCTGTTGTCTAGTATACCAGACAATGTTTTGGGTACTCCCTTCCTTGTTGTCTAGTATACTGGACAAGGTTTGGGTGATCCCTTCCCTGTTGTCTAGTATAGTGGACAAGGTTTTGGGTAATCCCTTCCCTGTTGTCTAGTATAGTGGACAAGGTTTTGGGTACTCCCTTCCCTATTGTCTGGTATACTGGATAAGATTTTGGTACTGCCGCCTTTGTTCCTAGTCAAGGGAAATGGTTTTTTTAAATGAAGACATTCTGAATTAATTAAATGAAAATCACAAGATATGTGTAATTTGTACTGTCCATGATTCCGTGAATGCCATCAGACTGGATGACGAAGTCCAGACATGCCTCCCAGTATCTGTGGCCCACAGCTTCCTCAACACGTTGGTCTGATAGATGTCAATCATCTCCTCAACAAGTGTTATGGGAGACTGGGATTAACAGGGTCTACATGGCTACTCTCAAAGGAGCTCACAAAATCTGTGGCACTCTGAGTGGGTCTTATACTGTCTGAAAGAGCTCACAGGATCTGAGGCCCTCTAACTGGGTCTTATACTGTCTGAAAGGAGCTCACAGAACCTGTGGCACTCTAACTGGGTATTATACTGTCTGAAAGAGCTCACAGGATCTGAGGCCCTCTAACTGGGTCTTATACTGCCTGAAAGAGCTCACAGAATCTGTGGCACTCTAACTGGGTATTATACTGTCTGAAAGAGCTCACAGGATCTGAGGCCCTCTAACTGGGTCTTATACTGCCTGAAAGAGCTCACAAAATCTGTGGCACTCTGAGTGGGTCTTATACTGTCTGAAAGGAGCTCACAAAATCTGTGGCACTCTGATTGGGTCTTACTGTCTGAAAGGAGCTCACAAAATCTGTGGCACTCTGAGTGGGTCTTATACTGTCTGAAAGAGCTCACAGAATCTGTGGCACTCAAACTGGGTCTTATACTGTCTGAAAGAGTGGGTCTTATACTGTCTGAAAGAGCTCACAGAATCTGTGGCACTCTAACTGGGTCTTATACTGTCTGAAAGGAGCTTACAGAATCTGTGGCACTCTGAGTGGGTCTTATACTGTCTGAAAGAGCTCACAGGATCTGAGGCCCTCTGATTGGGTCTTATACTGTCTGAAAGGAGCTCACAAAATCTGTGGCCCTCTGATTGGGTCTTACTGTCTGAAAGAGCTCACAGAATCTGTGGCACTCAAACTGGGTCTTATACTGTCTGAAAGAGTGGGTCTTATACTGTCTGAAAGAGCTCACAGGATCTGAGGCCCTCTGATTGGGTCTTATACTGTCTGAAAGGAGCTCACAAAATCTGTGGCCCTCTGATTGGGTCTTACTGTCTGAAAGAGCTCACAGAATCTGTGGCACTCAAACTGGGTCTTATACTGTCTGAAAGAGTGGGTCTTATTCTGTCTGAAAGAGCTCACAGAATCTGTGGCACTCTGATTGGGTCTTACTGTCTGAAAGGAGTTCACAGAATCTGTGGCACTCTGATTGGGTCTTTCTGTCTGAAAGAGCTCACAGAATCTGTGGCACTCTGAGTGGGTCTTATACTGTCTGAAAGAGCTCACAGAATCTGTGCCACTCAGACTGGGTCTTATACTGTCTGAAAGAGCTCACAGAATCTGTGGCACTCTGAGTGGGTCTTATACTGTCTGAAAGAGCTCACAGGATCTGAGGCCCTCTAACTGGGTCTTATACTGTCTAAAAGAGCTCACAGGATCTGAGGCCCTCTAACTGGGTCTTAAACTGTCTGAAAGGAGCTTACAGAATCTGTGGCACTCTGATTGGGTCTTACTTTCTGAAAGGAGTTCACAGAATCTGTGGCACTCTGAGTGGGTCTTATACTGTCTGAAAGGAGCTCACAAAATCTGTGGCCCTCTGATTGGGTCTTACTTTCTGAAAGGAGCTCACAAAATCTGTGGCACTCTGATTGGGTCTTACTGTCTGAAAGGAGCTCACAAAATCTGTGGCCCTCTGATTGGGTCTTACTGTCTGAAAGGAGCTCACAAAATCTGTGGCCCTCTAACTGGGTCTTATACTGTCTGAAAGAGCTCACAGGATCTGAGGCCCTCTGATTGGGTCTTACTGTCTGAAAGGAGCTCACAAGATCTGTGGCACTCTGATTGGGTCTTATACTGTCTGAAAGAGCTCACAGGATCTGAGGCCCTCTGATTGGGTCTTACTGTCTGAAAGGAGCTCACAAAATCTGTGGCACTCTGAGTGGGTCTTATACTGTCTGAAAGGAGTTTACAGAATCTGTGGCATCTAGTCTTTCTGAAGCGATTCACAGACTGGGACTTGGGGGCTATACGTCTGAAAGACTCAAAGTCTGGGCCTCCTCCCGATGGGTTTACTTCTGAAAGAGCTCACAAATCTGTGGCACTCGATGTACTTGGAGCTTAAAGAGCTCACAAAATCTGGGGCCCTAGATGGGCTTCTGTCGGAGAGCTCACAAACGTGCTCTAAACTGGGTCTTAGTCTTCTGAAGAGCTCAACAGATCTAGCCTCTACTGGGGTTTATACTTCTAAGGCTGATTGTCCACTCAATGGTCTTTAGTTCGAAGATTACAGAAGGTTCCCTCTTGGATGGAGTTGGTACACCGTGATTTTGACTGGGTCATACAGAGATCAGATGCTGAAATGAGCCAAATCTTGCACACTCTACTACATTTCAAAGAGTCCAATTTATAGTTAGCTTCATAACAGGCTTCTGAATGTCTCACAGACTTTAATGACAAGGTCAAAGAATCACTGGAGCTTACAGGGACTCTTAGATGACTGGAAGGAGCTCAAAGAATCACTGGAGCTTACAGGGACTCTTAGATGACTGGAAGGAGCTCAAAGAATCACTGGAGCTTACAAGTTGTGAAAAACTGGGTCTTTGAAGGCAGACAAGGGCTTGCAGGCTCTGTAGATACAGTCTAGCACTCACAAGACTGGGACTTGCAGACTCTAAAGATAGAGGCTGGGTCTCATAGCCTCCCTGGGGTTTTGGGGCTATTGAAGCTTAAAATCACTTGTGCTCAGAAGATACTTGGAGCTAAGAGCCTCTAGGGAGGGGGACTCGGCTAGATGGGCTCCTTAGAGACCTACAGACTTATAGACTCTTGGGTCCAGTCTCTTGAGAGGGAAACACTCTCCAAAACCCTCATGGGAAGGATTAGATATTCTGGCTGCTATTCCAAGATGGACATTTGAGATTCAGTAAGAACAAAGGGTCTACTCCATCCTTGGTGGAGTGGGGCCCAATATTTCTTCTCTATACGAAATGCTGTCTTAACTGGCAACCTCTACAATATACCCACCATTTCAAATGAGTCAAATTTATAGTTCTGCCTTCATTAAGCTAATGTACAGATATAAAACCAAGGTACAATGAATATGTTCACTGTTTCATAAAATTCTTAGCAATCCTAACATATTTTCGACTGAAACCTTCACTAATGGTGAACACACATTTGTAGATGTAACGTGTATAATTTAGTCAACGATCAGGGATTAATATCTCCTGGACCAGGGACCCATTACCAACAGCACTAGGCATTAGTACAACCATGCATGACGAAAAAAGCCAACGTGTTACGATGCGAACAAGCCACCGTGAACAAATTAACACAAACTACCATGAGAAACCATTACAGTAAAAATCGTCAACGGCCTAATTTCCGAGTAAAAACAATCAAGCTTCTAACATATCCAGAACATTTTCTGTCCTTGAATTTAAGCTTCGTTCTGTAGTTAGGACATCACGGTGTCATTCTTTCCTTACCTTCAAGGTGCTTAGATCGTAGGGACAGAAGCTCATCGTGTAACAAGGATAGTCGTAACGGCAATGTCTCGTAATCTCGCAAATTTCGCGAGACGGTTTTCACAAATCTTAAATTAACATGTATACTCCCAGCTGTCTTTGAAAATTGTTGTTAATCCTTGCTACAGAATGTCACACATGTGCTCATTAAGTACTGACGACTGAATTTAGAGGTTCTCCATTCTATAAATACCACTCGCTACACGGATTTCTATGTATACTTGCACAAGAATAATCACATGGATGCTTCTCAGACAGATCCAGAATCTTGGTGATGGTAATGTTTGTTACAGATTGTAAATCAGTAATCCAGTCAAACATATGCGTGGTCCGGAATAGATGTACTATGATAACTTTTGGCGTAGAATCGGATGGTGGAAGTATATCATTGACAAGGAAAGTGACGAGGTTAGTCGACAGAAAGTAGTACTACAAAATACTTGTCACACGTCGTCCTTGGTCGTTCTAGATCTACAAATGAGTCGGTCCTCGTCTACCCTGTTATACTCCACAAATCAAACAACTTATAAAAAATGTATGACACCCCTTCATATTTCCCAAGTTTCCTCGGCAAGCTGAATTCTATGGTCTGGTGCTCAAAGTCATCTGCATCTTTACAATGTTTTGTGTTAATGGAATATAATTGGATCCAGTCAGCTCAGTACGGTCTCACATGACCGACCACCATTATAGGGATATCTATACCTGCCGAGTAGGTCATGGTTGGAAGATTTCATGGCTGATCAGCGTAGCGTGTCCGTAGTATTGATATAAGCCTGTATCCGAATTTCAACACACACATAACACAGGGATATTCCCACAAATACAGTCAAACAGCCGACTCACGATTAAATGATGTTCACACCATATTGAATGCGAGATATTATCATAATCACTGAAGCATGTAATTTTCTGGAGACAATCTAGAAAAATATCTTTAGAACCTTATTTACCAAAGTCTGATGACTCAATTAGAGAGAAAATGACATCGATTTTCTAACAGGATCAAGTAACACGTGTGAACGGCAAATTTAGTATGGATATATAAAGTATACTGATGCCTCAGCCTGTTACACGTGGTAAAGACACATCACAAACCACCCCATAACTACCACACAATCTATTAGCTATTCAAAACACACAGAATATTTTATCTTTTTTTTCATAGTTCCACATGACAACCGATGCTATATAACTCTCACTTTTATAGAAATTTCCACGGAGCTGCTGAAACATCAATGTTTAATGTAGATTGTCTATCCCGGGTAGGCAGACATGTCATACTATTGTTTGGGTTCTGTTAACATGAATTATAGATATAACATTGTGTAGTTATATGAAAAGTTTTGTTTAGAAGGAAAGCGTCCATGTCCTATCGGAAGCGTTCCTTTATAATATCAACGCTTTGTTTTGTGTAAAAGTCTCAGTCTTTTACAATTCTCACATAGAATTTTTTTTTGAAACACAAAATTTATAGCTTTACTTTAAACAATTGAAGGCTTCTCACATTTTCTATCAAGTTTCATCCTGATACTAATGAAGATTCAGTAGAAATCATGTGGATATACCAATTCTACTATGACAATATTTATCATCTAGATACACCAATTCTACTATGACAATATTTATCATATAGATACACCAATTCTACTCTTAAAGATGTAACCATTCATATATACACCACCAAACATTTGCTGTGAAAATAACAATATGAAACTTATATATATGGAAGACATAAAAGATTCTTCATTTTAAGGGCAACAACAATATACATCATCAAATACATACTTATTTCTAATTACAAATGAAGTTCAGACAAGAATATGTATAAACTAAATGCTTCAACTACCAACCAATGAAAAGCCCTTGTTCAGACAAATCAACCAATAAGAGCTTTTCTTTCAAAAAGACCAACCAGCCGTTTGTATTCTTTCTATATAATTTAGAATGCTTTGTTTTGCTAAATTCTTCATTACACTACAGCACCGATTTTATCAAAATTGAATCGTATCTGAGTTTTGACCAATCAGCAACTGCGGCAGCCATCTTTGATGTGTAATGGCAAAAAACAAAAGTGAAATGCACATTCTTAGAAATAAGTGAAATGTACGTGGGGACAATTCGGAACTTTTAACAAATAATGACAGACACCTGCAGAATCACTGGTTTTATCTAGAGTATGCTTTCGTTTCAGGATTGGTTGCGATGAAACCTGGTCATGTGGCTACTGTGCAGATGCTGCAAACAACGTGAAATTAAAAACAAAATACAAATGTACAAACATCAAGGCGAACCAGAACTTCGGACTAAAAATATAACTTGATCTATTTTTCTATAAGTCGTCATTTTACATCTTCAAGCATTGATGAATACAAACTTTTTCTAGGGAATGCAAAACAAAAAATAAGCGTGGAAATTATTTTTGTTGCTATAAAAATGGACATTGTATGAAACTAATAAATATGTCTTTTTATTCTGATTATAAACCAATGTTTTTAAATCCAGTAATGAAAATAATATGTTTTGAAGTCTAATATTACATAAACAAACCAATATCTATTTTCTCAAACTTTTTCGCTTAAGCAATACTTGATTGATCAGAAACTAGATTTATTACAATGCATTTATATTTAAAAACTGGTTGAACCAGATATGACTCACTAAACATCATAGTATTCACTTAACACTCGATGTTCACTCACCCATGAGACAGTTGTATTTCTATTTATTATAGGGAACATGTATATATACACTTTTAAACAATATCCTTCCTCTATTTGTTGACAAAACCCAATACAAGTGACATTTAACAGGTTTCAAAATGACATTTATGTTTGTTCTTCTGACACCAATTATAAACAATAATATTTTTTTTATATTTTTATGTTTTTGGATGTTGACCTATGAGGTTCCCTGTCCTGTACAACCTGTTCTGTACAACCTGTTCTGTTACCTATGTAAATATAAATATTTGATGACAATATTTTTTCTGTCTCTGTTTTACACCTGATACCAAAGTTATATAGCACATGGGACACAGTTTTTTAATGTGTTGTATACTGTGAAATGAACATCTGTTTCTACAGGTATCACCTTGTCATTTTCTACACACACAGGTGAGTGCAATGCTGAGGTGAGAAACATACAGGTAGATCATCTTACGTGCCATCATATGCACCGTGAACCACTGAGTGGGAGATGTTACTTTTACTTTTAATGCGAGTCAACTAGGAGTCAATGACACTTCTACTTGGTCGCGAGTCAACTAGGAGTCAGACACTACTACTGGGAGTCAACTAGGAGTCAATGACACTTCTACTTGGCCACGAGTCAACTAGGAGTCAATGACACTTCTACTTGGCCACGAGTCAACTAGGAGTCAATGACACTTCTACTGGGCCGCGAGTTAACTAGGAGTCAATGACACTTCTACTTGGCCACGAGTCAACTAGGAGTCAATGACACTTCTACTGGGCCGCGAGTCAACTAGGAGTCAATGACACTTCTACTTGGCCACGAGTCAACTAGGAGTCAATGACACTTCTACTGGGAGTCAACTAGGAGTCAATGAAACTTCTACTTGGAGTCAACTAGGAGTCAATGACACTTCTACTTGGCCGCGAGTCAACTAGGAGTGAATGACACTTCTACTGGGAGTCAACTAGGAGTCAATGACACTTCTACTTGGCCGCGAGTCAACTAGGAGTGAATGACACTTCTACTGGGAGTCAACTAGGAGTGAATGACACTTCTACTTGGCCGCGAGTCAACTAGGAGTCAATGACACTTCTACTGGGAGTCAACTAGGAGTGAATGACACTTCTACTTGGCCGCGAGTCAACTAGGAGTGAATGACACTTCTACTGGGAGTCAACTAGGAGTCAATGACACTTCTACTTGGCCGCGAGTCAACTAGGAGTGAATGACACTTCTACTGGGAGTCAACTAGGAGTGAATGACACTTCTACTTGGCCGCGAGTCAACTAGGAGTCAATGACACTTCTACTGGGAGTCAACTAGGAGTGAATGACACTTCTACTTGGCCGCGAGTCAACTAGGAGTGAATGACACTTCTACTGGGAGTCAACTAGGAGTGAATGACACTTCTACTTGGCCGCGAGTCAACTAGGAGTCAATGACACTTCTACTGGGAGTCAACTAGGAGTCAATGACACTTCTTCTTGGCTGGGAGTCAACTAGGAGTCAATGAAACTTTTACTGGGCCGCGAGTCAACTAGGAGATAATGAAACTTTTACTGGGCCGCGAGTCAACTAGGAGTCAATGACACTTCTACTTGGCCGGGAGTTAACTAGGAGATAATGATACTTCTACTTGGCTGGGAGTGAACTAGGAGTCAATGACACTTCTACTGGGAGTCAACTAGGAGTCTATGACACTTCTACTGGGCCGGGAGTCAACTAGGAGTCAATGACACTTCTACTGGGCCGGGAGTCAACTAGGAGTCAATGACACTTCTACTGGGCCGGGAGTCAACTAGGAGTTAATGACACTTCTACTGGGAGTCAACTAGGAGTCTATGACACTTCTACTTGGCCGCGAGTCAACTAGGAGTCAATGACACTTCTACTTGGCCGCGAGTCAACTAGGAGTCAATGACACTTCTACTTGGCTGGGAGTGAACTAGGAGATAATGAAACTTTTACTGGGCCGGAAGTCAACTAGGAGTCAATGACACTTTTACTGGGCCAGGAGTCAACTAGTCATAGTTCATATTAGGAGGCATTCAGAAAATTATATGAAATCTTTTTTACTCTTGTTGCCTTTATGCAGCAACATCAAAAACCAAAGTATGATATCAAAAAAGTGATATCTCTAATTTCATTGCTGTTGTTACCTTCACAGTGACATCATAAAAACGTCTAATGTCACCGCAGTAATATTGACATTGAGTGAGGAAGACAGAGTTACAGAACATTATCATCCATTTATGTTCTCACCTTTATAATGTAAAAGCTTCAGCTTCAGTTGTTTCAAACTAGGGGCAGATAACCTAGTAATAGAATTTAGCTTGACAATTCCTAAAAAAACAACTTAGGTCTGATGGCCAGTCTACAGTACTGTATACCTTAACAAAAAAAATCTTTAATAAAGTTACATTTCCCTGCTAGGAAATTTATTGCTTACTTTGAAGACGGGAACATTTCCTCGGGTTCTAGTTAATAAAACAGGTTTAAGTCTCAATTGGAAACATATTTATTCATCTCAGGTCTTCAAACTTTATCAATAAATCCAAATTTATTTTTAAATTACTCTTCCACGACTTGTACCTTTATCATAAAACCTGTTCACCGAGCTAAAATTGTGTATCATGTTAAATGTACAGAACCTGGTATGTGCATCAAGCATGTAGAGATAAAAAAAACAAATTCCTCTCGTAACGTGAGAAAATACACACTTTGTAAGGTGAAATAAATTTTTGTTAAAAAAAGATTGTCTGTGATTCATCAAGATTTTGAAGTTCACACAGGAAAACTTCTAACTAAACAATTTAATATACATTTCTGGACGTTTGAGTAAGTTTTAATTATCAATTAGAAAACCAGTACCTCTATTTGCTACCAATACAAATTATTTACTGACTCAGACTTGTGAAAATGAAATCTAAAATGTAAAATGAAAAAGAAAATTGCCCAATCATGATGTGCGATCTGCCATATAAAGTTGCTTGAGGACACATTTCTGTCACATGGTGTAAATAAGACCTTCACGAAAACCACATCAACCTTCAATCTGATTTTTAGTTAGATAATTGTGCGAGATGTTTTCTAAAATAAATCGAATGAAACTATCTTTTCTATCATTAACATTAATTCTTTTAGATTCAAATAAAATTTAGAGTTAATAGGAATACAACACTGCATAAAATCAAATTCAATTGCAATAGGTAACAGGTACGCTTTGTTAGTACAGGGTCCGATGTCCTCACAACATCAAAGTGTTATATTAGGACGGAACAGGTGTCGGGCAGACACCAACCGCCAGGGTCTGATGAGGACGGTGGCTGAGTGGTTAAGGTGTCCCGACACTTTATCACTAGCCCTCCACCACTGGGTTGCGAGCTTGAAACCTACGTGGGGCAGTTGCCAGGTACTGACCGTAGGCCGGTGGGTTTTTTCTCCAGGTACTTTCCTCCACCTCCAAAACCTGGCACATCTTTAAATGACCCTGACTGTTAATAGGACGTTAAACAAAAAATAAACCAAAGTTTCCCTGTGTCTACACAGATTAGCTCAGTCAGGAGTCAAGTCTTTGCATCTTCATTTCCCTTTTCAAAAAACCAGAGTTGTCTCCCTTTTACACAGAAAATTTACACAAGAAAAAAACAACTGGTATTTAAATGTCAAATATTAAATAAAATAGCGATTGTTTTAATTTCCTTTGGAGCTTTTAAATACATTAATCCTCCATAAAACAGAACATTTTCAATTCAAGACGGCACATTTTCCCGTCCAAATGGATATGAATGTAGAAGTTAATGCTATGAGTACACACGAACTATCAAAGACAAATGATTTGATAAAGAACGTCTTTTTTTTTTATCTTTTATATGTATTAATGGCCTCAGTTGATTAATAAACAGTGTAACACAATCTGGTAAAGGGCACTAAACATAAAACCTGGTGATTTGTGATAGTCAACGGCATGGCAACCTTTTATTGAAAAGACATTTTTATTAAGAATACGAGACAAATTTAACAAAGCAATCCTTTTTTTATATAAGGTATTAGAAAAGCTGATAAGATAGTTACCGTATAAAAGGTAATATTTGGTTATTATATTTTGGAGGTCATGAAATAAAGCACAACCGTAACTACTTATTGAATATTGAAACCATACATTATAAATACATATTGTAGGCCTGTAACTATAGTTGACATACAAAATTAACGTAAGGTTGCCTAAATTAAATAAATGTGAAATAGCTCCAACAAGGACATTCTTAAAATATTAGCCCCGTGAAATATTGATCTCATGAAATATCAGCCCCGTGAAATATTAGTCCCATTAAATATTACCCTTTTGAAATATTATAGCCATATGAAATATCAGCCCTGTGAAATATTAGCCGTGTGAAATATCGGCCCCATGAAATATTGGTCTCATTAAATATCACCCCTGTGAAATATGAGCCATGTGAAATATCTGAAGTGAGTCCCGTGAAATATTAACCCCAGTAAATAAATTAATCTGATTTTCATCTTGTCAAGATATTGCTTAATGCTATCTAGTCCTCTGTGTTACTGCCTACAACAAGGACTAATACTACTAAGTAACAGTACTGTGAAAACAGCTATTATCATCATACAAATACAGTCTAACCTGCCTCAGAGACAACCTGAATAAGCGACTTTCTCTCATATATGACCATTTTTGTCCCTCCCAATGTTTTTTAGTTTTACTATAGTTACCAGAACCTGGATTAAGAGACCACCTGTCATATGTGACCTTTTTCATCGCTTCCCTTAGAAGATCATATATGACAGATTTGACTGTATAGCATTTCAAAAGGACCTCTCCAACAATCTTTTTCATGCCATTTTTATTATATTCACCTTGGGGGATTTAAATGGAGGAAAAGATGTTTTATCAGTATAAAACCTTCATCACAATGAACTTCATAATGCTATGTATTTCTCCAGGGCATTAATTACAACGAACTCGTTTTGAATAAAACTACGATTGTACAACACAATTACATCATACAGGACTATCACCCTAGGATGTAAATGTCGACCTCCACACGATATATCTTTTAAATCCTCAAAAGTCTTTTCATTAATGACAAAGATCTTTAGAAAATTTCCTTTTTTCTGCATAAAGTCGACAAATATTGCTCAGTATTTTACCTGACATTCTACAAACTTTGTGAGACAACAGCGAGATATGTTTTATATTACTACGACAAGTCTATAATATTTTACCTGACATTCTACAAACTTTGAGACAACAGCGAGATATGTTTTATATTACTACGACAAGTCTATAATATTATACCTGACATTCTACAAACTTTGTGAGACAACAGCGAGCTTTGTACCTGTATTACTACGACAGGTCTATAATATTATACCTGACATTCTACAAACTTTATGAGACAAAAGTGAGATATGTTTTGTATTACTATGACAAGTCCATAGCATACGTGCTGACTCAGCTGTACCCTAAAGCCAGATTACACAGGTAAGCGGGCACCTTTAATTTTCAGCACCTTCTCTAAGTAAATCTTAAATAGTCTGTCTTATGCCTTGATCCTCAACTAAATACAAACGTTTAGAAGGATTGTTAAAAGAGAGCCGATTTACTCCCGTACTAACCCAGGTCAAGTGAGGGTGGTTTTGTATCCCGGGGTGGCGAATTATGATTTCCTCAAACAATGGCACAGATGTAACGGTTAAAGAAGGCTGTTTTGGAAAGTGCCGTTAATCCGGTATCAACAGACTTCTGGGTCGCAAAGAGGCTTACACAGTCTATAGATCCGGAAGACTGCTGACCAAGAATGAGCGCCAAGCTCCAAACATATCACAACAGTTCCTGTACATGAATAGTCAACTACAAGCAGAAACTGTTGCCCAGATTTTAAAACTAAACATGGGCATTTTTCATATATAAACCCAAACATATAAATGTTAATATGCTGTATTGGAAGCATTGTGAAATATATAAATTGGTGGTCAGGTGACGAAATAGAGAACACACCACCCACAGAACTCAGTTTTCTACCGAAGTAATTACAAAGAGACCTCCCACACTTTCCATCGGAGATAGTGTGATCAATATGAGCCGATATAACATCTCGATTCCCAACTGTTGTGAAATACCGTTTACAGTCTTTAAAGACCCACTGTACCTCCACTACGGCTGACAAGTTTGAGTACGAGTTTATTGACAGGGACGTAGTTATACAAAAGTTATAAAATAGCTTATTTTTACAAATATTTTCATTTATTTTACAAATATTTTTTATTACAAATTGTAAAAAGCACTGGGTTTAAGGTGCTGTCATTTTAATAGTGTTTTAAGTCAAAGTCTGAATTAACATTATTTAAACATTTCACTTATCTTTCTAATTGGCGAACGTCTATGTTGAACGATTCTACCAGAACGAAAAATCTAAGAGGATTTTGTTAATTGAACGCATAAAAATTGAAATCTATGTCCAAATCAGTCTGTTGAAATTGTTCATTTGTATATCATAAAATCAAGAAAAAATAAACCATTAAACCATCATCAAATGTTTTTATACCGAAATTTACCTGAGTTAGTATTGAACCAGGGGAGAAAACTCTAATGTCATTTGACTGACTCTACACGAACACTACTACAACTTAACAATCAAGCTGACCTCTGACCTTATCCAGAAGTATATTAAGTATAGTGTCAACATTACTAAGATAGAGGATACTGTTCTAATCTCCGACTAAGGAACTCTGTCTTGGCGTTAAGATTGACAATTTTAAACAGGTTGTGATTTGATTCTCCGACTTATCAGTACAGGTAGTACATTGTAAC
Organism: Pecten maximus; assembly: GCF_902652985.1. Classification (NCBI taxonomy): domain Eukaryota; kingdom Metazoa; phylum Mollusca; class Bivalvia; order Pectinida; family Pectinidae; genus Pecten; species Pecten maximus. The sequence continues at coordinate 26,174,082 of NC_047031.1, read as the reverse complement.
TGGGTCAAACACTTGTCACATCATCGGTTAACCACATCTTATATCTGTTATAATGTGTCATATCTTATTTAATCAGTAATAATCTCAAGTCTGGTCCAAAACATAAACTTTGAGTCGAGGGCAAGCTTCAAGCAGGACAATATGGTACGGTTCAAAACACCTCAGAAATTCAAGGTAATTAATATTGAACTCCACATCATCAATGATAGACCCCCAAAAGACCTTCTTGACAAACATCAGATTCCTGAGCAATAATCTTTTGAGAAATGCTCCTTTACACAAAGCCTACAGTAAATTTAAGATGTGCTATCACTGCCCAGGGCCTTTATTTTCATGATGAAAAATTCTGCTGCAACTTCAACTGTAACCTGGAAACAGTAACCTATTTAAACCAAGTATTTTACCATGAAAGCCTCAAAAGTATTACCACAGTGACCTACTTTACACACAGGAAGTCATCAGTATACTGTCACAGTAACCTACTTTTCACTCTATCCACCATACCATCCAATACTGTTGATAAAAGACACTTACCTGAAAAGATAAAAAGAAAACATATTAGCTATTATCTTTGATATACATACATTTTTATAGTTTAATATGAAATTAATGCACATGTAAAAACATGTGTCATGTAATGAATATAAATCTCGTTATTGGAATCGTGGTTGCTAAGGAAGGGAAAAGATATCTGGCACACACTATGATGCCACTCACAAAAGCATAACATCTTCCTTTTTTATAAAGTAACCACTTCACAAATTGATAAAATCATCAATTTTGTCATACATTTCATGGGATGTTGAAGTTGAGGCGATGAACAGGTTTCACAGCTTACAATTTGTAACACTTTTTTAAGCATGTGAGAAAAATAATCAAACATGGGCCTGTTCAGCGGACAAAGACATTTAAATGATCATGTAAGAGTTTGGGTGACAAACATAGACTCTACCACTTGGTTAGATATCCCCGTCTCCAGACCCAAGTAAGATTCTGGTGTTCTTCCACCAAACTGGTTACTATATCGAGGGGAAGCATTTGTTATCAAGTTGATGGAATTATATGATAAATAGAATCTAACACTTGTGTCCATATAATGTTACTGCTGTATCCCCGAACATGAGTTACGGAGGATATCTGACATACTACATGACTGCATCAACTCATTTAACATTCCATGTGGGTGAGCCAGTTCAATACTGTACTAATCTACAGAGCTGCCAGCCCTTCCAATTTAGGAGAAAAACTCTGTTTTTTACTTTAATATTAAGACATAAATTAACAGTAGAATTTCTTTATAACACTTAAACTTCCAAAATCCAATTACTCCAGCAGAAAGAGCAGATTGAAGTTTACTGTTGTTGTTTTAAGATATCAGTTTGTCATGGGTAGGTCTATAAATGTACTTTTCATCATGAGGTTTGAAATCTTGCTGCTGACTTTAATGTTAAAGTATACTGTATACAAACATTTAAAGGATTCAGATGAATGTACTTTTCTGAGGCTTGAAAATAGTTGCTCTTTAATGTTAAAGCTTATCGTCATAGTGATGATAGTTAATTACATACAAACATTTAAAGGAGTCGGATATACACAGTATACTCTACTTCTTGGTACTATAAATGTACTTTAATCTGAGGCTTCAACCAAAATCTCCCCGATGGAAGTTTTAAACAGTTTTGCAACTATGAATTCAGTAAGAACTTTTTTCTGGTATTTTTCAAGATTTTGAATACAACATATGAGCAATACACAGCTAACATTTCACATGATAATATGCTGTAAGAATTTGATGATGCACTAAAATTTTAGTACGCAAAAATATGTAGGGTCACAGTATAGTGTTAGGTCAGGCGATCTATTTCAGGTTCACCATTACGGTATAAATTCATATCACTCAAGGCCTATTTAACTTAATCGTACACGATTTAAATATCTGATTATAAACCTCTTTACCAACACTTTCCATGTGTGTATGGAGTAAAACTCATATTCAAATCAATTTAAATGTTGAGAGTTGCTAATGCCAGACGTCACTTTCCATCTTAAAACAAGACATCAAGATCTACATTAAAATATAACAAGCAAACACAGTTTGACAGACAAGCATCGCATGAGTTGGCCGTCAATTATAAAACAAACAGATTTAGAAATCATCTCTGTCATATAGGACCAAGGAGTGGGTGGGTTTAATAAGCCATATCTCAACTCAGATACCAGACCCTCAAAAAACACCCTAATCCAAAATGCAGACGCAGCACATGACCTTTAACCTTGACCTTCAACCTGCCCTGGGTCTTTCAAGTGTTTATCTGAATCTGGTTCCACCCATTGACTTTGCATGAAGGAAGAAGAGTCAGATTTGTCAGGGATACATGCATTGATCCAGTTCTGGCTTGTTGCTACTTGCCAAAACTTTCGGCACAGACCACATTGCGAAATAGAGAATTTTATATGAGAGCATATGTACAGACTGCCAGATCGACAGTACAAGGTTCTAAGACTGGGCGAATGGTGAATCATACCATGATGTACTGTTATAAAACAATACTGTATGTCAGTCTCCACTACTTTGTCAGCCACATTATATTACATCCAATTTAAATAATTCCAGAAGTTTTTATTTCTTATCTAATTTTATATTTACTAATATATTGCGAAATTACTTAATCATCAGCCATATAACATCAATTTCAACTGCCCTAATTTTGGGTGAACTTTTTTTTTTTCAATTTTAATTGTTTTGATCGTTTGATTATGATTTTATCATTCACTTTTTATCCTTTAATCCTTGACGAATTGTTAAAACATTCAAGTTAAATGATTGAAAGTATACCATGACCCTCAATATACTTGTGACATCTGACTCCTTGAAATGTTTGCATCGTCTCTGTGAAGATAAGCTTTAACATGAAAGAGGAACAACAACAACTGTCAGACAGGTGTTACATAAGGCTGAAATCCTTCCTGTTTTCCTGATGTAGCAGATCATTAAGGCTCTAGTTCTTATCTGTCGTTCCGTGCAAAATAATTAGAAATTACTTACTAGTTTATCATTAACTGTAATTTGATCAATTGCGTTTGAGTGCATCACAAAAAAATGTATTATCTTCTTTCTATGTGGAGTTACAAATTAGTTTGTGGTGCTTCACATTTTCCAAGAAATAATTCCACAGCCCATGAGAAATAATCCCGATGAACTTAATCTTTTTCTGGTATCAAGGAAGAGAGATTTGTATAATATCTGCTATTCATTGGCAAAGAATGTTGGCATGGTGACCTTCAGGTTTATATAGTGAATCTTTAACCATGGTCTCACAATAGGTATACCAGTATGTATATAATCTATTTATACAAATAAAATGTATATAATTGTAAATGAGGAGGTTGTCAGCTTACTCATATCCAGTGTGAAGTCAAATTTGACACAAGGTTCACAAAGTAAAGAATATTTTGTAAAATACAAAAGTCTAGAATTTAATTTCTCTATTTCTATCTTGGAAGGAAACTGGACATATACTACATAGTACCATAAGTGTATCTCAACTGTCCTGTTAAAATAACTCAATTTCTCAATTCTTAAATAACCTTGACCTTGAAAGAATAAAAAAGAATTATTGATGATGTTGAAGTGTCAGTGAGGAACAGCTGTGACGATACAGGAAACAGTCGATACATCATCACACAAGAACATTTGTTGGCTGGCTGGGTTTATTGCCTCATGAACAACCAATCTCTGATTGTAGTAGCTGGTGGCTACCTCACTGAACATTATACAGGAGGTATGTAGCATTCTATCAAGAGCAACTGAGATTTACACTAAAAAAGGAAATATCTGTGAACATGTCTGTATTTTTTAATTGAATGACATATCTTTTATTTACTACACAGATTAATGAATGACCTTGAAATCGAACTTAAACAGGTTCCTATCTGCAGAACTTTGTCTCATCACCTTGATAGACAAAACTGATCTGGATTTTGAAGTCAGATCAATCTTAACACAGAAGCTTTGGAATTTTGTACTATTGAGCTGATCAATATTTTCAGCCGTCAGACATTTAATTACGGTATTTTGGGATTATAAAAAGTCATAAACTCTGCCAGATAAAGAATTAATCAAGAGAAAAGACATCAAACAACCGCTTTTTTTCTTTAGCTGTTTTGGGAAAATTGGACAGGATAATATGAGCTCATGAAATCAAAATTTAATATCCGAAAAATTTGATATTAAAAAGTTGATTCAATGATAATTGAACATGAAAGTTCAATAAACAGCTTAAAGTAGAAACACTGTGACATGTCTGTATCAGAATTTATAAATAATGATAATTTCAGACAAGTAAACTAAATCAACCATTTGTCGTAAAAAAAAAATGAAATCCTACGTAAAGACGATTGTATGAGAGTGTCAATGTAATAACAAATTGTGATGTCACAAGCCTTTATACATTGTATAATTCACTGACACAATTGTAAAATTTTAATTTACTCATATTTATGAGAAAGCAATGACAGGTGAATTTTTGACTGACACAGAAGGAATTCGGATTTAAAATCTGTCCGACATCTAGTATAAACCAACTCATTTCACCAAGCTTACACAACCAAACGTCAAATTTAATGTAAAAATTCAACCCCGTAAAAAGGAACCAGGATTACAAATTATAACTCTGTTGTATTACTGGAGGAGAAAATCTACAGTTAAAGATTATAACTGTGAGATGGAATTTTGACGATCAAAAGTGAGGGATTGTCTCGACATATCAGAATATTATCTATCAAACACAATAGCATACATGTATGTATTACTCAATATCTATGTAGATCCCCAACACAACATTAAAATTGTTTAGCCATAGCTGCTAACAGATAACCTACCATTCTGATAGTCAGTTTGGTAGATGTATTGTTTGTATGGTAGAAATCCTAAAACACTGACGGCTAAAATTGATGCTTTGTTTAGTAAATCTCCTGTAAATCTTATATATGTTGATGAAGTAGATATCCTGCAAATATGATAGCCAATATGTTTTTTTTATATAAGAACAGTAGGTATATCATAGACATTCTACATCTCTGATGGTAAAATATGTTACCTCTTAACTTGACAGCATGATTATGTCACTTATGAAATTACACACTAAAATGATTTTCTCATTTAGAAATCTAATCAGCTTTAATTAATAATCACCCATGAATGAATTACATCAAGTTACATATTCCAGTACAAGAGTCGTTGTGTGAAACTCTTTTATCAGGCAGACTCTCGTTACAGTATGGTAGCATACACCCTTAACTACTAGCCAGTTTGATAACTACTGTCATGTTGTGAGATTTTTTACATATTTTTTTTCTTATTTTCCCCAGGAGACAGTAGGACTCCAGATTTTTGAATGAAGTGATCAGTCTTAAATGAGGCACAAAGATAATAACACTGTCAAGCATGCAGGAGACCCTGAATCAGGGGCCATAAAAAGCTTGTCATTTTCTTTCTGCATCATTAACTGTATGGCAGTTTGGCCTGGGTCTGTGGTGGATGGTAAGATATACTTAATGTTGGGGTCTGGTTTGTGGAGTACAGCCTCATCAGGAACTTAGTCATGCATTACCATGGCGATTACACTGGTACATCAGGCTCTACTTTTCCTTCCTTTTTTTCAGATCAAGGACAAGTTGTTGTTTTTAAACAAACCATTCTTCTTAAGAAGAATTTAAGATGTTACAAAGAAATCTTAATTTTCAAAACACATATGAGGAATGCTGTGTTTGTTTGTTTTCTTGATTTTCACCCTTGAAAGCCATAATTGTTTTGAGGTGGAATCTCCTTGTAGTAGCTGGTGGCTACCTCACTAAACAACCAGTTATGAGCTGTAACCTCTAGTTTATTTTCAAGCACATTTTGCAATCTGCAGTACCAATTTTTTTGGCTTAAGTGAAGATTTTATTTTTTAAATAGCATAACCAAAAATCTGCTGATCCAAACAGGTATATAAAGTTGTAATTTCCATAATATTTCCAACAGTTTCTAAGATTTTGAAATATAAGACTTACAATGACAAATGTATCAGCTGAATTTAACGCTTTATAGAACCTTATTTTATTCAAAATATTCTGATGGAACTGTTTTCACAGAATTAATATATTTAAGAAGCAAACTGGACAACTGGGACATTATCAAACCAGAAATAGAATAAACCTGGAATATTTTATCAGAATCATTTGAATTTTACATTAAATATTCCCTCCCAAAACAGGTGCCCTTTTATTATGTACAATATGGTAGATTGTGTAACTTTACAACCCATACCACAATTTGTAGTTTTTCACACAAGGTTCAGGAGATTATGCAACTCAAACATGAAAACATGAGTATAATAGAATTTAGCTTCAAAATAAAACATTCATTGTGATTCCCGACAAACATGTGTCCCATGCAGCTGACTACTACCAACAATACCATAACAGAGTCAACATATTTTTAGATCTTTTTTTTTTTTTATTTTAGAAAATATGTTTTTTTTAATTTCTAAACAATATTATTGGTAGCTTTTAATATCTTGCATTTCATTGAAATAGTAAAATTTATTTTATGAAATGTTTTATTTTGATGATTTTAATTCATTTTTATGCTCGAAATTGACAACATCCACACCTGGCCACTATAGACTCTATATACAACATATTGATATTGTCCTGTTGTAAGGGAACCAACACATAAGATCTGAGTTGATATAGAGGGTGTGGCCATGTTTTTTTAATTGCTGTAGAATTAATAGTTTTTGAAGTTTATAAAATGATTTAGTGCAGCCTATGTGACTAAACTGCAAACATTACTAAATTCAAAACAAAACAAATAAAAACGATATACGGGATGCGGGAGGTCCAACGTCCGTGTAAAAAGTTCTGTGTGGTTCTGTGTTACCCAGATAAAAATAATGTTACATGAATGAGGATTTCGGAGTAAAATTGAGATGTGTATGTTAATGACAATTTAATTTGGTATCTTATTACATCTGACACGCGATACTAAATAAGGACATATGATATAGCCCAATAATCTGGTAATCACATGTGACACTTTCTCTGTACAGACATTTAAAAATCATGACAAAATAAACCCTTCCACATATCTCATAACAGATCATTCTCCAATGTCATGCTCGCCTGCAGACTGATCATGTGACCGATACAATAGGTATCATTTGACCTTTAACCTTAAGGCTCAATTACAGAGATAACAGAATTTAAACCGACAAATCTAATCTATTCCATAATGTGTATGCATTCCTATAAATTGACAATAGACCAGCCCATTAGATGTATTTGGATCCTGCTACTATGAAGAAGAGGGGTAATTATCATAGGTATGTTTTGACAGACATCACATATATCTAAAAACACTCTCAACACTTTAAAATTTCATTATGTCACTTATCTGTAAAAGGGCTGGGTTCGATAAGATATAACTGACATCCTTGTTGAAATGAACATGAAAATTGACAGAAGATTAGTGTCTGTATTGCAGGAACATTACAAAAACTCATTTAATACATACACCGGCAATACAAACTCAATTATCTCCCTTACATATTACACTGCCGATAAAAGACTGAAAACATTTTAATTTTCTTTTTAATCTGCAATTGATGTGTGAACCGTATAAACATCCCTTTCCTGTTAACACTTTATTTGTTAAACATTGGAATGAATTTTAATCATCAACTAAATCATTGCAGTTTAAGCAATTTTTTTCCTTCACTATATGATAATATCAAATGAGTTCTTTGTCATTCAAGATTCAAATAAATTTCATACAGTATGCACAATGTTCTATAACATATTTTTGGACAACTATAGACAGTTTTAAATTTGTTTTTGTGTATTCTAAACAGTAGACATCACAAAACAGCTCTATTCCAAACTTTACTTTACAACCTGGTACTAAATTAAATGTTTCAATAAACAAAACGACTTCAAGGATTTTATTTTGTAATTTATAGAATAATGTGACAAGCATTTACCTGATATTGATGAGTTTTCCAAACATTTTAAAGAGGTATTTATCTTTACAAGGATCTACAATAGTGCATATATTAAGATAGGAAAAGTTATTTGATATGATTTATTTTGTTGAAGAAACGGCTACATTTGTGGTATGAGGAATGGTTTTTATAATTTTTGGTAAAACTTCAATTTTCACTTAGACTGGACAACCCTCAGATTGGACAACCTCAGATTGGACAACCTCAGACTGCAAGGCTTTTTTCAATACTCTGGAAACGTTTTTTGTCATTTTGGGAAGAAAATAGATTAATTCAGATGTAAACTGCACATTTTTGGATTAATGTCTTAAAATATAAATATGAAATAATTTCAAATTGGAACAGAATTCTGGAATGTGGATAATTAACAGCTCAAGAAATCCCTCATAATAGTCCAGGAATGCTACAATGTGACACCGGAAAAAATACTGGAAAAAAATACCAGAAAAAACACGTAACTCCTGTTATGCATTCCAAATATATTCCGAAGCATGATGAATGACAAGCGATGTTCACCTGTGGGCCGACACTAGAGAAGATGATCTGACCACAACGGTCAGTCACCAACCAATATTTATGACAACATACCACCATACAAACTGTATAACTAGAGAGAAGTGTGATTTAAAGACTATATATGCCATTTTGTGTGTTTGTCGGTTATGATATCATAATTGTATCCATGGGAACTGTCGTAATGCTTGTAATGAATATTTTTTTGGAGTTCTGATTAATCAAATGAGAATCTATAAAAGACAGCAAAATGTGTATTGATCATGTAGATATAAACTTTGAACATCCTTGCTACAGAATTTACAGTGGTTATAAATGACATAGCTTTCAGGCAAATATCATGTTACATCCAAGGCAAAGTAGCTCAAAAAAGGAGATGACAAAGTGAAGTTAAAACTGATAATTCATTTTCACACAGCCTTATGATATCAGTACTATGTTGCATGACAATTCATTTTTACACAGCTTTATGATATCAGTACTATGTTGCATGACAAAAAATATAGCCAAAAATATCTCAGGAGGGACGGAGAGGAAAACGTCACGAGGCCCTTTTAACAGTCGAGGAATAAAAACAGGAAAATATTACACTTCTTTATTAGGAGAAGTCTTGCTGTGGATGATTATATTTTCCTGTCACTGAAGTTTTTACCCAAAATTTTTCATAATATTTGAAAACATTTTTTAAAATCTTTTTCAGAAGTTTCTGTTGTGCTGAAGAGAATCCACATCTCTGTTGTAGTAGTCTAGGGTACTGAACTGTATAATTGTTATCATTCAGAGCTACAGCTTTATCTCACAGTCTGATGATAGAACGATAAATTTACTGACAAGGTAGTTAGTAGGTAAATGATAGTACCTCATCCTCCTGATTATCACACATAACTCACACTAAATAGATTGTTTTATCAGGCAGATATTTATCGAAGTCTTCACAGCTTTTTAACAAAATCAGAACATTTTATTACGCCCTGTCCCTAAAAGTACAGAAAATCGTATATCAAATTTCACAGCAGGTTACTAGGATACCTTCCCAACATTGACGTGAGATCTTAATACACTTTTGTTTCCGGAAACATGATCTCAGGTTCCCATCAATGTGCATCATAAATGTTTCAGATAACGGACATAAAGGATACTTTCACCATTTATAATTTAAAGATTTATCCTTCAAGAATGAGTCATTTATTGATAATTATCCTATACTAAAACACAGGATACCCGTGTCACCATGGCAACATAACAACAATTCTTATTAAATATTTAATAACATTCTCCGTATATTCTACATACAATATAAAGATCCACTAAGGAACTTTTAAGGGCTGCAAGCATTATTAAATTTTACTTTCCATTATGATCCTAATTTACCTGTGTAATACTTTGCTGTATATTTGTTCATTAATATACAATACAGAGTTGTTCCCCTTTATATAAATTCATATTGATATAAAATTCCATATACATGATATACTAGCATATACATTGTAGAGTTATCTCCCCTTAGTTCAAATAAATAGATGTATGTTTATTTGAACATTTTGATATTATCTCCCTTTGTGAGAATGAAGAGATGCATAAACACTGCTAATTTATCTCCCTTTGAAAAATATATATTACTGTATGCCATATGAATATTGTCATCCCTTTTGTAGAAACATGAAATACGAAATGTATCAACAGAGTAAAGTTATCTCCCTTTGTATGAGTATCTATTGATGTAGGAACGAAAAAATATGAAATTAAGAACATGTTACAAACAGTTCAGACTTTTCATGACAAGAGAATCTGCGAGACCGCGAGATAAAATCTAAACAAGAAAAATGTCATTCCGAGATCAAGAAGCAAGATGTAAAGTGTTCTGTTGATCCAAAAAATGTCTACAAAAATATGGAGACTTGGCAAGCGTGTTGATGAAAAATTCATTTTAAATAAAATTGTTAAGATATGATTGTATGTATATGTGAGGCAGAATGAGAAACCCAAGACGACAATTTAATTGTGGAAAATTGTAGTAATTTAATGCTGCGCTATTTTGAGATGTTTCCTTCTATATTCAGATTGAAAATGATTCATACCCTGCAGAGCCTACATCAGATTGAATGATATGGTATATGGCTACATTAAATGAAATTATGACAAACTAGACTCTAAAGTCTGTAGGACAATTGGGAATTAACACCTGCAGTGACCCATGATGACCTTCCATCGTATCCCCACCTTTAACCCCTCACACTACTTGACCACAACCTGATAATCCCCATCAGATCCACCTACCTATCACTAACCCGGCCCTAAAATACAATTCCTCATCGCCCCTAATAACATCCTCATGTAAGTCTTTCAGACCTAGGGATTTCTAGTTCTTGACTTTTTACTTTTGTTGCTGCAATAGTCCCCTCAATTTTCTGGATAAAAGATATCTAATCGAAAAATTTCTGATTTGAGATGAAATTCCAAAACTGGAGACCTGACAGGTAGGACACTGTGTGTTAGTAATTCACTATACACCTATGAGTACCGACTCCTCACAAATCAGAATCAATACCCTCCAGTTCAATGTTGAGTTCCTAGGGTTAAATTATTCAGGAGATATATTCCTCCATGAAAATTGTTCTCCGATAGTATTGTGTGTGGACATTGATTCTAATAAAGCCTGTTTATTGATCCTCATTATCGTATAAGAAGCAGGTGATATTTATGACAAAAAAAAATCATAATTTGTTAAATGCAAATAGTCCATCAGAATGCTCAGTATGAAATATGTACCCATTTAAATTTGTTAAAAGGAGACCTACAAATAGTCTTTTCTGAGGATTGAAAACAAGGTCATGAGCAATATCCTCCATGTTACGCCCATGGTGTTGAGAAGTAGGATTGTAAACAATTTCACCTTACTAGTAAAAGTGGGGAGTAAAGGTCATCTAACTAGCCCAGGCTAGAAGGAATGTCCCTTTTGTCTATAGCAGTACCGAGTAGGATGCTGTGTAGGGGAGTGAGAGGTTCCTAGTTCGAGTCCCAGTACATACAGGATAATATTACCTCATTGAAATCCAAACTGTTCAAGGGACACAACATTTGTTTAGTCATACATGACTGGATATGCGATTCTATCTATAACAAAAGGAAAACTCATTATGTTGAGACATTGCGGCAGTTTTACTGTATCCGTACGGTGAGAATTTCCTTGTATTTAGATTACAGTACCAGAGATTATCCTGCTTGTGCCAATATAAAGAGACAAATACTCGCAGGTGTCTGTAGTAATACAGGGCTAATGGTCCTCTTATACAAATATCAACGATTTCTGATTTCCTGTCAAACAGCAATATGTAACCTTATTGTAGGGACCATTGATCCCTCCAATGTAACATGTGTATCTATTTGATGACTGGTCCAGGTGACTATAAAACAGGATTAGTGATTGGACAGATGTTATTGGGGAGATGTAACAAGCTTATCTATTGGTTGATGATGTAATTTTGAAGGCAAGGTGGCAGATTATTACTATTTTATGAGTTTGTTGTCTGGTTGTTCAAAGTATTATCTTTTCAATCCATTCATCACTTAAATTTTTCATATATTCTTTTTCAAAAAGTGTGAAGTACTTAAAAGAATTGTCTGTTTGTTTTGGCATAAAACACAACCTTATTCTCGTTTTTCAGCTTTTTTGCCATAAAAGTATTGGACCTTTTCATAACTTTTAAGCAGACTATTTAGAACCCTTCGAATGCAAGAAATATCAATTCTTTGAAAGTCAAAAAAAAATTAACGTTATGTAATGATATCCTCCCACTTCCCCAAGAGCAGGTTATGTAACAAGATTAGCTATTGGCTATTGATTCTAGAATGAGATGTCACAGAGTAATCTATTGGACATTGATCGCTTGACTGAAGGCTAGATGTAACAACATTAGCCATTGGCTATTGATTTTGTGGCAGGATGAGACAGTGTAATCTATTGGGTAATTATTTCACACTTTGAGGCTGAAGCTAACATGATTATCCATACAACACTTCTCCCTTAACCTGCAGTGTTTTTGACAATCAGATTGTGATCTGTCTATCAAAGTCCTATATAACACAGTAAGAGAAAACTGTCACGACCACTCATCACCTGTGGTCGTTATGAATCAAGTCAGTCGAAATTGTGAGAAATAAGTCCTTATTTGACATCACATGACATTTATGGTGCCATGGAAAGCATTTTTTTTAACATGTAATCATACCTATGTTTCATGTATATTAGTTTTTACAAAGCAGACAGGTCAGTATCAAGAACAGTGACCTGTATAAAGGTCACACACCTCCCTCCATGAGCCAGACACTGACCACTGTGGGTCAGAATATCACCATCCTACATTCATATAAACCTACAGTTGTGATGCGACATCTCCAACCTAGCACTGGGAATAGCCTGGGCCAATTTATTTTAGCTTCAACGTGGGAATATGGAGTCGAAATCACATTATGAACTCGAGAGACGACTAAAATTACCCGTATATGTAGTTGTTTCTTTACTCTGCTGTTTTGTTCTGTTTTTAATGTATTTGAAAATACGTAATAGCCACCATCATAAAGAACTACTTTGTGAAACATTATTTCAAATATCGATCCATTGAAAAATAATTTTCCTCAAATGATACACGGTTTCTGACAGTTTGAACAGAGTATCTAAGTACCTTCACAGAAAAATTGGTCTTCTTGTCACAGAAACTAAAGCACACAAAACAATGCATGATAACTTCCTGACGGAGAGCATTATGATAATTGGACAACATAAGGAACACAGATCTATAGACCTGTTCAACAGAAATATATCATTGTGTATTTTTTTCAAAAATTATTAAAAATTGCTAAATCTACCTGATCAATCATTTTTTATGATTGAATCACAAATACATATATACAGTACAGCCAATTAGCCCATGCATACCCAGCTAAAAGCCACCACATATCCATCAATAGTGCTAACAAATATCATTTCATTGTCCTACAATACGTATATCTTTTATTTAAATTAAGATGTTAGTCCTCCAGGCTTAATTATCCAAGGTTAATGGCCAAACAGAAGTAATATGATAGTTTTAATTTCAAAATTCCTAGAAATTAATGATAATTTGATTAAAATTTTGAAGTTATTTATCTTTAAAAGAATTTAAACTAAAATGTTAAGTTTAGAAGATTAAAGTTTATAAGTATATTCCCATCTATTTCTTTGTTACAGATTTCTGGCTGAAATCAAATCTCAATATCTGCATGTACGAGTGGTTTATGGTAGAACATTGTAAATCAACACAAGTTTAATAGATCATAGCCTTTGTACATGTAACAGTATATAAAATGATTTGCCATACATGCGAGATCAAAGTATCGGTCACACTGCCCGGCTCAACAAGGCATGCAGACAAACTGATCTCAAAATTAGACAGGATATCGCTATAATGATTGAAAATCCTATACAACATATTGACAGACACCACACATTTGCTGTTTGCCTCACAAATTGACACAGGACGCTTAGATAAACACAGGACTCCTCTATGAGCTGGTGTGTTCATACACTTGTAAACCCAATGTCAACAAAAAACTCACCCACTGGGGTCACAGGTCAAAGGTCAGCTTAGGCTATGAAGCTCTATACCCTTATATGATATAGTGTTTTCTCAGGTAGAATGCTATTGAATAATGTTAGTTTCTGCTTCATGCATTTTGTCAATTTGTTGAATTATGTACCTATCAATTTAATTTCAATATATTTATCAATTTCCAGTGAAAAACTTTTTGATGCCAAAATTGAGATTCTTAAATCAAATTGTTTGCATTCTATATTTTTCTGTTTTCCTTTGTCAGACGTCATTCATCAAAATAAAGGTCACAATGGGTATTGAAAATTAATGAAAGTTAAAAGACATAAAAGCATGACCAATTTGATCGTGTAGCCATAACCATGATGAGAATTTACATTCCAATTAATAATTGAAAAAATATCATTATTTTCCAAAATAGATTTTGACCCTTAATTCTGAATATATTTGATGTTATATCAGGGTGGTTGCAGTATGTTCACCATTAGATATGATACGATATGGTCGATAGAAGGTTAGCCTTATAGCAGAGTCAGATAGATGTCGATGCTGGTTAATACTTTATTGAGATCTATGTAAGTAAAGTACAGTAATGTCCACCTCTGAAATCCTACAAATAAAATGATATACGAGATAAAATCAGCATTTTTAATATTTCATCGTGTTGTAAGATATGGCCGATATAAGGTTGATGGGAGCAGAATCAGAAGAATTGTCAATGCTGGTTAAATGTATCGAGATATAATTATAAGCACAGTACAGTAATGTCCACCTCAGAAATCCTACGAAGGCTATGATATATCCGTTGTCCATCATTGTTAATTAGACAGTATTAAGGTGATCAGTCTACACTGGGCCGCGGAATCTCACCAATCTGCTGTCCATTATCATTGATCTGTAACTTTCCCTCCCGACCTTTCCTCTGATTCTCCAGAGCTGATTCCATCCGATACTTTATACCATTAATGGTTGGTCCGGAAGGGCCTGATTTTGGTCAAGTCGATTTCATTTCCGTAATACCCTCACGGACAATGATGAACCCCAGTTTAGAGATCCCGTGGCTAAGCTCTAAGATGGTAAACATGGAATCCGTTCACATTAGTCCAGTAATCAAACCCATTGTTTTGGTGATAGGGCTAATTAATCTGCTTTATGGCCTATGTTAAAGGGTTAACTCTACCATTCACCAATGGCCACCATGTCGACATAAATCACTTACAACATACAAGGTTCAGCATTTATTCATAAACAAAAGAATAGAATTTGGTGGCCTGCAATAAGTGTTTGTAGATCAGTTGACGTAAATTGCATTCATTGCTTCTATCAACATTAATGTGTATCATGTGATATCAACTTTGTGTACACACATATTGTGTGTCATCAATTTTTGTGTACATTATCTGGTGTGTCATCATTTTTTATGTACCTACCTGGTTTGTCATCATTGTTTGTGTACCTTAAAATTGAGTCACTAATTTTTGTGTATCTAACTGATGTATTCAATCATTTTGTACATAATTCAGCCACACTTCATCATTTAGCTCAAAATAAATACCCGTGCCATTAATGACAATTTACCTGGTACTTTAGCTTAGAACTCTTCTAAAATAGAGGTACAAAGGGTAGCATATATATTTAATACAACTAACAATATGTTTACCTTAGCGTGCTAGAGCATCATACCTTTTATTGATTGGACAGGAATGCATACCTCACCTGATTCTATAATACCATTATATCACTCCTGTCATCCCTATTAATGTACATGAATTAGCCTAACCATTAAAAATCGGTGCTTCCAAAATTTTTCTAGGGGTCAGAGGAAGAATTTGATAATGAACATAAACTGTTTAAGCAATACCAAAGACGCATTATCTGGAATCCTCACTAATATTGTGATATCACTTGCAGAACACTAACAATACACATGAAAGATTCATCCAACAGAGCAGTTCTCCAGACTCCCTGAGAAATTTTATGAATTAACTAATGATGTTTCTTCACAGAGGAATATGGACAGAATAACAATCAAACCCGCTACATCACAAGTACTTCAGCGATTAGTCAGCTTTACTGAAATATATCTAAAAAATTGTTAAAAACAATTTAATCAAAATTTCTTAAAACATTGCTTCCATATGATGATTTCTGGTGTTTCTGACATCAGTGGTATAGCTTTGAAGTGCGTGTGAAAATGTAATATAAATATTGTTTTAAATTTGAAAATATCACCAGCTCAAAATAATTCATGTGAGTACAAAGTTGACAAAGATTTAAACAGTATGTAAACACATCTGCAGTCTATCTACATAAACCTGGCCCATGCCCTAACAAGCCTTTACTTCTGTATCTCTCGGTCCATTCAGTTACCATGATAAAATTATCTCATGGTCTTTGAAGACCCTGAAATCTTACAAGGTTTGAGGTCGAGTTCAAAGAAACCGTCCTCCACAACATCCTCAGTAAAATCCGAGTAAGCCACAAGTACATAACAGCCCTACCAATCCTAGTGACCTTCAAACAGCATTGTGGGTAATTTCTAAATCCAATTTTTCTTTTGATAAATTTCTTTTTTCAATTTTGCTTTTGTTTGTCAATTTATTTTTATTCATCAAAATGCCCATTGTTCTATTTCAGAAATCAAGATTAATCGAACAATTTAAATTATACCGCAACAACTTTGTATCAAGTTTTCTGGGAATGAGTTACGAGAAACGACAGCATGAAGGATTTCCTTGGGTGTTTTATATAAAACCTGCGTGCTGTTCCTTCCAAGTAGCTTTAAAGCTTCACACACAGAACCATACAGCTTATATACAGGGTTCCCTGGGAGGTTTATGGGCCAATATCAATTTCAGAAAACATGTTGAATATTTTAAGTAATTCAAGATATGTACCTTATGTCACAGTTATTGTCGAGGAAAAATATCAACGATGATAAATTGGTTTCCAAGATCTACCATATAATATCATAGCAAGACACAAATGGACTGGAGATGAGCTCAGAACAAGGTATCAATGTCCAGAGACAAGCTTAGAGTAAGGTAACAAGGTACAAATGGACTGGAGACAAGCTCAGAACAAAGTACAAATGGACTGGAGACAAGCTCAGAACAAGGTACAACTGGACTGGAGACAAGCTCAGAACAAGGTACAACTGGACTGGGGACAAGCTCAGAACGAGGTACAACTGGACTGGAGACAAGCTCAGAACAAGGTACAACTGGACTGGAGACAAGCTCAGAACAAAGTACAACTGGACTGGAGACAAGCTCAGAACAAGTTACAACTGGACTGGAGACAAGCTCAGAACAAGTTACAACTGGACTGGAGACAAGCTCAGAACAAGTTACAACTGGACTGGAGACAAGCTCAGAACAAGGTACAACTGGACTGGGGACAAGCTCAGAACAAAGTACAACTGGACTGGAGACAAGCTCAGAACAAGTTACAACTGGACTGGGGACAAGCTCAGAACAAGTACAACTGGACTGGAGACAAGCTCAGAACAAAGTACAACTGGACGGAGACAAGCTCAGAACAAGTTACAACTGGACTGGAGACAAGCTCAGAACAAAGTACAACTGGACTGGAGACAAGCTCAGAACAAAGTACAACTGGACTGAGGGACAAAGCTCAGAACAAGGTACAACTGGACTGGAGACAAGCTCAGAACAAAGTACAACTGGACTGGGACAAGCTCAGAACAAGTGTACAACTGGACTGGAGACCAAGCTCAGAACAAAGTACAACTGGACTGGAGACAAGCTCAGAACAAAGTACAACTGACGGGGGACAAGCTCAGAACAAAGTACAACTGGACTGGAGACAAGCTCAGAACAAAGTACAACTGGTCTGGAGACAAGCTCAGAACAAAGTACAACTGGACTGGAGACAAGCTCAGAACAAAGTACAACTGGACTGGGGACAAGCTCAGAACAAAGTACAACTGGACTGGGGACAAGCTCAGAACAAAGTACAACTGGACTGGAGACAAGCTCAGAACAAAGTACAACTGGACTGGGGACAAGCTCAGAACAAAGTACAACTGGACTGGAGACAAGCTCAGAACAAGGTACAACTGGACTGGGGACAAGCTCAGAACAAGGTACAACTGGACTGGAGACAAGCTCAGAACAAAGTACAACTGGACTGGGGACAAGCTCAGAACAAAGTACAACTGGACTGGAGACAAGCTCAGAACAAGGTACAACTGGACTGGGGACAAGCTCAGAACAAGGTACAACTGGACTGGAGACAAGCTCAGAACAAAGTACAACTGGACTGGAGACAAGCTCAGAACAAAGTACAACTGGACTGGAGACAAGCTCAGAACAAAGTACAACTGGACTGGAGACAAGCTCAGAACAAGTACAACTGGACTGGAGACAAGCTCAGAACAAAGTACAACTGGACTGGAGACAAGCTCAGAACAAGTTACAACTGGACTGGAGACAAGCTCAGAACAAGGTACAACTGGACTGGGGACAAGCTCAGAACAAAGTACAACTGGACTGGAGACAAGCTCAGAACAAAGTACAACTGGACTGGGGACAAGCTCAGAACAAAGTACAACTGGACTGGAGACAAGCTCAGAACAAAGTACAACTGGACTGGAGACAAGCTCAGAACAAAGTACAACTGGACTGGGGACAAGCTCAGAACAAGTTACAACTGGACTGGAGACAAGCTCAGAACAAAGTACAACTGGACTGGAGACAAGCTCAGAACAAGTTACAACTGGACTGGGGACAAGCTCAGAACAAAGTACAACTGGACTGGAGACAAGCTCAGAACAAAGTACAACTGGACTGGGGACAAGCTCAGAACAAAGTACAACTGGACTGGGGACAAGCTCAGAACAAGTTACAACTGGACTGGGGACAAGCTCAGAACAAAGTACAACTGGACTGGAGACAAGCTCAGAACAAAGTGTGACAACTGGACTGGAGACAAGCTCAGAACAAAGTACAACTGGACTGGGGACAAGCTCAGAACAAAGTACAACTGGACTGGGGACAAGCTCAGAACAAAGTACAACTGGACTGGAGACAAGCTCAGAACAAAGTACAACTGGACTGGGGACAAGCTCAGAACAAGTTACAACTGGACTGGAGACAAGCTCAGAACAAAGTACAAATGGACTGGAGACAAGCTCAGAACAAGTTACAACTGGGAGACAAGCTCAGAACAAGGTACAACTGGACTGGAGACAAGCTCAGAACAAAGTACAACTGGACTGGAGACAAGCTCAGAACAATGTATAAATGTCCCAGAGACAAGCTTAGAACAAGTTACAACTGGACTAGAGAAGGCTCTCTAAGACAGATGTCTCAGAAGAGCTTTACAGAAGACAGAAGTGACCTCAGTACAATTAATGACCAAACTAACCTGCATACATATTTAACAACACTCCGAGCATCATGTACTTTTCACATGTAGTGCACACCATAACCTTTCCTTATTGGGCTTAGTACAGTCGTTAATCTTTAATCTCTACAGACAGTACAAAGGCATATTTCAGACCTTAACAAGACAAAAAAGGCCTTACAGAAATCTGTCACCTTTCCTCTATC
This sequence comes from Pecten maximus, assembly GCF_902652985.1. Taxonomy (NCBI): domain Eukaryota; kingdom Metazoa; phylum Mollusca; class Bivalvia; order Pectinida; family Pectinidae; genus Pecten; species Pecten maximus. The sequence goes on along the minus strand of NC_047031.1, from coordinate 26,154,360 downwards.
TTTCATATAACATGAAAGATTCATTCCAACATCTTTTCAGAATCGTTCTGACATCTTTTCAGAATCGTTCTGACATCTTTTCAGAATCGTTCAAACATCTTTTCAGAATCGTTCGGCCATCATTTCAGAATCGTTCGAACATCATTTCAGAATCATTCGGACATCCTTTCAGAATCATTCGGACATCATTTCATCATTGTCTAGTTCCTATACTTATAAATGCTTAGACTAATAGCTTGATAGACAAACAAGAACACGGTGATTTAAAACAATAACATTATTTTTATCTCATCGTCTCAGGAATGCTGTCCTTCAATGGTTGTCAATGGTTACATGGAGACAATTGAAAATGGACAGGACGATAATCTGAATAGGTCAGTTGAAGGATACATATTTTGAGTTGGGTTTCCTGAAAAGGATCAATATTTCGTGTGCCCTGGTCTCCTGGGTGTCCAAAAATAGATGAGTATTTCGAATTAGGGACCAAAAATACAATCAATATTTTGAGTTTGAGCAAAAAAAGATAGATATTTTGAATCGGAGCCAAAAGCAAAAGGGTATATTGAGTTGGGTGATCAAAACTTGAGTCTCCAGGGCAAAAAAGATATATACACGTATTTCAAAATAGAGGTCAAAAACGGAACATTCTATTTTGAGAGTTTCTTAAGAAGGGTAATCGCTATGAGACAGTGTCCAACTTGAATGAAGGTTTTGCCATGTCACACACCGTTTAAGAGGGGCCTGCAGACAGTATTTCTACAGTATTACAAGATAGAGACTGCACGCAGTGGATGAGAAGGCCAAACTTGTATTGATTAACTATTGGTGTCTTCAAAACGTCCCTAACAACTCGAGGTCTGCCGAGTCCTCCCTCTGCACTAAAGCAATTGTTAGCTTTAAATCCAGTTTTTTTTTTTTTCTTGCATTTAATAGAATTTATTTTACTTCATAGAATTTCTTCTTTGTTAAAGTAAGATTCTAAATTAGCCTTGATATTTAATGATTTATATAATGGGCTAATTTTTTTAATTTTTGAAAAAATATTATCAGATGAAATATTTTCATGGTACAATGCAGAAGGTAATCTTGATAGGATGTGTCAGGCTATCAGACCCTAGACTTGTTTGTTTTTTTGCCTCGTGATCATGCTAACTTGTTTGTTTTTGCCCCTCAACATGCTAACCTGTTTGTTTTTGCCCATTATCATGCTAACTTGTTTGTTTTTGCCTCATGATCATGCTAACTTGTTTGTTTTTACCCCCTCATCATGCTAACTTGTTTGTTTTTACCCCGTCATCATGCTAACTTGTTTGTTTATTGCCTCGAGATCATGCTAACTTGTTTGTTTTTGCCTCGTGATCATACTAACTTGTTTGTTTTTGCCTCGTGATCATGCTAACTAGTCGTTTGCCGCTCAGATACTCTTACACTAATTAACACTGACTCTTTCTTCATGAAGACATTATTATTTCCTGAGTAACTCATTAATGTTCTGTCAAATGACATTGACCTTGATACTCTATATAAACAAAGTATTAAACCAGGACAGCCTTCATAGCTGGCTGACAAATAGCAACCAGTGAACACCGCTGTCATTAGGACCGTCGCTGTCATTAAAGATCAAATGTATCAACAATCTAACTGCCAAATGACTACCTGAATTAAAAAGTTAATTTATCCTCAAAGACCTTTTTCCAAAAAGTGAAGAAAATGATGGGCACATTTTATAACTTGAAGTTGTGACAAAAACATTATCTCAGACAGAAGGACAAGATTCTTGAATATCTATAACTCGATGTACCGCCCCTGAATTACTCACTTGTCTTAAATAAACATTTGTCCTAAACAGGCAGTTTTTACTTTGCAGGTGTGACAAAAATCGACCTCAACCCAAGCAATTTTTTTTTTTTTTAATGTACAAACCGAGGAATATCCATAGAATTGGACATTCAAGCATTCAAAACAGCGTTAGGCAGATGTTCCAAATTATTATTGTGGTCGACAGAAAAATTTTGTAACTAAAAGGGGAGACAACTTATTAAATGGTTGGATAAATCTGTCTAAACCACGTGTTTGTCATGATAACACTGGTGGATTTCCCAGCCTACACTGGCTAGAGGTGATGATTGGTATGACAACGTATTTATACACATGATGTCACAACATTTAGTTTGTTTGTTTGGTATTTACAGTGTCAGAGGAGTCGTACAGTCAAAACACTTGTTCACCGTAATGTATACATTAATGATACAGATGAACGACACTGTCAATGAGTGTACTCCCGTACTCTGGTAACATGTCCCATACCAGCCCCGCTAAAAGTAGTAACAGTGACCTTGACATTGACCCCAAAACCCTCAAACTCAAACTTGATCTGTAGCTATTCATACTGTAGTTACATACCAACTTCCACAAACATACTTTGAAGCATGGCTGAGAAAAGTACAGAAAACTGAGTGGACAGACTGACCGACGGACGTCAGACGGATGGGGAGGAAACCCCTAGTCTCCCGCGGTTTCAGATGTAGGGGAATTATACGGCCAGCGACCAATGCATCATCTTCTCTGACTCTAATTTTAACATTAACCTGGGACATTCAAGACATAAACTTCTTTGATGCCTAGATACAATTGTATAAACATATTTGACTCAAATTTGGAATCCCAAAGACCAACATATCCACTCATTGAATCAACATAAAATAAGGCTAGGCAACCACAAAAACACTGACTCAAAGAGCAATAAGCATGGACAGCTAATGTATGAATCTTTGAATTCTGAAAGTGTAATAAGTCTGGATGCAAATGCATAAATGTATTTGAATCAAAGTTTAGAAGCCCAAAAGACCAACATATTTAACTCATTGACTTAAAGTGTGATAAGTCTAGGCCAACATGGAAATATATGAATCAAAATACATTAATAACAGGTAGCCAATGTATAGACTTTGACATGCTAGAGGGTTTACCACATGACAAGCAAACATCATCTTTAAGCTTTTGTGGTCGACTATAACCAAACTATTACAAGGTATGGGCATGTCGGTTAAATAGGGTAGGACATAGAGGCCATTATCCATCTCGGTTCTTTTTCAAGTGGGTTTTTTTTTTTTATAAATTAAGCTATCTGAATAAATTTAAATAACAAATTGCTATCACATTACTTACCAGTAAACCTATTAAAACATCTATTTGTAGCCGTCTCATAATATCATAACCAATATACACGTATATAGATAGCATACATAACATCAACCTTTTCCAAAATTGAACATTAAATTTTGAATCCACTACTCCTTCTGAATTATTTACATACAACCTTTTTGTGGGATTGAATAGTAACAATAATTTCTGTTCACCTAAACCAAAATTGAAAATTAAAAAAAAAAAAAATAATTCCCTATTCTTCTCAAATATAACCTGATGTATACCACTAAACATTAACTATGAAACCTTTCACAAAATTGAAAATTAAACAAAATTTGATCACCCCTAGATGACATTGGCCGATAATTAAACGATGCAGGCCTTATTTACATGTCTATATAACATTTGCTATTTTGTATACATTTAAATATATATGACCTTATAGATAAACTATTCACTAATTCATTGACCTTGAGCATGATGTCTGATGGTGATTACCCTACTGTAGTGAACATCATGACACACTGATCAGTGATAGGATAACCACACAAACAGGTATTATATGTGACAGTAGAATCTAAACCTTGGTAAACTGTATTCTATTGTAGGAAGGTATTCTCTGTCACAGTAGAATCTAAACCTTGGTAAACTGTTTTCTATTGTAGGAGGCTGTTCTTCACTCTACTGTGTTAATGAACAAATATCTTATCTGTCAAGATCTTTACTAACTTTCTCTCGTTTTTTATCACTTAATAGATGTAAGTGTCAGACTTGAATGACACTGTAAATCAATTACCTTCAAAGTCATTTACCGGTTCCTTCATTACATTGAACGAAAGACAAAACAAGAGAACTTCCTTATACATTATATATCTGCAGGACCTTTTTACTAGACTCATAATTCCATCTACAAATGCATAAAGACCTCCAATACCCTACAACTTCAATACTGATCAAATCCTTAACCTCTATCCATATTCCTCGACCCCCACATCAGCATATCCTCTGACCACACCACATCAACCATGCCCCCACCACCTTGCCTTCCACCCATCACGCCCACACCCTTGCCCTCCACCCAACACATCCTTGCCCCCTTGCCCTCCACCCATCATGCCCACCCCCTTGCCCTCCACCCATCATGCACACCCCCTCGCCCCCTTGCCCTCCACCCAACACCCCCAAACCCTTGCCCTCCACCCAACACCCCCTCGCCCCCTTGCCCTCCACCCATCAAACACACCCCCTCGCCCCCTTGCCCTCCACCCATCAAACACACCCCCTTGCCCTCCACCCATCAAACACACACCCTTGCCCTCCACCCATCAAACACGCCCCCTTGCCCTCCATCCATCAAACACACCCCCTTGCCCTCCACCCATCAAACACACCCCCTTGCCCTCCATCCATCAAACACACCCCCTTGCCCTCCACCCATCACCCCCACACCCTCCATCTCCACCCATGCCCACACATACTTCAGCATCATCCACCCCTTGCCCTCCACCCATCACCCCCACCCCCTCCATCTCCACCCATGCCCACACATACTTCACCGTCATCCACAACCCGTCCACCACCAACAAACAGTTTAATACAGTGTAACATCATAATACCAAGCTATACAGCAGTCGAAGTTAACATGGATGTACTTTGGTTGTAAAACACTTAAAAAGGTGATGACTTCCTCGTTTTGTATAGAGCCTAACTTATGAATGGAGATACCTATGAAAAATGTATGTACTTCAAAGCTCTCATGGGACCCTGACTTCCTCAACTGAGGAGAACATAAAAGTGTTATGCTTCAGTAATTATGGATTTTTTATGAAGCAGAATCGTGGCCCTAAACGTCCAACTTGCGCAGTGCCAATCCTCCGAGACTCAGAACAGTTAAACAGAATACATAAAACTCCCCATCCCATAAGTAATTCATAAGTTTATATCCGACTTATCACAATACAGCCTCGTGGGTCAGCCATTTTTATCTTCGGTCAAGCAACAATACCATTCTAAGCAAACTAATGTTGCTCAAGTTTTCAATAACAGACACTACAGATAAACAATTTACTTCCTGTAATTCTTTATTGATTATTCACAAATTTTCTTAAATATTTTTTTATGACATATATAAGAATGCATCGACTAACTCTCTTTTTATATTTTTTCATGGAATATTAGCAGAGGAAATACTGTTTCTTTAATTTTTCTTCAGAATTTTTTAAAAGCTGAACAAGTCATTTCTCAATATTTTCATTGATTATTCACAAATAAAATACATTTTCTGTACCTTTTCTTCCACATTTTTATATACATGTTTAAGAGATTGTATAACTGATAACAATATCAGCAATGGAAATCTATGTGGGACATCTTCTGTAGAAAATTCAAATGGTATTCAATTTTTGTCCAAAAAATGTTTAGCATGAAAATCAACATAGTCATCCATTATCTTTTGAATATACAAGAAAAAACATGAACAGCTTGAACCTTCAACTCAGTCATTTTACAAAAACAAATTTTAATAGAATTATCAATACGGCTTCCTAAAGTACTGTGTGCCAAAAAATAATTTTTCAATAATATCTTGATATTTCGTTCCTCAACATAATGGAAATTTAATTTCAGAATTAAAATGCCTTAAGAAATTATAGGTATATTATTCCTAAATAGGCAGTCTTTCAAATTTCTCATTGAATCTTTTCAGAAGAATTAAACTCCCATAGGATCATAACGGGACTTTCCACCTTTAGGTGACATTATCTGTATAGAATATTTTAGACACGAATATGAAAAAAGTTTGTGGAAATTATCTCTGTATACAGAACTAATTGCATTATATCCGTACATACAAGACCTATACTCTGACCTCTCTCGTCAGACTTGTACAATGGAACAATTTCTGTGTTTAGCGAATATTTTGCATAGATCAACAGCTATTCAACTGATAATGAGGACTATCTTCAACTACCCGTCCATATACCCTCATTCTAGATGCAGAATACATGCCTCTCGCCGACTAGATAGAAATCACTGCTATTATATACGGCTCGTTAATTATTCTATTCAGGGTTGAATAAATGAAGTGAAAATTGTGAAAAATGAACCTTAAATTGGCCGACAACAATATGAGTTGACCTCAAAACAAACAGGTGAGGTATGGATAGACATTTACCTGTATATGTTAAAGGGGTCGACAGATGGACAGGTACAATTTACCTGTATGTGTTAGAGGGGTTGACAGGTACAATTTACCTGTATATGTTAGAGGGGGTCGACAGATGGACAGGTACAATTTAACTGTATATGTTAGAGGGGTTGACAGGTACAATTTACCTGTATATGTTAGAGGGGGTCGACAGATGGACAGGTACAATTTACCTGTATATGTTAGAGGGGTCTACAGATGGACAGGTACAATTTACCTGTAAGTTAGGGGGTACAGATGGAATGTGACTTTGGATTAATTCCCATTTGGATATGAAAATGTATGGGGGGGGGGGGGGGGCACCTGCCCTAGCTACCAGCTAACGTGTGTTTTAACAGGAGTGATTGGTATAACTTGTTTCCAGGTCATTCCAAAATGAATGTTGATAATGCATGTTAAACCATATCTTTTTACAGTGACCTATATACAACAGGTCAAGTTTGTCCATCACCTACTTTGTAACTGTAACCATGGTAACAGGATTCAAGGAGAGATAACTGTGTAATCCAGATTTACTGTTAACTTGACACTTACCTGAAAAGACAAAAGAGGGAAAAAAATATATAAATTAAGTTTTAATATCATCACAACAACAAATAAATAAAATACTAAATAAAATAAAGACGAGTTACATAATATATATTTATAATTATACTTGAATTAAAAATAACAGCAATATACCAATGGGCCTGCATGGTTTATTTATCTTCAATGATGTGGGTTTTACTTCCCTCGATGTTCTTACTTTACAGTTGAGTTCATTAATTAGGCTTTGATTATCTCTGACACTTGCTTGCTACATTTTTTATTTTTTAGAAAACATCACATTTGATACCAGTGTGACACCTGTGGTTACGAAGTCAAGGACACATATTTACACTGGAGTTGGCCCTGTACCCTGGTAAGGTGTACTTGTCACGGTAACAGATCAGATTGTTACGGCAACAAACTGATCATGTTTACTCGGTTGGAAAGTTGATCTCCTGTACAAATCGCTGGCTCACACCAGCTAAATCAAAATATCTCTACATCACCAAAATGTTTCAAATCTTTTTTTTTCCTACCACACAGTTTTAATCCTTTTTTTTATTCTAAAATTCAGAAGTGCCTGCACATTTTAAACAATTTTTTTTTAAAGAGCCAGGTATACATGTAACATTTTCCACCTTTACACAACGACCATATTTGGGCAATGCCTTCCCATACCTAGGGTTGGCGCTCCTATATCATCTCCATTATCAGACACGATCTCCAGGCTCCAACCCTACAACCTCCGGATCCTGACCTATCCAACCTAATTTGTCGGTCAAGTGCGATCGTGTCCAATGGACAATAGGATCTGTTTTAATGACACCCCGTCCCACTACCTTACGGCCATTCCACCAAGTCCCACAGTGATACCGGCCAGCAGAAAGTGAGGGAGATGATATAAAATTGATGATAATCGTAACCCCGGGGCCCCCTCTAGAGTAATTACATTATAACCAATAGTTATTTATTGACGAGAGACGTAATTGAATTAACCAGACATATGCTCAGCGTCATGCATCCCTGTTCAGGCCAGATGTTGAAACAAGAGCGATTTTTTTTATACTCACAAGAAAAATTGGAAATGATAATATAAATATGTTGAAAAGCCTCCGTTATACGATGCATGCTCTGGGATGTTCGGAGCTTTCTCGAATATATTGCAGACAGATGGATAATATTTCCGGCATCATAATCGGATAACACAAACTGGCACGCTATAGTTACACTGACCTCACAAGGTGTAGTGTTCCTGTTACATCTATATAGATCATAGAAAACAAGGCCTGGCTGGGAGGCGAGGCTCAACAGATGCTTGGGTGAATTAAAAACACACAAGATATAAGGAAGGAGAAAAAATTAAAGTTTCAAATAGAGAAGGTTACAGTATACAACATACATATGACTGTAGAACTCCGAGGTTTATTGGACAAAAACAGGTAATTTCATGGCAGTTAAAGACGCAGAGAGAATGACAATGGTGTCGCATAACAGTCGATAATCATGTAACACCTTGTACATATCAGTAAGGCCACCATCACACAACATGTGGCTCCCTCTGGTGTGTTTTAATCAAATGTGGCTCCCTCTGGTGTGCTAAAATACATTTATAAAATAGCATGTGGTACCCTTCCGCATGGATGTCAACATGTGTCTCCTCCTGAGGTGCTAAAATACATGTGGCTCCCTCTGGTGAGTCAAAATACATGTGGCTCCCTCTGGTGAGTCAAAATGCATGTGGCTCCCTCTAGTGTGTCAAAATACATGTGGCTCCCTCTGGTGTGTCAAAATATAAATGTGGCTCCCTCTGGTGTAAAAATACATTAGGCTACCTCTAGTGTGCTAAAATACATTTGACTCCCTCTGGTGTGTCAAAATGCATGTGGCTGCCACTAGTGTGTCAAAATAAATGTGGCTGGATCTCCCTCTAGTGTGTTAAAATACATGTGGCTCCCTCTAGTGTGCTAAAATACATGTGGCTTCCTCTAGTGTGTCAAAATACATGTGGCTCCCTCTGGTGTCAAAATACATGTGGCTCCCTCTAATGTGCTAAAATACATGTGGCTCCCTCTAATGTGCTAAAATACATGTGTCTCCCTCTAGTGTGTAAAATACATGTGGCTCCCTCTAGTGTGTTAAAATACATGTGCCTCCCTCTAATGTGTAAATCAACATGTGGCTCCGTCTAGTGCGTCAAAATATCTGTCATACAGATCCTTATATGATGGTCTTTATCCAGGTATTCCAATAGGCTAATATTTTTAATTCAGTATCAAACCTTTTCTCATTATTTGATAGATCATTTACCTGTCCATGTGAAATATCAAACAAAAGTTAACACATATAAGATCACCCTTATGACTGATATCTGTATAGCATACTTAAAGAGCAAAACTAACCAGGCTTTTTAAAGTAAAACTTCGAGATGTGATTTTTGTAATGGAGAACTTAATTTGAATGTATATATACTTGAATCTTGGTTGATTGTGACTCATAAGTACAAACAAAGAATACCACATTACACAACACGAAGTACAACCTGCACATCGCATGCCTCAAAGCCACATCCTCCTGATACGAGATGAGAAATCTTTGCAAAATATTTTTTTCAGCAATTTACTTCATTTTAAACTCCAAATGTAAAGTGTTATGGGAGCCATGGGAGAGACTGGATTGAAGAAGTAAATCTGTATTCACAAATGCATCAATAATTTAGTTTTACACAGATTTTATCAAACATACACATGTTCTATGTTAGATTTCAGTTCTCATAAATGAAATATTTGATAAGTTTTAATATCTTTACAATGCAATAAGTTTCTGCATTGACAAACTTATGACTTACATGCCAGTTCTGTCAAGGGATATAGATCCTACCCTGCAAGCCTATACTAAAATCCAAAGGACTATGAGTTATAGTCAGTTTTTTGTCACCAGCAGAAAACAATTCAAAATAAGTGATCAACCTTCCACTACCCCATCAAAAAATTTTCAAAAAAAAAACAAAGTGCCATAATTACTTGTATAAAGGGCCATAACTCTCTATATAAAAGGGTGAACAACACTAGCCTGCTGTATTTCAAAGGGCCATAACTCTTTATATTAAAGGGCAAACACCACCTGTAACCAATTCCTTAATTCTTTCAAGGGGCCATAACTCCATATGAAGGGACATTATTCATTTAGTTGCCATCAACTATTAGGATTTATTTCATTTAAAACGTAAATGTAAAGCTAACAAATCACAGGAATATTATTCAATACAAAATAACTAAATGAATGTTTTCAATTGTATATCATGAATTTTGTAAGTTGAAAGAAACTTGAAATAAAAGACATTAGACAGCAAGTTGACAGTTTACCCACTGATAATGAAGTCCTTTCTAACAAAGATTTGTCAACTTAACCATGTGTAAATGAACAATTTTCATTTCATAGAGAAAAGCATATAACAATTCTGAGATATTGTTATAATTTTTATATGATTCGTAAGTTGACCAATCCTTAAAACCCCACAGAATGAGTTGACACCCTGAACACTAACACAGGTGTGTTAACAGCTTCTCTTTACCAACTCTCCCTCATGGTTTGCCCAGTTTACCATCCTCTACTCACAAAAAGCCAGATATAATCAACAGATCTATGGCTAACCATCTGTTTTCATAAAAATTCATCCCGAGATAGTCCAGTCCTGACTTCCAGTACCAGATAGCACTCGACCCAGACATCCTATCTAGTCAGGGTGTACAGAGACTGGCTAATATAGAGGAATTTCTTTATATCTATTGTCGATGAAAGGGAATTAGGGAGGACAAACTGTGAGAGAACACAGAGCGAACATTTAACAGTAATACTGAGAAATGGTGATACAGGGAATGGAATTATAGGTGGGAAACGATAGAGAGAATCGAGTGAGAAATGGAAAGAGAGAAAGACAGAAGACATAGGCATTGGTGAGAGACAAAGAAAGAAATATACACCCTCTTATCTTCTGTCTTCGTAGTGGTATTTTGAAATCTTTGGAACAACAGGTGGAAATCATGAAAAAAAACGGCTATACAATGACATTACAGATGTACATAATGTAGAATTTTGTCTAAACAGCTAAATCAGTCCGACAGACTGGTGTCGTTTTGTCCACTTTGTCTAAACAGCTAAATCAGTCGACAGACTCGTGTAGCTTTGTCCACTTTGTCTAAACAGCTAAATCAGTCCGACAGACTGGTGTCGTTTTGTCCACTTTGTCTAAACAGCTAAATCAGTCCGACAGACTGGTGTCGTTTTGTCCACTTTGTCTAAACAGCTAAATCAGTCCGACAGACTGGTGTCGTTTTGTCCACTTTGTCTAAACAGCTAAATCAGTCGACAGACTGGTGTCGTTTTGTCCACTTTGTCTAAACAGCTAAATCAATCCAACAGACTGGTGTAGCTTTGTCCACTTTGTCTAAACAGCTAAATCAGTCCGACAGACTGGTGTCGTTTTGTCCACTTTGTCTAAACAGCTAAATCAGTCGACAGACTGGTGTAGCTTTGTCCACTTTGTCTAAACAGCTAAATCAGTCCGACAGACTGGTGTCGTTTTGTCCACTTTGTCTAAACAGCTAAATCAGTTCGACAGACTGGTGTCGTTTTGTCCACTTTGTCTAAACAGCTAAATCAATCCAACAGACTGGTGTAGCTTTGTCCACTTTGTCTAAACAGCTAAATCAGTCCATCAGACTGGTGTCAATTTGTCCACTTTGTCTAAACAGCTAAATCAGTCCGACAGACTTGTGTAGCTGTGTCCACTATCTACAGAGGGAATTCTCAACATCTTTATTGAATGACAAGGAAGTAGATAACACAATTGTCATCTAGAATTGATTAATTGGAACAGACTGAGAGAGACCATGCCAGGTATAACCAAGAACAGGCGTACTCATTATCACTGCCAAGTCGCAAAAACAAATATTTCTTTAAATACTTTTAGCTGTATGGGTAAGAATAAATATATTTGGTTGCATTTGCCATTCTTCAGTTTTCGCTGCAGAAAAACAACGAAAGGTCATTGGTATGTCCATATAAGCAACGAATTAACCTCAACCTGTTTTCCATGTGACATTGAACCAAAAAGGAAGAGAATCCCTAAAATTTCAAAAGAATAATACTCCGCAGAACTAGGTCAAGATAAGTTTCCTTCTCTTGTGTAGATGATGTGAAGGTAAATACTAAAAGAGAACTGGTCTGTAGTAATTCGTCATAAAATACGCTGTTTATGTGTTTTGTCAGGGAATGGAGCATAGAAACAATGCCTCCAGAAAATGTGGGAAATTGGATATAGATAGGAAATATGGAGAAAATAAAAAGCAATGAAAAAATTAAAATCTTTTTTAGGAAAAAAAAACTCCCATACATAGATGCACATCCATTTCCATAGATACCCCTTCTCTCCCAGAGATTCACCCTATTCCCATAGATACCCCATCTCTCCCATAGACACCCTCTTCCCATAGATACCCCTTCTCTCCCATAGATACCCCTTGTCACCCATAGATACCCCTTCTCTCCCATAGATACATCCTATTCCCATAGATACCCCTTCTCTCCCATAGATACACTATTCCCATAGATACCCCTTCTCTCCCATAGATACCCCTTCTCTCCCATAGATACCCCTTCTCTCCCATAGATACACTATTCCCATAGATACTCCTTCTCTCCCATAGATACATCCTATTCCCATAGATACCCCTTCTCTCCCATAGATACCCCTTCTCTCCCATAGATACACTCTATTCCCATAGATACATCTTCTCTCCCATAGATACACCCTATTCCCATAGATACCCCTTCTCTCCCATAGATACACAACAATTTTCTGTGATACAGTAGAGGTATGCTTTCCCTGCTTTCTCAGGGGGCGGTCGAGTTAAAGGGTTTGGAGATAACTGATAAGTCTTTCATTAAACTGGAGCGAAATGTTAATCCTATATAAACACTGCGATCAAAAGTGATGTAAAGGGTTCATCAGACTCCAAGGAACATGTGTTACTGTAAAAATCTGAGGAATGAGTGTAAAATTAAAGTACACCGCCGACAGATACAGCCCAAGCTGTTGTGTAATCGTCGAGATTCATCTCGGGTCAGTCTCCTAGACATGTTCTCTCAAAAACGTTCTCCGAAAAGTTCATCAAACATACACTACGTTAAAACTACATAATACTTTGTACACATTTATATCAATACTATTGTGGAAATTTTGATACAACGTACTGAAATATTAGAAATGGTCATGATTTTAGCACGTCATAGGTCATTACTGTGGTAGGCCAAGACAGCTCACCTGCACTATGACATCATATTAATACATTTTTTGACATGACATTTTTTACTATATTTCCATTATGTCAGAAATGTGTCTATAAACCCTAGAAACCTTTGTTTTTGGGCAGAGGAATTTCATACATGTTTATTTTGTATGGAATTTTGTTTATTGTTGAGTATGCGAGTAAAATAATCAAACATGGGTCTGTTCAGGGATGTAATTTTATGAAGTGTAAGAGTTGGGCTTGCGGAGTGCTGGCCAGCCAAACTCCTACACAAGAGTTGAGATATCCCTGTCTATACAGAACACACTGCAGCAAGATTCTATTAGACCAGTATTGCCACTACAAGACGAACCCTAATCTATACAAACACAGTCAAATTTGAGATGAAATATTTGTGACAAAAGCAGAAATCGTTGTTTAAAGTCCTTTCTTGTTCTACCTCACGTCCCTCATTCCACCATACAGTGGATTTCTAACGAAGTAAACTATACAACAGACACAGGCGAGGTTATCTTAATCAGCGCGGTAAAATCAATTACTCCTCGCTGGTGAAGCAATCAAGGTCGGCCATTATTTATCTCAATATTTTGATTTCCCCATCAATTAAGTTATTATCATTCTTTCAGTGGAGTGCTATACAGTTACATCTCAAGTGTCAGAGGTCAGAGGTCACATCTGAGTAAAGGGCATAGGTCATAAGTCACAGATGTTTGCAAAAAGAGAGAAAATCCAGATCTTTTCCAAATTCAATTATCTTGTACATAAAGATGTGATGTATTTTTGTACCAGATTTGTTTCTGGTAAACTGAGAAAATCAATAATCATCTTGGCTGTTTTTATAGAACTACATCTTTGAAATAAAAGTAACTTCATGAATATAGGCCAAGCTCCAAAAATGTTCTTAAGACCTCACAGCGATCTTCATCTTCGTAAAACAGGATTTCAGTCCCTGTAACTAATGTTCAATGTGAGTATAACAGTATGGATCATTCTTGGTTGTTCTCGTGTATCCACATTTCATTCATGTTAAACAATATGTTGAGACATGATTGTCTCCCCTGATTTAAACTAGACTGACTACCAAACCACAGGGTTAGTGTGAGGAATTGCTGATTCTAATGCCAGCCTCATTTGGCCCTAGTTTGGAATTGATGACTAGAGCTAAAATCTAACCATGTAGATCTCTAAAGATCAAACTTATAAGCTTAATTTGTATTTGTTATTTTAATACTGGAGACAGGCGACACTGTCATACACTTTACACACGGGCTGGACAATTGTTAAACCTAATTATCTCCCCTGATTTAACACTAGAGCCACCCTAACCGTTATCAGTCATGGACAAGCTGAGTGACATATGTCTGCATCTAATCAAGCGTGACCGATCTACAGCCTGTCCTTTATATTCTAGTAAACGTGAAGGTCTTATGCCACAAATTTTCTTTATTTTCTCCACTAGGTGGCTCTGCCCTCAGGCGTACAACACGCCAATTGAGTGTTAACACAATGTATGAGTTGAGAGAAACCAGCTCGAAACAATCGGCCTGTAGGGATACAGACAAATCTCACAATCCATTAACACTAACTTATCTCTGGTTTACCTGTCACAAACAGGTAATTGTCAGTACGAAAGAAAGTGACATACCTAGTTTTTATCAATTGTGTTCGAGTGTGTAGACACTAGTCAAAACGCCAAAATACATATGTAAAATGTCTTACAAACACGATGTTACACTCAAACATATGCTTAGGGTTGATCATGATAACTTGACTTTTTATGAGCTGTAAAATTACCAAAAAATGTATTCAATCAAAACATAACACGTTTTTGTTTATTTTATGTCTGATAAATTTTTTCTCTAGGTTTTATAGCCTTATAAACAGGCAACATCATTTTAAGGCAGATTATTGTGTTGTAGCTGGTGGCTACTTCTCTGAAGAATATCCAGAGCTATTTGGGTAAAGTATCTTGCTGAAGGACTATCTGAGATCTGAGACATCAGGAAACATATAAGGATCATTTCAAGGCAGAGTAGTTTGTAGTAGCTGGTGGATACTTCACTGAAGAGTATCCAGAGCTATTGGGGTAAAGTATTTTCCTGAAGGACCATGTGAGTTCTGAGACATCATTTCGAGGCAGAGTATTTTGTAGTAGTTGGTGGCCACTTCACTGAAGAATATTCAGAGCTATTAGGGTAAAGTATTTTCCTGAAGGACCATCTGAGTTCTGAGACATCATTTCGAGACAGAGTATTTTGTAGCAGTGTGTGGCTACCTCCATTTATAACATACAGTAGGCCTGTCACATGCTGTCCATGGGGTAAAGGTTCTTACAGAAGAATTATCTATATTTTAAAAACATTTAAGTTGATAAAATGACCAACTGTCAAATGCTCCAGACGTGTCCAACCACAGTTCCAGTACATGGAATTACACTGTTACTACAATTTGTACAGGGGAACATATCTATCCATCCACTGGTTTACAAACTTATCATTAGCTCTGCTCTCATCACCCACCATGTAGTCAGCACTGCGAGTAAATATCTCCCAAACATCAAGTACTGTCATCTCAACATCATCAGTCAAACTTTTCTAACTTTGATGTTCCTCCACTTTCATCCAAACACTGAACGTCACATTAATATTTATTTAAATTTTTAAAAATATTAAATAAAATCTACAAAATATCATAAACTAATGTACAGCTTTTGTTAAATAGAAATGATATAAGAATTTCCCTTAAGCTAGCTATGCTATTTTAAAAAACTTTATTGCTGCCTATCAAAAAGTAGAGTAGACAGTGGAGTAGGTGTATGCTGGGGAGGAGGAATTTGAGAGGAGGGCAATGGTTTAAATTCAAATCTTCATGTGGTTCCAGCAATTTATCATTCATTATACATGGAGAAAAACACATTATCTTATTCACGGTAACTTTACACCCCTAGCATGGAGCAAGAAAACCTGTAATTTACATGTAGGGCATGTTCTAGACCGAGGAAAGTATACAGGAACGTGTAGTATACAGTGTAGGAGTATTTAGATATGATAGTGAATTCTTTATATTTCATGTATCCCCTTTCCCGAGGGAATGGTTCAAAAATAGTGTTGGTCATTAAATGTCCACTTTAAGTTTTGTCCATAGAAGAATACGGCTGATGAGAAATGTTCTTGAAGTTTTGTCCATAGACAGATACGGTGGAGAGGAAATGCAAAAAAATTACATTCCCTGCCCAGTAATTGTTTTTTATGAGTGTCATACAAACTAATCAGTTATATATGACGTCACACACCAATTCCGACCCTTGTCTACCCTTATTTCGTCTCTACTTTGCATGATGTTTGCCATTATATTTTTCTGGGGGTTTTCGGGAGTTTTAAATAATTGAGAAGTTCATTATGGTAAAAACAAAGCTAAAATGTATTTGGAATGGGATCGTATAAGACACTTGGTTATAAAGACAGGAAAAATACTGCTGTGTCACAGCGACATGTAAGGATAGGGCCAAAGAAATTTGTATTTACGTCAATGATAAATGATTCAGGGAGGGGCAAAGAATTTAAGTAAATAATTTTCCATGTTTTAAACAGATTTTATCATATAGCTGGGTCAATGGTAAAGATTACATCTTTCACCTTCAGCTTCCTCATGTTTAAAAATTAATATTTCCCAACTGAAGTTACGTGGATATCAGGACGGTCTAGCCAGTGGGTGGATCAGTAATAAGGATGATTCAGTTTACATATTACATATCAAAACCTTACCATGTCGGCACAGTCAGTGTATATATAGATTTAGCTTAATTAAAATTCACATATAAATTTTGATATATGAATCGTTATGAGCATTTCACCGTAGTGTGTTGATAAGTCAATGCCAAACAGCTCATACACAATATGACATAATATCCAATGTGTTGTAATCTCTGTAAGCTTACATCTAACACAACCAATTACTGTACCGTATTTAAACTAAAATCTGCCTACACTAGCGGAAATACCATATTTCAACACAAAATCTTATATCTAATATCATATCATTATATATTCCATCAAATATTTTATATTGATATTAGTACACATTAACATGAACACATTAAAACATTTCCATTGGAAAGCATTTCAAAGAATTTAAGAAAAGTTCCATAACTTTTTTTTCCAATTTTATAATGCTTTATGTTCATGAATGGTGATGAAATTGGGGCCATTGTACGATTACGAATATTGAGACCATATACAACAGTCCCTGTTCCGTTTGTATATCACTATTAGTCTCGGCATTCATGATATTATAATAGTCACTGCTCCGTTTGTATACTAGTTTGAATACTAATTGTCTGCAGTACATGTCAGCGTCGGACACTGTATATATCACACATAGGATGATGTATAATAGACGTTCCCTATTAACATAACCAGTGTGAACCTGACCGGGGAGTGATCACACAAGATTAACGCCCCTAACACGGAGTT
Organism: Pecten maximus; assembly: GCF_902652985.1. Classification (NCBI taxonomy): domain Eukaryota; kingdom Metazoa; phylum Mollusca; class Bivalvia; order Pectinida; family Pectinidae; genus Pecten; species Pecten maximus. Next base: position 26,136,700 of record NC_047031.1, on the reverse strand, counting down.
CTGACAAAACACCAGGTTTGACAAGCCCTCGGATCACATATAGAATACCTAAACGTCAGCTCTAATAACTTGCACTCAGCGGGACATCTCACTCGGCTCCACAACATAGCTATTTCACCTCACATGGCACAAATTTACACCTATGTATATACAAAACTATGCCTATATATAGACTAGATAGGGGAATTTAAAAAAAAAAAATTCAATTTGAAATTGAAAGAGTAAATATCTGACATCTGAATTCAAATTCATAAACCAAAACAAGAAATTATGAGAATACATTGTTTAGAACTTTGTTGTTAAAAGTTGTAAGATATACACATCCAATATACAAACAATTAAAAGGATATGTTTTTTAGGTTTTAAAACAGTTTTAAAGAGGAAAAAAAGCAGTAAACATGACTGCTATGGGGCTTAGGGCATGTACAGTGTGTGATTTGAAATATTTTACATGAAAATATCTGTAAAACTGAGTTATGGACTGGTATGGTTTGAGATTTTCAAATATTTTATATGAAATATCTGTAAAACTGTGTTATGAGTCAGCATGGATTGAGATTTTGAAATATCTGACATGAAAATATCCAACTTTAAAGTAACTACAACGAAAATATTAACTATGACCTACATATTGACTTTGTAGCGATGAATCATTATATCAATTTAATAGTCAGTATCACAGAGGGAGCTTGCACACCCCAATTTTTCTGCTGATTATCAACAATACATCACACGGCACTTCCTTCTTTGATAAAGTTGTTTCACTACTAATACATTTTCTAACAGAACTTTTAGACATTTAACGTCACCTTCTCACCACATGTGGGTAGGCTGTAGGGATTTATAAACCAAGTGTTAATTTAAAACTGGGACAGGATGTGTCCCTGGTGACAGGGGAATCCGGGGGTGAGGACAGTCAAGTTTATTAAACAAATGAAAGCATTAGATGTCTGCTATTCACTGCCGTTTTCTCTGTATTGGGGGTATGGGGCCATTGTGCTTCATTTTGGTAAGAATATTAGCAAATTTGTAGGGAAAACAAATTAGGTGTGAATTGCAAATTTAAGGAATCTGGCTTTAATATGAAATAGTTGGGAATGGGGCCTAGTATTGGCAGCAAAGAGCCTAAAGAAGTCTATGAAGGCAGAAAGGCCTTGCACAAAAGTCTTAAAGTTTTGTTGATTTTTTTTTATATTTTCCATTGCAAGGAATTCTTATTTACATTATATCTACCAGGTATATGGTAACTTAGACATGACATAATTAGCCACACACTACACCCCAATAGATCCAGATTTAAGATACCACCCTGTCTAAGAAAACCAGAGATCTAGAGTTAAGACACCACCCTGTATAAGAAAACCTGTCTTGATGTCCAGAGTTAAAACACGTACCACTCTGTCTAAGAAAACCTGTCCTGAGATCCAGAGTTAAGACACCACCCTAAGAAAACCTCTCCCGAGTTATCTCTTAACTTTGGAGACCTTTTGTGTTACAGCGTGTCTTGAGGAACTACATGACAGACATAATGACATATCGACAGGCATGTCCCACACCTCAACATACATTAAATTAAAAAAATAACCTCTATTGAAATACCTGTCCAATGAGAATTCCACTGTTGACGACCTTCCTAACAAACATCTAAGACCATGTGATACCTTGCTAAGCAATTATCTTTTTATACCAAACAGAAAACGAAATTTCTCCAGCAGGTTTTTTCATTTTCTACATATTGACTTTTTGGTAAAATCAATTTACAGGTATAACTGATGTGTACCTGTACAGGTTCGAGTACAGGTACAATGCCAAGGCTGTCTGCAGTCTTAATACAGCTAGTATATACATAGTTATAATATACTGATCAATATCATGTGATGTCCTGATATTACATAACACACACAACAGCTTTCAGTGTAAACTGCACCATATTTACACATACAACACCATGACACTTTAAAATTAATTAATTCTATTTAATGATAAAAAAATACTGCAGAATCCAGACTAATCATGTTCTGTTAATTGATCGACCTCCTCACATACCTGTATGTACACATGGATGTAACCAACTACAAATGATCTCTTAATTATATATTAATACTAACAACCTTATCTACTCAATGTCTCTACATAATGACCAAGGACAAAATACAAGGGGAGGTAATTACAACCACTCAAATCATTGTTCATTGACTGAAATTTAACCACTAAACAAAGGGGAGGTAATTACAACCACTCAAATCATTGTTCATTGACTGAAATGTCACCATGAAAGAAAGGGGAGGTAATTACAACCACTCAAATCATTGTTCATTGACTGAAATGTCACCATGAAAGAAAGGGGAGGTAATTACAACCACTCAAATCATTGTTCAATGACTGAAATGTCACCATGAAAGAAAGGGGAGGTAATTACAATCATCTTAATGGTTCATCATCAATATGAAATATAGTACTAAAAATAAACCAAGGGGAGACAATTACTGGGTGTAATAATTCAAACAATTCTTTAATGATAGAAAAATAATAAAAGAAACAAATTTCCTCCAAGAACACAGACTATGTAATTATATAAACAGTCCAATTTTCTCACTTCAATTCTTTTGCAAATTCATTAAGAGTTTGTTAATAAAATATGCCAAAGAGAGATAACTCATCATAAAATCCAAGCATTGTTAAACAAAACTACAAATAGCTGAGAAACACTTAATGAACAATAGACGTGTCAGTCTTAACTAATTAAACAAACAAATTTCACATTTACCTCTACATAGCAGTGTTTCTCATTTCAGTCAATTAAATTTGGCAGTTATTTCACGATCTACATAGAACAATTGTTGTAGAGTAATCAAACCCTCAGTAATGTAAATCAATCACCACAGGACAGAAAGACAAAACAACGTCAGCTTGTCTTTAATTTCCCACTGGTCCTCACAATTTAATAGCTCGCATTAAAAATTCAATTACAGCCAGTCAAAAAAAATCAACATTATTGTAAGCAATTCCAGATGGCAATTTTCACCTTAACGAGACAATGACACTACCTTTAGGGATATGCACCTATTACAGGTATATCATCATCAGGTGATCACAGTAGTACAACTTCAGCCAGGTGGGAACTCTCCTTAACAGGTAACACTGATACAGGTATGTATAGTATATCAAAATAAACAATACAAAACACGGATAGGTTGGATACAATGCTGAAAACAGGACTCCTCGATACATAAAGAATTTATTTCTAGTGAAGTAAGTTAGTCCTTTCACTTATACAGGTGTTAAGTTAGTTTGAGATAGGTTCAGGTGCATGAATCTCCCTCTAGGTCAGACTGTGAATAAAAGTCAAGATTGAAGTTTAAAGTATTATTACTGGGTCAAAAGTCACACAAATTAGATGTGAATTCCATTCCTGTTGCTCATTGGTGTTTACTTTGTATTGCTGACAACAACAAATTTAGGAAGATTTGTTTAAAATATAAACATTCTGGTGACAGACATATTAGTTGAAAATACTTAAAATAGAAACATTAAACACAAACGTGACGGGTTAAGATTGAACGAAGGGCAGATAACCCATTAGTACTACATAATACGTCAGTGTAGATTGATAGTCCTCTTTTCATTAAAATAAAAATACTGAAAAATCTAAAACCTTACATAATAAGTGTTGTAAACAACCTATCATGCACTAAATTTTGAACTACATGTATCTGAAAGCTGTTGGTCTGTATAAGGAGAGTAACCATAGCTACTGTTTAATTTTGAACTAATCGTGAGGTCTACCAATATATAGTTACATGTTTTGTTTGACGTTTCGTTTGACTATTTTATTCATAATTTTACTCACCATATTTTGGCCTTAATGACCTTTATAGTGTTGATGGGCCGTTAAGAACTTATAACTGACTTACTTACCAAGGGAGGATCTAAAATTGGTCCAATCACTATCACTGTTGTGGGGGGGGGGCGGGGAGTATATGTCACCTTACTAGTTCAGACTAGCGGGAATTTCCCTCTAGCCTAGTGGTAGGATGTGGAGAGTATAGGTCACCTTACTAGTTCAGACTAGTGGGGATTTCCCTTTAGCCTAGTGGTAGGATGTGGAGAGTATAGGTCACCTTACTAGTTCAGACTAGTGGGAATTTCCCTTTAGCCTAGTGGTAGGATGTGGAGAGTATAGGTCACCTTACTAGTTCAGACTAGTGGGGATTTCCCTTTAGCCTAGTGGTAGGATGTGGAGAGTATAGGTCACCTTACTAGCTCAGACTAGTGGGAATTTCCCTTTAGACTAATGGTAAGGTTCTTGCCGTAAGAACGACAAGTCACTAGTCCAGGATGTTTTTATTACTCCTTCACCTTTACATTCACATATTTCTAAAGTTAGTCCCTAACAGATTGAGGAAACAGAATCTGTTTTTAGAGTCCAAATTATCATTACATATATTGCTTTATCATTCGCCAAAACAAGTACTGAATGCTAATCTCAATGTCATTAAACTTCATACAATTTACCCACTGTTTTATCAGCTCTACAAGTCGCTTTCTCAAGCTCAAGATCAATCTCTGAAATTCTTTTACAATTCTTCCTTATCATAATATTTTAAAAACATTACAATTAACTATAAGAGATTAAATTTCAATTCAGAATTTTCAATTTTCAATTAAAAAATGTTTTGATTTAACTTTCATTAATAGCCCTCAAGCTAACAGTTGTATGAAGCTGTTATCTTTCATCCATCAAATTTACTTCCCTTTTTTGTCTATCACTATCCCTCTAGACAGCTGCCGAGTCCCGATCATTTACTTTCATTAAATACATTGCTAACGTTTCTGGATAAGTCATTAAAAATGTCAGCTCGTTCATAACTTATGTATCATAAACGTTAAGTAACGTGGGCAGAAAACAATACGCCTCATTCACCACTGTATGAGGGCATTTAACTGGCTCTGTGATCATCCATGCGTGAACAAAATTATGAATAAAACTAATGTTCCAGTGTCTATATATTGACAGACAAGACCTGGTTTAAACTAATTAGTTGAATAAATATTGAGATCGTGTCGGAACTGATATGTTGTTTGTCTGCTGAACTTCAGTATGCAAATTAATTTGATGAATTCCAGCAGAGAGTAATTTATGTTTGGTAATGTACTGGTATCTGTACAAAAAGATACCACTGTGAACAAACAACATAGACCTACATGTGACAGACAGGTTCTACGTATGGTCAACTTAAATCATTGTTCATTGATAAAGACAAAAAATCCTTATAGACATGTCCCTATGGTCTGATTACACATGCCACGTCCTGAAAAATCATTGGAATCTCTTGGCATCATCCGTTCTTAGAACCAAATTTCAACATTATTTTTGAAAATATCCGAGATACAAATATCACTTTGTTACTGAATCAAGCTTTAAAACAATGGGTTCAGCATAGGTCTTTGTCTAAATGCTAATATAAACATGTACATATTAATGATTTGTAACAATAAGGCCAAAAGATGTTTGTGTTTTTATTTCCTGCAATTGGCTTCCACACGGTCTAAGCACAAATTTCCAACCCCCCCTCCGGCACCTAATTTATCATGTTTTTTATACATATAAATGGTTAGTATCGAAAAACCTATTGGCTACCCTAAGAACAAAAATTTCTTTTTGGTCACTCGAAAAAACCACAGGCTACCCTTAACACAAACAAATCTTTTGTCTTGGCCGATCGAAAAAACCTTAAGGCTACTCTAAAGCAGACAAATCTTTGTTCTTTGCCTATCGAAAACCCTATAATTTGTTGTTCCCTTATAACTATGGCTAGAATTTCCTATGGCGTGACACCACAATTATACAGACAGCTATTAACATCATATTCAGAATATCTTTTTTTATATATTTATACATGGTACAGTTTGGTGAGTTTCTATGTGTGTTATTTATACTAAGAAGCTTCCATCTTTGGTTTTAGCAAAGAGAGGGAAAATTAGAAGAAAAAAACTGTGTGCATGTTTGTAATGCAGCGAGAACGGGGGGGGTTACATTATATGAGATTGGGGTTGGGGGAGAGGGGGAGGGGGTGGGGGTGGGGGGAGGGGGGTAAGAGAGAGGGGGAGGGGGGTAAGAGAGAGGGGGTGGGGGTGGGGGTGGGGGAAGGGGGTAAGAGAGAGGGGTGGGGTGGTGGGGGGAGGGGGTAAGAGAGAGAGGGGTGGAGGGAGGGGGTGGGGTGGGTGAGGGGAGGGGGTAAGAGAGAGGGGTGTGTAATCATAAGACATGTAGTTCTACCCATTAACAAAAGTTAACCATTTTAGATTCTTATCAAGAGACCTACATCACATCCAAGCCATCTTCCCAATCCTTTGGTTGGTGCAAGGATATCACATTTCAATTTTCACTAGGAGGGGGGGAAATATTTTAGGAGAGTATAAAGACGTTTTAAAACAAACAGTCACATTCCAGACAGTAATGTTTAACAAACCATTTCCCTTTTCAGTAAACAAAAACATTCACCAGAGAAACACCAATCAAAATAGAAAAAAACATAAATGTTGAACTGCAAATGCAACGTACCGTAATTAAATCTGAACAACAACAGTTTGTTTGGGTCTGTATTTAATAGCAGCTGTATTTAGCTTTATAAACCCCCGTATAATAAAACCAAATTACTGATTGAAAGAAAACGCGATATCGTACTTAGTTGATCTCAAATGACCCACGTTTACTGGTCTGGCACAACATATTCTTTGTGTAGAAATCGTAAAAGGTGTTGTCAAACGGAACAACAAAACTGGGTGTTCAGTTTCTCTTTCAAATCGCCACAATAAAAGCGATGGTGTTTTCTTCAGCTACAGGTAAAAACGCGTTCTCGTTGAAAACTCAAACAATCGGTCTCCTTTGTCGTTGAATTTTTCACTTCCATGATTTTCAAAAATTTTAAATGTGACACAGTGACTTCATATTTCAGAGATTATATACTTTTCCTTCATCGGATTGTATTAAGTTCCGTTCCATATTCAGAAAAAACACAGGTAAATACATATTCATAATACCGTTAGCCATAATTTACTGAAGCCGAAATCATGAGTAATAATTTCATCAAAAAGTCCTTTGTTATTGGGGCCAGAGTAAACAATAAGCCAACATGTACTTTAAACCGATGACACAACAGAAAAATATAAACGGCAATTGTTTCTACGATCAACTTAAAACTTGGCGTCGCTTCTAATTCGGGGAGTGGAAGTGAAGTGAATGTTGTTCGAAACATATTCACTATTTAGTCATCTTACGAAAAACATGCCTTATTAAATACATGACCCAGCATATAATTTTTTTTTCGACTTTGATGGGCAGTTAGGTTTTTTTCTTACTCTTTGATCTTATGATAATGAGGTAAGCATTTAATGTCATTTTTTTCCTTTAATAGATATGACGACCAGACACATAAGGAATAGTCATTGAGTAAAGAAACGCCTCGATATCAAACTCCGATATATTTCAGAAACTAATCAGGTGACCAACATTATTCAGATTTTATTGTACAGGTTGTCACAAATACAACTTCAAACAAGTTAGAAGTCAACTTGTTGAGACAATCATTTTCCCCTTGATGAGAATTGTAACTGACTTGACAATAATATTCCCCTTGTTGAGAATTGAGATTAAGAAATTCCTCGTTTAGATTTAACATTGAGAAAAAATAGCTTCCTGTATTCAATTTTTCTTCAAGAAGTGATCAAACATTTCTTAACTCATGATTTTTCTATCTGGAGAATTTTTGTTTTGTTTTTTGTAATAATTTCCCTTCTGAAAGAAGACTATAATTTTATGAAGTACTGATTTTTCCATCTTGAGAAGGGAAGACATTTTTTTCACGCTGGTTTTCTTTCTAAGAAAAGATGCAGCTGTCCTAAGTATGTAGTGATATTTCCATTTCCCCATATTAAAACTTGTCCCTGTGTGAGCCCCTTATCCAGCTCTTTCACTATCTTCAAACTATAAGCACTCCCTAGATTTAAATAGGTGTAATTATTTCTCTAGTACTAATTAGGGCTGATCAGGTTACATTTTAAACATATGTTGGGCCACTTTCCACCAGATGTGGTGTATTAGGTGTTGGAGGACTATATCAGGTGATTTAGGTAACACTACCCTAATAATATTTTAACTTCTTTTTTTGTTTGTTCATTTGTACTTTTACTTGAGATAAGTCCCTGAAGATTTTGTTTGTGAGATTGAGTGGATCATCTCAAGGTTCATAGAGACATTCTGTGATATTAATCTTCCACGAGTCTTCTCAACCTTTCGTGAAAATTAAAATGTACATTAAAACGGCAGGTTAAATATATATGACGAAATTGTTAAGTATGATCCCTACGGATGAGGTATTACATAAAGATAAAGAAAAACACGACAACTTGTCTTTAGTACTTTTTCAACGCATCTTTGCAATTCTTCACACTGTTATATATAAAGAAGTTTTTTTCTTTATTTCTAGTATATTTTACATTTTACATTTTTATTATACATAGATCAGCATCTTTATACAGTATATGATATACCTTGTTGAAACGGGGTTTTTAACTCAAAAGGTCAAATTTACACAGTTTTAACAAAAGTTGAAGCAGCAAGGATGCATTTTTGACATGTATCTATATATTTTTCATGACTTAGTTGAAGCCTTCTTAATTGTAACGGAAAATAAAACCCTGGAAAATTAGAACATTTACAGTATATCAAATTTCCCAGAAATGGAACATGGAATAAAGGATTCAGACTTCAACCTCACACCGTTTTATAGTAGAATACTGAATGTCCAATGACCTTTTACCATTAAAATGTCCGATGACCCTTTACCATTAAAATGTCTGATGACCCTTTACCATTAAAATGTTTGATGACCCTTCACCATTAAAATGTCTGATGACCCTTCACCATTAAAATGTCTGATGACCCTTTACCATTAAAATGTCTGATGACCCTTCACCATTAAAATGTCTGATGACCCTTCACCATTAAAATGTCTGATGACCCTTTACCATTAAAATGTCTGATGACCCTTCACCATTAAAATGTCTGATGACCCTTCACCATTAAAATGTCTGATGACCCTTTACCATTAAAACTTCATAGTATAATGCTACTTTAAAAAATTCTAGACCTTTGTAAGAAAAACACCGACCAAAGACTTAACTATTTAGATTTAACAAATCTAGCATAAAATTCCTCACCGTTACACAGCCACCAAATAACAGTGGATTTAGAGAAATACTTTACAGTGTGGTCAGTCTACTTCAAAACTCTTGACCACTCACTCTGGACAGGAGTTTGACCTGATCTGTTGTTAAGACCAGTAGAAACTTTTGAAGCATTACAGAGATTTCACACAATGATAAAACTGTTTAGTACACAATTATTGTAGATAAAAAGATCGGTCTCTTTCACAAATTTCCCTGGACTATAATTTAACAAAACCATTTATAAAAGGGACCTTGACCTTCCTTTTGCCACCGACACTAAAACTTAATATCCCAGTGTTCCCACCTCGGAGAAAACAATTCTCTGAACTCCAGAGTTATTGTGTAAAAGTTGACCATTACAGGTCACCTCACAGACTCGCAGGGTCCACCAGACAGGATTTTTATTTTCCAGGTAGAGCATTCACTAGTGGAAACAGTTTGAGCCCTTAGGGACCAAATATTATAAATAACACCTTCCTACAAAGTGCTGTTGACCACTCCGAGTTTAAGCTAAAGGAGATTGAGAGACTTTGGTGGAAACAAAGCTATGTGGGCAAAGACTTAGTAAAGAAGCGAGTATCATATTTATCTTGTAATAATAGGCCTTAGGAGATAATTAATGTAAAATCTTTGACACAAAGTAGGAGGGTGGGTCCTACTGCAGGACAATAAAATCACATTTCTAACCTCAGATCAATAGACATGGAGTGGCCTATTACCTACCAGACATGAACCTATCGAGAAGAAATTACGTAATCTTACAGAATTAGAGTACATGACACCCTGCTAGTCCAGCTGGGCTTTATTTTCAGTCTAGGGGTACGGTATTACACGTACAGAGAGAGAGAGGTCACTAGTTCGAGCCCATGCGTGGGCAGGATTCTTTTCATTACCTGTTCCTTACTGAACCTGTAAATAGACGACTCCACCCAAAGATGACTCCACCCAAACTTCAGATCTACAGTACACATACACGTCTAGAGAGGGGAACACTGTGTCAATAGTGTGCTGGTGATTAAGGAATGTGAAGAAAATTTCTAATTCAGGTCGTTTTTTTAGATTGTTTATCTAAGACAATTATAACTTTATTTTTATATTGACACCATACAGTTATGTCTTCATAGCTCATGTCCTCTGTAGCGATGTCCAGAAGAACTGATTTGATTTGTAGAGTATTAATTCATTATAAATTATTTCTTTTACTTTAACTGTTATGAATATAAAATGAATTGATTGACAAAAACAACAAAGAATACCAACATAATTCAAATTCAAAATTGATTGAATGAGGGCAAAATATTAACAACAAAATTGACTTGCATATATATAGAGAGAGAGACAAGGAGAACAAGACCAGGTGTTACAGAAGAGTAAGCGTCTTCTGCTTCATCAACGACATGTCTTACAAATCTAGGTCAAATTGACGACACCCTCCATACAAATCTAGATCAAATTGATGACATCCACCATACAAATCTAGGTCAAATCCAGGTTGAATCACAATCTCAAATGAGATCTAAAGTTGGTGACAAATGTATATATTTTGCTCTAACTTTTTTCTAAGAATAAGCTCTTTATAGGAACACACATATAAATAGCTTTCATACATTTTTTTATTTCATTTTTTGTTATCATCTTTCATTTTGTAAAGGTTATAACTTATTTATAGATATGTCCCATTGTTTTCCCACCTCCTGTGGGCCACAGTGATACCGACATCTGACAAATGACCGGATTTGACAACTATTGACCCTCCCATTATCTATCTATACCAGTGTACAAACGGTTTACTTCCATTTGTAGATGATTCCTAAGGTACCTATCCACCGCTGCCGAGGAGACACACCACAAATAAAGTATTGTCAACTTGAAACTGAATCTACAAATGTACAAAAATCATCTTACAAATATATAATAGAAATGTTCACTTTTTTGTTTTATTTCTATATAATTTGAGACAACTAGTTAAGAGTTAAAATGAATAGTGTTAAACATCCGTTATCTGTTGTTTATTTGTAAACTATTTTATCGGTAAACGCGTCAGGGATGATAAATCTTTACGAGCGTGTCCTGACAGGTAAACACAACTATTGAACACACTCTTCTTTATCTCAAAATAATATACCTGCGACTAAGCGTCAAGTAGGATTTGTACCCACTGAATGAAATCCTCATCACAAAAGCGTTTTCTGATGTCTGGGAACTAAGCGTTACCACCGCAGTAAATAAACAGGTGGATCGCAGTGAATATAAAGACACGCTCTCTTTAAAATGAAAATAGTGGTCATGAATTGCCAATATTATCATTGAGTTTGCAATGTAAACAGGCCAGGTTGGTGTGTTAGGATGAGCAGGTATCCCGAGTACTATAGGTAGGGGATCAGGTACCCAGACTAGGTGTGTATGTCTTTGGATGTATGTCTTTATACTGACTTGAAGTACAGTGTCAACACTCACTTAATTGTATAATATTTTTATAATCTGGACTTTCTGGTTTTCAAACAAATATTTAAAATTTATTGCTCAATTTTGATAAAAAAAAATGATTTGATAACAACTTCAATAAAAGAATGAAAACTATGACGTAATATTGAGGAGGAATTAAAAACAGGTTAAAACAAAATATATGCGCAAACTTTCCTCAATTGTTTAGATTTATGACAATGATTTAAACATTGCCAAAAAAATACAAGTTTAAGAAAACGTCAAAACAGGATTTCCTTTGATTTTGTAAGTCTATGACATAATTGAGTGCTTGTGATTATATATGTACAGAAAATAGAATGTCTGTATCCCACTGCATTCATTCCACCATAAATGCAATAAAAGGCAATGCAATACTTGTTTGAGTCTGTGATATATAGAATCTCTATTCTGATCATTTTTCTTTGTGTGAAATATCATGATACATAATAGTATACCAACATTTAAACAGAGAGTTATAAATCTTCTCAGGGGAAAAAGGCAGGTGGCAATACCTAACAATATGAATGCAAACAATATGAAATATTGATATATTTATTTCTCAAAGGCAGGTGTCTCCTATATTCCAGGCCAATAGCTCCACAGTTCCTATCAAACCAATCACTTGGAACAGAGATTACATTTTTTTTTATCTTCCATCAATCATTGAGGCTTTCTTTCCATACAATATATATAAATAATAAATTGTAAATGGTATTGCACTAAAACATCTCTGACACTGGTGCACTTACATAGTCGTCTCCAAAATCTAGCAGGAGCTTTTCTATTTTTATTTCATTCAGATTCTCATTGAAAATATGGCAGGTTTTAATCATATAATTATGATCACTTTCACAATCAAACTTCATTCTGAAGAGAATTTTCCTTTATATAAATGATTCGAGTGATGGAACCTGTGGGCCGCACGTTTGACCCTTCGTAAATTTCTCAAGACAAATCATGGTTTTTCATCACCTCAGATTTTGACAATTATAAGCGATTTCATTCAAGAGCTGAAATTTGTTTTCAACATGTAAAAAAAATATCACCAACTTCATCCATCATGAAAATGCAAATCATGAATTGTAATTCATAGCTCGTAAATCAGAGTAACTACGCGAGACAGTAAACACGCCCTGGAGAGCTTTAATACCTAGATATTGTTTACCTAATGAAGTCAGTCAGGTATATTACCTGTAATTAGCCTTACCGTTGACACATAGTCTTTAGAGAGAACATAATTACCGTAATATTGGACGGAGTATATCTAAAACAAGACATAATTGCCAGAATTTTAGACATACAGCATTTAACCCCGAGCAAACCTTCAATATTTGATCACCGCTAATCTGTAACACAGATATCTGGCTAGTTTTCCAAACACTGGATTTTAAATCCATCTAATCTTTAAACCCTTCTTAACCCAGGTCTGAAGTGAAATCAATTATTACCAAACTTTCACTCAAAGAAGAGAATGGATTAGATTGATCTGAAATGAATGCACCTTGAACATATAAGAAACCATTACAGCCATGAATATATACACTCTGTATACTTATATTATATAATATTTTAGGGATAATTAACACCTATAACGTTATATTAACAAAGCACCCTTCAAACAAGAGAATGAGTTTCAAATTTGGATCAAACAGTTTATGCACCATGAACATGGAACGTTTTAGAAATAATCAGTGCAGTGAATGCATCTTGGTCAGTGAATGCATCTTGATCGGTGAACGTTTTTATGCAAATAGGAATCAGATCTAGCCTGATCAATCAAATTAGTGTTATAGGACCGTAAATGCACCTTGAACATTGAACATTTTAGAGATACGGGCTGCTGCTATCTAACACCTTCCTTTGATAACTTCCACATAAAATCAACCAAGTTGTGAAAATCTAAGTGTACACACAAACCCTATATCAGGATAATACCAGTTGACACTAGAGCCGACAATGTTTATCTGATAAAGATTCGGTAGCTATAATCATTTAGTGAGTAAGATAACAAAAGGAGATTGACTTTGATTTATCATACAATGTAAATGCATGTGTATACTTATTTATGTACAGATATTAAACCTTATCTCAAACGTGTCAAACTTTATAGATTTTCCACACTTCATACGCATCGTTAACCACTACTAGCGATTGTTTACAGACTAACATCATGAACCTCCCAGGTACTTTAAGGATCGGAGCCTCTATAACTCGGCCAATTTTTGTACTTGTATTGCATTGGTTTTTTTTTTTTGTATCAGATCATATTTATTTGACCACAAGCCCATGTCTCAGACAATAGGCCCATGTCTAGTAATAAGCCCATGTCCAGTAATAAGCCCATGTCTAGTAATAAGCCCATGTCTAGTAATAAGTCCATGGATAGATATTAAAATTCACTTAGAATGCCAACAAAATTTGCTTTCCTATTATAAGTCAATTTAACCCCTTTGAGTCAAAGTTTGTGTTTGCACCTAAAGATCTGATAATGTTATTCCTTTGTTTAAGAACCTAGTAACGAAAACGTTATTCCGTTGTTTAATAACAAGGCTGCGGTACTGTTACTTCCTTGTTTCAATTCGTAAATACAGTACTGATATTTTGTTGTTTCGTTACGTAAATACAGTACTGGTATTTCGTTGTTTCATTACGTAAACACAGTACTGGTATTTCGTTGTTTCGTTACATAAATACAGTACTGGTATTTCGTTGTTTAATTACATAAATACAGTACTGGTGTTTGGTGGTTTAATTACCTTGATACAGTACTGGGACAAGCAATCTGCCGAGATATTTGGATGTTTAATTACCTAAGTACGGTACAAGTAATCTGCCGAGATATTTGGATGTTTAACTACCTAGGTACGGTACAAGTAATCTGCCGAGATATTTGGATGTTTAATTACCTAGGTACGGTACAAGTAATCTGCCGAGATATTTGGATGTTTAATTACCTAGGTACGGTACAAGTAATCTGCCGAGATATTTGGATGTTTAATTACCTAAGTACGGTACAAGTAATCTGCCGAGATAGGCTATCAGTCCTATAAACCTAGCAACACAAGGATTACATAATTTAATATACAAGGTCTGACTTATTGAATTTTAAAATACATTAAATTTCTAACTGACATTGAATGGTTGAAACTGTCTTTTTTATCCGATATAAAACCCAAAATCAATGGAAGAGAGCAGAGAACTGCAGGAGACAACAGTGGTATACGTACTGTGTATAATACTGTGTATAAATCTCCCGTTTACCTAGAGTCTGGGTGGTATATGTTACACACAATAGGATATAGTTGGTGTAACTACCCACACTACCTAATGTAACCCACAGATACTAACAGCAAGGAGGAGGATGGCATACAGATTCCAGTTTAAATACTATAGCTTTCAATTCTCTATTCCGGACAGTATTTTAAGTTTATTATTGACTGGACTCTCCTTTTTTTTTTTGACTGGACTCTCCAGGTTATTTCAGTTGAATTGGAAATCTCCAGTACAAAGTTTCTGTTTCCAAGATTTTCGAAAAACATATCCGTAAATATTTGTGGACATATTTATGTGGTCAGAGTCATTGAAATGTTTGCATTTTATCAGTGTCATCATGGCGATAACAGTACCTAATGTTTGTGATCAGTGTCATGGTGATGTTTGTGATCAGTCATGGAAATGTTTGTGATCATGCAGTGTCATGGTGATCACCAATACTGATGTCTGTGATCAGTGTCATCATGACGTTTGTGATCAGTCATGGAAACGTTTGTGATCAGTGTCATGGTGATCACCAATACTGATGTCTGTAATCAGTGTCATCATGGCGTTTGTGATCAGTCATAGAAATGTTTGTGATCAGTGTCATAAGGATGTTTGTGGTGGGGTCCAAACTGCCTGATCTTCAGTTTGGTGTATGTAATTAGACCAGAGAAAATGAAAAAGTCCCAGGGAAATTGAAACTTGAGGTCATCAGGGATCACCTCTTAGTTCAGGGCTAAGTGGTTTCCATCCAGTGCACTGCCAAACCCTACACCAGTCCAACAGACACCAACACACTGCCAAATCATTCAAACATTTATAAAACAATAACTCAATAATGACTTAATAGAAAAAACATATTTTCTATACTTCTATACTTTTCTGACTTACCTGAATACAAATAACAGAATTTTTGTAGATTACTTTCAATGGAAATATAAAATATACCACTGAACAGTTTTCGATTTGCTGTAATGAAACTAACCAGTCTCAGTAAGCTGTACCTCCATCATTGATAAACTAGTGTTCCATGACTTGATAAAATATGGGTTGGCATTCTTTATGGAGTGGATCCAGTCCAGTCCAGTGTATTAGGGTCCTGGGAGTAAACTAACCGGTTTAGTAGTGAAGATGGTCTGGCCTGTTATAATGTTATTATAAATACAGAAGATATGCAGGGCCAATGTGTTCAAAGCTTTGTTAGGATACAGTTAATTTTTACCTTTTTTTAATTTTAACATTTTCAGGAAATACTCACTTCACCTCTGTTGAACTTAGTAATGACCTCGACCCCGGTCATATGGTATCATACTGTGTGGATGACATGGCTCCCTTCACAACACAGCATGTCAGTTTAATATAAATACTACAATTGCATTCCCTTTTTTGAAAATACTGGTTCAAAATGATTATCTAAATACAAAAAACATATCAAGATGTTCCTCAATCTACCTTTAACAATCATATTCATGTTACCGGTTTCCTTAGCTAACTGAGGGGGTTAGAGTGGAGGGGGACTTACTGTTATGGTCCGATTACTTGTTAAATATAGCATATATTTTTCCATTTTCTTTTCACTACCATCTTTTTATGATAAACTACACACTGGTATGTGTTTAAATGAGAAGGAATCCACATACATAATTCACAGTTCTCACAGACATGAGTGATGCATCTTGTTGAAATCTTCGCAGGAGTTTATTGGGTTCGCGTCAGGACGGTGAATTTATTCCTACATGCAATGCTGTGTTGTATTTACACCAGGCTTACAAGTGATGTGTCACCTGAAATGTTGGGTAAACCAGTATGATACCTCACCAATGTAATCAACGACAAGTTCCACGAGCCCCATAATTAACTCTTAATGATGATCACAAGGGGTCAGCCGGTACACCTGGTGTACCGAATGACCTTTCAGGACAGGTTTGTGTAGTTATATTGAGTTAAGACCCCCTATACATCCATCCTCCCCACCTTATTGTGCTATATGTGACAGTTTTGGAGAAGAACGGACAGGTTATGTGTCAGGAATAATTGTGGGTTGTGTTGGGTTGATGGATTATAGAGGGTTATGATTTGGACGGTTAGGGTGACAGCAACAATGATGATATGGGGCATGTTTGGGGACAAGAACAACAAGGAGGGTATTAGGGTGTTTTTGGGGCGAGGGAGTGTAGGGGTTGAGGAATGGGGTTGGGGGTTGGAGTGGGATTTGAAAAGGTGATGGGAATGTGAAGGTAGAGGGGGAGGAGATACAAAGAAGGGGGTTACAGGAGATGTGCATGTTGAGGGTAAGGGGGCCGGATGGGGGGTGGGGGGGGGGTTGGTAGGTAGGGTAAGGGGGGGGTAAATCTATGAAACGATTGTGTGAGGATGTGAAGTCAGTAATTCTTCCAAAATTTTCTGATTACCTAACACTGTACTGTACTTACACATAAAACTTACACAAATGTTGGACACTATAACTGAGAGGGGTATGGTATAACGCCCTCACAGCTCATATGGGTCGTCTATTGAGACAGTCCAACACTATAACTGAGAGTGGTATGGTATAACGCCCTGGACACCACTATAACTGGGAGGGGTATGGTATAACGCCACAGTCCAACACTATAACTGAGAGGGGTATGGTATAACGCCCTCACAGCCCCTGGACACCACGATAACTGAGAGGGGTATGCTATAACACCCTCACAGCCCCTGGACACCATGATAACTGAGAGGGGTATGATATAACACCCTCACAGCCCCTGGACACCATGATAACTGAGAGGGGTATGCTATAACACCCTCACAGCCCCTGGACACCATGATAACTGAGAGGGGTATGCTATAACGCCCTCACAGCCCCTGGACACCACGATAACTGAGAGGGGTATGATATAATGCCCTCACAGCCCCTGGACACCACGATAACTGAGAGGGGTATGCTATAACACCCTCACAGCCTCTGGACACCACGATAACTGAGAGGGGTATGCTATAACGCCCTCACAGCCCCTGGACACCACGATAACTGAGAGGGGTATGCTATAACGCCCTCACAGCCCTGGACACGGGTCGTCTATAAAGACAGCTCACATTTCCCGACGACCTCCCGTTAACTTCACCTTGTCTCATTACAGTTAATTACTGGAGTATCATACCGAGACCTAATCAATATGTGAGTATACACCACACTCATCAATTATTAGATCTATATGACCTTCACGACTTCCAACATCAGACAAATATCGCTGTATCAATGAAGCACAGGTCATTCTTTGCTTTAAGGATTAAACCACAGGCCCTCTGACTTACGAGTTTGTTCTTGTGTTGAATATAAGATAATGAGAAATTTTTATATTTTCTCTCTTGTTCTGTCTTAATTCATTTCTTATTTATATCTTAATCTATCTCTTAAGTTATTTCTTAATTTATCTCTTAATTGATCGTAATCATTCCATGACAAGTGTAAGATCCGAAAAAGAATATTGTGTCTCTGAGTGGTTCAGATAATATGCATCCTAATTCCTGTACATCTGGTATTGTTCCTCATAATGACACCCCAGCTATACATTTTGATCTATTTTACATTAGCTTATAAATTGTATCAAATGATAAGATGAGGTTATTGTAGCAGCATTTTTATTTACATAAATAACAGTAATAGTGTCCAGAAAAACACCCATACAGATTAGCTCTACAAAGTACACAATATCAACCTAGGATTGTATTTACATCACACACGCAGACCCGCGATTAAAACCTAGCCTGGAGCTATTGAGATATAATGATCGCGGCTCAATGTCCAGCCTCCCTAACTCACTGTGGTTCAGTACCAGCTGATTCGCCTGTGTTTACAGAGAAATATCGTAGGTAGATTATCAATAATACTGGTATAATAGTTCTTTGTTGTACTGCGTGTACATCGAGTTGCTTTAATAGGTTGTCTATATACTCGCCAGACCTCGAACAGCGACTGCTGATACATGCTCTCTCACTTATAATTGAGGCAGACGATGGGATCCTTTGGACGAAGAAGCAAACGAGGTTACTATAAGAGAGGGAAAGTTTAATCGTTATTGATCTGTCTATGGAGGCCGTTCAGTGTGTACAACGCTCATTGAATCTCAATAACTAAAACCAACACATCGTCTGTACCAAAGTCAAATCTTTGTGGCATTGAATTTATATGCCGTACAGAAAAAAATCTTTGCTTCAGTCAAATTGGGCCAAATCAAATGAAACGGTGCACACACACACACAGCTATGTATCAGAAATTGGGGTTGTTAAGTCGAATTGAACCATCCATGAACATGCTTGTACACATCACACCAAAAGCCTATGCTTCAAAGCTTTCAATAGATCCAGACCAGAACATAATTCACGTAGCATGTGCCGAAAAGCTTTTATTGAATTCATACACATAGGTGGTATATACTGGGCTTCTGAGAACTCGATGAACTTTAATTAAGGTGGTTTTAAAAATTAAACAAGACACTACTTTGTTTTAAAATGTTTTAGATATCTTAAATATTTTACTAAATTATATTTTCTGATGGTTGAAGATGAGGGCAGGTACGTTATATAAATATTTTAACACTTAAACAAATTAACTACATAATTATGGAAATAGAAATGATGTTCTAAACACACATTTCTTTATTTTCTACTCATCAGCTTGGACAGGATACAATACCGTAGTCTGGTCGTACTGCATCAAACTCACGTATGTATTCACGTACAGACGCGACGCTAGGCTCACGTAGTTTACACAATCAAATATATGTAACTATAGTCAGCCTTACTGAGGAAAATACCTACCAAATGCATTATATAAACATGCTCATCTTTTATTGAACGCTGTCTGTACATTTGTACATCCTTACAGTATCCCAGTATAGGAAACAATGGCTCGACGGGGCCTCTACTGAAGCCGGTGTGTATGTGTGTGCTGAATTTAAATTTCTATACAATCTGAAGGATGATTGCTTTGTTGCATAACAGTTTTATTTTTCAGCGTACCCATTTCCAAGGACTAGTATTCTAACTGAAATTCAACAAATGCTTTTAGTTCTACAGTATATTTCTAAATGGAGAAAAAAAAACACATTTTATACAAGAATGTTTTTGGGTTTTTTTAGAAAATAAATGCTGAAATAAGAAAAAGCATACTAGGACTTAAAAGTGTTCAGATATATATATATGGCGAAATTCAATTTCTAGATTTCACAAAATAGTCGATGAACACAATGAATGTACAAATGAGAATTTCCGACTGTTTTAGATGCAGTAAAATAACCAGCACATCAACATTTTAATGTCCGATATATCTAAATTTTAACCTTGGCAGACTGTTTTGTTCAACCATTGGGATTGATTATAGTGACTTCAATATACATGAGTATACATATATCAATTTTATATGTTAACTACAAAATAGATACATATTGAGTGTTTGATCGTGAAAGTCCTGTACAAATCGTTCATAAATATTGTGGTGCTCGAGTGTGAAAGTTATGTACAAATCGTACATAAATGTTGTGGTGTTCGAGAGTGAGAGACGTGTACGAATTGTACAAAAATATTGTGTTCAAGTGTGAAAGTTATGTACAAATCGTTCATAAATATTGTGGTGTTTAAGTGTGAAATACCTGTACAAATCATACATAAAAAATTATGGTGTTTGAGTGTGAAAGTTATGAACAAATCGTTCATAGTGTGCCGTTCAAGTGTGAGACCTGTACGAATCGTTCATAAATAGTGTGTCGTTCCAGTGTGAGAGACCTGTACGAATCGTTCATAAATAGTGTGTCGTTCCAGTGTGAATACAAATCGTTGGACAACTCGTACACACGTTGATGCCCGTTTATCTCCCAGGACTGGAGCAGACCTTGAGGAGAACCATGATGGAGTAGACTGTTGATTTAGAGGTTTTTATCAGTGTACTGTCACCCTGTATCCCGACCTAATACTCCGTACTTGTTTCAACATTCATCACAGAATAGCGGATATGTCAAAGTTTTAAAGTCAAGTCCTCACAGTGATCAAGTCCACACAGTGATCGGTACTGTACTTTTATAAAAAAAAAAAAAACACCAACTACACTCTACCTCGAAGGGGAAAAAAAGTTCATTTTGTACAGCATTTTTCTGAATTTGAATTTTCTGCAATCTGTACTAAAATCTTATAAGAACATTTTCTCAACTACCGACCGAGGGGGGGGGGGGGGGGGGGGGGGGGGGGGGGGGGGTACATATATACTGCTGTATGTCTGGTTAAGTCATAAACTTCAGAAAAATATTGATAATTTTCTTCACGCTCAAAAATATTCATTTTATATATACGGACACAATTCCCAATTTTCTTGGTATAATATGACTGGTTTTCTATTGCAACATACTTATGGTAAAAAAAAGGTTGAAACACAAACACAGCAATGTTTGGATTCTTATTGAAATCTCCAAGTATGAACATTGAGACTACCACTATAAGATCGGGTAACCGAGTCTTTCACAGGAAAATCACGACTCCACAACTGGTATGTATGTGTCCCAAACATGAGTAAATCCAAATTCCTAAATTACATCATAAAACTATGATAAAAACATTAAGTGGGATTGAGATGTTTAAGGGTAACATCGGGGAGTTGAAATAAAGATTTATCAATATGTAATAAGGATGGTCATCCATGGCATCTTCAGCCTCTCCCATAGGGGACCCCACAAATCAGCAACATCCCCACCCGGTAATCTCACCGCCATGTTATCTCCCTACGACCAAGATTACAGTAGAGATAGATTCTCTCTGTGATGGACTTCGCTCCTACCCCGAGATAATTAGGACAGAGTTCTACATGTCTACATTCACTGATAAATAAGTCTAGATTTGACAAATATCCCCCCCCCTCCCCCCGCCTCCCTACAGATACCTGAAACAAACTGTACATACATGTATACCCTCATTGTATGCCCTCACCTAGGCCATCATACCCTCACCTAGGCCATATACCCTCAAATAGGTTGTATACCCTCACCTAAGCTGTATACCCTCACATAGGCTGTATACCCTCACCTAGGCTATATACCCTCACCTGGATTGTATACCCTCACATAGGCCATATACCCTCACCTAGACCATTATACCCTCACCTAGGCCATATACCCTCACATAGGCTGTATACCCTCACATTGGCCATATACCCTCACATAGGCTGTATACCCTCACATAGGCTGTATACCCTCACCTAGGCTATATACCCTCACCTGGATTGTATACCCTCACATAGGCCATATACCCTCACCTAGGCTGTATACCCTCACATTGGCCTTACACCCTCACATAGGCTATATACCCTCACATAGGCTGTATACCCTAACATAGGCCATTATACCCTCACCTGGGTTGTATACCCTCACATAGGTCATATACCCTCACCTAGGCCATATACCCTCACCTAGGCCATATACCCTCACATTGGCCATACACCCTCACATAGGCCTGTATACCCTCACCGAGGCTGCTTTCATTCCTCCTTACATATCTTAATTAAATATAGCAGAGAGCATGCATAGGGGAAGGGATCAGAACCAGTGTGGATCAAGGGATGATATTGGAAGTGGATAGGACAAAAGGGGTCGGGACAAAAGGGTCAGGACAAAAGGGGTCGGGTGGAGGAGTAGTGATGACAGAGGGAAGTGAACAGACAAGAGGAAAGATAATAAGGTACAGGAAAAGATGTATTTGGAAAAAGTAGAACTGTTTACGAAAGGATTATAAACCAATGCAGAATCTATTTTCATGAGATTCTGGCTTGTGGGAGGAACCTTAAGTTTGTCACGAAGAGGACTGTACAACAAGCTTATTCGAGGACTGTACAACACGCTTATTCGAGGACTGTACAACACGCTTATTCGAGGACTGTACAACAAGCTTATTCGAGGACTGTACAACAAGCTTATTCGAGGACTGTACAACAAGCTTATTCATAGTAATTTGATACATCTCATCACACCACTGAAAATCACCAGCTGATCTCAACAACATATTTGAAAAATTTAAAGAGAGTTCAGGAAGCGAGGATCATTAGGTAATAGAGATGGGGTATCTTAATATCTCAAGGTTCTCTGAACTTTAAATGATACGATCAACAACTCCCTATCATCCAGCTTCCCACATACTTCACCATCTAGGCCAGCAAGTCCCTCTTTAACTCAACCATGACACTGTTCCCTAAACACACATACACCTCCTCCCCTATCAGAACCATTAAGTCCCCCTTCAACTCTAATTAAGACACAAACCCACCTCCCCTCCAGCCACCGCGACACTCCATCCCAACCCCCATCCTCACCTTACCCCATCACAACCAATTTTCCATCTTATCCTCCCCTTATTTTCACATAAATATAGGACACTCAATCTCCTATCAAAGTAAGGGGACTTTGCTTTCCCAATCTGTGATAGCAACTATTAGTCCTATCTATTACATAAGGGGAAATCAGTTTGACCCCCAAAAAAGGTCAAAGGTTATTCAGGTGCCCAAAAAGGTCAAAAGTTATTCTGGTACAGATTTTAGTCATGTTTCAATACAAACTCTATACTCCAGCAAAACATGCATACATCAAGGTTGATGATATCTTTATTTTTTTGTGTTTAATTTTACATTACACAATATGATACCTGGCGAGATCCATTTCACTCTGTTGTGAAATGCCAGCTCAATGATACACACTACACAGGAAACTTGAATGTGTTTAACAAACCGCGGAGAAAAGTTCAAATTGTGATCGTCATTCTTATAAAGACACAATTATCCTTGGAAAACTGGAAACAATTTCAAAACTGAAATGGTGTTGAGCAAGACATGTATAATTATTTAGTTACTACAGAAAATGTCATCCAGATTTTTTTTTACTTTCCCAAGGCTGAATATGAACTAATCAATTTCACTGTCATTGATGAAATGGCGGACAGCCTTATAGAGGAAAATTTTTATGGGCTGTGAAACTCCACACTTTGGCTATAGCAGCAGTAAGAATTTAACAGCTCTATATTACAGCCTGCAAGTATTGATAATCATTTTGTTTGGAAACATCAAAATATTACTTTTGTTTTCGTGATATTTGAAGGATGGATTCTCAGTAAAATAAGCTATAATGCTTAATTCATAATCAATGATGTTTGTGTGCAAGAGGTTTATGCCCAATGATTCCCAAAAAGCCGAATTCTAATGATTTCGACTATCAAATAGCTACTCGGTTTTGGTATCTTTCAAGATTTTCTGTCAACAGGTGGGTGGAGAGCCCGAGGAAACTATTGGATACCAGACTTAAGATCTATGATGAATAGCTGAATACTATGACTTTGAAAAGTTGATAACTTTGACCTAAGTGTTTGTTAACAACCTCATTAGATCGTGACAAAATATCACAATTATGTTGTTAATATAATCGGGGATCATTCGATATCTTAGTCCTGTTAATCGTGTAGTTAAAGGAATCGGGGATCATTCCATATAGTCCTATTAATGTAACTAACAGAAAGGATGTTTAGAGAGAATCTTTTGAGATACTGGGCTAATAGATTATTACATTCAAAAGTCACATAATCATTTTATATATTTGTAAACAAAATATCTTAATGCAGTGAAATTTGGAAATTTCCTAAATAATATATCTTGTTTATAAAGGCTTGTTTGATGTAATAAAGAAGTTTTTAAGACAAAAATAAATGGTACTTCTTGCCTAAGAAATGTTTAAAAAATTGAAACATTAAAGAAAATTTTCGGATTTAAAATTTGGTTCAATTACATAATCCTTCCCATTTTGGTTGCTTGGTTAAATAATAAATCTGAGACTATTTAACTCAAAGCATTGAATTTTATCAAAAACTTTGAATAGAGGGTTTTTATAACCGTGCCTTTCCTATATACCACACCAGATCTATCTATAAATTATCAATATCATATCCTATGGTTATAATTATATATATCTTAGAATAACGAGCTTAAGAAGTGGATAAAGAAATACAGGAATCGATGAATACAATCTTGGCCTGAATGCTATATAATCAAAAACCATTTCAAATCATCCAAACTTTTTCTGAACCTGTACACACACAGACAATATCGGAAGTAATAGATTTCCTTGATAAATGAGAACATTTTAATTCATTCAGTCTGGGTATTCAATTTAAACATAAGTACATACACATCAGAACATGTGTAAAGAGTGAGAGTGTTCAGTTAAATGGGAAACCGGTTTGAACTCAAGACGGTAATAGAAAATACTAGCCGTCACGCACCAGTGACCCGATAGCTAGTCCTAATTATCAACAGTGTGGCCGAGGATTAGTACAAGGCTTAGACCTAACGCTAGCAAAATATTTAATCCTTCCTTCACATTTAACAAAAGACTCGTTTCTATTTTATAAAAGTAATTGTGTTTGGCCCAGGTTTAAAGTCTCGACACATTTCTACCGTAAGAAAATTAATAAATTGGAAATACGAAAGAAATTGGCAGATAGAGCTATTTCGTGTTGGGCTGTTTGGATTGTCAGCGTAATATCTCTGTGTAAATATTCAACCTAATCTATCTCGCACAAATGAAATAATTACGTTTTATGGCAGAGATTTGAATCACTCAGGTAATTTGGGTTTCCAATAGATTTTCTTCACGCTATTGACACGTTAGATTCTTTACAAAAGGCCATAATGGCTTGAAAACTTGTGAAAAACACGTGTGTTTTCCCCACAGGTAATAACAACTGACGTCGCTGTATGGCGACTGTGTTATAGCATCACAGTTCGTGTTCAAACTTCAAAGCATGTATGTAACAGGTAGTTTGGCACGAAAAGATGACAAGTACAGAGTTTAGCCGGTGTTACAATCATATACACATCATGTAGATATATTGGTTATGGAAGTTGTTTTTTTTCTGTCTGGTAAAAACAATGACGCTATATTATCCCAGCGCGAGCTTTGTAAATTGGGATTCGTTAGTGTGGTCACTCGTCCGTGCCGGTACGCTCGATATGAAAAGACTTTCTAAAATACGCTAATAATAGCTGTCAAGCTGATAAATATATTCTGAACATAAATACACAAGGCCCATGGGAATGCGTATATACTAGAAACACATTAGCTATTAATTTAATATTATAATTATGAAATTTTAAGAAAATAATTTAAAATAAAATTTTAATTAAATTATTTTGTCCTTTAAAAAATCTTACCTCTTCCTCCGCTGCGGCATTCACCGAGTCCATGCTTTGACTCAGGGCTATCGTTGTATCCGTATTCAGTGTAGTAGTAGCCATATCTGTTCTCATAGTCAATAATTTCAGGAAAAATATTAAATATTCAAATAAATAACTGGTATGTTTGTATATAAATTAAATTCCAGGCTTTGTAAACACCATAAGTCTGAATAACACTATATTATTGCCACGATATGTCCAAAATACACACACCTCGAACACTCTGCATCAGTGGAGCATTCACACACGTGCGTTTTGATGCAGCGACGTTTAACAGAATGTCACCTGTATATAAAAATCCTCAAGAAAGCGCACGAACAAGAAAGACACCTTTATGTGTAAAATAAAATTGAGTGAAATTTAATTAACTCCTTTCTCCGGTGTAGGTAAGTCCTATTTTGAAGCCCGAGTATTTCAGAGTGACCGCATAGTAGGTAATATAGATATATAGAGTATCTCCTCTGATACGGTACGAGTGAGTGCGCCGTGTTCCGTGTAGTAAATACAAGCGTTCTGAAAGACAGAGGTAAGAACAGCTATCTAATATCTACATTGACACACGTGTTCGGGCTGGACTTCATACAAACACTGCCAGACTCGCCAGCACAAATGGTCTCCAGCTCTCTGCTTTCTATTTCACTCTGATAGGGTTTATTTTGTTATTCAAATGCACGAGCACATTCACTGGGTGACGTCACAAAATTCGATATCCCATGGACTTGTCAATCATTCGCTGACCCCGGTAACCCCGCCCCTTTGTACAGCTCCACGTGGTTTTAACGATCGAGAGCGTTATTATAAAGAATTATGATCGCAATCCGATTGGGAACGTTATTTAGTACAAATTTCGCTGGATTAAATGTAAATAAAACAGTGGTATTACAGCCTGAAGTCTATAGCAGCTTACAGACAAAATAATACGCCCGTATCACTGTGTAGAGTTTAAATATGTATGTGAAAAGTGGCATTAAAGAGCTTACAACTACAAAACCATAGACCATGAAAATATATATGACATTTAAAAACAGTTGAGAATGGGGGTGAAATTTGACAACTTGGCGATACGATTTAAATGTAAAATATACACAGTGTCTGTACAGGGGAAAAAAACAATAAGAAAAATACCACCTTTGTTCTTTAGACTAGAAAAAGTGTTTTGTGACGTATAATTTTATCGATAATGCTATCACGATTACTATGTTACACACAAACAATAAAATCTTGTTAAATTCTAACAAAACGATATTTGTTTGAAAACCTATTTATCATACACAGTCAAATCCATAAAAATTAATGTCGCCTTGTTCCGTTCGCATTATTTTGCCGATAACATTACCGTGAGTGAAATCTAGTAATTACACTTTTAAAACCTGGTCCTGGAACAGCATCTTAACAAGATTTGTTAGCTTTATGTTAAATGAAATTAATTTTTTAGATTCAATTTTATGAGATAAATGAACTGACAATGTGTACATATATAGTAATATTTAGTATAAGATAATAAACATTTGTAATCCCTAGGCATAGATTACGTTTTCATTCTAAAGATAATATATTTTTTGCATATTCACAAAGAGAGGAATAGCTATTGAGTTGATAGGGCCAATCAAGACTGGCGTTGGCCATTTTATTCTCACATATCTTGACTTACATCCTATTTTTGAATTTTACGAATCATTTTTTGTTTCAAATCACAAATGTACTTTAGGTAATCAGCACTGATATTTATTTAGATAAGCTATGACGTAGATTGATTGATGAATTCGGGTGTGTTAAATCAGAGACTTGTATATTATGTTTGTGGAGTAGACCTTTGTGGTCTTCGTGGTAAATAAATGCAACAAGCAAACAAAGCTATAACATTTAATTCAGGATATTGATAAAAAAAAGATCGAACACGCGTTTCAATGTAGTATGGAATTTATTTAACGAATTCAATATTTTGATAACTAGATGCAAACTTCAACACGAGTTTAAGATTCTATTTATAACATGATTCAAAATCATGAGAAAATAAGCGAAAACTCTCAAAGGTTTTTTTCTTTTTAAGACAGAAGACAAAAAAAAATTAGCATATGGTTCCGTGAAAATCATGTTACGTCATAGAATTATTGATGACATCAAAATTCTAATGACATCAATACCATAATAGTGTGGTGCTGTACGGGTGTCTTATAATACTGAATCTAAATAAGTTTTCTTTTCAAATGAGATTTTATTAAATTAATCTTTGAATTTTTTACTCTTTGCGAGCCTTGGCGAGAAAAAAATGAAACTTCGACACAAGTTTAATAAAATTCAATTAAAAAAAAATTAAATATGTTTTATCACATAACCCAGAAAATTTGAATTTTAACATGTTTTATTTACAAAATGTGAAGGAAAAATTCAAATGGAGGCAGTTTTTATTTCAATTAATGACATAACGTCATTGCCTGTATAATGACGTCGTAATCGCATTATGAATAATGTAGCCAATGAAAAACACTCCAGGATATATAACACTATATACATATTCAAAATTATTACAGGGACGAACTCATTAAATTATAGGCGGGGCCGCGGTTGCCGAGCGGTTAAGGTGTCCCGACACTTTATCACTAGCCCTCCACCCCTGGGTTGCGAGTTCGAAACCTACGTGCCAGGTACTGACCGTAGGTCGATGGTTTTTCTCCGGGTACTCCGTCTTTCCTCCACCTCCAAAACCTGGCACGTCCTTAAATGACCCTGGCTGTTAATAGGACGTTAAACAAAATAAACCAAACCAAATAGACAACATGTCGATTATGTGATAATTGATCAGACGTTTTATGACATCACGTTTTCTTCGTATGACAGAAAAACCAAATAATTACTGTATTAAAAAAACGATGAAATATTCAACACCGTTAATTCGATTAACTTACTGATGACGCATTATACAGGCGATGTGTTAATTTAAAGGTGTTTTAAAACCAGGAAATACAGGCGTGTTATAAAGACATGAGAATCGATCGTCCATGGATCCAACTTTTGACTTCGATCAGCGGAGGTAGACATCATTCATCAGATGAGAACATTATATAAATCGTAATTAATTATATAAATCGTAATTAATTATATAAATCGTATTTAATTATATAAATCGTAATTAATTATAAAAGAAACGCCTCCTTACGAAAGCCCATATGTACATGTATCACATGGAACTTTTTATTCGTTACAGATCAAAACAAAATCCAGATGACACGTATAGGTTTCCACATTTCCTTCACAAAACAAATTAATCAATAAAATCTAAATTAGGAAAAAGGAATGCCTCTTACACAAAAAATGATTTATAGAATACATTAAAACAAAAATTATACTGCTTCCGAAAAGTTTAATAATAGATCACGAAAGGAATGGAATACATATGACACTAAAAGTAATAAAATAATAGATGATAAAGTGACAAATGATAAAGTAATATATGATAAAGTAATATATGATACAGTAATAAATGATACAGTAATATATGATACAGTAATATATGATACAGTAATAAATGATAAAGTAATATATGATAAAGTAATATATTATAAAGTAATATATGATAAAGTAATATATGATAAAGTAATAAATGATAAAGTGATATATCATAAAGAAATATATGATACAGTAATATATGATAACGTAATGTATAATAAAGTGATATATGATAAAGTGATGTATAATAAAGTAATAAATGATAAAGTAATATATGATAAAGTAATATATGATACAGTAATATATATTAAAGTGATATGTGATAAAGTCATAGATGATGACGAAATGAATGATGAAGTCATGAATAGTAAAGTAATGGACGATGAATCATAAAGTAACAAATGGTAAAGTAATAAATAATAAGGTAATAAAAGGTAATAGATGATAACGTAACGAATGGTAAAATAGCGAATGATAAAAGTAATAGATGATAAAGTAACGAATGATAAAGTAACGAAAGATAAAGTAATAGATGATAAAGTAACGAATGATAAAATAATAGATGATTAAGTAACAACATTGCAGTTTATTTTTACACAGACATGTGTAATTTATGGTATTTACGACACTGTTTAAAGGTTGTCGCTATAGTCCATGTAAGATTACAAAGGAATGTCTATACACTGTCTACACACAGTTAATTACAAATCATAATTTCTATTGTCAAAATATTTATCGACGAAATATCAACAACTTGTCGTGAAGCGAAAACACCAATTCCGGATTAATTGAATTAAGCGATACCTTAATTGAACTGTCGCGTGATTATTGTCTCGAGACGAGCCATATGTCAGGGTGAGTGTTCACACATACACACCAAAACTATACCGCCATATGGTACATTACAGGTGGCGTTGTACTGTAATGGAGAAGGCTCGAGTTTATATTGATAAACAAAAATATAAAACAAACAAAACAAGATCTGAAATATGAAGAAATCTGTCATAATGATCCACATATATCTAAGTTTATGGTGAAAAAGTCCAATAAAAAGAATAAAAATATAAGAATGTGACATTTTTAGAGTTCAATTTGTAATCTAAAAATTAAGAAAGAAAGAAGCAAAACAAAGCAACAACAAAACGGATGGACAGATAATAGAAATAACAAAGAAGATAAAATAGAACAAGTATATCTTAAGATGTAAGTCAAATGATATAAACATTACCCCTACACCTACAATTCTACTGAAGGCAAAGAATTAGCGAGTTTAATATGTTTAGTTTAAACACAAGTTGTACAACTTATAAACGTCCTTTCCCATAAAGATTTATATATATATATTTATATATATTTATAATATATGATGATATTGCATGTTTGCTTATATGATACATGACGATGATGCAAGATGATGATGATGATATGATGATGCTGATCATCATCACAACATGTATGTGTAAGAGTGTGTGTATGTATGTTTTTTCTTTGTCTGGTTTTTATTTTTGTCATCCATGTCTATTGTTTTAATATGTGAAAATCTTCAAAAAATAAAAGAATTATAAAAAAAGATTTATATAATAGTGTTTACAATTGGCAGCATATTATGATATAATAAAAGTATATGTATATATAAAAGAAACAAAAAAAACCCATTAATATATCGGATGACAACACGTAATTTCATATGCCATACCAGTCCCCACATTTTGTATTAAGTTTATTGAAATATATTAAGCAAATAAGTTCAATGAACATGACTTACTTATTAAAGTGAATATCATACACAGCATAACATGTTTAGTTTAAACATATTTTATTGACATATAAAAATGTCAAAGGGATTAGTCAGCAAGTTTTACCAATAAATTCTCCAATAAATAATAACAAAATAATAAACAATTACATAGTCACATGATGGCATATACAAATATTCAAAAATGTGATAAAGAAACGAAAATATAATGATTGACATATCAGAGAGAGATTGAACAAGGGAATTACACCTAATACACATGCATGTGTCATACACACATACACCACACATACGGCGTGAACAAGGGAATCACACCCAATACACACGTGTTATACACACACACACACACACACGTGTAACCCACAAGTGCAGTGCACGTTAATGTAGGACGATCCAGACTTGACAAGTTCGTATAAAATTTGCACTGTTAACGTTTTAAAAGATGATATATTTATAGACCTATTAAGACCTATTTTAACATTTGAAACTACTATTTAGAATAATCGAATTTTTAAAATAATGAACAATGGAAATAATTTACGAATAATTTGTGTCAAAATAACTTTACCGCGACCACATAAAGTGTAATACAGTGTAACACAGTCGGTATAGATATTGGTGTGGAGTGAATTCACTGACGAAACACGCGGTAATGAGTCTTCATCGCGATCATCCCATTAGTTCACGTGTAAAACACGTGTTTAAACCGATTGTTTTAAAGGAAAACATCTGCATTCACACATGATGTATTGTTAAAATTTATACCTATAAAACTTCTTAAATCATGGAAATATGTACCTATAAAAAATTCTTTATACACGAAAATATTCAGTGACATATAAAACCTCTTTATACACGAAAATATTCACATATAGAAGTTCTTTAGGCACGAAAATATTCCGTGACATATAAAATCTCTTTATACACGAAAACATAAAATAATCACCTACAAAACTTATACACAAAAATATTCACAAATAAAACTTCTTAATACACGAAAATATTCACACATAAAACTTCTTAATACACGAAAATATTCACCTGTAAAACTTCTCTCAACAGAGAAATATTCTACGGTAAAATAAAAAAAAATCCCTTAATATAACATTCACATATATAGAACGCATACGAAAACCAGTGTTCTTTTGATGGAATATTTAACATTTAAAAATGCGTTGATGTTATTGCTGTTCCATTCCAAAGTTACTTCCAACTCCCAAGTTTACTTTTTTACTTCCAGAATCACTTTTCCACTCCCAAGATACTATTCGACTCCTAAGATTAATTTTCCACTCCAAAGTTACTTTTCGACTCCAAAGATTACTTTTCCACTCCAAAGATTACTTTTCCACTCCAAAGAAGATACTTTTCGACTATTTGAATAGAGGAATTGATATAAGCTTTCAGCATTACTTTTCCATCACAAAGCTACTTTTCGTTTCCCAAAATTATCGAATTTATTGGGGAAGCAGGGATGCTACTAACCAGAAATGGAACAAAATGAGAAAGTGAAAAAACACACTTATCGGGCAGCTTAGTTGTATGAAGACTCTGTAAGTAAGAACACGTTGAGCGTCTGATGTTGAAGAGTCTACACTGCCCTACAGTTCTTCATGATGTATACAATCGACATGGCAACATTTCGTCAATATAGCAAGGTCTCCATTACCTGTTCTGATAAGATCTTCAATATGAGCAACCTCATATGATACCACAACAAGACGCCTTACAGAGGAGCAGACTTTGTTCCCGTGGGTATGTCAATATTCTATTGGAAAATCTGGTCACCAGACTCAAAGAACATGTTGTCGATCACAAATCCAATCATTTTCTACAACCCATCGTCGTTTGTCTAACGAAATACGTCCCCGTATGGTTAACAACTACGTAACTTATACAATGTAACGCCATTCTCCTTTCCTGGAAAAGAAACCTCTTATCAGAAGAGAAGGAAGACGTTTCTTCAGATTGGAATAAGGAATGGTCGGTTAAAGATAAAAGAAACATTTTTAGGATGTTCAAGATGGAAAAAAGATCTTTGGGTTTCTTCAAAATTAACATTTCATTATTTCCAATTCTGGAGTAAAGTGTATCCTAATATAACTGTACTAAGGATGGCAGTTAGAAGTGTAGATAAAGGTCAAGTTGAACAAATACTCCAGTCAGCAATAAAAAGAAGAAGAAAAAAAAATTTAAAAAAAAAGGATTCTTTAGGAATTTAGAAATCGGGTAGAGCAATATCCGTCTCATTTGCCAGTATTTTGACTGATTACAACTCTGAAGAAAAGCTGAATAGTTTTAAGGAAGGATTACCTGTTAATCAAGCAAGCCTCTTTTTAAGCAGAAAATGTAATGGTGTTTACAAAGGAGGATCAAATGATATTAGATCTCTTAACTTCATGCTCAACCACGTCACGTCAATGGTTAAGTGTAGTTTTGACATCGGGATCTAGGAATACATGGGTGGGTTGGGTTTTGGGGTGGGGAGGGGGAGTGTTGCTGGGGATAGGGGGTTCGGGTGGGGTAGGGTGGGGGTGGGGGGTTACAAATGTAAATGACTGAATTGTTCCGTCGCCGAAACTTGTCACGACACGTGACTCTTGACAAGCAGGACCTAACAAGTAGCATTTTAGAAGCTTTTGTACGCCACATTCTTGGGCAGAACCCATAGCATTCCAAACAAGGATTCCAAATCTGAAAGTAAGGTTACGTCTTAGGAGACATGAGGGCGGAAAAAAAATGAAAGAAGATAAATTCCTCAAATTTAGTCGCCTCTCACGAATAGTCAGATCAGGTTTAGGTATGTAAGTTTATTAAATTTCATAACTTTGTAAAAAAAAAAAAAAAAAGGGTTCTTAAACTAAAATATGCTATAGGAAAGCATTGAAATATACAGAAAGTTCCAACATGCTTCCCGTTCGTAAACCTTAAGGTACAGGGTTTCCTGAACTCTGATGAACGATTTACAATGTCGAGAGTGGTTTTGTTCCACACAGAGTTGACGCGGCACGACCAGGTACACAACCTACCTGTATGATTACTTATCGATTTCATATTTCAATAATCACCCGTTCTAATGACCTTGTATAAATATACATGTTAATCTACGTGTGTGACGTCATTACATACTTCCACGAGCTTGATAGTGAAACTCTATGATGTAAATATATACACATAGATATTAATTTAATTTCTTCACAAAAATATCAAATTTTGTACTTAAAAACAATAAATTCAATAATTAAGCTCTAACTATAATGCAAAACTATCAGGTAACTGCATTTATAACGCGTGGTTACTTTGGACGAGTTTTCAAGCTGACAAAGTTGTGAGTCGCGTGTCTGTATGTGTGTGTACACATGTGTAGTCTGGGTCGGACTAATCCTTTGTAATAACGTGTACTTACATATTCACAAACCTTTCTCCATACTTAATCAATATTTAAAATTAATTCATATTTAAGAGGCACGTTCAGGGAGATTTTATTATTATACACATCGGCTCAATATACAACAGTACGACTCTCCCAACTTCCCCATTACAGGGGATCATAGTGTTAGATAGAATCATTGGTCACGGTTCAATGACTTTTGACAGATTAACACTCCAATGAATGACTGCAATTAGTGTTTCATTGTACAAAATTATGTCTGATACAAGCATTATGATTGAAAGGTGTCGGTAAAAATTAAGACGAAGTGAATATCAGGTGATATTGCATAAAAGTTGTGTGCCAGATGAAAACTTGTACTGTTATGTTTGCCTTTGTATATAATGCATCATGTCTTGTGTTATTGTGATATGTTGTAAAACTTAAGCAAATAAAGAATCTGAATCTGATAAGGTCATATTGCATAATGAGTGAAATCTTTCGTGTATAAAGACAAACTGAAGACAAAGCTCTGATGATGAAATGTTTCTGTGTATAAAGACAAACTGAAGACAAAGCTCTGATGATGAAATGTTTCTGTGTATAAAGACAAACTGAAGACAAAGCTTTGATGATGAAATGTTTCTGTGTATAAAGACAAACTGAAGACAAAGCTCTGATGATGAAATGTTCCAGTGAAGAAAGACAAACTGAAGACAAAGCTTTGATGATGAAATGTTTCTGTGTATAAAGACAAACTGAAGACAAAGCTTTGATGATGAAATGTTTCTGTGTATAAAGACAAACTGAAGACAAAGCTCTGATGATGAAATGTTCCAGTGAAGAAAGACAAACTGAAGACAAAGCTCTGATGATGAAATGTTCCAGTGAAGAAAGACAAACTGAAGACAAAGCTCTGATGATGAAATGTTTCTGTGTATAAAGACAAACTGAAGACAAAGCTTTGATGATGAAATGTTTCTGTGTATAAAGACAAACTGAAGACAAAGCTTTGATGATGAAATATTCCTTTGAGGAACGAAAAACTAGAGACAAAGTTGTAATGGTGAACAATCCTGTGTAGAAAGACAAACTAGACAAAAATTTAATGACGAAATGTTTCTGTATAGAAAGAAATAATCGAGACAAACTTTTAACTATGAATTATTTCTGTGTAGAAGGACAAAATAGAGACAAAGTTTTAATAATGAGATAAAGACATTTGAGTTACTCTTTACTCGTAACCGTTGAGTTAAAACGGAATCGGAAATAATGTTTCTTGGGCTTGAGTTGCTTCAAAGCTAGAGTTAGGAGGCTGATTTCTGTCATTTCGATGTTTTGTTTTTTCACCTCTACAAAACAACAATCATCGTCCTTTCGCGCCGCTTATTATCGCTTATAAATTCGCAGCTACATAACGAAAAGACGACATAACTCAACGCGAAATAGCGAAAATGTTAGAGTGAGCGTGGTAGATGGCAGAGCAGGACAAAAACAAATCCATTCTTTTGCTTCATAGTTTTGGTATAACGACGATATTAACCAAATTACCAAAGATTATATATGAAAAATTTAAATAAAACACAAAAACAAGCAAAAAACAGTATGACCCCGATACTAATTTATGACCCCGGTAAAACAAAGACAATGACAATGACAATATTTTATTCTCATAAACATATAAAGTGTAGAGAATTATATACATACAAAATTTGTACAGGACATATGATATAATACATGGATACATTTGTTAAGCAAGAGATTATCTTAAATATTGTTGAGTCGTATAGTTATTTCTTTAATTAATTTCACAAGTGATTTCAATTCATCGTCTACTACAAAATTAAAAAGTGTATTAAATTTGAATATACTTGGTCTTTCATAATAGTATCTAGATATATATTTTTTCTGTTTAATGCTATTTGATGATCGCTACAATTAAATAGATAATGGAATTCGTCTCCTATTTCATTCAGGTTACACAGACTACAGATTCTATTTTCTCTTGGGATGCTATTCCATAAGACGGACATTATAAATGTACGGGTCAACTTGTCTGCTGAGCAGGCAATACATATATATAGGGACCTGTATTTTTCTTTAGTATACATGTATAGTTGTATACCTTAAATTTCTCGACACCAACTTGTTAGGAGATCAGCATTTTTCAATGTATATGCCATCATATTTCATATGAACGGGAGATGAAAACGACAATTGTAGCTATACTTGGCCATTCATCAAGTAGTCAATTTGATAAGCTTATTTCGTTTTAGATATAAACATTAATAAATAAATAAAATACGAAACATTTTATTGAAGTATACTACATTTAACCTCGAGCTGTCGTCTGAGACAGACCAAGATAATTAATGGTTAAAGTAAACAACTCCTGATTATGACAAACGGGATTTTTCTCCAAACACGTGTGACATCTCGCGTCTCGCGAGATTTACGAGACCCGCGATGAATAATCTCTTTCATTGAGAAGAATATATTCACACATTTACTTCATATATCTGTACCTCTGTTGTATATTTAGATATTTAAAACATATACAATATATGTATATATATTAACATCTACAGCTATTTGTATTCAACACAATGCAATTACGACAGGGAATTCATATCTTTAACCTTCGGATCAACAACAAATGGTGTATATATGATACATTGTGTAAATAATTAGATTGTTTAACATTTTATTGTTATAAATGATGCATGTAAAGACAATAGGATAGGACACAAGTTAAGACAACATTATATAAACCCTCTCCTTTGATATGTATAAGACATACAATATCAATAGTCATGGCCTTAAAATGACATTAATTTGTTTGAAGACGACGACAGAGACTGAAGAAGTAACATAATTAAAGCCTTCTGATCGACCACACATAGTGTATATGATATATTGTGTTAATAATTATATGTAAAACATAGTAACACGCATGAGAAATATGAAGCACAACTTCCAGACCTGATGAGACAAGAGGAAGAACAACTTTAGTACTGAGGAGACAAACAAAACAAGAACAAAACATCTTTAGGACTGAGGAGACAAACAAAACAAGAACAAAATATCTTTAGGAACTTGGGAGGCACCAAAATAAAAGGAAGAACAACTTTAGGACTCAGGAGACACAAAAAAAGGAGGAGCAACTTTAGGACTGAGAATACAACAAAACAAGTGAAAGAACAACTTTAGGACTGAGGAGACAACAAAACAAGTGAAAGAACAACTTTAGGACTGAGGAGACACAAAAAAACAAGAAAAAAAAACATCTTTAGGAACCTGGGAGGCACCAAAATAAAAGGAAGACCACCTTTAGGGCTGAGGAGACACAAAAAAGGAAGAGCAACTTTAGGACTGAGGAGACAACAAAACAAGTGAAAGAACAACTTTAGGACTGAGGAGACACAAAAACAAGGGAAAGAACAACTTTAGGAATTGATGAGACACAAAAAATAAAAGGAAGAACAACTTTAGGACTAAGGAGACACCTAAACAAGAGAAAAAACAACTTTAGGACTGAGGAGACAACAAAACAAGAGAAAGAACAACTTTAGGACTGAGGAGACAACAAAACAAGAGAAAGAACAACTTTAGGACTGAGGAGACAACAAAACAAGAGAAAGAACAACTTTAGGACTGAGGAGACAACAAAACAAGAGAAAGAACAACTTTAGGACTGAGGAGACAACAAAAACAAGAGAAAGAACAACTTTAGGACTGATGAGACAACAAAACAAAAGGAAGAACAACTTTAGGACTGAGGAGACAACAAACCTAAAGGAAGAACAACTTTAGGACTGAGGAGACAACAAACCAAAAGGAAGAACAACTTTAGGACTGAGGAGACAACAAACCTAAAGGAAGAACAACTTTAGGACTGAGGAGACAACAAACCTAAAGGAAGAACAACTTTAGGACTGAGGAGACAACAAAACAAGAGAAAGAACAACTTTAGGACTGAGGAGACAACAAACCAAAAGGAAGAACAACTTTAGGACTGAGGAGACAACAAACCAAAAGGAAGAACAACTTTAGGACTGAGGAGACAACAAACCTAAAGGAAGAACAACTTTAGGACTGAGGAGACAACAAAACAAGTGAAAGAACAACTTTAGGACTGAGGAGACACAAAAACAAGGGAAAGAACAACTTTAGGAATTGATGAGACACAAAAAATAAAAGGAAGAACAACTTTAGGACTAAGGAGACACCTAAACAAGAGAAAAAACAACTTTAGGACTGAGGAGACAACAAAACAAGAGAAAGAACAACTTTAGGACTGAGGAGACAACAAAACAAGAGAAAGAACAACTTTAGGACTGAGGAGACAACAAAACAAGAGAAAGAACAACTTTAGGACTGATGAGACAACAAAACAAAAGGAAGAACAACTTTAGGACTGAGGAGACAACAAACCTAAAGGAAGAACAACTTTAGGACTGAGGAGACAATAAACCTAAAGGAAGAACAACTTTAGGACTGAGGAGACAACAAACCAAAAGGAAGAACAACTTTAGGACTGAGGAGACAACAAACCTAAAGGAAGAACAACTTTAGGACTGAGGAGACAACAAAACAAAAGGAAGAACAACTTTAGGACTGAGGAGACAACAAAACAAGAGAAAGAACAACTTTAGGACTGAGGAGACAACAAAACAAAAGGAAGAACAACTTTAGGACTGAGGAGACAACAAAACAAAAGGAAGAACAACTTTAGGACTGAGGAGACAACAAACCTAAAGGAAGAACAACTTTAGGACTGAGGAGACAACAAACCTAAAGGAAGAACAACTTTAGGACTGAGGAGACAACAAAACAAGAGAAAGAACAACTTTAGGACTGAGGAGACAACAAACCAAAAGGAAGAACAACTTTAGGACTGAGGAGACAACAAAACTAGAGAAAGAACAACTTTAGGACTGAGGAGACAACAAAACAAAAGGAGGAACATTTTAGGACCGAGGAGACAACAAACCAAAACGAAGAACAACTTTAAGACTTAGGAGACACCAAAACAAAATCTCGAATAATTTTCTTTAAATAAAAGTTTTATCAATCTCGTTAAAAAGCTTTCTTTGCAGGAAAACGAGAATGGCGGGTGATCCAAAAGTGTATACCAAGACATTAACTGAAACCAGTTGATAGAATAAAGGGTGGTGAAATAAACAAAGGTTGTGGATCCGTGTCTGTATCCAGTTCTACATGGCGTCCATTGTCTCGATAATTCCGGACAATTCAGCAAACAATACCGGGTACTAATTCACTGACTACAACGCTATCTTTTAGGAATGTTATTTGAGCGCACGCGCTGGACATTTGCCTGGCATTATGTATGCACATCTGAACATATTTGCACGTGCATGCACGTGGTTATAATTAGTATTTACAAGAATGTCGCTGTGTTTAGAAGATAATTAAAAGAT
Organism: Pecten maximus; assembly: GCF_902652985.1. NCBI lineage: Eukaryota > Metazoa > Mollusca > Bivalvia > Pectinida > Pectinidae > Pecten > Pecten maximus. The sequence goes on along the minus strand of NC_047031.1, from coordinate 26,096,488 downwards.
TACGTGTCAAATTTGATATTTTTTTTCTGAAACTTGATTTTCAGTCAGTGTAATGCCGCTTCTCGACACAAACAAGTCTTTAAACTCATAAATATCCTATTGCAAGAAATTAAGTTGTCTAATTTCGTTATAACAATTGTAGAATTATCTTCTTGTGTTTCGTTTACAACAGTAAGATGGTCAGTTTCAACAAAGTACGTTTTTTATCTGCCTCGTTTTCGTTTTAATTATTCATACCTATACTTATTGACCCGCTACCTGACTTACGACCGATGCTTGTCAAGACCGAGAGAGACCTAGATCAATCGATATAAGAATCTTACCTGAATCATTTAGTCGTTATCAATAAGATGTATAGTCGCTAACGTAATTTGTTGTGGGAGTTCAGAGGCGTGAATTGCCTTTACGTTTTAGGAGTCAATCCATCAATAAGAATATTGTACATTATGTATGTAATCACGTGGTACAACGTGCGTGATGTGATGTCATCAATGTCTAATTAAAACACACACACCCATCAAAGGATTCTGTAGCATACCGACTGCAGCCAGGTAAGTAGCACTGTATGGTATTGGAACAACATAAACTTTGTTTTTAGGAGTCAGTATCAGGGAGATACACGGCATGGCATCGACACAGCTAAAGCTAAACTGTTGTAAGGGTATGGAACCAGCTGTGTCAGCATTGAGTGACATTGGTATAACAACCTCGCAAAAGGCATCGACATTTGGGGACCATGGACATTTGGGGACCATGGACAGTTGGGGACTATGGATATTCGAGGACTATGGACGTTTGAGGATCATGGACATTTGAGGATCATGGACAGTTGGGGACCATGGACATTTGAGGACTATGGACGTTTGAGGATCATGGGCATTTGAGGATCATGGACATTTGGGGACTATGGACGTTTGAGGACTATGGACGTTTGAGGATCATGGGCATTTGAGGATCATGGACATTTGGGGACCATGGACATTTAAGGACCATGGACGTTTGAGGACCATGGACATTTGGGGACCATGGACAGTTGGGGACTATGGACATTCGAGGACTATGGACATTTGAGGACTATGGACGTTTGAGGACTATGGACGTTTGAGGACTATGGACGTTTGAGGACCATGGACATTTGAGGACTATGGACGTTTGAGGACTATGGACGTTTGAGGACCATGGACATTTGGGGACCATGGACATTTGAGGACTATGGACGTTTGAGGATCATGGACAGTTGGGGACCATGGACATTTGAGGACAATGGACGTTTGAGGATCATGGACATTTGAGGACTATGGACGTTTGAGGACTATGGACGTTTGAGGACCATGGACATTTGGGGACAATGGACGTTTGAGGATCATGGACATTTGAGGACTATGGACGTTTGAGGACTATGGACGTTTGAGGACCATGGACATTTGGGGACCATGGACATTTGAGGACTATGGACGTTTGAGGATCATGGACAGTTGGGGACCATGGACATTTGAGGACAATGGACGTTTGAGGATCATGGACATTTGAGGACTATGGACGTTTGAGGACTATGGACGTTTGAGGATCATGGACAGTTGGGGACCATGGACATTTGAGGACTATGGACGTTTGAGGATCATGGACATTTGAGGACTATGGACATTTGAGGACAATGGACGTTTGAGGATCATGGACATTTGAGGACTATGGACGTTTGAGGACTATGGACGTTTGAGGATCATGGACAGTTGGGGACCATGGACATTTGAGGACTATGGACGTTTGAGGATCATGGACATTTGAGGACTATGGACATTTGAGGACTATGGACATTCGAGGACTATGGACATTTGAGGACTATGGACGTTTGAGGACTATGGACGTTTGAGGACTATGGACGTTTGAGGACCATGGACATTTGAGGACTATGGACGTTTGAGGACTATGGACGTTTGAGGACTATGGACGTTTGAGGACCATGGACATTTGGGGACCATGGACATTTGAGGACGATGGACGTTTGAGGACCCTGGACGTTTGAGGATCATGGACATTTGAGGATCATGGACATTTGAGGACCATGGACATTTGGGGACCATGGACATTTGAGGACTATGGACGTTTGAGGATCATGGACATTTGAGGATCATGGACATTTGGGGACCATGGACATTTGAGGACCATGGACGTTTGAGGACCATGGACATTTGGGGACCATGGACAGTTGGGGACTATGAACATTCGAGGACTATGGACATTTGAGGACTATGGACGTTTGAGGACTATGGACATTTGAGGACTATGGACGTTTGAGGACCATGGACATTTGGGGACCATGGACATTTGAGGACTATGGACGTTTGAGGACTATGGACGTTTGAGGATCATGGACATTTGAGGATCATGGACATTTGAGGACCATGGACATTTGGGGACCATGGACATTTGAGGACAATGGACGTTTGAGGATCATGGGCATTTGAGGATCATGGACATTTGGGGACCATGGACATTTGAGGACCATGGACGTTTGAGGACCATGGACATTTGGGGACCATGGACAGTTGGGGACTATGGACATTCGAGGACTATGGACATTTGAGGACTATGGACGTTTGAGGACTATGGACGTTTGAGGACCATGGACATTTGAGGACTATGGACGTTTGAGGACTATGGACGTTTGAGGACTATGGACGTTTGAGGACCATGGACATTTGGGGACCATGGACATTTGGGGACCATGGACATTTGGGGACCATGGACGTTTGGGGACCATGGACGTTTGAGGACTATGGACGTTTGAGGACTATGGACGTTTGAGGACTATGGACGTTTGAGGATCATGGTCATATGAGTACCAGGGACATTTGAGAACTACTTTCAAGAGATTTGCAAGCTACGATGTGGTACCATAATAATGAGAGAGGTCTAACAACAACCAGATATATTTGAATCAGGGTCATATGAGGACAGTTGTTTACGAGGAACACCTACATCAAGGTTTATATAAGTACAGGTGTTTATGAGTGACACCAGCAGTCAGGATCATTTGAGGACGAGTGTCTATGAGTGACACCAACAGATAGGGTCATATGAGGACGGGTGTTTATGGGGGACAAACAGTCAGGGTCATATGAGGACGGGTGTCTAGGGGGACAGCAACAGTCAGGGTCATATGAGGACGGGTGTCGGGGACACCAACAGACAGTGTCATATGGGGACGGGTGTCTAGGGGGACAGAAACAGTTGGGGTCATATGAGGACGGGTGTCGGGGACACAAACAGTCAGGGTCATATGAGGACGGGTGTCGGGGACACCAACAGTCAGGGTCATATGAGGACGGGTATCTTGAGAACTTCGCTACCGAGAAAAAAGAGCACTTTGTTGCCGCCGCTCACCTGTTCTTCTCCACCTGTAACATATTGATAATGGTAGCAGTACGTATAGTACACGTTTGAAACCCACTATCATTAGTTTTTGGTCAAATTTCAGCAAATTCAATAATCCATTGACATGTAAGTTTGTTAATAAGAGCACGCACGAAATTGACAAAAAATTAATACGAGAAAAATATGATTTTACAGTAATAGTTTCATAATCCAGTTATTTTAATATGGAACAAACTTTCAACGGCGATATTCTTCAATGTATGTTCCTGGGAATGTTCATTTAACAGTGTGTTTTATTTCAAAAAATGGTTGCGCCTGACCAGGGCGACATACACCCCTCCAGGAAAGAACTCGTCTCAAGTTTTCAGAGACAACAGCGAGAAATATTTAATTAAATCATTCTACTGTATACTGGGGTATCTAACATATTATATATTGTATGTAAATCATTCTACTGTATACTGGGGTATCTACCATATTATATATTGTATGTAAATCATTCTACTGTATACTGGGGTATCTACCATATTATATATTGTATGTAAATCATTCTACTGTATACTGGGGTATCTACCATATTATATATTGTATGTAAATCATTCTACTGTATACTGAGGTATCTACCATATTATATATTGTATGTAAATCATTCTACTGTATACTGGGGTATCTACCATATTATATATTGTATGTAAATCATTCTACTGTAGTCCGTATACTGGGGTATCTACCATATTATATATTGTATGTAAATCATTCTACTGTATACTGGGGTATCTACCATATTATATATTGTATGTAAATCATTCTACTGTAGTCCGTATACTGGGGTATCTACCATATTATATATGGTATGTAAATCATTCTACTGTATACTGGGGTATCTACCATATTATATATTGTATGTAAATCATTCTACTGTATACTGGGGTATCTACCATATTATATATTGTATGTAAATCATTCTACTGTAGTCCGTATAGTGGGGTATCTACCATATTATATATGGTATGTAAATCATTCTACTGTATACTGGGGTATCTACCATATTATATATTGTATGTAAATCATACTACTGTATACTGGGGTATCTACCATATTATATATTGTATGTAAATCATTCTACTGTATACTGGGGTATCTACCATATTATATATTGTATGTAAATCATTCTACTGTATACTGGGGTATCTACCATATTATATATTGTATGTAAATCATTCTACTGTATACTGGGGTATCTACCATATTATATATTGTATGTAAATCATTCTACTGTATACTGGGGTATCTACCATATTATATATTGTATGTAAATCATTCTACTGTATACTGGGGTATATACCATATTATTATTGTATGTAAATCATTCTACTGTATACTGGGGTATCTACCATATTATATATTGTATGTAAATCATTTTATTGTATACTGGGGTATCTACCATATTATATATTGTATGTGAACCATTCTACTGTATACTGGGGTATCTACCATACTATATATTGTATGTAAATCATTCTACTGTATACTTGGGTATCTACCATATTATATATTGTATGTAAATCATTCTACTGTATACTGGGGTATCTACCATATTATATATTGTATGTAAATCATTCTACTGTATACTGGGGTATCTACCATATTATATATTGTATGTAAATCATTCTACTGTATACTGGGGTATCTACCATATTATATATTGTATGTAAATCATTCTACTGTATACTGGGGTATATACCATATTATATATTGTATGTAAATCATTCTACTGTATACTGGGGTATCTACCATATTATATATTGTATGTAAATCATTCTACTGTATACTGGGGTATCTACCATATTATATATTGTATGTAAATCATTCTACTGTATACTGGGGTATCTACCATATTATATATTGTATGTAAATCATTCTACTGTATACTGGGGTATCTACCATATTATATATTGTATGTAAATCATTCTTCTGTATACTGAGGTATCTACCATATTATATATTGTATGTAAATCATTCTACTGTATACTGGGGTATCTACCATATTATATATTGTATGTAAATCATTCTACTGTATACTGGGGTATCTACCTATTATATATTGTATGTAAATCATTACTATTGTATACTGGGGTATCTACCATATTATATATTGTATGTGAACCATTCTACTGTATACTGGGGTATCTACCATACTATATATTGTATGTAAATCATTCTACTGTATACTGGGGTATCTACCATATTATATATTGTATGTAAATCATTCTACTGTATACTGGGGTATCTACCATATTATATATTGTATGTAAATCATTCTACTGTATACTGGGGTATCTACCATATTATATATTGTATGTAAATCATTCTACTGTATACTGGGGTATCTACCATATTATATATTGTATGTAAATCATTCTACTGTATACTGGGGTATATACCATATTATATATTGTATGTAAATCATTCTACTGTATACTGGGGTATCTACCATATTATATATTGTATGTAAATCATTCTTCTGTATACTGAGGTATCTACCATATTATATATTGTATGTAAATCATTCTACTGTATACTGGGGTATCTAACATATTATATATTGTATGTAAATCATTCTACTGTATACTGGGGTATCTACCTTATTATATATTGTATGTAAATCATACTACTGTATACTGGGGTATCTACCATATTATATATTGTATGTAAATCATTCTACTGTATACTGGGGTATCTACCATATTATATATTGTATGTAAATCATTCTACTGTATACTGGGGTATCTACCATATTATATATTGTATGTAAATCATTCTACTGTATACTGGGGTATCTACCATATTATATATTGTATGTAAATCATTCTACTGTATACTGGGGTATCTACCATATTATATATTGTATGTAAATCATTCTACTGTAGTCCGTATATTGGCTATCTACCATATTATATATTGTATGTAAATCATTCTACTGTAGTCCGTATACTGGGTATCTACCATATTATATATTGTATGTAAATCATTCTACTGTATACTGGGGTATCTACCATATTATATATTGTATGTAAATCATTCTACTGTAGTCCGTATAGTGGGGTATCTACCATATTATATATTGTATGTAAATCATTCTACTGTATACTGGGGTATCTACCATATTATATATTGTATGTAAATCATTCTACTGTAGTCCGTATACTGGGGTATCTACCATATTATATATTGTATGTAAATCATTCTTTCGTTATAACTGTCACTCAATGTACTTCTTTCCTTTTTCACTTTTTCTTATTTATTGATTTATTGATTTATTTATTTATTTATTTATTGATCGTTAGTTAGAAGCTTTATTTTGATACTCCTCACATCGCCCATCCTGTAAAAACGCAATATGATATTTTCGTGCATCAAAGAGAAAGACTAAGTCGTATACAGACACTATAATATGGATATTTCGTCAATAAATGAATTATTATTGTTTATACTGGTGAAGATGAAAGGTGAAAAAACAGGAAGTTTATAACTTAACTATTTCAGATCAGTAAAGGTATGGTATCGTCTGCAAATTCTATTAGAGCAAGCAATTTAGCTAAATGTACTTAAAAAAATATATACTGTATGTATATGTATCTCCATAGCTTTACATTGTAAGTTAACCCATATCCAATCCAGACATGCGGGTACAGTGACTTCATAATATGACATATATGTATATGGTAAATTTTATCTTATATCTATTTTTGACATGTTCACATCATCATCAATTGTCCTTATTATTGTCGGTCATGTATAGTCATTTCCTCATTTATGTTATACGGGAAAAGACGGATTATCAGTTTTATACTTGTGTCTAATCCCATTTGTGTTTTGACAAATAATATACGTTTGAATCAAATCGTATCGTTATATACATGTAGGTATATTGTATTTTCAGCAGCAAACTGCATGTATTGTGTATATAGTAATAATTATATTAACACGATGTACGTAATTGTGCTACATAATGATGGCACTAATTAATATTATATACGAAGACATAATATCATTATACAATATTGGTATCATTATACATCTATATAATAGTGTTCAATGAAAGTAGTTATGTGAATTATTTAATCTTTTGTTAGATCATTACATCTATATCAGATTGCATTGCATTATACCATATAATATTATACTATTATTATATACATGTACCTATGTAATGTCTCAAGATTTCAGATTTTATTTCTCTTTCAGACATACAGAGTATGTGACAAGAGGTCATTGTACATCAAATTCATGGACACATGGCGGTTAGCAAAATACCAATGCAATAAACAACAGATGCTACAATGATAAACTAATGATAAACATCCAGTAATTTTTCAAGTTTTTGTAGAAATTTGCTGATATTCGATAAAACCTTCACATTACTTATGGTAAATAATCCTTGCATTTTAATAAGGCTAGGATTAGTACAGTAGTAATTTGGAATGAGTTTAAATCATAGTGTCTTACGATGTTCACATGAAAAAGGAAAACGGCTCTCTTGTTGGATATATGAAACAAATATTATTGTTTTGTTTCACACTCATAATCGTAGTTAAGAGATAATGGCGATTGTTGTCCACCAACTCACCAATAGTACCGATAATTATTACATACCAATTTTCATCACGCAAAAATCGTAATTATTTGGTAACAGATTTTTCATTAGTTCTTGTATTGCTTAAATAATAGTTATATAAATTAAAACAGATGATGTTTTTGTGAGGAAAATCGTAGATGTTATGTGTTTAACCTACGTCCGTATAGATTCTTGATCTTGGTGTACTTCAACTGTAGCTGGTTCTGACTGACTTAACTACACGAACTTGTCAATAACATATTTTTTATATCCACTGTTCGTCAATAAACAAGAAAATCAAACATTGTAGCGTTCTATTGTCTGGCGATCTAATTAGCTACCTTTGGTTTTTACCTGGCTGTGAATTGTCTGCGTACCTATTAGATCAAAGCCAGCGCGCGCGAGACCATATGGCGCAAACTAAACCAAGGCGATAAATTTGTAACGAAAATTACAGGTAGCGTTTTGGCAGGTAACTTAATTAATGCCAAATGTCGACGAATTGCTCTTCTACCTGTCTAATTACCAGCGACCTTACAGGTAAAACGCAGGTAAATCGCCGTTATCACGCCCTCTATCTTAACTGTAATTAACTGCGCTCGACGTCAAACGAAACGAAGTGGGCAACAACGGCGGTAACACATCAGTAACATCAGGGGCGATAACTCCTCACCAGCTGTCAGTGATCGTGTGCGAACATTATCTCTGATTTCGATAAATTAAATATTGATGGAGTTCTTCCATAGAACTACATTAGTCTTTAATGTCTTATTTCAATGTGTTTCTACGTTTCGAAGACAAATATCCGACCAGTTGTTTCTAACAGCTGTTTTTACTCCGATATCAAACGTGATTTATTATAAAACAAGTTGTAAATGATTTGAATATCGTCATTGTTGTGTATTTCGTCACGGAATTCTGTGTCGGGGAGACGTCTTGACAATTTCTGAGAATTGTATATGGTTTATATCACAGGTATTCAACAGATAGCACCTGCCAAAATATCAATATTTATGAAGGAATATATTTAATGGTTTATATTAATATACATGTACATTATAACCATATGGGTATATATCTAAATTTGTATAATGCATTGTAAACAGATTTTTGAACTGTGACTCTAGCGTGTCCTTATTTCAGGAATAGTTAGAATGGTTGTTTACTTTCTGAAAAAACCCCAACAAAAAACAAAATCATTCATGATAATTCCTATTTGTCTATTGATATGACTCGTGATTTTTCATCTTTAACGGACTCTTTCACTGAATCTATCTCGAAGAAAAACACCGTTGTAAACGTATGCCGGGGAATAGAGCAGAAAGGTCACTCAGGACTCCGCGGGTGTGACTCCCGCCACATGTTATGTGTGAAGCAAGCCGAGGAGTTCCGATTGGACTAAATAGTAACGGAAACACGAAAGTCTGTAAAACAAAACATAAAATCGATATCAAATAGAATTGTATCAATGTATATGTATTGTAAAACCTGTATAAATGAATGACAGAACTGCGCAGGCGTGATTTTGACATGTGTTTCAAAGATTTTTTTATGGTTAAACTGAGACAAAAATATAATTTTATGTTTAAAACATCGTTTTGTAGAGACGGTCACCATCTTGAAAAACTCGTCGCTTGAGATTCAGAATTGGTCCTGTCGTCTGGTAAACACCTGGTAAGGTTGTACTGTTACACGTGATATCTGAAAAGTTCTGTGAAAGGGCACCAAGAATTTTACATACGAATCGTGGGGATTAAAGGTAAAATAACTCTTCATAGTTTTAAAGACAATTGATAGGGATTCTGTCCGAGTATAATTGTATATTAGGGATAATCATCACGTACTTTTATTTGAATAAGCTTTGCGCGTGCGTGTCAGCTGATGACTATCACATTCATGAGATAAAAACACATGCATTCGTAGATTTTAAAATCGTATCTTACGTTAAGACTCAGACTCCCTGTCCAACATTATCATGATTGCTCGGTGATAAACTATTCAAAAATATTTCTTTGAATATTCTCGGAGGGACTTTCGAATTTCTTAGTACATATAGTACTGCTGGTTACTAGTACCATTGTTGTAACTACTTTAAATCAAATCAGGTGACCTTACTTTTATAAAGTACTGGTGTCTGATCTCTGTTACTCTTGATTGGGGGCCACGGTGGCCAAGGTGTCCCGATACTTTATCACTAGCCCTCCACCTCTGGGTTGCGAGTTCGAAACCTACGTGGGGCAGTTGCCAGGTACTGACCGTTGGCCGGTGGTTTTTCTCCGGGTACTCCGGCTTTCCTCCACCTCTAAACCTGGCACGTCCTTAAATGACCCTGGCTGTTAATAGGACGTTAAACAAAAATAAACAAAAAATAAACACAAACTACTTTTGATTGGTCCTCGACTGCCGTTTTTACCAAGTTCTGAATGTAGAACTCTTTTAGAGAGAAGACAAATATCACAGAAGAAGCATACAGCCTTAATATTCAAAAATGTATCCGATAGAATGGAAGCACGCAGAACACGCGACGGAGTGCTTGGTTACTAGGACGGTTCTAGGGTGTTGCTAAGTTGTTTATAGGATTTCGAGTAGAGCATAAAGGGTTTGTGGAGGGTTTTGTGAGTTTGATAGAATGTTTAGTGTTTTGGGTTTGGAAAGAGATTCTAGGGTTTGATGGAATTTCTGTGATATGACGGGGTTTTGTTACTATTTGGAGGTTTTATAGAGCTTGTAGGGGTTTTTCGTGATAGATTTGAGGTCTTCCTAGAACTTGTGGGGTTTTCGTGTGTTTACGAGGGTTTGTTTTTTAAGACTTGTTAATGTCTGTTAGCCCTCAGTTCTCCAGCGGGAGCGGTTTGTCTAAAGTTTCTCAACCATTCCTTGATTTATAAACCAGAATTTCCTTGTACTAATTAGGGATAATTTATATCACTCTCCCTAAATCTCTCCGATACAATAGACAGAATATACCCTTTGTGTGTGTTTCGCCGTGTGAGACCCGCTCGCCTGAAATATTTATGTTCTCATTACAATTAAAGTGTGCTATACCGGATTGTATATGCGTGTATGCCGTCCCTAACTGTAGATAAATATTTTTATCATTTGTTCAAAGTCATTGAAATGTTTGAATGAAAGCGATCGGACGACTACACATTTTACCGCACAAATGACTCGGATTGTATAGATATAACGTCACTTATAATTATGCCAAGCCGTATCATACTGTTTTCCTCATTCTTCTCTACAAATCATTCCCATTATCAGTTCTATTTCCCCTCCAGTTCTATGTTCATACGTATCACAATTGATTTCCCTTGGTTTGACGAATAATATATTATTCGTTTAACAAAACACCCACAAGTATAAAACAAGATAACGCCAGTCGACAGTAGATCTACTGACGGGTTGTACAAAAACTGTATATATAAAATCCCTCGGTAATATCAGTATCAACTCTATGTCAAAATTATGATCCGACAAAAATTATTTCTCTGACGTTTTATGTTATTTACATTTTTAACAATATCAAAACCTCAGGGGTGTCAAAAACATAGTATGCATTGCAGTTGCACGGAGCCTCCCCCCCCCCCCCCCCCCCTCCCCGCCTCCCTTTTTTTTTGGTTATTGAACATTTGTTTACAGCATTAATATCGTTTGTGTTGAGGCACCAGTGGACTAGAATACAATACAAGGTAACACAAATTCAATCCATAACTCTCACATTACCTGTACAATGTAAATACTAACTTACAGTTATAGGAAAATATCTATATGATATGTTTTATTTACAACTACTGTTTTTTCGGTTCAATTCATTTAATCTCTCACACATGTCCGTAATATATGTATATGTTATATATCAAAGAAGCGCATAATTTTCTAAGTATTGCCAGAGTTGAGAGGCCATGACTTCAACCTCCTGTACAGTAAATTTTCATATGTGGCCTCCCGATCGTCATGGATACGTAGGTCTTTATGTTACCATACACCGACATGGAGACTTAAGGATGTATGCGATCTTCCAGAGAAATAGAGGATGTATGCTACCTTACTGTGACACAGAGACTTAAGGATGTTTGCTACCCTACTGTGACATGGAGACTTAATGCTGTATGCTGCCTAACTGTGACATGGAGACTTAAGGCTGTATGCTACCTTACTGTGACATGGAGACTTAAGGATGTATGCTACCTTACTGTGACACGGAGACTTAAGGATGTTTGCTACCTTACTGTGACATGGAGACTGAAGGATGTATGCTACCTTACTGTGACATGGAGACTTAAGGATGTATGTTGCCTTACTCTGACATGGAGAATTAAGGATGTATGCTACCATACTGTGACATGGAGACTTAAGGAGGTTTGCTACCATACTGTGAAATGGAGACTTAAGGATGTATGCTACCTTACTGTGACATGGAGACTTAAGGAGGTTTGTTACCATACTGTGACATGGAGACTTAAGGATGTTTGCTACATTGTACCTTACTTTGACATGGAGACTTAAGGATGTATGCTACCTTACTGTGACATGGTAGCTTAAGGATGTATGCTACATTACTGTGACTTGGTAGCTTAAGGATGTATGCTACCTTACTGTGACATGGTGACTTAAGGGTGTATGTTGCATTTGCCTATGTATCATCGATACATCAAATCCAGTCCGAGTAACGGGTGGCATTCTATTGATCTGTCATCCGAAATACATTCATATCGACTGTCTACTAACACATGAAGTAGCTTAATGCGAACGTGAACGACGGGGCGTGTTACAACAATCCTTAATTTTAGATTTTTCTCCGTGTTCTGTAACCTGCTTAATGTCTTGCACTCTTTGCTACAATGAAAAATAATTACCTCGACAGAAATTTGGAATCGGTTGAAGATTTGTTCACGCTTGATAAAATATACTGTACTTAAAACAATATCACTGAAATGCCATCACAGAACATAACATCATTTAAAATGTCTGATTACAAAAAGTGCTATATATAAATATAGATGTGTCATACCCCAGAAACTGTTTAAGATTTCGTGACTACGTGTAGGAAAAAAAGGTATACTACATGTGATTTCATAAAAACACACATGCGATATTTCATGATTCATTGAGCATAATCATTGAAAAATCATATCTAAATTTATACGGTGTATTTCAAAGGGCTTTTCTATAATGTTCAATTTGCATTACAAGGCGAGGAGGGGGTCAAAATAAGGATACTTCACGTAGTGCTTCTCTAATTTAACATTTGCATCACCAGCCAAAACGTATTATATTGTAAGAGCCCTTCTGCAACTTAGAAATGCGTTATAATAATGATAAAATGCTTTATTTCAGGTCGATAAAACTTTGAGTCAGAGACAAGTGGTCCACAGTAAAATGTACAGTATTTACAACATGTATTGTCAACATTACGTCAACACAGACCAATTAAACTAATGTACAGTATTAACAACATGTATTGTCAACATTACGTCAACACAGACCAATTAAACTCCTGGTTGAAATAAAAACACAAACATATGTACAGTATTTACAACATGTATTTTCAACATTACGTCAACACAGACCAATTAAACTAATGTACAGTATTAACAGCATGTATTTTCAACATTACGTCAACACAGACCAATTAAACTAATGTACAGTATTAACAGCATGTATTTTCAACATTACGTCAACACAGACCAATTAAACTAATGTACAGTATTTACAGCATGTATTTTCAACATTACGTCAACACAGACCAATTAAACTTATGGTAGAAATAAAAACACAAACAAATGTCCAATATACATGTATACCAATACGACAAATGTGGACAGATCATATAGAATTATTGAAAGTTTGGTTAAAATTACAAAGGATTAATATGAAGTGTAATTGTTTACTGTAAGGTCAGTAAAGAAGGAAAAAACTAAAACAATGAAAAAATATAATTAAAAAAAAACCCGGTATCCCCAGGAGGTTTACTGGGCGGGTCTAGTGTTTAATACAGACACATTATATATAGTGATTTAACGTAATAACAAAAAAGTGTCGGTATTCAGCAAGGAGGTGCACTTACTGTACCTTTATCTAGACAACACAGAACCTGACCCATGATATAAAAAGAATATATGAGATTCGTAAAGGAGACCCTTCTCCGCCATTTAAATCTTGACATCTGACGAGAACGAAAAGCAAACAAGTATTCGAGATAGAAAACGAGAGTTTTAATTGAAATATGATAAACCAATCAATTCTAGGTAAATTCATTTCTTCGTGAATACGGCGGTGTCTCATTGTCGGCCAGCCTTGTAGATCTAACATGTCAAATCAGGCCCTCCGTTGGTAAGAGTTGGAGATAAAGGAACCAATCGGTTTTATAAGCCGTCAAGTATTGTTCAAAAATTGACAATTTAAATTTTAAATATCCTCATCATAAATCGAAGGTGTCTTTTAGAATTTATGATGAACTTTAGTGTAACCAAATTTGATATGATCGATGTATTTTATAAAATAGAATCAGTTATATTTCGAGTTTTAATTTTACTTTTTGATAGTTAAGACTGCTAATTTCCGTACAGTATTAAAGCGATACCTCGCCACAATGTCACCCTGTAGGTTCCTGTAAGTCAGTTTGATTGTGAAAATTTAATATCTGTCACTTCTTTGACAAACGTCAGTGTTAAAGCAGATTTGATTTATCAACGTTGACAGTTGTATGACCTTGACCTTTGGGGGGTTTATATGGACAGATAAATCATTATATTGTATCAAAGTGATTATTCATACGCCTGAAGTTTATGAGTGCAGATCGGTTTAATTAAGAAAGCCCCCGAGGAAGATCAAAGTAGTTCGGTATAAAAAGAACAACTGTTGGACAGACAAATTGAGAACTAAAGTCTGGTTGGTAAAAAACTTCGTAATCGACATATTGAAAAATACGAAACTATCATTACGTAGATAAATAATAGCAGAAGCGGACGAGAACCGGAAAAATTGACGAAGCTAGTTATCGACTTCAGGATTTTAAGAACTACCATATCTTGACATTGTATCATATTATAAATATTTAATAGTATTAATATCCAATGGCACGTGATGCCATAAAATAAAACAACCAAAATGCGACTAGTCTACGTCATGATGACGTAATTTGACAGAACTTAGATACCGTTAAAGTCCGTTTACGACCGAACTTGTTTTTGTTTTCATACTTTTTATAAGACGGGATTTTGGTGATTTTCCGTGAGAAACCACAAGTAAACTGACTACTAGCGCTTAAGCTTTGTAAAGAATTGTCAAGTTTATTATGATAAAAACTTTTTTGTCCCTAGTTAGAGACTTTCTCCGGTTACAACCCCTTAGATTCTGTAAATTATTCCCAATCTCAATTCAAACATCGGGGTTATCTGCCCCTAGTTAGACCGGCTACTAACCCCTTAGTTTCTGTAAATAATTTCCAGCTCCTAACATCAGGATTATATGCCCTTGGTTTGAAAGGGTTGGACAAAAGACACACACGATATTGGCACTAGGTTGAAGCTAATATTAGCTACATGTACATGTATAAGTCCCTATTCTGTATTAAAGAACTGCCCAGCTGAGACCTCACCTTGCTACATGTCCCTGATCTATAACATAGGTTCGAAGCAGACTTTTGAGAGATATGAAAACCACGTTCAATGACATCCTGTATTAGATTATCCTCTCTGAAGGATTAAACAAAACACATAAATTGAGAGTTAGACAGAGTAGAGCCAAAATGAATTAGACTGTGCCATATCATACAGCTGTTTCGTCCTTCTAGGATTCGTAAGCAACTTTAGGGACACCATATAGCTTTTTCGTCCTTCTAGAACTCGTCAGCGATGTAAGGGACGACACCAAACAGCTGTTTCGTCCTTCCAGAAATCGTCAGTAATGTTAGGTACACCATACAACTCTTTTATCATTCAAGGAGTCGTCAGTGATGGTAGGGACACCATGCAGCTGTTTGTCCTTCTAGGAGTCGTAGGGGATGTTAGGGACACCATACAACTGTTTTGTCATTTAAGGAGTCGTCAACGATGTTAGAGACACAATACAGCTGTTCCGTCCTTCTTGGACTTGCCAGCGATGCTTGTGACACCATACAACTGTTTCGTCCTTATATGACGTATCGGTGATGTTTGGGACACCATACCACTGTTTCGTCCTTAAAGGACGTATCGGTGATGTTTGGGACACCATACAACTGTTTCGTCCTTATAGGACTCGTCAGCGATGTTAGAGACACTATACAGCTGTTTCGTCCTTCTAGGACTAGTCGGTGATGTTAGAGACACTATACAGCTGTTTCGTCCTTCTAGGACTCGTCAGCGATGTTAGAGACACTATACAGCTGTTTCGTCCTTATAGGACTTGTCAGTGATGTTAGAGACACTATACAGCTGTTTCGTCCTTCTAGGACTCGTCAGCGATGTTAGAGACACTATACAGCTGTTTCGTCCTTCTAGGACTCGTCAGCGATGTTTGTGACACCATACAACTGTTTCATCCTTCTAGGACTCGTCAGTGATATTAGAGACAGTATACAGCTGTTTCGTCCTTATAGGACGTGTCAGCGATGTTAGGGACACTATACAGCTGTTTCATCCTTCTAGGACTCGCCAGTGATAAGACGTGACCAAAACTCAAAAAGCTTATTTGCTGATAATAAGAAATATAACTTATAATCGGGAAATAGCTGGAGGTGTCCAGGTGTCAGTAGTTTTCCACTCAGTCGGAGATTCATATATTTTGGTTTTATGACTAAATGACCTCTCCTCGTAAAATGTATCGAGATGGACTGTTTTAAAACCTATGTTTACAAGTGTTCATGGTTTAGTCCAATATTCAATTGAACCAATTATGAACCATAAAACCAACAACATTTTAAAATTATCATCACCGAAAAAAGATGACGATCAGGTCAACAAACTCCACACCTACTGATATGTGACGAATTTTGTAATGTCTACGGTATTCACGTGAAAAAACGTGTGTCCAGTTTTCAGGGAAACGGCTCTCAAGTTGAATAGATGAATTTAAAACATAGCTTACCTTGTGTTTGTTTTCGCGGTCATAATTCAATTTAGGATATAATTAATGTCTAGTATCGTACCGAAAATAATTACCTACCAATAATTATACATACCGACAATAATTACCTACCGATTTTAAATCTACAAAATGCACAAAAATCGCAATTCTTGCGTAATATAAAAGGTAAAAGAAAGTTTCATACCTTTTTTTTTTTTTGCTTTCTTCAACACATTATATATTTAGATCTATATCAATTAAAACAGGCGATGTTTTTGTGAGGATATATTGTAGATCCTATGTGCTTAAACATTAAAACAACATCCAGACGTGATATGGGCCTTGTGTGTGGTAACGGTGTATGTATAGAACGTTCTCTAGTTATAGCCAGATAATAGTTATCCGATGTGATTTTAATTCGACATCCCATGTCTCAGCAGACATCTGTAGCTAAAGGAATGGCTAGTCATGGCGGCATCAACGTGAGTCATCGCTAAACTGGAATCAAAGACGGAATGGACAATCCGGAAACGTCAATCGATAATTAACTAAAGACAATAAATTATTCATAAACGTCAAAACATGCTTAATAACACTCCATCGGTAATCAGCAAAAGCACAATACATTATTGATAAACTCCAAACAAATTAGAGAGAAAGGACACACATAATTAATGGTATTATTTCTCCTCGTAACATATAGATGTGTGTATTTATTTTCAAATCAAAATGAATTCGTTTTGGAATATGTTTTCTCTCGTGCGATATGAATTCAGACGTGTTCGATCCTTGTTGATATATCTACAGATTCCGTTGTCACCATCTTAGTTCTCATGTTGAGCGTGTTATTTACCACTATTTGACCTAGATGTGTATGTCGGGTGTCGCTGTGACCTAGATTTGTATGACAGGTGTCGCGGTGACCTAGATTTGTATGACGGGTGTTGCTGTGACCTATATTTGTATGGCGGGTGTCGCTGTGACCTATATTTGTATGACGGGTGTCGCTGTGACCTAGATTTGTATGACGGGTGTCGCTGTGACCTTGATTTGTATGACGGGTGTCGCTGTGACCTAGATTTGTATGACGGGTGTCGCTGTGACCTAGATTTGTATGACGGGTGTCGTTGTGACCTAGATTTGTATGACGGGTGTCGCGGTGACCTAGATTTGTATAGTCGGTGTCGCTGTGACCTATATTTGTATGACGGGTGTCGCCGATGAAGCAGAAGACGCTTACTCTGCCGGAACACCTGGTCTTATTCTACTTGTACGTTTTCAAGGTTCCACATGTAGATCTATGTTTTAGTCAATTTTGATGTAAATTTCATTTAAGTGTCGACATTCTGTGCTGTTTTCAGATACATACATGTAGGTAAACTCCCTCATTGACCTGGACATACAAACATTCTATAGAACCTGCACTTTACGCCCAAACCATATGTACTCTAAATATTGATTATTGTTTTAAATATTTATGATTTGACAGGTCATAACAACAGCCAGAAATGATTATTTAACACCTGAGATAGGTGTCCACACATCAATCTTCCAGGTGAGACATGTCATAAAATATGTTGTTCGGCATCCCCCGGCCCAATACATACCGCCTTTATTATCAGCTCTTATGACCAGTCCGGACAAGTTTCTGCCACGTTGTTTTTCTTATTAGAAAACATTGGTGGACCAATTCATAGATCTTATCTCTTTGTGAGCTGGAGATGGTACACAAGGTGGAGAAAATAATTGATAGCTAGGGTTCGAATGGTGGCAACCTCTGGTCCAGTGTTCATCTCCTACAATATCGGCTTCTTCTCTCTGTGACCCCGAGACGGAGGAAAGAGATGGGAAGTAGGAAGTTCGGGGCGAGGTGTGGGGTGTGGGGTGGGGTGTGGGGTGTGGGGTGTGGGGTGGGGTGGGGTGTGGTGTGGGGGATGTGGGATGGGATGTGGTGTGAGGTGTGTGGGGTGTAGGGTGGGTTGTTGGGTGGGTTGTTGGGTGGTGTAGGGTGGGGGATTAGTTGGGTTGGGTGGGGCAGTGGGGTGGGGAAGTGGGTAGTTGGGTTAAGGATGGGATGGAGGTGTGTGTGGGGGGGGGGGGGGGGGGGGGGGGGGGGGGTTAGGATGTTGGGTGTGGGATGGGGAATTGTGTATATGGTGCAGGATGGTGGGAATTTTGGGGGATGTTGGGTGTAGGATGGGGGAATGGGTGGGGATGTGGGAAGTGATTGATAGCTAGGGGTGGTGATATAATGATATAATTATCGATGATGAATTGTAAGATGTTTTTAATATTTGTAATGGCTATACACACAGCCGTCGTGATTTTGTCAGGACGGTCGTACACTACGGTATAATAGGAAGCTATCTTCGTGTATAGACATTCGTTGTAAACTTTTGTCGTATAAACTTTTGTCGTATATAAACTTTCATCTTGTATAAATTTTTGTCGTATATAAACTTTCGTCGTATATAAACTTTTGTCGTACATAAACTTCCGTCGTGTATAAACTTTTGTCGTATATAAACTTTCATCTTGTATAAATTTTTGTCGTATATAAACTTTCGTCGTATATAAACTTTCGTCATATATAAACTTTTGTCGTATATAAACTTTTGTCGTATATAAACTTCCGTCGTGTATAAACTTTTGTCGTATATAAACTTTCATCTTGTATAAATTTTTGTCGTATATAGACTTTCGTCATATATAAACTTTTGTCGTGTATAAAACTTTCATCTGATATAAACTTTCATCGTATATAAACTTTCGTCGTATATAAACTTTTGTCGTGTATAAACTTTCGTCGTATATAAACTTTCATCGTATATAAACTTTCGTCGTATATAAACTTCCGTCGTGTATAAACTTTCATCTTATATAAACTTTTGTCGTGTATAAACTTTTGTCGTGTATAAACTTTCGTCGTATTTAAACTTTCATCGTATATAAACTTTCGTCGTATATAAACTTTCGTCGTGTATAAACTTTCATCTTGTATAAAATTTTGTCGTGTATAAACTTTCGTCGTATATAAACTTTCATCGTATATAAACTTTCGTCGTATATAAACTTCCGTCGTGTATAAACTTCCGTCGAGTATAAACTTTCATCGTATATAAACTTCCGTCGTGTATAAACTTCCGTCGTGTATAAACTTTTGTCGTGTATAAACTTTCGTCGTATATAAACTTTCATCGTATATAAACTTCCGTCGTGTATAAACTTCCGTCGTGTATAAACTTTTGTCGTGTATAAACTTTCATCGTATATAAACTTTCATCGTATATAAACTTCCGTCGTGTATAAACTTTTGTCGTGTATAAACTTTTGTCGTGTATAAACTTTCATCGTATATAAACTTCCGTCGTGTATAAACTTCCGTCGTGTATAAACTTTTGTCGTGTATAAACTTTCATCGTATATAAACTTTCATCGTATATAAACTTTCATCGTATATAAACTTTCGTTGTTTCCGTTGTTGCTATAGATCCACGATTACAAATACAATGTCTGATATATGTATTATATTATCATTGTAGCATGAGTTATACCATGAAAGTTTGTATCCGCGAAATAATTTGAAAACTCCAAACCACGACAGAAAATGCACACGAATATTTTACGTTACACAGCGTGAAAATATAACCCAGCAACCATTTATCATTTTATTTTTCCAAATCTATTTCTGTAATTCCAATTTGTCCTCTGTCGCGTAGTGCCCTCTAGTTCGTCTGGTATAACCGGTATGGACGAACATGGCGAGACATTTTGTATGTTATAAAGTGATTTGTTAGCACTTTACCACGAACACCCGATATCAAAAGCAATTAAACTATCAAAATTCGAGAGGAAGACTTTTTAAATACATCAGTTCACAGTTATTTCGAATTAGATATGTAATTTGACATATGTCAATACCTACGAGACAAGATCGAGAGCTCCCTGACGTAAACGTGTGATCACGTGACTGTTTTATCTCCTCACACCTGGGTGAAGATCCATTTACTGTTTACCGGTTTAAACTACTGTAAATTCGACTAAACATTCAGAAACTTGGCCATGGTCTGAAACTCAAATATCTTGTTGAAACTACAAAGATACTGAAAATGCATCATTTGTGAAACTGGTGAACTGCAATCTGCATAGTAGTAGCCTTTTATCTAGGCGACCAAGGTTCAATTCACCTATCGGAAATGAAAATGTGTGGGATCACCTGCTCGACCAAGCTGGTTTTCTCTGGAAACTCCGGTTTCCTTCCATAGTAAGATCCCTCACGCGCTTCCATCCGGGTTACTAGAGTGATTTGAGCTTGTTTTGCATTTGTTGTCATTTTAACCTTGACCTTGAAGTCATGCAACTTCATGCTCATATGACCTTGTGACCTGGTCAATATATGTGACCTTGTGATTGCGTTGTCTTGCGTTTGTGTGACCTTTTGATCATTGACCTCGATATTTCATGACGGTGTGATATTGGGGAGCCTTGTGACCTTTGGTCATAGCTGACTTCTGATCACGTGACTTTCAGGACTTGAGCTGTCATTTGTTTCGTGATTCTTTCGTAACCACAATCGCAGCTGGTGTTGATTCGCTGGTTCAAGTTAACATAACTTAATCTTTTAATGATTGAAGGTAATCTATTGACATAAAGTAAATTACATTCCCCCTCGGTTTTATTGCAGCTGTATGATGTTTAAAGCGATATATATTATATGAGAATAGGAATGTCTGTCAGCATGTAAATCGTGTTTTGTAGAGTGTCATCATGCATTTTTTTTTTTTTTTTCATCTAAAGTTTCCGAACGAAAACGGAACTCTGGAATGACACTAACGCTGCGGGTTACCGACAGAGGTCGCATCATGCAGTGAAAAAAGAGAAAGTTGATCAAGCCTAGTTTGAAAAAAACCCCAACATACAATATTCCATGGTGGTCACCAGTGGGGAGGTATACTGTACAATATTCCATGGTGGTCACCAGTGGGGAGGTATACTGTACAATATTCCATGGTGGTCACCAGTGGGGAGGTATACTGTACAATATTCCATGGTGGTCACCAGTGGGGAGGTATACTGTACAATATTCCATGGTGGTCACCAGTGGGGAGGTATACTGTACAATATTCCATGGTGGTCACCAGTGGGGATGTATACACATGTACACAATAGTGACGTTCTATCCGGAATTTTAATTGTTATAACACTACTGAGTAACGTCCCGACGATCGGACCCTTTATTACATACATCGTCAGGTTTATTTGTTAAATCGTCACCTGACGTGTCCAAGTGTAAAAACGTGACACCCTCTCCCAGGTAAAACACATTATTTATTACAACCATGTATGACTAAAACTCGATATATTAAATTTGATATTTATTGATAGTATGTGGGTTTTCTGCCCTGTGCGCGTGCTCTGTGCCGTCTCGGAGTAATAGGTTGCCGTAATAATTCACAAAAGTCAATAATAGAAATTGGATATTTCTTTGGAGTGGTAGGAATGTTCTTAAAATTGGCGGTTCGTGTGTTTAATTTCATCAAAGGAATTTTGACGTGTTTTAAATCATCTTTGATAAAGTCGTTTTGTTCCCGGTGTTATGACTAAGTTTATACTAACGATAAAGGTAGATAGACCTACAACAGTAAGCACGCGGTGCTCTCAATATAATTGATAAATTGAGTACATAATAAATATGTAAAAAAATGCTTCTTTTACAGGAAAGAGTAATGAAAAATATCCTGTCCGTGCTGGGGCTCGAACTAGACACCTCTCGCTTTCTAGGCTTGCCACTGTAGTAAAGGGAAAATCCCGCTAGTCTGAACTATAATGTCCACTGTTAAACTTCTAAATACTATACTAGACGGTAATAACTGATGAAATAGTATATCCAGTTCACTGTACCTCGAATAGACATCCCTGCTGATAGAGACACAGTGTTTAACATATGTAAATATAAGAATTAAACGTTTGTGAGATTCTATATTTTACCGCCATCTTCTGTATTATGCAACCTAGATTGCATTTATATCCCAATAAAACAATAAACACACGTTACTTTGTCCAGCAATCTAATTAAAATTAGACTTGTAATTTCCATTCTTCTACGATACTCTAAGATACACTCCTTCCTTCCTTCCTTCCTTCCTTCCTTCCTTCCTTCCTTCCTTCCTTCCTTCCTTCCTTCCTTCCTTCCTTCCTTCCTTCCTTCCAAGAACCAACATATCCTGGAACCAAATCCCTGGTAACAAAAAGTTTGCCCCTTCAGTGGACTCCTTCCAGTCCTCATTACGACCAGTGACTTCTAAGGAAGACACCACTAACTTGAACTGCATATATATGTTTTAAGTATCAGCTAAGCTGTCTCATAGGGAGCCATAAAATGTCTTACTGATTTTAAATTTTAACTGGCGGTTCGGACATGTATACTATATCGCTGGAACAGCACACCACAGGGCCAGCTCCTGTTCGGGCGGCGGCGGCGGCGGCGGCGGCGACGACGACGACGACGACGACGACGATATTCTAAACATGAACACAGAGATTGTTGGGGATTAATCATCGGCAAATTACTTTCATCACTTGAATCTTGTTTATTAAGCTTACTGATTATTTTCTGTGCGTGGTAAGTGTGGATCAGAAAAAAATGGTCAGAAAGTTTCGCCAGAATCCAAAAAGATCCAGGCCGTAAAAACCTGGCACATATACTATTTGTATCAATACACATGGGCTGTGATGTATCTGTGCCAAGTCTCTGAGCGTGAGACTGGTGTAAGTAACTTTCTAGGGTTTTATTGTGTCATTGTATTATATAGTTATCTTTTTAAAAATCGGAACTGAATACTTTTTTTTTATGTAAAAATAAATAAATAGATAAATAAATAAATTTTTTTAATATAAATAGATAAATAAATGATTATATAGTTATCTTTTTAAAAATTGGAACTGAACACTTTTTTTCATGTAAAAATAAATATATAGATAAATAAATAAAAAATATTAATATAAATAGATAAATAAATAAAATATATAAATATAAATAGATAAATAAATAATTTTTTTTTATTAATAATCACATCTCAAATATCACCACAGGCTAGGGGGAAATGGAAGAACTTCGCCTAGTCTGTGATTTTGTTTTGGCATTTTTTTTTTCATTATCATTTTCTGGGACTAATACAGAATGTTCTATACAAGATACCATTCAACGAATTCTTGCCGTTAAGAATTTTGAGTAAGATAACCACATCGTATAAATCGGCTTTGTATTTGTCAAAGGGTTTATCGTTTCCTTGAAGTCCTTATAAATCAAAAGTTGAACTTCATCGACATTTCAATAAAAAGCATCACTAAGAAACGAGCTCTTGCGGTAAACAACCCCCGGCGGTAAAAGTCACGTGACTTCAGTGCTATATTTCACCGTACCTATATATATTTAACTAAGTCCTTGGTCTAATTGTACACACGAGCGTCGAGGAGGTACAGAAGCTAATTGTATCACGATTCTGCCTCTCGGAAGGTTTTCAAAAATTCAACAGGATACCGGATTGAAACTTAACTACAGCCTCACACGAAACCCACGTGATCCACTGTCGGCAATAAATAGACGTTTTCACTTGTAGCGACTTAAATATTTGACAAAATCAACATATTTAGATCTTTCACTCTTTAAGTCTACATATAGTTGACCTTTTATCAGTTGGTCCTAATTACGTGCGCCGTCGTCATGCAGTCTTAATGTGTGTTTTCTGCACGTGCACCTTTCTGTCCATGTAAGCAAAATCAACAGTAAAAATAACAAATTAACCAACTGGATGTTATCACAGGATTCCGGAATGAATGTTTGATTAATTTTGGTTCGTTTTTGTTTTTGTTTTTACGTCATCACAGCAATCAGGATACTGAGAGAATTGTTTTGCTTTAGTTTTCAATTGTTTAGGGTTTATGTGTTTGGAGGGCGGGAGGTATAAGTGAAGGTTGTTTTGTTATAGTTTGGACTAACATCATGTGATAAACACTGAGCTTTCTGATTGGATAACTGTAAATGTATTGACTCAATAGAAGGTTCTATCATTGGGCAAGATACTTTACCCTTATTGGATGTTCATGTACATGTTTTAATAAGGTAGGCACCAGCTAACACAAGGAGATTTGAGGGGCGAAAAACAAACACGCAAACAATGGAAAGAAGGATAAATTATATGTAAATTCTGTAAAATACGAGTGTTCAGTTCGGTTATAGAGAGTGCACGTACTCGGGAAATGTTTACATTTGTGATATATATTTTTTACACTATATAATATTAGAGCATTTTTCTAAATAATCTATTTTTGATATGCCTTTTCTGGATCTTAAGACCAGTTAACAATATACATAATTGGTAGCTGTTGTCATGGGTTTATAAAAACACTGACAGATCTAAGATCGTAAACTGCAATATACAGGGTGTATTAGACTCTGTTTTTCCCAGACAGTAATCTGTATTTTCCCTCGCATTTTTTCCCTTCTCAAACACACTTAATTGAAAAGGTGTCTCTCTACTCCGCCTAATTAATTACTGTCAGAAGATGGCGAAGGGACCATCTTGCCATGGGCGGATAAAAGTTTCCGTCAACCAGATCCTAATTTAGTTGAACCGTGATAGGGAAGGTAGATAACTCTCATGTAATTAGAGCATCTGGTGTCTGCGCATGCGATACGTATGTCACTCGTGTATCGACTACTACGTGTCGGCATGTGCAGAAGCTCGTGAGCGGTAGAAAGATAGCGAACACATATGGAAGTCTGTTTGTAACTATTTCTAAACACTGATTTTTAATTCGGTGAGCTTGACTTGTAGCATTTGAATTCCGAATATTTTGATGTTGTTATTAAATTAAAGGATTTTTTTTGAAAGTTTGTAGCGAACTATAGTCTGGGAAGTCGTCGAAACTCTATGTCTTTTTGTTAAAAATGACGACTTTTTATATTCGTGACGCAATTTGCAGACTTTTACAGAGGTGTCAAGCCTACGACCAGCGAGAGACAACAAACAATCGGGTCTTTCCGGCAATAATCGGAAATAAGTGAATGCTTTCAGGAAACAGTAATATAGTATTTTCCCGCCGATTTCTAAACAAAACAAAGTCCGTCTTGATCGAAAAAGTTGGGAGAACTTTAAATATCTAGCATTCTGTAAAATGATATGTCATTAATTGCTCAGAAGACTCGTGTGCACGTTATCAAGACCAACACTCTATACATGCTAGAATGCTATTCTATTACTGTTTTTGTTATTATACGTCCATTATGGACTTAAGGGGGAAATCGAATATATACCACCAGTCTTAATCCATCAAAAAAGCGCAGACAGTTTTCTAGAAAAAACTACTCCAGTGAAATTGGATACAATGTTAATGTTTGTGCTGGCGAAGGAACAATACACCGGTAGGATTAAGTACGACAGTCTACATATATACCTAGTTTATAGGTGTTCGTAGTGTTTCCTGAGCACTTCGTTAAACAAAAGTAAATGCCCGGAAATTACTGGATAAGGCATAAATGCTGGAATAATTGTTTTAGACGAAAGTAATTTGAGAATTTCACCTTGACGAGGACAGGCGGCATAAGTTAAGCATACATGCTTCTATCAGTTCGCCGCGGTGTTCGGCAGAGATAATCAATATGGATGCTGATTGGTTCTTTTTCATGTAACTACCCCGCAGCAACTGTCATGCATAATTTAAAACGAAATGCAATAAAATTGACGTTCGCGGGCAAATTAGACAAAAACATGGAAGTAGAGGTGGGTTTTATCATTGAGCCTAGCTAATCTGGAAGGTTTGGGCGATCTAGCTTACGATGACTTGTTTTGAGCACGTTCTTTAGGCATCCAACATCAAGCCAGCTAATACACATTCCAATGGCAGTTAAATTGATGTATTGATGGGGGAGATGCGAATGAGACTGGAAGGGAAGGAACGAGTAGGAAGGTGGGACGTAGAAAGACAGAAAGGAAGCAAAGGAATGAACGAGTAGAAAGGTGGGAAGCAGAAAGACAGAAAGGGGAAGCAAAGGAATGAACGAGTAGGAAGGTGGAAAGCAGAAAGACAGAAAGGGGAAGCGAAGGAATGAACGAGTAGAAAGGTGGGAAGTAGAAAGACAGAAAGGGGAAGCAAAGGAATGGACGAGTAGAAAAGGGGAAGAAGAAAGACAGAAAGGGGCAGCAAAGGAATGAACGAGTAGAAAGGTGGGAAGTAGAAAGACAGAATGGGGAAGCAAAGGAATGAACGAGTAGAAAGGTGGAAAGTAGAAAGACAGAATGGGGAAGCAAAGGAATGAACGAGTAGAAAGGTGGGAAGAAGAAAGACAGAAAGGGGAAATAAAGGAAGGAATGAAGGCGACACAGGAACGATCGGAGGAGAAATAACGAGAGAAGAGAGATTAAAATGACAAAAACCGAGATTATTACTAAAGTCACGTAGAGCGCTTTAATTTCAGTCACGTGAGTGACCATGGAGTCAAGAATGGCGTGGGAAGTTATTTGAACTGACCGTAATGTGGAACTGAATCATTCGTCCCTACGTTGATAGATTTCCATTTGTTAACCAATGCACATGGGCTTGTCAAGTTTCTAATACCCGGAATACAAATAAACCCCAGGGTCCAAGATCACTAACCTCACGGTACGGCCTCAAGTCAGACTAGGGTTATTTCATTTTCATTCCGGGTTTTAGGGACGTGTCAAACCCATGGTTTTTTTTATCAATATATTGTCGAACTAAGATTGGTCTATTTTTATAATTTACCGAACAAAAATTGGTTTCTATCAATACATTGCCGACCTAAAATTTGTTTCTATCAATATATTGCAGACCTAAAATTTGTTTATCATTACATTGCCGAACTAAGATTGGCTTCTATCGGTACATCACGAACTAAAATTGGTTTCTATCAATATATTGCCGAACTAAGATCGGTTTCTATTCATACATTGCCGAACTAAATTGGACACTTCCTATATCCGTATCGGTTTTTGTTTCTCGGGAAGCTAAAAAAACCGGGCAGATCTGTACTATCGTGGTTGTGTCCTTGGTCAAGACACTTTATCCTGATTGCTCTGGATGGTATGCGACGGGCATCCCATATGATGCTCAGTGTGGTAGTCACTAACTACTACAAGGAAACCCACCTCAAAATCACCCTCTCATGGGTCGATAAAACCAGCTAACAAACAAATAATCCAGAAATCGCCGAGCTAAGGTTGTTGTTTATCATTTAACGTCATGTCATTAAAATCTAACATATCTTTAAACAAATAAAACCTATTACATGTAATAAGACTCACATTTCCCCCCAAAATACACCAGTCCTACATAAAACAACACAAGTGTTATAATTACGATTCTCGCTTTCATTTAGAAATGATTCAATTACTCTATGTGATAGTTTCAGAGTATTTTTAATTGAGAAGTTTCATAAGAAACAGGATGACTAGAAATAATGCATACCGAGTTGTCTGCCCTTTGTGTTCTATGATAACCTTGGACTAACTAGTATTGCCAGCCGGAAGTATATGATCGGTCCCTGGAGTCAGATCGGACGTAAACATGCTGTAAAGCCGTCCTGTGCGTGGGCCTTTAATAATTCAGCAGGCCGCCCGATAGCCCGTCCGCGCTGAAATCTGCGTAATTTCGTTTCCAGTAATTAAATCAACGTTATACACCTCTTCTTGCCAATTATGTCTTTGGTAGCAGTTATTGTACATTATTAATGAGGGACTTGATGAGACTGCGGAGGTATTCGATTTCTTAGTGAGTATTTCAGCGGCGAATCACCTCGCGGTAGGATTTTGATTAGTACAAGTCGATGAAGGCACCGATGCGACATTGGTATCGCCGAAAAAAATGGCTGCCACTTTTGGTGAGAGTGAAGACACTTTTTACCAGTATACCAGACATGGAAATTGATTGTTTATAACTTGTAAATAGTTCCGTGATACTTAAAGGAAAATAATGATCTCCTAAAGTCTCAATATAGAAACAATCTATTTTTGTCTGTAGTAAAATTGACTACTTCAACTACAATTCGATAGTCCGGATATTATTCACCTGATTTGTGTTTCTCTTTATCTTCCCTGTTATGACGTCAATCTGATGAAATATACATTGGATTTAGCGCTAACAAGAACATAGCCAAAAATAAACGTCAAAAGTGCGAACCTGCTTTCTAGGAAAACGATTAATTGGCGTTGAACTCCAAAAAATGTTCAAACGAATAATTAATAGGCATATTTCTACTTGTTTTGTGCGAATTTTGACTATTCTGTCCTGCCGTGCAATTTATAACGACTGTAAATACCATAACAAGGCCGGTCAATGCTTATATTTACCTGTACATTTCTAGTCCGAATGTACTGTTGGATCGTACTATCTACAATCGTTTGAAACACCGCCGGTATACAGAAGTTCCGGGAAAATATCATTGCTACTGATTTTCGCCTTCAGTCTCAATTCACCTATATTGTCACGTGTAACGACAAACCTCACCCACAAATCAACTATATTGTCACGTGTAACGTTAA
Organism: Pecten maximus; assembly: GCF_902652985.1. Lineage (NCBI taxonomy): Eukaryota > Metazoa > Mollusca > Bivalvia > Pectinida > Pectinidae > Pecten > Pecten maximus. The sequence goes on along the minus strand of NC_047031.1, from coordinate 26,066,887 downwards.
ACCTCACACACATATCAACTACTAGTATATTGTCACGTGTAACGTTAAATCTCACACACAAATCAACTATATTGTCACGTGTAACGTCAAATCTCACACACAAATCAACTATATTGTCACGTGTAACGTCAAACCTCACACACAAATCAACTATATTGTCACGTGTAACGTCAAACCTCACACACAAATCAACTATATTGTCACGTGTAACGTCAGACCTCACACACAAATCAACTATATTGTCACGTGTAACGTCAAACCTCACACACATCACCTGTAACGTCAAACCTCACACAAATCACGTGTAACGTCAAACCTCAGACACAAATCACGTGTAACGTCAAACCTCTCACAAAAATCAACTATATTGTCACGTGTAACGTCAAACCTCACACAAATCACGTGTAACGTCAAACCTCAGACACAAATCACGTGTAACGTCAAACCTCACACAAAAATCAACTATATTGTCACGTGTAACGTCAAACCTCACACAAATCACGTGTAACGTCAAACCTCACACACATCACGTGTAACGTCAAACCTCTCACACATCACGTGTAGCGTCAAACCTCAATCACAAATCAACTATATTGTCACGTGTAGTGTCAGACCTCACACACAAAACAACTATATTGTCACGTGTAACGTCAAACCTCACACACATCACGTGTAACGTCAAACCTCACACAAAAACCAACTATATTGTCACGTGTAACGTCAAACCTCACACAGATCACGTGTAACGTCAAACCTCACACAGATCACGTGTAACGTCAAACCTCACACAGATCACGTGTAACGTCAAACCTCACTCACAAATCAACTAAATTGTCACGTGTAGCGTCAAACCTCACACACAAATCAACTATATTGTCACGTGTAGCGTCAAACCTCACACAAAAATCAACTATATTGTCACGTGTAACGTCAAACCTCAGACACAAATCACGTTTAACGTCAAACCTGACACAAATCAACTATATTGTCACGTGTAACGTCAATCCTCACACAAAAATCAACTATATTGTCACGTGTAACGTTAAACCTCACACACATCACGTGTAACGTCAAACCTCAATCACAAATCAACTATATTGTCACGTGTAGCGTCAAACCTCAAACACAAATCAACTATATTGTCACGTGTAACGTCAAACCTCACACACAAATCAACTATATTGTCACGTGTAACGTCAAACATCATCCACAAATCAACTATATTGTCACGTGTAACGTCAAACCTCACCCGCAAATCAACTATATTGTCACGTGTAACGTCAAACCTCACACACAAATCAACTATATTGTCACGTGTAACGTCAAACATCACCCACAAATCAACTATATTGTCATGTGTAACGTTAAACCTCACACACAAATCAACTATATTGTCACGTGTAACGACAAACCTCACACACAAATCAACTATATTGTCACGTGTAGCGTCAAACCTCAAACACAAATCAACTATATTGTCACGTGTAACGTCAGACCTCACACACAAATCAACTATATTGTCACGTGTAACGTCAAACTTCACTCACAAATCAACTATATTGTCACGTGTAACGTCAAACTTCACTCACAAATCAACTATATTGTCACGTGTAGCGTTAAACCTCACACAAAAATCAACTATATTGTCACGTGTAACGTGAAACCTCACACACAAATCAACTATATTGTCACATGTAACGTCAAACCTCACACACAAATCAACTATATTGTCACGTGTAACGTTAAACCTCACACACAAATCAACTATATTGTCACATGTAACGTCAAACCTCACACACAAATCAACTATATTGTCACGTGTAACGACAAACCTCACACAGATCACGTGTAACGTCAAACCTCACACACAAATAAACTATATTGTCACGTGTAACGTCAAACCTCAATAAAAAAAATCAAAAACCGGTTATTATAGCAATATGCGAACAGGTATATGACAATGCTGTGAGATGCCTTTATATTTTTGGACAGAAAGAGTGTCCAAAATACTTTCGTTTTGATACTAAATTGATCGTTTGCAGAATTATCAAATCTTGTTATTGATTATTGGATCTATCATTTCTAAGTTCTAAGCAAACTTTTCTTTGTAATATTAAGGAATACGCAATATTTCTAGGCTATATGGAATATGAAGGTAGTGCCAGGGTCATATTAGGACGGGGTCTAGTGGACGGCAACAGTCAGAGTCATATTAGGACGGGGGTCTAGTGGACGGCAACAGTCAGAGTCATATGAGGACGGGGGCCTAGTGGACGGCAACAGTCAGAGTCATATGAGGACGGGGGTCTAGTGGACGGCAACAGTCAGAGTCATATGAGGACGGGGGTCTAGTGGACGGCAACAGTCAGAGTCATATGAGGACTGGTCTCTAGGGGGACAGAAACAGTCAGAGTCATATGAGGACGGTTGTGTAGGGGGACAGCAACAACCAGTGTCATATGAGGACTGGTGTCTAGGGGGACAGAAACAGTCAGGGTCATATGAGGACGGGTGTCTAGGGGGACAGCAACAGTCAGGGTCATATGAGGACGGGGGTATCTGGAAGACACCAGCAATCAGGAGGATGTTAGGACGGATGTGTGGGACCCCAACAGAAGAAAACAAACCGCAGAAAGATAGAGTAGATAGGAAAGAAAGTACATAGAGATACTAGTGTTACAAAGAAGGAGGCAGTCATTGCTTTTACGTGTCAAGGGGAATAACTCGTTTTTAATTTTATCACTTCTGTTCTAGGTATCGACTGTATGGTTGTCGTACGGACTGCAGCTACGAACACTATAAACAAAACATATTGTATGTGTATGTGTGTGTGTTAACATTTAGAAAGATCATCACGACAAATAAAGTTGATAACCGCTGACGTTATCGATCCGTCTAATGACTTCAGGAGATTGTTTTTATCATTTTGACAATTAACGGTAATCGCCTGAAGATAGCCATTACACGGATTGATAGCGTTAGTGTAATCCAATTTATTTTATGATGATTCTTACTGTGTCCATATCACAATCCTATACGTACGTGATGTCTGTTAAAAACCAATATCATTTATATTTCATTAACTAATGTAAATATGATTCAATAAATCTTAAATGGCTTCATATTGACGTTTGACTGACGAGATAATAAAACACAGCGTGGTTATAAATCCTTGCTACAGTGTTTGTGTTTTATAAGATTAATCAAGACGGGTATGAGATTTATAACTCGGTTGAATAATGTGTATCATCTTCTTCGAAATAAGTACAAATAACATTTAATAAAGGAACAATACACGTGTTCTGTACTAATTAATCAACGGTTCAGTACCGATTTAACGGGTGGATTCTGACGGCTAACCATCCGAGGATTTGAGTACATGAATTCATTTCAAAACAACTGCGGAACAAGTTATAACAACTTTTATCAATCACTCATGTTAGCAAAGATTGACACGCGCGATACGTGGGAGGAAATCGGAGTATCCTGGAGAAAACCCACGTGGTTGGGCAGGTGACCCCATAACGAGAATGGAACCCCGGCAGCCTTGAGGAAAGGCAAGTACGCTACCAATGTGCCACCCGATCACCCGCTAAGTGGAGTAGGGATAACAGAATCTCACATGAGTCTGTTCCGTTGACATGGAAATCTCAACCCGAGGCACTTCGAAAGATAAACTAATAAGGATCGTCTCCCTTCTAACAGCTTCAACTTCTCGTTCATAAAAAAGAAATGAGTGTTGTTAGCTTGTCTGTAATCTTGAATATGACACAAGATTATTTTTGTTTGAAACTTTGTCGATTTAAGCACGGTTAAAATAACTTGTTCACGTCCTAACCGGGAATTGAACCCCGGTCGCCAAGGTGAAAGGCACGTTTGTTACCAGTGTGTTACCCGACCACCATCTCCATGTTACACGTCAATGTGTCCCAGGATTATCACAGAGGAGGCTAATTTTGTACAATCTATTTTCTTGTATAAATATTCACGCGAAAAGTCGTCAAGAAAACGAAAGAAGTTTTGTAAGAAAGGGCCACGACCTTAAACCTTATCCTTCGAGGTTAGCAGGATCAGAATTGCCCAACTTAATTATTAGTTTCTTACCGGTAAAACTTCACACAATAATAAAGAATCATATTATCATGTAAGTGATGCTCTGTTTTAAACAAGATCGCTCACCTGGATATTTCAGTAATCATGACAAAATAGTCTACTTTTAAACAAAATAGTCTACCTTAAGTTATATATTTCAAGTATTTTCCTATTATGAACTGCCTCTTCCAACAACTATCTGTTTTCTTCATTTTCCCTATCGGGCCCCCATTTCTCCCGCCCCAAGGGTGTCACATCCTTCATTAATACAACATACAGCATTGCCAAATAATTCTCCAGACCAAATTTCATCTTTTGCCCAATAATGCTCCAGGCATGTGACGGACGCTGTCCCATCCCATAAACTTCCCTTTCGGCCAGGTGAGCTAAAAATACTTTATTTCAAAGGGCAATAAGCTACTGTCAAATGATTTCCATTTTTGAACTCGTCAGATATTGTCGATATATGGCTACATACAAAGTTTCATCAAATCTTGTCAATATTTATTCAAGTTATTGTGTTCACAAGGTCCAATAATACTATACAAAGGGCAATAACTCTGTAAGTTATTGTCAAATAATTTCCATTCTCAAGCTCATCCCAGATCTTGTTGATATATGGCTGCATAGAGTAATCATGATATACAAAGGGCAATAACTCTGTAAGCTACTGTCAATAAATCCCATTTTTGAACTTGTCCGAGATTTTGTCTATAATTGGCGATATACAAATTTTCACCAAACTTGGTTGATATTTACTCAGTTATTGTGTTCAAAAGGTCCAATAATAATATTATACAAAGGCCAATCACTCTGGAAGTTTCTGTCAAATAATTTCTATTTTCGAACTCATCCCAGATTTTGTTGATATATGGCTGTATACGAAGTTTCATCAAACTGGTTTGATATTTACTCTAGTTATCATGTTCACATGGTCCAATAATAACGTTACCTTGGTCGTTTTAACCAGGTGAACTAAAAATTTGATTGGTTTACCACAATTGTTATACATGTATGTATAAACAACAAGAAAATTTTAGTACAGTATAATTTTATTTGGAGTTTGCAGTCCAAGTTAAAAATACAATCAAGTTTTTTTGTTCCAGTCATACTAACACTGTAACTTGACTGAGAAATACATTGACACATCCACATCACATTAATTGTTTCCCATTTCATTTATATAAGGTGATTCCTGTGTAAACTGAGTATAACTCAAGTCTCAGGAGAAATACACGGTCTACTTCCTAACACAGAATGCAGAATGTTGTTGGCGCTACAACTTTATGTTTTTGACATCTGTATTTGGACACATTGCTCTTTAATATGACTTTCAGACATTTCATTTCTTTTTCATTGTGTTAAATTACCGATATTTTAAACTTCAGTGTGACATTGAATGGAATTCATTTGAAAGAGAAGATTTCCCTACTTGTTAAATTTTCTTGTGATTAGTGATTAGATTTTACATAGAGAAGGGAGATTAAAGTGAACACATGATAGACTTGTTCGAGTTCGCAGGTATCAAGGGAGATAACTCTTACAATGCTCTACTTTCTCCCTACAGCAAATTAACTGGGTATGTCCAACCCGAAACACAGATAAATATAACGTCTAAACAAAGACCAGATAAATATGTATATGTAATGTACATAATATTATACTAACCAGAATTCAACCACAAAAACTTCATTATAAAATAAAAAGATATGTTTATCAAGCATTGAAATATTAACAACAGCAATATCGCTGACAAACGGAACTTATTATTTTTAAACTGTTGTCTAACTAAGAGAACAGACAGATATCTATAAAGTGGTGTTTTTTTCATCCAATATAACAATAATGTGTCATGTACAATGAATTATATTCATCAACTTGAAACACAATTTATTCAGAATTGTATGTATAAATAATTGCGTATCAGAGAATACCTTGTAACACAATACAAACAATGCATGTCGCATGTCACGAGTTCAGAGTTTATAGTTTGGAACTTATGTCACAAACATGTTTAATTCAGAATGTCTGTGAATTTTTAAGCTTTTTCATGTCTGATTTTAGAAAACGTTGAAAAATATAAAAGGATAAATAATAATGAATGTTTTATGTACATCTCACAGAGAGGTTTATATACTCACATTGTCAGTAAAATGATAAAAATACCAAAAGTTATGCCTGTAAAATTTTGACCTGCACTTAATAACCGACAAATCATAAATAAACACATGTACAACAGTCCCAGCCTTGGAAGTATATACACTATTTCCCTTGGCAGTTTCCAAATTAAAAACCTGGTCCATATTTATTCATTGCCGTCCAAATGGTTGGACCAGTATATCTATTGTTCCTTCATGAAACAAAGATGGACCTACAGCAGTCCTATAGTTTCTTTTTGGTTTTCATGACGAGACTCGAGACTTCAAATCTGCTGTTCCATTATATTAATGTATCCCAGAGATATTGATGTCACATTTTTGAACTGACAAATCAGATTGTCTACATCAATTTTGTTTAAAATGTAACAAGGAAAATTCAAATGGCATTCTTCGTTCACCTCAATGAATACTGCAAAAGTTAATAGCTATAGACGAACATGAAAAAAAATCTCAGTACAGCATGCAAGTCTATCTATCAATAAATTTCTTAATGAAGAGCTTACAGGCTCCAATTATCAAGTACACACAAAGAAAACATCATATATTTAACTGGAACCAATATCCAGGAGAGTTTGATTTACCAGATAACTTGAAAATCTTTCCAGAAATCTGAATCCCTATATTTGTAACAGCCATAAAGGTATCATTTATACTCTAAGTATATAGATTTTTTGATCATATTGGAGAAATTATTGCCGGAATCTCATTATCTCAGTATATTTAGAGAGAGTAAATACCCTGAGCTAAAAAACACCAAACATTGAGATTAGACACTATATCTCAGTCCAAACAGACCAGAATTGTTCGCTATGAAATGAAGATAGACCTATTCACTGAACTTTACTTTGTGGTGGGCCAAGATGAATAATTCCAAGGCCTGTTAAAAACATCTTCAGACCAAAATTATATGTCTCAGATTTTACATTTATACCTAGAAGATGAACCAGTTAATCTGCATCAAAGAAAAGGCCTTACAGCTAGTTATGAAGATTATGGACAACGGATCCGTCACATCTTATTTAACTTGGAACAGAATCTGTGTATAAACTGTTGCCTTCATCTGGTGAGAATGTGGTTCAGCGGGGAGTCATAAGGTCAGCTGTGTTTGGGTCCAATAGGCATATACTGTCCATTCCGAGCTATTTGTCTACATTGACCGTTATCCACTTTCCAATCACAGTTATTAATAATAGCCTAAAGGCAATCGTATCTATATGTAGACACCCATCAACTATGAAACCTCCCAGTCATAAATACTAAATTCACCAGCAAAACTGGCCACAAGAATTATTAAAAACGGCTAAAACGTCTCGTCTCTTGTCTGATTAATGTGACGCACATTGCACTCGTTGTCCTCCCATACCATCACCATCTTCATCCTCTCCATAAGCTTCCGCTCGCCTTCGACTTGACTGTGCCTTGGGGTCGAAGTCGACGAGATCATGCTCCTCGGCTCCGTCCGGAATAATGACTTCTTGTCTGGAAGGTAGGATTTTTTCCAGCATGCCAACAGATGCAGGGTCTATTTTTTCTGGGAATTTTATACTAAATTTGATTATAAGTCGTCCTTTTTCAAAAGGGTCCTTGTATATTGGCATGCCTTCGTTCATCACACATTTTATCGCTCCATGTTTTATTACCTCCCCTGCAACAGAAACATTTGTTTTTAGTCACTTAACTCGGCGTAACACCAAAACACTTAAATTGCATTCCTCATTAAATCTGACAAAAACCTCAACTTATTGTTTCTTATTTTGAGCCATCTATATTTTCAAGATATAGGCAGAAATTACAATGTGAACTTTTTGGGTTTAAATAATAAATCTAGCCACCTATATGAAAACACAGAAATATTTGTCATTCTTTACTATCTATTATTACTCAGTTTTCATTTCTTACTTCTATTGGCTTTATTGCTTGTTTGGTTTCTTAAATGTCATATCAACAGCTGTGGTCATTAAAGGACAACCTCCCCTGTGTGGATTTAGTTTGGTTTTAGTATATTGTTTAACGTCCTACAAACAGCTATTGTTGTATTAGGATAGCCTTACCTATGGTTAGGTTTTGTATTGCTTAACGTCCTATTGTTGTTTTAGGATAGCCTTACCCATGGTTAGGTTTTGTATTGTTTAACGTCCTATTGTTGTTTTAGGATGGTCTTACCCATGGTTAGGTTTTGTATCGTTTAACGTCCTACAAACAGCTATTGTTGTTTTAGGACGGCCTTACCCATGGTTAGGTTTTGTATCGTTTGACGTCCCACAGACAGCTATTGTTAGGATGGCCTTACCCATGGTTAGGTTTTGTATTGTTTAACGTCCTACAAACAGCTATTGTTGTTTTAGGATGGCCTTACCCATGGTTAGGTTTTGTATTGTTTAACGTCCTATTGTTGTTTTAGGATGGCCTTACCCATGGTTAGGTTTTGTATTGTTTAACGTCCTATTGTTGTTTTAGGATGGCCTTACCCATGGTTAGGTTTTGTATTGTTTAACGTCCTACAAACAGCTGTTGTTGTTTTAGGATGGCCTTACCCATGGTTAGGTTTTGTATTGTTTAACGTCCTATTGTTGTTTTAGGATGGCCTTACCCATGGTTAGGTTTTGTATTGTTTAACGTCCTACAAACAGCTATGGTTGTTTTAGGATGGCCTTACCCATGGTTAGGTTTTGTATTGTTTAACGTCCTACAAACAGCTATTGTTGTTTTAGGATAGCCTTACCCATGGTTATGTTTTGTATTGTTTAACGTCCTACAGACAGCTATTGTTAGGATGGCCTTACCCATGGTTAGGTTTTGTATTGTTTAACGTCCTACAAACAGCTATTGTTGTTTTAGGATGGCCTTACCCATGGTTAGGTTTTGTATTGTTTAACGTCCTATTGTTGTTTTAGGATGGCCTTACCCATGGTTAGGTTTTGTATTGTTTAACGTCCTATTGTTGTTTTAGGATAGCCTTACCCATGGTTAGGTTTTGTATTGTTTAACGTCCTACAAACAGCTATTGTTGTTTTAGGATAGCCTTACCCATGGTTAGGTTTTGTATTGTTTAACGTCCTACAGACAGCTATTGTTAGGATGGCCTTACCCACGGTTAGGTTTTGTATTGTTTAACGTCCTACCATCAGCTGTTGTTGTTTTAGGATGGCCTTACCCATGGTTAGGTTTTGTATTGTTTAACGTCCTATTGTTGTTTTAGGATGGCCTTACCCATGGTTAGGTTTTGTATTGTTTAACGTCCTATTGTTGTTTTAGGATGGCCTTACCCATGGTTAGGTTTTGGATTATTTAACGTCCTACAAACAGCTATTGATGTTTTAGGATGGCCTCATCTGTGTGGGTTTGGTTTTAATCTGTATTATTTGATGTCCCATCAACAACAGGTATGGCTAGGAATAGTAATAAACATCTTACCAACAGCTACAGTAATTTAAGGATGGCCTCACTCGTGTGGGTTTGGTTTGAATTTGTATTGTTAAATGTCCTATCAACAGCTATTGTTTAAGGATGACCTCCCCTTTTTGGGTTTGGTTTGATTTTGTATTGTTTAATGTCCTACCAACAGCTATTAATTATTTAAGGAGAGCCTAGCCTGTGAGAGTTTGGTTTGGTTTGTGTTGTTTAATGTCCTATCAACAGCCAAGGTCATTTATGGATAGTCTCACCTTTGTAGGTTTGGTTTGGTAAGTCCTACCAACAGCTGTTGTCATTTAAGGACTGCCTTATCTGCTTGCGAGATGCATGCGTGTGTCACACACACAAAATTCTGACCATTCCTCACAGGTTTGAACTCTCAACTTAAGTCAGGTGTGTCAAGACTTTTTTACGCTTTCATTGTGATTTTATTAGTTTGTAAAGAACTGTTTTATTTAGAATTATCACTTTTTTCTTGCCTCATCAATACACAAAATAGAAATTCAAAACTGATTGCAGATTTTTTTCTGATTTTCTAATTAATCATTTGTATCATTTATTAATTACAAAACTGATAATTGATTACCAAACTGATAATTAATAATCAATTCCTTATTGATTACCAATTGAAAATCAGTCCAATGTGTAGACAGTCTTGGTAGACCATGGGGCTATGTGTAGACGGCCTTGGTAGACCAATGGGCTATGTGTAGACGGCCTTGGTAGACCAATGGGCTATGTGTAGACGGCCTTGGTAGACCATGGGGCTATGTGTAGACAGCCTTGGTAGACCATGGGGCTATGTGTAGACGGTCTTGGTAGACCATGGGGCTACCAGATTACAAACAACAACTACATCACCCAGTGGTGCTGAACCTACCTGGTAGATTTGTCAGTACTAGAGTTCTGTCGTCTAGTGTGGGGATGGTTTTCTGGAAGCCACAAAGTGTCTCAGCAAGTCCCAACTCCATTTCCATGATGAGGTCGTTCTCGTGACGTCGGAATGTTTGGTGTTCTTTTTCATCCAAGACGATGATGATATCTCCAGCCTCTAGACCGGGTTCCTGATCTCCCTCGCCATGGAAACGGATATTCTGCCCATCTTTCATTCCTGTAGATTGGAATTATTTTAAGAAACTAACTTTAAGACTTTAATGTTATTCAAACTTAAATTGTTTTTGTTGAGATTTTCTATTATCAATGGAGTTTCTAAGGGTTATTCCACAATCATCTGTATAGGAGGCACTTAATTTAGGTTATTCCAGAATTATCTGTATGGAAGGGATGGGCGACACTATATTTGGGATATATCAGAATTATCTGTATGGGAGGGATGGGCGACACTATATTTGGGCTATTCCAGAATTATCTGTATGGAAGGGATGGGAGGCACTATATTTGGGATATATCAGAATTATCTGTATGGGAGGGATGGGAGACACTGTATTTGGGATATTCCAGAATTATCTGTATGGGAGGGATGGGAGGCACTATATAAGGGATATTCCAGAATTACCTGTATGGGAGGGATGGGCGACACACTATATTTGGGATATTCCAGAATTATCTGTATGGGAGGGTTGGGAGACACTGTATTTGGGATATTCCAGAATTACCTGTATGGGAGGGATGGGAGGCACTATATTAGGGATATTCCAGAATTATCTGTATGGGAGGGTTGGGAGACACTGTATTTGGGATATTCCAGAATTATCTGTATGGGAGGGTTGGGAGACACTGTATTTGGGATATTCCAGAATTACCTGTATGGGAGGGTTGGGAGGCACTATATTTGGGATATCTCAGAATTATCTGTATGGGAGGGTTAACGTTGGGAGGCACTATATTTGGGATATATCAGAATTATCTGTATGGGATAGATTGGAGACACTATGTTAGGGATATTCCAGAATTAGCTGTATGGAAGGGATGGGAGACACTATATTTGGGATATTCCAGAATTATCTGTATGGAAGGGATGGGCGACACTATATTTGGGTTATTCCAGAATTATCTGTATGGAAGGGATGGGCGACACTATATTAGGGATATTCCAGAATTATCTGTATGGGAGAGATGGGCGAGACTATATATGGGATATTCCAGAATTATCTGTATGGGAGGGATGGGAGACACTGTATTTGGGATATTCCAGAATTATCTGTATGGGAGGGATGGGCGACACTATATATGGGATATTCCAGAATTATCTGTATGGGAGGGATGGGCGACACTATATTTGGGTTATTCCAGAATTATCTGTATGGGAGAGATGGGCGAGACTATATATGGGATATTCCAGAATTATCTGTATGGGAGGGATGGGAGACACTGTATTTGGGATATTCCAGAATTATCTGTATGGGAGGGATGGGCGACACTATATATGGGATATTCCAGAATTATCTGTATGGGAGGGATGGGTGACACTATATTAGGGATATTCCAGAGTAATGGAAGGCACATGTTTTAAAATTTGAGGTGTGATGGGGGTGGGGTAAAACCACATTTTTCTAGTATTCCTTATAAATACTTAATGTGATTTGATATTTGATGGGTGGTGGAGGAAAAAACGCCTCCCACCTCTCCAACATGGACAATTTTGGAACAGCTGTTAAGTGGTGCTCACATTTCATATTTTTTATGCTATTTCAGATTTTTCTTTCATTTTTGGAAGAAATCTGGTGGATTGGTAAGGGAATATTCAAGTATAAACTCAACTACAAATTTTAGAAATCTACCAATTTTAGAAAGTTGACCTTTAAAATCAAAATGTTTTCCATCAATGTCCATTAGAACCTAAAACAGCCCTCCAGATTTGTTGAAAAATGTTCTATTGAAGTATTTGTATAAAAGAAGATTTCACTCAAATTCCAGCTTAGTTTAAACCATTATTCAAATGTTGACTTGTTTTCATCAGTCACTTCATATTTTAGTTACAAATTTTTATGTAGAAGAAGATTTGTCCAAATTCAAAGTTGGTCTGAAGTTATACCCATTGCTTGACACTTTTTATGTGTAGTAAAAACTGGTACCAATTTCTAAGTTCATGAATTACAATATTTATCTTCATATTACCTGCAATCTTCAATGTATCAAATGGAGAAAAAAACTCACAAATTATCTAAGCACAAGCTCTTCAACAAGATAATAATCAAGTTACCTTTGTCAATGTGGACCTCTAGGATTTTGCGTTCGCGTACAACTTTACGTCCTTGACAGTTTTTGCAGCGGTGCTTGGGATTGATACGTTCTCCCTGTCCCTGACAATCACCACACACACTCTGTATCTGCTGTACCATCCCGGGGCCGATCTGCTGTATCCGTACCTGCATGCCTGTCCCACGGCAGGGTGTACACTTCTCAACGGCTCCCTCTTTACCACCACGACCTACAGCAAGTAAACAGATCAAGTGTTGAAGAGATATAGTAATTTGTCTACTGGAGAATACAGTATGTGAACAAAACGGTTATTCTTTCTAAAAATCGACTGAGGACAAGTGAAATTTGAATCCACAATAAGACTAACTGTGGCACAAGCATCCTCATCAAAATCAACAGCACAAATCTGGGTCAATGTCTTATTGTTTTAAGGACAGATCAACATCTATGATTATTTATGATAATAGCATACGAGAGCTTCCAGAGCATGTTAATGTTAATGTTTTGCCATCCAGAGCACTTGCCCAAGGACACAACCACAACCGCACAGACAAATACTTTTCTCAGCTTTCCGAGAAACACAAACTAAGAGGTAGGGAGTGTTGAACTACGAATCTCTGACCTTCAGCTGAGGTCATATTACCAGCGCTCTTACTGACTGAGCTATGGTTGCCCCTACTTTCTCAGAAATTGAAGGGTCAAGACATTTGACAAATAGACTTGTACTTTTAAACTCAAAGAGTCAAATCTGGTTTTGGGGAGTCAAAAACACACACCCTCAAGGGTTTAATGGATGCCCTTCAATTTGTTTTAACATTTATCAACAGAACTGTCAAACACAAGATTAGAACAATCATGTTGGGGAGCAATTCAGGAGTAAACTGAAAGCGTTGGGAATTAGATATCTGATTTTGTTTCACCGGCTCACAGTTACCTACCTTCACATTTATCACAGATTACATTTTTCTGAAGTGCCAGTTTTCTTGTGGCCCCTTTGTACAAGTCTTCTAGAGAAACTTTGATTTGGTGAACAACATCTTTTCCTTTGGATGGGCCTCTTCCCCTTCGGCCACCACCATTGCCGCCGAAAAACATGTCAAAAATGTCCATAGGTGAATGGAAGTTAAAACCACCTCCTCCACTGTCTCCTCCTTTTATAGCATCCTCACCTCCTCTGTCATACAATTCTCTCTTCTTTGGGTCAGCCAGCACTTCATACGCTTGGCTGATCGCTTTGAACTATAAACCAATACAGAGGTGTAAAACATGAACATTTATTCTGATTAAGACTCCAGATAATTAAGATCAGGACACAGGGTATGTTAGCAATCGAGATTGAGAATCTATGGATTGTAAATGCTTGTTTTAGCAAATATATTTCACTTTCAGCCAATAAATAGAGGTTACACAAGCTCGTGTCTTTTGTAACTTTTAAAAAATAACTTACTCGTGTGAAATAAATTCCATATCCAACAATTTCGAGTCGTGTGACCCGTTTCTACCACAATAATATCGGCTTGAATCAAAGGGAAACGTGGCCAAGTATTATTTCGCGTATGCAAATAAAGTGTACTGGTGACGTCCGGGACCCTGTGATGTGACGTCATTAGATTATTGATGACGTCGATAACAACTGCAGCTTGGGTCAAAGTTCACCATGTTAGCCAATCAAAATGCGTACAGAGTTTATACCACGTGTGGTATAAACAGATTGTTAATCAACAGCTGTAATGATTAACTGATGGTCTGAGAGTTGAATAACGCAGGGTATTGTGGTAGAAAGAGTAATACACTTGGATAATCAACCAAATAAATCTGTTGTCTGCGGTTTACTTCTCACATCTTATTGCCTTATTTTGAAAGCAACTCTTTTATTCGCCCATTAATAATAATCATGCATGCTTTTTAGCATAAAAGCACATTGATCCAAAATGTACCACACTCTCAAATGACGGAATTAGTTATTATTAATGCAGTTTTCTTAGTGTATTCTTTCCTCCTATTAAATTGTTTTATGATGCATATTTCACTCCCTTACTAACAGAAAAACAACCTGTCAGTTTTGCTTGGGATTTTATTTCATTTTTTTAATTTTATACATATTTATATTTACAAATAAATCCTGCGGCTAGGTGAGGTAGCTATATATAGCTAGGAGTAAGATAACCGATTTGTTTGACCATGGCCAGTATGTTGACAATTCAAGTAGGAGGAAAAAATAGAAGAGTACGGCTGAAAATTATTGAACAGAAAGGCAATAACACAAGAATTATGAAGAATGAATCAAGTACATTTATACATGTCTTAGCCTTTCGTTGTTATCAATATTTTCAATAAACTTGAAATTGAGATCTCACTCTTGGGTTTGATGGGACATGTCTATTTGACATATGTTTTGACCCTTCAGATTGCTCAGAAATAGTGATTTGACTTCTGAAATTGCTAAAAGTCAAGGGTCATTCAACTGGATGCCCTGTAATCATTGGCCCACAACTGGTTATCATAAAATAACCTTGTACAAATGAAGATTCGGATTAAAACAGAAAACTGCATTGTTTTAATAATGTTAATTATGAAACATGTACCTTTATCAAGTATACATAATACTGTATTTGACCTAATAAGAGCGCAGGGCGCGGGTAATTGACAGTGGGGGCGCCCTTATTAAGATTAGTTATTCTGAAGTTTTATGAAACAGACTATACCTTATAGCAGAATACCCAAGGTTGTGGAAACGATAAAATATTCAGTCATAAAAATATTCCAGATGAAGACATATATACATTATCATTATATATTAAGCTTAAACATCACTTGAATATTCCTGTAAACTTGTAAACCATGCCAGCTGATCTTTAGACCAGAGAACGTGTGTTCCACCATTTATGTTCAAATGGAACTCTTTTGTGTTCTATTTATAGAAACAGGTGATTTCCCAGATCATATCGGACATCGTTTTCTTTGACCTAATAATTGATTTACAATGTCTTTTACTAGCTTTCTGTTCTGAACAAAAGTTATTTATCAACAAGAATGAAGTCTTTACTTTATCTTCAAATAAAGATGGTAAGTTATTATTTGTATGTGTGTTTAGTTTTGGGTGCTCTTTGCACCGACATGTCATCTGTAGCCTGTAGGAATACACAAAATGTGGCGAAAACATATATGTGTTCCAGTTACTTAATTTGCTGAAGAAAATTGAACACAAAAAGTAGCAAAATATTTCACATGAATTATTACTTTTGAACACCATTTTGACACTCAGTCAAAGATTTATTTCCTTGAAAAAAGGTAGGGGCGCCCTTATTAGGGCAGGCGCCCTTATTAGGTCAAATACGGTATGTGGTGTTAGGCAAGTCAATTAAACATTGGACAGTGAATGTTTAGGTTGCACAGACAGGAAAGTTGTATGAGAATTTCTTATCCTGTTTTATTTGCCCTGGGCTGTAGGGCAAGTTTTAATGTTGAATCACGTCTCATGTACATCATGACAGTATTACAAATCAGGTGATACCTTTTCTCCTTCATCAGGGTTTTTGTCTGGATGATACTTTAGAGCAAGTTTTCTGTAGGCTTTCTTCAGTTCTTCAGGAGTACAACTGGGTTCAACTCCCAATGTTTTATAGTATTCTGTTTCCTTAACCATTTTTCCTGAAAAAAGTACAAACGTTAATTTTTATTAAATATAAGCATCTGAAAAATAATTACTTATTAGCAAATATTATTTCAAATAGCCACTGTCGAGATAATGTAGAATCCATGCAGTGTTTTCTGAATACGATCAGTTGTACATAAAATGAGTTTATATTAGATCAAATCAATCTTTATGAAACAAAGACATTCGAATCGTTATTGGACAAGTTTTAACAAACCAGGAACCTGTTTTGATTTGCAAGTAAGGTCATTGTGTTCACTGTTCATAATTAAAATATATTCTTTAAATAAAATTCTGTTCGAGTAAAAAGTTCTCAAAAACATAGAAAAACAACATTTAAGTTAACTCATGATCGTTTGACACGTACGTCGTTCAGATTATAATCTGAGAGACGATCACAGTTTCGTTGACAATGCAGACGCACGCGTCGAAATGTCCACATGTCCAGATCAAATCATTCAAATTGGACAATGTGTCTTACCTTGAATTAACTTCTCGTGTTTAACGCTTTCTTACACAAGTTATATGTCTTGTGTCTATAATGTCGGAGGGTAAACTGAACAATGCGTTTCAGAAATCTGCGTTTTTATCAACGATATTTCCCCGAACATGTAGAAACTTCCAGACTCATGGTCCAATAACCGGAAATTGCGTCACAAAGCATTGAATTCTGGGACGTAAACTAAAAGCGCCATTTCCTGGATTTTCAAAGCGATGAAGCTCACGAATTTTGGATGATTATTCGCACACTGTGGATGACAGGTGACAGTTTTTCGTCACAACATTTGCAAAGGTATTCAAGTGTTTCCGTTAACGAATGTTCAAAAAATTTACACTGCAGGAAACGGAGCTTGCATAGACATTACTTTATTTACTGTAAGCGAGTACGAGCATGTCTTGGACAATAAGAGATCGTTATGAAGCCGGGATAGCTCCTAAAATTACCGGGTATTAAAGGAAATTGAACTCTACTGTAATGGTTAATATGTACGGCTCTGGTTGAATACAATGAACTGAATGTACGTTTTTGTTATTTTCCCTTTGAATAAATGTGAGCAAATTAGAAATTAGACGGTTTGAAATGTAAACATTAGAGTTTGTTTACGTTTTAAAATTGACATTTCTGACATAGGATTGAATTAATTGTGGTCTCATCTCAAAGAAAGTTATATCCTTACATTGATAGAAACGTTTTGTATATATTCGAGTGATTGCTATATATTATACATGCTCGAGTCAATATATATATATACAACACTCGATCATTTTGACTCCTTTTAATTCTCCTTCTACCCCTATAACAAACTTCAGACGCCTGTGCTTCTATCTATATATAGTACCCTCTGAAACTGTTGACGCCTTCCAAACACTATATATCTTTCTACAACTTATTTTCAGTCTAAGAACATCATCTTTAATGTTTTTGTCTTGGCCTGATTAACCTGCAATAATCATAACTTAATTTTTTAAGCACATCCCATTTGTTTCTGAATGCCTTGCTATATATCTGATTGGAAATTAATTAATCCAAGATCTGCTCTTCCTTATCAAATGAAACTTAGCTGCATGTCATGGAAATGCTGGAATACCTTTGATACAAATATATATAGATAGCATAACCATATATATATGTAGCTGGTAAGAAAATCAGTTGAAATACGTACCTTGTGCATTA
Source organism: Pecten maximus (assembly GCF_902652985.1). Classification (NCBI taxonomy): domain Eukaryota; kingdom Metazoa; phylum Mollusca; class Bivalvia; order Pectinida; family Pectinidae; genus Pecten; species Pecten maximus. The sequence continues at coordinate 26,048,730 of NC_047031.1, read as the reverse complement.
TATATTCAACTGTTTAATTTCATATATATATACTCAGCATTGTATACCGTAGCATGCTATATAAATGCTCATCAATGATCCATTTCCGCAGGTTGTTTATGCTAAAAAGAAAATGTTTAAATGCATATATATATATATATACACAAGTATGAGATATTTTCATGATTGGAAACAACTCATATTGAATTGACTTTATAATTGAGAATATCTACATTGTATTTGAATTAAGTACAATTAGGTATATTGAAATGTTACTTGTCAACATTCTTGTGTTCCAGAATTTGGTTATTTGTGTTATTCTAGCTGGTCAAAGATAATAATGGTAATTACTTCCCTTTGTACATGCAGCCATCCAATTCATGCAACCTCCAATAGCTGTGTACTGCTGTCGTTTTATTAAATTTCCAGCTGTTTGAATTGCAGATACATGTATATATACTTCACTAAGCAATGAGGTTTTTTGGAAATTAAATGTTTTTAAGTGATGGCATCATATTTCATTTATGATATGCATATTTCAATTTGATTATGTGTTGTTATTTTTCAGATTTAGAAAAGTATTGTGTACAGTTGCACAATGATTGAGAGTGTACAAGCACGTCAGCGAGGGGCGATTGACTTTGAGGGTCACTATGACAACCTGTGTGCCATGCAGGATTCCTGCCCCCTGCCAGCTGTAAAAGCACATCTAGGTCAGGGGGTGCTTGACCTCAATGGAGACAGGGTCAGGTGAGTATAGAGGGAAAGAACTAACTTTAGTATACATGTGTTATTAAACTCATAACTGTGAACCCTTTATGTATTCCAACATTGTTTGTTATAAAATGATTTAATCCTGCTTGAAACAAACATTTCTTTTGGCCAGAATTTACTTGTTATCATCCCATAACATAATAAATAATGTCAGTTTGTAACCCTGATTTCAATTTCCTAGAATTCGAAGTGCTGCATACAAAACTGTAGCAATTTTTTCAGGGAAATTAAATACCAGTAAATATGTGTAGTCTGGTCAATCCTCTATCCATATACTTTAATTTTATCAATATTTCTAAATTAATGAAAACAGAAGTTGAATGATAGTTTGAAGTTCTCTATGTATCTTTCCAATATGATTAAAATAAATTAATATCTTAATCTGCACTTCAGTTCCTTATAAAGCTACATTCCTTTACATCAGGATGCTAATATAAGTTTTTAATCATAGTACGTGTAGGTCCATGACAGTCCTAAGTTTAGTTTTTTCCCCATTTTAAGGCAGTTTGAAAAGCCAACGTGTTGACTGCCATATTAGATTTTGACAGTTCAAAATTATTGCAAAGTTTCTTAAATATAGAATCCCTTAGTTGTGCATGATCAATTTTAGGGGCAGATTAGTTTAACAAAATCACAGAAAGACCCCTCACAATTAGTGCTTGTTATCACAATTTAAATTTAACTATTTTTCCATCATATAGATATATTGTTACCTAAATGGTGTTCATTACAAGACGACAAAACCTTGATCAGGCAAGAAATAACAGAAGTTTAATTTATATGTTTCTAGTTGTAATTGATATTTCTATGATTGATTCCTATATTTTGCAATTGCAGGAAAGAATTATGCTTGAATACAATTTGAACCAAATAATCTGGCTTTCAGTATACATGTGATATTGAATTGATCAACTATTCCAAACGACTTTGTTTTCCAGAGCTAATGACTGGCAGCCAGTCCTCAACACTCTCCGTATCAACAAGAACCTGGAGTTTATAGCCTTCCGCAGCTACTACCAGCCTCCCTCTGAGGACAATGGTAACTATATAATCATTTTATCAAATTTACAAAGTGAAAAAGAAAAACCTGCTGAATAAGATTGTTCTAAATTCATGAAAACAGGGAACAATGATAGACATGAAATATGCTAGGCATAAAATTCAATTCTACTTTTTACAAACAAACCAATAGCAAATTACCACCTAAGCTTGGGTAAATTAATCTCTTGCAATCACAATAATCTATATATATAACTCTCACAATATATTCATTATAGTGTAGTACTTTCATCAATTAAATATTAAAAAATAACTGTAATATCAGTCAGTTAACAGTGATCTTGATCATGAAAAGTGACACCTGTCCTGAAGACAGGTTGTGGTAGCTTCATCACAAAATTGCTCTGTAACATACAACAGGTTTTCTATGTGTTTGTTAGTTGAGCTAGCCACAAGCTCTTCTCTTCCACAAATTTGGTCCTGGATCTTCCCAGGGTTATAAAAAAAATACACAAAAGTTGCTCTAAAAAAAACTTTGTGTTATCAATATGAAGCTATATATAATCTGGGCAAGTTTTACATAACTCTAGACCTGGGTGGGGAAACGATATACCTGCAGTATTTCAAGTCATAAGAGGTGACTTAAAGTTATAGTTTTGGTACATGTTTTTGTAATTTAACAGAGAAGAAGGCGATGATAGAGAAGAGGAAGATGCCCGCTGTACGGTCCAAAGAAATCACTTACCGGTTATGTAAAGCTCTGAAGGAATGTCTGGTGAACACTCCTACGCTGTCCTGTTTGGAACTGCAGGGTCTACCACTCCGAGAACGTGATATGTCAACGCTAATGAAGGTTGTCTCCCTTTTCTCTGTTATCTCCCTTGAATTAATTATCCTCTCTGTTTTAGTTAACTCTTTAATGATACAGTGTATTGTTGGTATTGGAAGAATTGAAGTTTGAATAGAATTCATGAAGGAAATATTAAGAAAAGTATCTAGGATTTTTAACTGAATTGTTCTGCAGATATTTGATATACATGATGTTGTTCAGTCTTACAAGATGTCATCAACAGGAACATTTAAGTTTAAGAGTGATTTGTCTTAGATTGACTAATGTTAGTGATGTATGTGTTAATTGGCCAAACAGAGGTCAGTGGAGGTAGATGTATATGAAGGAAGGAATTCTAACATAGACCTTAGGGTAACTTGTAGGGTGGTCGGATGGTACAGTGGTAACACACTTGCCTTTCACCTAGGTGGCTGGGCTTTCATTCCCTGATCTGATGTGAAAAGATGTGGGGTCACCTGACCACATGGGTTTTCTCGAAGTACTCTGATTTCCTCCCACAGTAAGACCCCTTCAATCCTGGCCAACAAGTGATTGATATAGTTGATATAATTAATTTTGCAATTATCGTAAAATAAATAAAGTTATATTTTAATTGGGGTAACTTGAGTATGATATGTATTTTCTAGTTTATTAGAATACCCGAGTGATACGTTATAGACTGACTGATGTATGTGTTACAGGGCCTGGTAAAGTTATATTTTAATTGGAGTAACTTGAGTATGATATGTATTTTCTAGTTTATTAGAATACCCGAGTGATATGTTATAGACTGACTGATGTATGTGTTACAGGGCCTGGTAAAGTTATATTTTAATTGGAGTAACTTGAGTATGATATGTATTTTCTAGTCATGATTATTAGAATACCTGAGTGATATGTTAAAGACTGACTGATGTATGTGTTACAGGGCCTGGTAAAGAATACCACGCTGAATCATCTGTCTTTGGAATACTGTCGCATTGGAGATACCGGTCTGGAGAGTAAGTACAGAGTTATCTGTTTTAGAAACACAATTTGGTAAATAATTAATTTCAAAGAGAACATTTCTATATTCACATGACAGAAACCCTGTCAGTATTACCACTTATTAACAGAAAAAAAGTTTCTAATATAGGTCTCCATTTACAAAATGGAAACTTTGCCATTACCTCTGATGTGATATGGCACATTCATGAGTTCTGAGCGATGTTAGAAGTTCTGAGTGATGTTAGAGGATATATTGTTTTCTCCCTTTTCTTGGAGGTCAAGGACAGGTCGGAGGCCAACTTGATTTGCACTCTTCTCAGAAGAGAAGCCTTCTCAGAAGATTTCATTCCGTTATATGTAAATTGAGTTAACCGGAAGAACATAACAGAAAACAAAGTTTTTAAGTTTTCTCAAACACTGTAACACAAACCTGTCCATGTATGTGCCATAAATCCTTATCTAGTGAATCATCACTCCACATGTCGCACACTTAAACATGGTCGCCGCCATCTTGGAAGATAAATCTTCCATCTTCAAGACGGAAGAGGAAGATCTTCCAGAAGCAGAATAGCTACAAATCGAGTGACTGGAAGTTATATTCTAGACGAAGAGTGCAAATTGAGTTGGGCCTCAGAAGTGCTCATAGGAAATTGTCCTAGAAATGTATTCATGTATTGGAATATTTGTTGAATACAATGCCATTTTGAAATAAAAAGTTAAGTTGAATCCTTTTTTCATTTCACTGATAAATGGATTAATTGGTTTTTGTTTTGTATTACTACCCAGTTGTTTGTAAGGGTATCAAGAATTCTACAACCATCAACTCTGTGAATTTCACCGGCTGTAGTCTGACAGGGCGCGGCTCCGAATCCTTGGCTAAAGTTATAAAGGTAGGCCATTTTCTTTTAATAATAAGCTGAGTGTGAAAGACCTTGAATTACAACGTGAAGGGCCTTGGAATTGATTCAGAGATGTTCAAGTGAGTCATATCCTTCTCAAGGACATTTGGTATCACAACTTGGTATGTGTACTGCAAATAACCCCTGTTTATGGGGTCATTACTTCAATTGTCATATCTATATATTTTATATATATTTGTCTTAAATACCTTTTTACTACTACTATCTTTTAATGTTAACACTCACTGTATTCCAAATACAAAAGAGAATGACATCTTTGTTATAAATACCACTTTTGATTGCCTTTTACTGTTTACATGTCCACCCAATGAAGGGAGGGGGGGCATATAGTTTTACCAATGTCCATCCCGTCCCGTCCCATTACCACCTCTCCTCCTACCACACAAACTAAAAAGGTCAATGTCTTGAACACATTTCCACTCTATAAGGGTTATTTTCAAGGCATTTTTTCTGAAAAACTCATAGATATTTGATATTTTCCTTTGAGTTACCTCCCTTCGTATGGCATTTACCCAGTGTGAGAAGTCATGCCAATTGATGTTCTAAAGTTTTTGGTTTTCCCAATTACGTTGATCAGGCTTGTACAAATTTGTTTTTCATTTCTCGAATCCTTCACCATACATATTTCCAGGGAAATATAAATACAAGATTAACTACACACAGAAAGTCATCTCAGGTGCTTTCTTGGAAAAAAGATGGAATTTGGGTTCAGTGTTGTCAAAATGATGAAATTTTGGGGTCAGTATTTATGGAAAATCATTACCATTTCATAGAATGGCATTGCCATTACCAATTTTGTCATACTTTTCATGTTTGAATTTAACACTTGCGCAATTATTTTAAATGGTGAAATGTGTGGGAGAGAAAAAGTCGCCTTTGTTTATGATGAAGACAGAGAAAATTCATCTCAAGCTGCTAGATTTTTAACTGTAGCTATCAGCATGGCTATAACCATAATCTCAGGTTGAGATTTCCCATTTTAGATGACCTATTAAAATCAAAGGTTTATTATGCCTGATTAGGCCAAATAAAATTAATTTCTTGTTTCTCAGGCCCGCCCGCATCCAATATGAACCCCCCGCACCACTCACTTTTTATTGAAATCAAAAAAATAAAAACGTCCGCGCCGAAAAATAAATTCCGGAAAAAAATCCGACGTTGGTTGCCGCAATATCCGGAACTTGCCCGATCCGTGTTTTAGAATCTCCCAAATCAGATCATTGAAACGTTTGTTTATCTTTTAGAAGCTTGATTTTTCGATTGCACATGGTAGCAATGATTTCCATTCAAATATCTTTTTCTGGCAGTGTTATTTTACCCTGGACAATCATATCGAATTATAGCGACACTTGTTCGTTTGGCGAACTTTACAAGGGTCTGCGCGATGGATCGCTTGGTCCCGAAGACTGGTCGTTTCCGCCAAAATTCACGGATCATGATGTGTCGGCCGCGATCGGCAAACGGAAAGCTGATGTTTTTGATAAAGTAATGATCGATGTCTTTTAAGGTAAACGAAGCAACAAAACTGTTTGGACATTATGTAAGAACCAAATCTTAAAACATAGGGAGTTCCTGATCACTTGTGTACATCTGGTGAACATTGAACATAAAATTGTATTTCAATTGTTTTTCAATTTAAATTGCAAGTTTAATACCAGAAAATAAAGACAATAGTTTAAAATTAAGATTTCTTTATTCATTTTATGCATTTAACAATTGACACAATTTCAAATCACATGATTCATGTATTTGTATCATTATGTGACTGAGAGAAAAAAATAAAAAAGTCCCTCCCTCATCACATTTTTAGGTAGTAAAAAAAAAAAAAAAGCCTCCCTCCCTCATCCTTTTTTGGAAAAATGTGCCTGAGAAACAAGACATTAATTTTGTTTGGCCTTAGACAATAGAAAGGTTAAGGAACTATGTGTATGTGTAGAAAGGGATTCCCCAGAATTATGTGTGCATGACATCATCAATTTATGTGATTTTGTATCTGCTACAAGTAGCAACAACTTGTAGCCAAAATGTGTAGACAATTCTGTCTAAATGACAGATTTTCGCAATGAAATTTTCTGTAGGTTTTTGAGCTTCTGTATTTTCAGGAAAATTTGGTCTGTTTTGCTTTAGTTACAGAATACCAGGAAATTGAGTGTTTTCAAATCAGACACTAAAAAGATACCTTCATACACGTTTACGTAAATGTTGTAAACATCGTTTAACTTCGTTCGAGATAACATCAACGTACACATAAGGTTGCTTATTAATTAACCCCTTTAATATTATCAGGGGAGGCATGCATGGCCCTATGTAAGGGGCCGCGGTGGCCGAGTGTTTAAGGTGTCCCGACACTTTATCACTAGCCCTCCACCACTGGGTTGCTAGTTCGAAATCTACGTGGGGCAGTTGCATTTATTGCCAGGTACTGACTGTAGGCCAGTGTTTTTTTCTCCGGATACTCCGGCTTTCCTCCACCTAATAAACCTGGCACGTCCTTAAATGACCCTGGCTGTTAATAGGACATTAAACAAACCAAACCAAAGCCCTATGTCTGTCCATCTCCTGTCTCTCTTTTTATGTCTCCACCATTAGGGGGAGAGAGGGAGGGGGGCATATAGTGTTACACACGTCCGTCATGTTCCATCCCGTCTCGTTCAAATGCAATATGTAATAATTAGATAATCTCAGGAACTGCTGATGAGATCCTCACCAAACTGTGTTTTGGGGTGTATTTTGGGGTGTCAAGTAGCAGGGGACATTTATGTCTTACAGACATTTTCTTGTTTGAGAAATTTTGCAGAATTTTTAATTCACTCATGAGTAGTGATAGTATGATGATATACATATATATGTATATTTTTTAGGGTCAAATATCAATGCCATGAAATCAAATTTGAAAATTTAGTATTTTTTGGTTTAGGTTTGGGTTGAGCAGCCTCCATTTCTGACCAATCGAGACTGGTTGCATGTTCTATGAACATTCTAGCTTGATGATAATATCATATAACTTCAAAACTTTATCTACATTATTCATATAATGTTTTCTGACAATCGGTAATAAAGGAGAAATGATTCAAATTTTCTATTCACTCTGTAACACATTTGGCCCAATATTGTTTTTGTTACACAAAATAAAAGTCATCTTTCAATATGAAGAGTTCTGATAATTCTGTCAGTTTTGGGACATATGATATGCCATTTGGTCGAGATTGTCTGGCCTTCTCAGTTGCTGGCTAGCAGCCACCAATATTTCGTCTGCACCATAACTTTCCCAGCATTTCACCTAAATGTCATGTGATCTCAGGAAGCAGAGGCTCTCACACTGATCTCAAACACCGTTTTATATTAAGAGTTATTGCCGCACATGTTTGATACACATAGTCGTCCATGATTTATATAATGTCCTTTGCTATGTCATTTACTCCCACTGTAAATTTAGAGTTATTGCTCTTGTATACAAAATTTGTTTAAATTTTATATAGTTTTGTTGCTATATAACACACTTCATATCTATTTTGAAAAATTATTGCCCTTGGACACCCATATAATTTATGTAACACCCTGCTGTTTTATTCATTCCCATTGTAAATTTATATAGAGTTATTGCCCTTTTATAGCATATTGGTCAAAAGTTAATATAATTCCCTAGCTGTTAAACTTACTCCATTCTCTGTATATATGTAGAGTTATTGCCCTTTGTTTATAATTCCCTAGCTGTTTAACTTGCTCCATTCTCTGTATATATGTAGAGTTATTGCCCTTTGTTTATGATTCCCTAGCTGTTTAACTTGTTCGATTCTCTGTATATATGAAGAGTTATTGCCCTTTGTTTATTTTGTTGCAAATGTTGGTTTAGAGTTTACTCGACTTCCTTTTGGCTGGGTCTTATTAAATTTTTACTACAAATGTTGGTCTGAGGTTTATACTAGTTTTCCTACTTGAACAATAACTATATTCACCAGCACAGCACTCTTTTACCATTTTAGAAAGCTTTGAGTGACATATGTAGTAATATAGTGTACTTTATCAGTCAGATGTAGAATTTTGCCAATCCTTTGTCTATCAGCCCTCCTGGGCACATGGAGACATGACCTCATCAGATGGTCAAATTCTGATTGAGTGGTGACATTTTGTTGTTTTCTTTACCTTCAATATCATTTGTACTTTATAAGATAAACTAGTTTTTGTTTTATTTAAAGATTTTTTCTTTAATTCCTTCACCTTTTGAGAGACAATTTATTATTGACAAGTGGGAATTAGACAACTAATTCCTTGAAATTTTTGTTTACAGATTTATGAGGATATCTGCAAGCTTTTAATATTGAGTTTTGTCTTTGTTGTTCGACTATCACATGTTTCTGGTGTTGTTTTGTTGGTAAGTGTGGGTCTGAATTTAGTCCTGATCTACATCCATCTGTAACTAACCGATACTGCCCGTTACTTCTCTAGTCACTGAATACATCGAAAAAGGGGTCATCTCAAAAGTTACTTATTACAGACAGCGGAATAGTTCGGGACTGTATGTAATCATGGTCGCTTGTACTGACCAATCTTATTGGAAATAGTATTGGAAGGTCTTCAGTACAGTCACTGATGTAAGATGGAGTCAAATACAGGGGGTCGCTCAGGCAGTCTTCAACAGCCAGGGTCATTTTGAGGCAGGTTCTCTTTCAGGGTTAGAAACTAACTTTTTCAATATATTAGTCCAAAGGACTAGTAAAATTTTTAGGTACTAGTCCTGTGGTATTGTGACTAGTCCTGAGGGCTTCAACCTCAGCTGAAACACTTAGTGACGAACAACAAATCGCGAAGTGATGGGCCGGTGGGCTTGTGCAGAAGGGGGACGGGGGTATGGGGGTCTCTCCCAGTAAGGAATTGATATCTAAATGCTCTAATATGAGTTTTGGTGTATCCTGAGTGCTAACTTTGTACAATTTTCTCTTCTTGAGTATAAGTTATAGATTAGAATACAAAAAAAAAAATAAATAAATAAAAAACTCATCTAGTCCACAGGACTAATAAACAGAGCATATTTACTAGTCCTTCAGAATTTTTACTAGTCTTGGACTAACGAACAAGTGTCGAACCCTGTCTTTTTAGTAGTTGGCGACATTCTCACTGAACAACATTTGAGTAGTTGGTGACTTCCTCACTGAACAACATTTGAGTAGTTGGTGACTTCCTTACTGAACAACATGCAGGAGGCCCATTGCATGCCATCCAGAATAATAAGGGTGAAGTGTCTTACTGAAGGACGCAACCACGACAGCACAGACTGGTCTGTTTCTCAACATCCCAAGAAACACGAACCACCATGAGTAGGGAGCGTAGAACCAGGCACCTCCGACGTCACCTGATGTTGCGTGGCTGACACTCTAACCAACTGAGCTATCACAGCTCCTTTCAGGCAGTCTAGACTACATACTACATGTAAAGTGATATGGCTCATGATTCACTTTTTTACACGACATGTTTTTTTTTATGGATGACAATTTAACGGAATTGAGCTTTAACTAATTTCATTATATCAGAGAATGGTTTTCATGTACACACATTAAACTGTGTTCAGTTATTGTTCCAGCGTTGGGTGTCACCTTATCTACCACCTGAGGTTTATATATATGTTAGGGTGAAGTCTATAGCATTGTCCCGACACTTCGTGTGACACCAGTTCAATTTTTTAGTATTTTCCCGTCTGACTTTACGTGACCACTGTAGATGATAACACCAAATGAAATTGAGAATGGCTACTCTTACCATGGCCTGCAAGGAATTGATTTTTCCTGATTTCATACTAAACAAATAGTTGCTGTACTTAGGGATATATTCCTATTTGATTTTAAGCATTGAACCATCTCAACACGGCCATAAACGACTTACTGTATAGTGGGTAGTGTTCGTGGTCTTTAAATAGGTAGCACGAAAATAACTACCCAACAAATATCGACATCTACACCAGGGTATCCAGTGACCCTGGAGATTAAGCAATTTTAGAAGTCAGATCATTATTCAACATATTGTGAAGGGGCAAAACTTAATGTCCAACAGACACGTGAGTCAAATCTGATTTTGCCTGGAGTTAGAAACATACTCTCTAGGGTCTAATGGATGTCATGTACACGCGAATGTAGGTGTTTACTGAAGAATGCTTACAAGGCTGTTGTGCGAAATTTAAAACACTTGAACTATATTTCTGACTGGATCAACTGTGGAATATAAGCCCTTTGAAATTTAACAACTTTATTGTAGTTTTACAAGCCCATATCACTGTACAATAGCTTCTACCATATCAATGATTTCCTCTGTTGACTGTAGAAGTTCTAGTCAATGAATTTATTTTGTTTGATTTAGCATCTAACATAACAGTGACATTTATAACCAGTATACATAACGGTTTCAGATAGATTACGAGGTAGCTTCTATTCTGTTGGCTGTTGTTGTCAGAACTAGTTTAAGTCAGGGAATATGTGTTCCAGGTGGAGTTTTGGCATTAAACTCTTGATATGATTTTTATAATCATGATAAAGCATGCAGCATATCTGCTAGGTTATGGCATTCATAATCATAATAAATGACGCAGGGTTGTGAGCAAGGCTTCCTACTTAGTTTTAATTACAACAACTTGTGTTGTCAGTACCACTAGTCCTATAGCCAGACAAATATTGACGCTGTATTATCACAAATACAATATTTTCATTGTCGGATTAACACCAAGCTGACTCTGGTGGCTAATTGATGGTCACGGTAAACATGTCTGGGATGGGAACGTGTCAGAATCAATGATATGCGGAGTGATCGATGTTTGCATCTCTATTTAGGCCAATATTCCCTGGTTTGTGTAGGAATCTCCTTGAACAGACTCTATTTAGGCCAATATTCCCTGGTGTGTGTAGTAATCTCCTTGGACAGACTCTATTTAGGCCAATATTCCCTGGTGTGTGTAGGACTCTCCTTGGACAGACTCTATTTAGGCCTATATTCCCTGGTGTGTGTAGTAATCTCCTTGGACAGACTCTATTTAGGCCAATATTCCCTGGTGTGTGTAGTAATCTCCTTGGACAGACTCTATTTAGGCCAATATTCCCTGGTGTGTGTAGGAATCTCCATGAACAGACTCTATTTAGGCCAATATTCCCTGGTGTGTGTAGTAATCTCCTTGGACAGACTCTATTTAGGCCAATATTCCCTGGTGTGTGTAGTAATCTCCTTGGACAGACTCTATTTAGGCCTATATTCCCTGGTGTGTGTAGTAATCTCCTTGGATAGACCCTATTTAGGCCTATATTCCCTGGTGTGTGTAGTAATCTCCTTGGATAGACCCTATTTAGGCCAATATTCCCTGATGTGTGTAGGAATCTCCTTGGATAGACCCTATTTAGACTAATATTCCCTGGTGTGTGTAGGAATCTCCTTGGACAGACTCTATTTAGGCCAATATTCCCTGGTGTGTGTAGGAATCTCCTTGGACAGACTCTATTTAGGCCAATATTCCCTGGTGTGTGTAGGAATCTCCTTGGATAGACCCTATTTAGGCCAATATTCCCAGGTGTGTGTAGGAATCTCCTTGGACAGACCCTATTTAGGCCAATATTCCCTGGTGTGTGTAGGAATCTCCTTGGACAGACTCTATTTAGGCCAATATTCCCTGGTGTGTGTAGTAATCTCCTTGGACAGACTCTATTCAGGCCAATATTCCCTGGTGTGTGTAGGAATCTCCTTGGACAGAATCTATTTAGGCCAATATTCCCTGGTGTGTGTAGGAATCTCCTTGGACAGACTCTATTTAAGCCAATATTCCCTGGTGTGTGTAGTAATCTCCCTGGACAGACTCTATTTAGGCCAATATTCCCTGGTGTGTGTAGGAATCTCTTTGTACGGACTCTATTTAGGCTAATATTCCCTGGTGTGTGTAGGAATCTCCCTGGACAGTCTCTATTTAGGCCAATATTCCCTGGTGTGTGTAGGAATCTCCTTGGACAGACTCTATTTAGGCCAATATTCCCTGGTGTGTGTAGTAATCTCCTTGGACAGACTCTATTTAGGCCAATATTCCCTGGTGTGTGTAGGAATCTCCTTGGACAGACTCTATCTAGGCCAATATTCCCTGGTGTATTTAGGAATCTCCTTGGACAGACTCTATTTAGGCCAATATTCCCTGGTGTGTGTAGGAATCTCCCTGGACAGACTCTATTTAGGCCAATATTCCCTGGTGTGTGTAGGAATCTCCTTGGACAGACTCTATTTAGGCCAATATTCCCTGGTGTGTGTAGGAATCTCCTTGGACAGACTCTATTTAGGGCCAATATTCCCTGGTGTGTGGAGTAATCTCCTTGGACACAGTCTATTTAGGCCAATATTCCCTGGTGTGTGTAGGAATCCCCTTGGACAGACTCTATTTAGGGCCAATATTCCCTGGTGTGTGGAGTAATCTCCATGAACAGACTCTATTTAGGCCAATATTCCCTGGTGTGTGTAGTAATCTCCTTGGACAGACTCTATTTAGGCCAATATTCCCTGGTGTGTGTAGGAATCTCCTTGGACAGACTCTATCTAGGCCAATATTCCCTGGTGTATTTAGGAATCTCCTTGGACAGACTCTATTTAGGCCAATATTCCCTGGTGTGTGTAGGAATCTCCCTGGACAGACTCTATTTAGGCCAATATTCCCTGGTGTGTGTAGTAATCTCCTTGGACAGACCCTATTTAGGCCAATATTCCCTGGTGTGTGTAGTAATCTCCATGGACAGACTCTATTTAGGCCAATATTCCCTGGTGTGTGTAGGAATCTCCTTGGGCAGACTCTATTTAGGCCAATATTCCCTGGTGTGTGTAGTAATCTCCTTGGACAGACTCTATTTAGGCTAATATTCCCTGGTGTGTGTAGGAATCTCCCTGGACAGACTCTATTTAGGCCAATATTCCCTGGTGTGTGTAGTAATCTCCCTGGACAGACTCTATTTAGGCCAATATTCCCTGGTGTGTATAGGAATCTCCTTGGACAGACTCTATTTAGGCCAATATTCCCTGGTGTGTATAGGAATCTCCTTGGACAGACTCTATTTAGGCCAATATTCCCTGGTGTGTGTAGGAATCTCGTTGTACAGACTCTATTTAGGCCAATATTCCCTGGTGTGTGTAGGAATCTCGTTGTACAGACTCTATTAAGGCCAATATTCCCTGATGTGTGTAAGAATCTCCGTCGACAGACTCCTGTCCAGTATATCTTCCTGTGACCTTCCAACCTCTGTGGATTTGTCGTTGTTGGCCATATTATTAGAATGTTTTGTGATGTGAAAACGGTATCCCAAGAAATCAATGGAGTCGATTTATTGCATAATTCACAGTAATCTAGACATGAAAATTTCACAATTTGTGAATTTTGATCCAATTTAAGATAAAAAACATGAAATTTTGGCTGACATGAAAACATAGCAAGTAATATTCAAAAATACGCAAATGGAATTCTTTTGTTTGTGCACCCTTTTCAGAACAAAATTTAATGTAAGAATTAAAACAGGTTTTGGACGCAAAAGTAGAATGTTTGTTGTTTGATATCTCTTTATACAGTCCTGCTAAAATAAAACAGAAGCACACAATTTCTAATTAACATTTTAATTATTGCTTTTCAATATCCGTGTTATAAATGTTATCCTGCTACAGGAACATGATGTAAACAATATATGTAACAGTGAAGTCCTTTGATTGGATCCTCCAGTTTATTTTGGTAAATTTTGGCATTCTCAAATATATTTTTTTTCATCTCAAAATGGAAATTTGACAACAAAACCATTTCAATCTGTCCAGGTTTCTTGCTTTGATCCTTTGGCGTGGCAGGTATTCCGTCTTGTTGTAAAGCAGAGTTATCTGTTCTTGTGAGTGGGTATAGATTAATCAAATTAAGTCATTTGTTTGTGAGCTAATGTCATGAATTTGTGAAAAAAACAACTTATTTTTGTGAGAGTAACTTCATGACTTTGTGAGAAAACGCTGTAATTTTGTGAGAGTAACTTCATGAATTTTTGAGAAAATGACATGTTTTGGTGAGAATAACTTCATGAATTTGTGAGAAAACAATGTAATTTTATCGCAAAAACTAATGATGTAACAATCAATACTAAATGCTCACAAGAGCAGATAACTCTGGATTATGAAATGACAGAGCAAAAACATGTACATGTATACACAATTAACAATAAGACAAAAATACTATTCACATGAACAATGGCACATTTAGATAAAAACTGCTTTTTATGTCTCAGACAGTAATGTTTACAAACTTGTACATTGTAATTTAATCAAAACCTGTGTAACTGATCTTTAAATTCAAAGTCTGAACCTTTTGTGTGTTAATTACCCTTTTACTATTGTTGTACCACTGTAAGTGTAAATGACCTTGGCCTTTGTGGTCAGAAAACCTGTAATTGACTTTGATTGACCTTTGTGGTTAGAAAACCTGTAATTGACTTTGACCTTTGTGGTCAGACAACCTGTAATTGACTTTGATTGACCTTTGTGGTCAAAAAACCAGTAATTGACTTTGATTGACCTTTGTGGTCAGACAACCTGTAATTGACTTTGATCGACATTTGTGTTTAGATTATTTGACCTTGACCTTTCTTTATCATATACGATCTGTGTATCAAATGAACTGTCAGCATTATTGACCTTAGACCTGACCTTAATAATTGCACTGTGATATAATTTCTTTGGATTGAGGATTGCAGATCAGACAGGAATTGTCATTTTAAATATTTTATGAATATTCATATAGACCTGACGTGAGATGCTCTACATTATAAATATATTAATACGTATTTGTGTAGAATATTATAAAAATGTTTAAAAGATTTATTTGTAAAAATTATATACAGTAACAACACAATGCTTTAAATGTATGCTATAGATACCAGCAAGACAAGAAATGTAATTAGTTTGAAATATTTTGTACAAAATAAAGTTTCGAGATCAATACATTTTGGCATTTACTCTCTGTAGATCTTCTCCTGGCGATAAATTCCCACCGGTTGTAAGTGTTGTTAGATAAATTATTCAACAGTATTATCATTGTTAAACTACCAGAATTTAAATTCATTCCAAAGATGTAAACTTTCATTGCCATGGACATTTAGGGACTATAATCATATAATCTTTAGGTGTCATTCTCACACAAAATAAACCATAGGACCAATAACATGTCTATTTATTTAAATTAACAACATAACTCGGAAGTTATATAGATTAGTTAGAAACCATGTTTAGAATTTCCTGGAGGTTTTATGGAGATGAGAAATGTCTTTCTGCTAATATCATTGTGTGATGAGCAGCTCTTCAGCCTCAGTTACCATTGAACTTTCTGTGAGGAGACAGTAACCCGAATTAAGATCTGAATCATAATAGAATGTTGGTGGGCCGAGGCTGATTTTGTAAAGAATAAAACTTACTTTGAATTATTTTTCAATTTTCCAAAGTTAATGTAGCCTCTGCATTTGTAATAATGGACAATATCTAAATAAATTTCATAGAAAAAAAATATGTTGAAGATGAATCTAACTTGAAAATTGGAATCCCTGATAATATGCTCAGTTGTACTGTATAGTTGGCAATATTCGTGGGGATTTCATTTTGCTTTATTTGGATCTTCAAATGGGGCACAAAAATAAATACACGTTGAATATTTATATGCACAAATTTATAGAAATATTTAATCGCTGCATAATGTTTAGAGGACATAGCTGTGTAAAATTAAATACCAGGGTCCTGGTTCTGACTGAGACAACAACCAAAAATACATGTATTAATATTAAATATTTTAAAAATTCCTCATAATCCTTTAAAAATCTAGAGTTTAAATTCATGCATATTAAGTAAATTGGAGTAAAACCTATGAGTATGATATATCTCGAATTATAATATGCATAAGTCAGGAGTTGTTATCCCAGTAGAATTGAAGCTTTCCATGAATGTCGTCGGGGGAGACAGGTTGTGTACCCATCTGTCCTTTCTTTTGACCAGTCAGATCAGAGTTTGGTTCAGATGGGACATTTGTCCTACTTCCCATAGTAACAGAAGTTTGTGTGAAACCACCATTAGAATTTGAACTTTGATCTGGAGATAATTGTTTTTTTGACCTATTTGTGATCATTGGAAGATCATGATCTGGTTCACATGGATGATTTAATGACTGATCTGGTTCTAATAAAGGTTTGTAACACATGTCTTGATTGGAAGTTTTTGGAATGTATTCTTTGTTTGTTTGTGATGGGAACAAAAATCTGTCCGTTGTATCATTACTGTAGCTATTACTCTGTAATAATGGCGTACACACATGTAACTCCTCATCCATTTCATTAAAACTTTCGTCTTTTATACCCGGTTGTCTTGTTGAACTTTGGAGACTACACTTTGAGAAGTTTCCTTCACTTTGATCAAACTGTTTTGAATTCAATCCAAGAGAATTGCTGTTATTTTCTGATGTATTAGGAAAACAAAGATCTGACGAGGAATTTTCCCAGGGTTCCACATCTGCCGTTATTACCATCGATTGGTAATTGTACCAGGAACTTGAGCTAGAAAAACTTGATGATAGTGGAAGACTTGTTGGACGCTTAATATCAGATCGAGAAAATGTACGACGTTTATTTAATGCAAACATTATGTCACATTCTCTTAAATTGCGATTTTTTCGCAGCCCAGAAAATGTTTTTGATTTTGGTATAGAGGTGTTAGATGCTTGGTTTGGGTCTTTGGTAACCAAACAAGAAGTCCGCCCTGGAATTGGACTGTCCAATTCGTACTCGCACAGCCGTGACATTTTTGGGTATGTCTGCGATCGTAGGCCCTGCAGATTTTCGTTGTAGCTGTCAATGTCAAGGTCCTGGTCACTGAAATCACACTCTGTGTTCATATCATCCATTTCATAAACCGTATCCGTGTCCTGTTCACATTTCTGTAAAATAAACACGGAATTCTTCTTTTTGCAAAACATTAGAATTGCAATCGTAATTGTGAGTGTGATAGACACAAATATGCTCATAATGACGATGATTGCCGTTCTGTGGGAATAAATGACCCCCTTTGTCAATCCTACCTCCACACGGGAGAGCTGATAACTCGTTACCATGGTCACTGTCGTGTTGTAAACATCAGTTTCAGTGCCATTTTCCTGTCCAGTGGATGTTGCCGTTTCTGCATTGAATGTTTCCTCTGATATTGTTTCGGCTATTATTCCAAAGCACCACCAAAGAGGAGACAACTCCAAAATGCAGCTGACCATAAATCTTATCACCCGATACATTGAAACTGGCAGCTTAGTTCAAATGGTAAAAACTTTGTGTATCATACCCAACATTGAATTAAACCCGCAGTATTCCTCAAGTGAATCTACTTTTATTACCATATCCACATTACTCTGTAATGAAATCCACATTATTCTTTGTCTGAATCCACATTATTCTTCGTATGAATCCACTTTATTCTAGTGTCTGAATTCCACATAACTTTGTTGCTAATTCCACATTTATCAAGCTGTGTCTGAATCCACATTACTCTGTTACGAAATCCACAATATCCCATCAATTGATCCACTGCATTTAATATATGAATTCAGTTTTCCATAGCGTTTAAAATCCATAATGTTCCTCATCTAAATCAACAGATTTCCTTACATGCTTCCAAACATTCTGGTTAATGCTTCAGATTATTCCACAAATATCCATGTTGGTAAAAGATTCACTTTGTCTTTTGACTGTAAGAATCCCACATTCAAATCCTCGATAATCCACATAGTATTTTAGCCTGGCTGAATCTTCATACACCATGCTCATTCATCTGTATTGATTCCACATAAATCCTGGGGTCAATTTCTATGAAGAATATTTCAATAAGATTTACACACCTTACTGACCATCAGCAATTACTCAATAAATCCATGAATCAGTATGGCTTGTATCACAAACTGGAAGAGGAAATAATCCATTTTGTAAACTGGGCTTTTTCATCTGGTTTAACACGTTTGGTGAGAATTTTATTTTTAATCCATAAAAGGTATTATATTTCCAAATCCACAGTAGTTTTCCTGGTATGTCACTCTGCCACAAACATCACTGTTATTGTGAATGTAAATCAAAGCGTTTTCTTTGGGTGGTAATTTAATCTAATACCATATTAGTATAATTACACTTCCGTCAGTGATAAGGCATCACCTCACAAGGTAAACACAGCCGACATATATATAGAACACTCGGTATGGTGAAACAGAGTTTTTATGTAACGTTGACCAGGTGAATGCTGTCTGTTCGATATTGATTATGGATCCTGGCCGACCCTGTCATTTTCTGACAATATTTCGTCCTCGGCTATAACAGTCTTTGATTGTTGGTAGGATGTGAGAGAATGTCGCTGTGGGATCAGGTATTCTCCAGGTGGACTTATGTTGGCCAGATAATTCTGTATTGATCAAAAATAAAATTTTGTTTCATCAACAATTAATCATGAATAATGAAGTATTCAATAAGCCACAGCAATATCATGTTCTTATTGAAGTCAATTTTATCTCCACGATCACCTCACTGTCATAATCAATTCCCAAATATAGCCTTCATATCAAAGTGAAATCACAGTAATCCCCTCACATATATATCCTAACCTATTCTATTCACTACCCTCCACCCACCAACATATTAGATTCACAACCCTCTACCCCCACCCACCCCCAAACTATTCAATTCACAACCCCCCACCCTCCTCCCCAACATATTCCATTCACAACCCTCCACCCACCAACATATTTAATTCACATTCCTCCACCCACCAACATATTCAATTAACAACCCCCAACATATTTCATTCACTTCACAACCCTCCAACCCCCAACATATTTCATTCAATTCACAACCCTCCCCCCATCCTACTCCCCAACAAATGGAGAGGGAAGTGAAAAGAAGGAGGGAAGATGGAGGCAGGGAAATGGAAAGAAAGGAGAAAGGAAAAAGGGGATGGGGAGATGGGAGGGACAAGAAAATGGAGAGGGAAGAGAAACATTATAAAGGATGATGACATATCTAGATATAATTGGAATTGTGGTGAAAAAAGGAATCTCCAAAGTGATTTTAAAATTGATTTGTTTGGTTTTATGAATTGTTCAGTTTTGCAGCAGGCAGCAAATTCAGTCTGTGATTAGGTCAAGTTGGGATTGTGGGAATTTTAATCATGGTATGAGAAACGATTCGGCGTTCATGACACCGTGTTAGCCTTATGTAACCCAGGGTCTGTATAGTCTACACCTCTCAACTTATTATTATTGTGGTTGCATGCAAGGCAATCTTAATCTCAAAAAACAAGGGGAAATGTTCATTATCTTTCAACCTGTCTGACATGTGAATTACGGTGGAATCTTCCAACTCAATGTGCAGTAGCTTCCATTATTTGGAAAAGGGGTAGAGCAGGACATATTGGATCTGAAATAGAGGGATCTCAGTGGGACAACTGTAGACAGAACCAACAGGTTGACAGCCACGAGAATTCCTCTAGTGTAATCTCAGCCTCCGTTTTAATATTAAAAACATGCCAGTGTTTTAATTAAAAAAACTACAGTCGATACATGTATAGTATAAATGTCAGTTCAACCTGGCGTCAGTTTCGTCTCCCCTAACGTAGGAAATTCTTCTAATTTAGATTTCCAAGGAGGCTTCTCCCTTATATTGAATGGTGCTTTAATTCCTATCGAATGTTTTAAGTTAGGGAATTTAACAGGATGTCAGTAAAACTGGGACCTGATACTGGCCACATCATTGCCTGATCAAATTCTGAAAAATACTGATGGGTGTAAGCTTTATAAATTTTACAACAAATGCGGAAAAAGTTATATCAACTTATATTAATCACGCTTGTTGGCTCGGATAGAAGCATGCGAGGGGTCTTACTGTGGGAGGAAACCGGAGTACCCGGGGAAAACCTAGGTGGTCAGGCAGGTGACCTAATATCTTTTCACATCCAATTGGGGAATCCAACCCCGGCCATCTAGGTGAAAGGCAAGTGTGTTACCACTGCGCTACCCGACCACTGATGGATTCTTGTGTTTTTCTATTACTTCTGATTAAAAATTATTTTAATGCCCCTGCTGTAAAATGGGGGCATATAGTGTAAATGTGAACAGACGAGTTTCAACCTCCATTTTGTATTTGACAATTTTCAACAACTGATACAATAATAAGATAATTTTAACCTTTTGAGTTAGAAGTGCTATGATGAGATATTTGACCTTCGCAGTTTGCCGACCCCGACATTGTTGATAACTATACTTTCTTACGACATAACATGCTGGGTTTGTACTGTAGTTTTTGACCTCCCCAGTTTGCCGACCCCAACATTGTTGATAACTATTGTTTCTTACGATATCACATGCCGAGTTTGTACTGTAGTTTTTGACCTCCACAGTTTTCCGACCCCGACAGTGTTGATAACTATACTTTCTTACGACATAACATGCCGAGTTTGTACTGTAGTTTTTAACCTCCACAGTTTGCCGACCCCGACAGTGTTGATAACTATTCTTTCTTACGGTTTAACATGCCGAGTTTGTATTGTAGTTTTTTACCTCCACAGTTTGCCGACCCCGACAGTGTTGATAACTATACTTTCTTACGGTTTAACATGCCGAGTTTGTATTGTAGTTTTTTACCTCCACAGTTTGCCGACCCCGACAGTGTTGATAACTATACTTTCTTACGACATAACATGCCGAGTTTGTACTGTAGTTTTTAACCTCCACAGTTTGCCGACCCCGACAGTGTTGATAACTATTCTTTCTTACGATATAACATGCTGGGTCTGTACTGTAGTTCTTTAAAATACCCTATAAACAAGTTTAAATTGATTAACCTGGAAAAACACCGAACATATGAAGAGCCCTTAATGGTCCTAAATTTAGCAAAGAAATACCTAGAAGTGTGATAGACGATCCTTAAATTTGGCTAAATGGTCAATAAACTCCAGTGAACACATACAGTTGGTTGTTTGATTGGCTTTGTTATCCTTCTTTTGTCTTTGATCCAATTGTTTGAACTGAAGTTGCTGCCATTAGATGTTGAAATGTGTCCTTTGTAAAGCAATAAATGTTCAAGTGTTTTACATTATCTGCCTTATTGTTGATGTTAAAATGTTGGTGTTTTACATAATGTGTCTGACTGGTGATGGCAAAATGTTGATGTTTTACATAATGTGTCTGACTGTTGTTGGCAAAATAAAGGTGTTTTACATTATTTGCCTGACTGTTGACCTGATGTGCCTAACTGTTGGACTGATGTACCTGACTGGCGGTTTTTTGGGCCTAACTGTTGACCTGATGTGCCTAACTGTTGACCTGATGTGCCTAACTGTTGACCTGATGTGCCTGACTGCCAGCCTTTTGTGCCTAACTGTTGACCTGATGTGCCTGACTGCCAGCCTCTTGTGCCTAACTGTTGACCTGATTTGCCTTACTGTTGACCTGGGGGCCTGACTGTCAGCCGTTTGTGCCTAACTGTTGACCTGATGTGTCTGACTGTCTATCTTTTGTGCCTAACTGTTGACCTGATGTGCCTGACTGTTGGTCTGATGTGCCTGACTGCCGGCCGTTTGTGCCTAACTATTGACCTGATGTGTCTGATTGTCTGTCTTTTGTGCCTAACTGTTGACCTGATGTGCCTGATTGCCAGCCTCTTGTGCCTAACTGTTGACCTGATGTGTCTGACTGTTGGCCTGATGTGTCTGACTGTTGGCCTGATGTGTCTGACTGCCGGCCGTTTGTGCCTAACTGTTGACCTGATGTGTCTGACTGTTGGCCTGATGTGCCTGACTGCCGGCCTTTTGTGCCTAACTGTTGACCTGATGTGTCTGACTGTTGACCTGATGTGCCTGACTGCCAGCCTTTTGTGCCTAACTGTAAATGTTGATCTGATGTGCCTGACTGTCTGTCTTTTGTGCCTGACTGTCTGTCTTTAATATACTACTTCCTGTGTTTTGCATGTTATGCAGATTTGGAATGGAAGACTCCTGTTAAATTTCTGTTATGTAAATTGCATTTGAATATAAATTCAAGTCTCCTTTGTTGTTACATACATATACAACATTGCCTTTACAATATAATAATCACTGTCTGGCCTTAAGGATTTAAACACATTTCCTGTATTGTAAATTTGATTTACGAATGTGATTAGAATTTGATCTACAACTCTCGGGAGCTTTTTGAGTATTAAACACGAAATTGGCATCTCCAAATCGCTGTAAAATCTGAGCACAAATATTCATTGCAAGATTGTGTCTAGATGTAATTTTAGCAATGACTGTGTTGGTTTGGTTTAAGCTGTGATGTCTCTCTTGACTTCAATAAATGTTAATCTACCAACTAAAGTGCGGCATCAGTACCTAGAATAGATGGTTTGTAATACTCTAGTTATATAATTGACTTTTTAATCAGAGATGAAAATGTTCAGCCGATTGGCTGATTTCAGCCTTTTTGAGAATATCAGTGTAATGTAAACTTGTAATTTTTCCCATTGAAAAGATTGAGTAATCTAATTTTCAGCCTTTTTGCCCTTAGTCCATTTTCATCTCTGTTTAATATGCCCCCACCATGAAATTGGGGGGGGGGGGGGGGCAGGGGGCGGCATATGGTGTTACCCATATTCGTTCCGATGCAATGTATCTAGCTAATCTCAGGAACTGCTGATCCTCAACAAACTAACTGTTTCAGGGTGTCAAGTGGCAGCAGGGGCATTTAGGTCTTACAGACATCATTATTTATAACTATCGGAAAATGATAGATATAGAAAGATCAGCCATTTTGATTTTTAAATAAAATAAAAAAAAAGATTACTTTCCCTTCAGCATTTCCTTCCCAAGACAATCCTGGTTATTGTATGATAACGATTTATGGTAGACATTTATTCAGGAATAAAAATATTATTGCATTATTTGATACTATAAAACCTATAGCTAGTAGATAATATATCAAACTTCACTCAACACATATGAACTCGGCAGGCAATTGGTTCTTAGTGAATTTCTCCTACTGGAGGTTTTTTTTTCTCGAAATATTTCTTTGCTGAGAAACAAGTAAAATCTACTTAAAGGTATATATAGATTAGAACTTAGTTAATTGATGGAATTTGCAAATTAAAATGAAACAAAAAATGCAAGGATAACAATTTGTTAAATTTGTTAAGAATATATATATATGTATAATTTCAAAATCAAAAGAGTTATATAAGTTAAACAAATATTTAAGGTATAATTTATGAGGTGATCATGAGATCAACCTTGAAGTGAAACTGTTGAAAGTTGTCAGTGTTGCGATGAGAATGTGTAAGTTGTATAGATAACTTAATTAGTTTTTCCTGCCTCTGTGGCTGATTAAGTTTGTTTATAGACACCGCTCCCACCTTGTTGTACACCTTAAAGCCATTTTGTATTTCATTGATGACTCATAAAGCTAAATAGAATTTCAGTGATGTCCACTTAATGAGTTTGCTCTGTACAAACACTACAGCATTCACAATTTTGCCTCTAACGCTCTTCTAAAGAACATCTCAGTAAGTTACGTGACATTTTTTGACAGATAATATTTCTTCTGTAGTTTTAATTCCTGATACAAGCTAAAAGTACAACCTGGGCTAATACGAACCCTGGATATGAAACATGGCTTATACGAACCCTGGATATGAAACATGGCTAATACGAACCCTGGATATGAAACATGGCTAATACAAACCCTGGATATGAAACATGGCTTATACGAACCCTGGATATGAAACATGGCTAATACAAACCCTGGATATGAAACATGGCTAATACGAACCCTGGATATGAAACATGGCTAATACAAACCCTGAATATGAAACATGGCTAATACGAACCCTGGATATGAAACATGGCTATATGAACCGTGGATATGAAACATGGCTATATGAACCGTGGATATGAAACATGGCTTATAATGAACCCTGGATATGAAACATGGCTTATAATGAACCCGGGATATGAAACATGGCTAATACGAACCCTGGATATGAACCAATTTGCTAATACGAACCCTGGATATGAAACATGGCTAATACGAACCCTGGATATGAAACATGGCTGATACAAACCCTGGATATGAAACATTCAATAGACTTTAAAGCTTATATTATGAATGAACAGTTGAAATCATACTGTGTTGCTTTGAAAGTTGTATTTTACTCTTAATGAAAGTATAAAACTTAATGAAAGGTATGTTGATAACGCTTACAGCCAAATCTTGTCCAGCAAATATCACATTCCATCTGATTGTTATACATCCAAATTTTATGCATCAACCATACGTCTCTCTGATTTTATCGATTTCCGACCATAAGTAAACAACTCCACCATGTGTGCAATATAGCAGAACATTGTCCAACAAGCCTGTTTGAACATTCGGATACTCTCCGATTTTATTGATCACATTGTTTTTGCAAATAAGTTCCCCAACGGTACCTTTACAAATGATGACATCACTGACAGTAGGTATAACCAAATACTGGGTATGAATAATGGTAACAAGCCAATCAAAGTAGACGAACTATTTATATACATGTGCAATCCCCACAATATGGCTGGTACAGAGATCAATTATAATGCTTCATCATTGAATGGCAGCAAATTTCTGTGTTAATATCTATACAAGAGTTAAATATCAAAGTTGTGTATGATAGGAAAGAAATTTATAATATTACATTTGGTTTGTTTTGTTTTTGTTTAACGTCCTATTAACAGCCAGGGTCATTTAAGGACGTGCCAGGTTTTGGAGGTGGAGGAAAGCCGGAGTACCCGGAGAAAAACCACCGGCCTACGGTCAGTACCTGGCAACTGCCCCACGTAGGTTTCGAACTCGCAACCCAGTGGTGGAGGGCTAGTGTTAAATTGCTGGTACACCTTTACCACTTGGCCACCGCGGCCCCTTGTGTATGATAGGAAAGAAATTTATATTACATGCCTGATCATAATAATGGTACATGTAAACATGGATGTATGTATTACACAACCTGAAAAATCTTGTTTTTGAAGATTTCAGAAAATAAAAAAACAGCATTGTGAATTTAATCAAGGGTTAAATCCATAAATCCTACGGACATCTTCCTGACGTAAGACACATACATTACAATGTACTGAGTCTAGGCTGTGTACTATAGAAGTACAAACCTGTACCTTAACACAATGCTGGCATGATTACATTTGGTCACTGAAATTCAATTTGAAACGAAGCAACTTCATGCTGGCCAATTCTCATGTGTATTTGTGGAATCATGAAATAAACATAACACAAAAGGCAATATATCAACATGTTGTTGAAATTAAGATTAAAATTAAAATTTGATGTTTTCTCTCGAATGGAATCTGTTCATCAATCAAGAAAAAATCCAGTTCTCTGAGAGAAAGTATTTGATGTAACTCTTTTATTTGCTTTGAAAGATTTATCAATGTTTTGTTGTCCCAATTATCCTTTAGAAGTTAAATCTGCTGTTGAGAGGTGTTTTAGTGCAAGCAGACTTAACATTTGAATAGTTTTGCTCTTGCAGGGCTCAAAGTTGCACCTATTTTAGTGGCTGTGGCGCTTTAAATTCACCATTGGCGACCAGTTATGGACCTATAAGGCTAATCTTTCTAAGGTTGCAGTCAATGTTAAATTCCCCATAAAATGATGTTCACGATCAAAAATGATACAGAGATGTTTTACTGATCTAAAGAATTAAAAGGGTTTCTTTTCAAATTGATGACAACTAGGCCAGGCGACTAACTTTTCCAATTGGCGCCTAGATTTTATGACTTGGTAGTCAAATAGGCCACCTGGTAAAAATATCAACTTTGAGCCCTGTCACTGGTAACTGTAAAAGTCTGAATTTTGGCGAAAAATCTGAGTTTTAAAATACATATCTGAATTTCAGCCGAAAAGTCTTAGTTTTTCAGATATACATTTTATATTCTGATAAGTTGGGGGGAACTCAGATAAGTATTATGAAATTCCGATTTGCATGCTGGAATTCAGATATGTTGGGTAAAATTCAGATGTTTTCTTATTTGTGCCCTCGGGCACCCCTTCTTGCCGGCGAGAGCAGCACGGGGTTTCACACCTCCCGCGGAGCCGGTGTTCATGGTCCACCGGCACCAGCTTACCTTTACCTGTGCTGTTATAAATCATCCGCGTGCGACTCGCGATCGGTCGGTCACCAATTCAATCATACATCGGTCGCTGTAAACTTCAACATTACGGCCGGTAAAGTGTTTTAATTTGTGCTTATCTTCGTCTGTTTTTAGTGTAATGGTCAGTGTCGTTGTTCCGTGTGTGTTTGATACTTTTCTACCTCCGATAACAAAAGATCTGACTGCACGGTGCGGTGATGCAATCGGACCGACGACGTTTTGTACAAGGGCATATCACAATCGACAACCAATATCTCTTATTTCCAATTGGTATCTAAGCTTAATTAAAATGATATTATCAATAAATCTGTTCACGTGTTGTGATCTGTTGAAACAGTCGGTTCGTAACGTAAGTAGCCGCCCATGAATATGTACAGTACTGTGCAGTGTGTAATTAATAAAAATCGTGTGTTGATACCGATATTCACACTGTTATAGACCTAATATTAACTATATATGCGCTGATCAGCATATATCTAACGTAAAAAACGGACCCAAACCCACATTGTATAGATATTATTTTTGTGTGTATTTTTCACCCGTTCGATAGCTTGTTGTCACATGACTAGTTATACGTCTGGCCGAACACAGCGCCAGCAGGCGGTCTATTTTAAGACCGATCAAAAGGCATACTTACGCAGTG
This sequence comes from Pecten maximus, assembly GCF_902652985.1. NCBI lineage: Eukaryota > Metazoa > Mollusca > Bivalvia > Pectinida > Pectinidae > Pecten > Pecten maximus. The sequence goes on along the minus strand of NC_047031.1, from coordinate 26,021,405 downwards.
TGTCGCCGTAAGTGTCGTGTTCTCTTTGACATTTTCATAATTGTCTCAGGGAGCAGGTTCGTTATATCATAATTGTGTTTACGTTAATATAACACTATTGCCATTTTCTTGTTTCAGGTGTCCGAGAACTGAAAACATCAAACCAACTTTCTTACCAGTTGCCTTTCCTGTATCTAGACCTGGCGATTCTGACTATCTTTGTTCAGTTCAAACACACTCTTAGAATTTGATCATTTTTAAATAATTTGATATGTGCATCGTGTAAAATTTTGACAAATTTCTTGATATACTGGGACGTATATTCTAAATAAATGGTATACGTAAATATTATACCGACACATATAATGTATCATGCTAATTTTCTGAATAGAACTTGCATGTGTATCATTTATCGTAATGTTAATACTTTTGTGAAATGTAACAGGACCGGATGTATTGTTAATCGGGATAACTTTCTATTAATAATGGGCCGTATTTTACCATATTGGGTCACATTTTGATAATTCATTAAGCAGAACAGGACGAAGCGCACAGCGTACGACTATTAGCTTATTTCTCTTATATATTTATATAACAGGATATGTGTTGCATAACATTTTGACAATTTTCTTCATATACAACAATTTGATAAAGCTCCACATGCTAACGATGTAATGTAATTGGTCTCTAGGCCAATATAAAGGAAGGAAAACCAAAAGATTATTTTATGTAATGATTCGTCGATGCACAGGACTTAGAATATGCCGGTCAAGCTGATGTCCATCAGAATATGCCGGTCAAGCTGATTTCCATCTTCCTCAAAACCATTCTTGAAGTGGAAATATTTATCAATTGATGACCAGCAAGAGGGCGTCTTCGTCATTTCGTCAGCTGAAAGACCGTAAGGTCGTATTACAGCGGACGTAACACCTGTTAAGTAAGTAAGTAGAGCGAGTGGAAGCAGTCAATGCAAATTCTGGCAACTTGCAACCACATTACTGTATGATATCAACTGCACATGCATCATTTAAACCAGCTATTTGACAACTTCGTTAAAGCTGAAATAAATGCATCTTCCAAATCCGAAAATAATTAAGGAACAACTTAACCAAATGTTGGTATTTTTTTGTGAGTAGAGTAAACCACATCTGTATAGATTTACGGATACGAGTCGGAATGGGTACGTGTCGTCTGATAAATTAGTCGTATGGGATTTGAATATACAATAGGTTTTTGAATGCCTTTATTTATTACCGTTAGTTGTTACGTCAGTTGTTCCACGGACTTTTGATTAGATACGTGTCCGTAATAGAACATAAAACATTAGAAACACAAATTAACTTGCCGAACTTGTTGAATTATTATAGTGTTCCATTTTGCAAGTATTATATGATCGATGTCGCAAATGTCCACTTTTTTATTAGTGTGAAGGGCTAATGTCAAGTGCGGGCTTTTGTCCGTACCCCGTTTGTGTACATAGCAGGGAGCGGTAAAACGGCTGTAAAACGTCAACATTGAATCGTCTGATATATGTGAAAATATCCCGTTTCACAAATGATGTAAAACTAACAAAAATATGTTATTTTCGTGGTTATATAAATAACTTGCTGCAGTTACGAAAGCGCCAACGCTATCAAAAATTACATTTACATCAGGTCAGAAAAGAATGTCTACCGGACGTACCTGACACTTGCACATGGAAAAAGAAAAGGTTAGAATTATTACTTCAATGCATGTGCTCATGTGTACACATACTTTTTAACATGTAATTACATAATCATAAATACATGAAACTTTGATGTAACGAATATAAAAATACACTCTCCAATCATCGTTGTTTATCAGCCGTTCCACGGTTGAACCTGTATATATATGATTTTGTGAATTATGTTAAATAATATGTCTGTAAACTGATGAGCTAATTCGCTCAAAGTCCTAAAGAACTTGAACTGGTGTACCTGACACCTGCACAAGGCTAATGTGGCCACCCGTGGATAGCGCTTTGACAGGTAGGTAGAGTACCTTTCTAAAGGACGCCTCAAGTCCGTTTGATCTGATTCGAGTACAGGTAAGGGACATAGCTTGGAGCAATCAGATAATCAAGATGCTTATTGATTAAACACAGCAGTTGTTATTGATGATACGCAGGTGAGTTAAGCAGCTCGATATCAGCATCTCGTTTTCTTCTTATGTAACATTGATCAAAATATATAATCCACACATGCATATACATGACCCCTCCCCAGGTCCTAGATTTCGTTTGTCGATAATTAACAGTCGATTCAATTTACGTTAAAACATACTATTTTCAGTCAGGAGTATGGAATTTGCCACCCGACATTGTCACTTCTGACCGCTGGCCTCAGGTTTGGCGGAGTTTTGTGGGGACTGTGGAGAAAAACAGAAACATTTGCTTCATAGCAAACTTTTTATTTGGCTATTTACTTATATCATTTGTACACCACCTAAGATGTTTTCTAATTAATTACAAACTACAATAGGCGAATTAATAATCGACCGAAGAGTTCATAAACATAAGCAACAATAATGTTCCGTTGTTTATCTACTAAACTTGTGTAACTGTTCCATGTTTTATGTCTATATGTCATCGTTTATAATTTTAATTGTGTCAAGACAGAGACGCGTTATCTGATATTCACGTCTCGGGTCCAGGTAAATTCGTGCAAAATACAAGTCTTCATACACGCACTCTTTCTTATTCCATCACTGTCCCTAAAAAAATAAAAGATAATACTAAATACTGTTTAATCACTTAACAGTTCGCATTTATCTTAAGTATTTATCTCGGTTAAATACTTACTGTAGATTATCGTAACGAATGTTTGATCAAGTATTACAATGGGTCCTTGCTACGGGAATCCACGATACATCCTTAATTTGTACCGGTTTGGTATCGGTCGTCAATCCATAATTCGTTTTACCAATTTTGCGAACTTTATTGTTAAGGTGAGGAGTTTTCATAAGCAAAACGTTCATGTACTAGATCATTGTTTCAAATATGGTGTGGTCACTGCCCTAGTCAGTTACAATACACAACCTCTGCTAGTCCAGATGACACTGATTACAGGTCAATTATCTTGTTCACTGGACCGTTGAGAAGTCGGCGTGCCATCGACAATGTCGCGGTGTCGAGTTCTACAATAATATAAATATAGGGACAATTGTATAGGCAGGAACTCATTACACACCCATGACATAGGAATGCATATTTAAAAAAATTTCAAGACCATGAGCTGTGACAAGACTACTATATTCTGTATGTATCCTGGAATCCTTCATACTGTGTTGCTTTTGAAAATGAATTGAATTACGTAATATCCTATCTCGAAGGTAAAATACAGAAGAGTCCTTGTTGAGCTACGGGGAGAAATGGGTACTTGCTGTGGCGACATCCCGTAAGGAATGGAGACCAATATTTTATCGACTAAATCAGTATCCCAGGGTTAAGATGAAATGTTCGTTCATGTATTGTATGAATAAAAAGATAATCTACACGTAACTTTTCGGATTTTATTAGAAGATTTGACATCGGTAAAATGATTCCGGCTATGATTTTATGAGTTTAACTTTATGAGGGTCGGGAGTAAAACACGTAAAATGAAAGCAAAATGACGCTTATAAATCCAGATACATTTAGAAAATTATATATAAAAAAAAACGTTAAACAATTTATACGTCCCATTCTATTTAGAAAATTATATATAAAAAAAAAAAACGTTACACAATGTATACGTCCCATTCTATTTAGAAAATTATCGAAATGTTGCAGGATATATCAAGAACAAAATCTACATGGCACACCATTTACGTCTGTCCAATTATCTTAAGAAAATGATCAAATTTTCACCACTCTCTACCCTCGATTATCTTAAAAATACAAAAACAAAAACAAAACAAAAAAAACGCCCCGCTATAAATCACGAAGAATTATCAAAATGTTGCCGATATATATTCGTACCGATACATTAAGAAACTTTGATGCTCGAGTTCTATTCAGAACATCATCAAAATGTTACACGATATATACGTGCGATTCAGAAAATTATCGAAATATTTTTCCGCGATCTAAAATATATATTTAAATGTGTATCTCTGTTGTATTCGGCAAAGTATAAAACATATTGTACGACATACATGTCGTGAAATGAGTCCTGATATGCCCCATTATTTTATAAGCAGAGACGTATATAAAGGTCACATGTATGCGATATATACGTCTACGTATTTAGGAAATTATTAAAATGCTACAGGGTAAATATATCAAATAATGTTAACGGATATAGGTATACAGTATATATCAAAATCAATAAATAGCAAGCATCGTTCAGGCCAGGCACAAAGAAGAAAACTGCAACTGGTTAGAAATTTGGTCTAATTTTTCTGCAACCGTATTACAGCCATGGGATACCTGAAACAAGAATATAGTAACTGTGTTATATATACGTCAAAACAAATATACGATTAAGTTGTTCACAAAGACTAACATTTTCCAATCTCGCCAAATAATCATTAACAAAACGATGGTTCTGTAAGAAATATAATGACAGCAGCGACACTTACGGTAGGTGATTCTGTTTGTACTGGTAGCCCATGACAGACGTACGGCTTTTGATCGGTCCTAAAATAGACCGCCTGCTGGCGCTGCGTACGGCCAGACGTATGACTATCATGCGATCACAAGCCATCGAAAGTGTGCGAACAATTTATACACAGTAGCAGCTAGTAATGTTGATTTGGGTCCGATTTTTCGTCAAGTGCACATAAATAATGTTTGGTTTATAACAGTGTGAATATCGGTATCAACACACGATTTTTATTAATTACACACTGCACAGTACTGTACATATGGGCGGCTACTTACGTTACGAACCGACTGTTTCAACAGATCACAACATGTGAACAGATTTATTGAGAATATCATTTTAATTAAGCTTAGATACCAATTGGAAATAAGAGATATTGGTTGTCGATTGTGATATGCCCTTGTACAAAACGTCGTCGGTCCGATTGCATCACCGCACCGTGCAGTCAGATCTTTTGTTATCGGAGGTAGAAAAGTATCAAACACACACGGAACAACGACACTGACCATTACACTAAAAACAGACGAAGATAAGCACAAATTAAAACACTTTACCGGCCGTAATGTTGAAGTTTACAGCGACCGATGTATGATTGAATTGGTGACCGACCGATCGCGAGTCGCACGCGGATGATTTATAACAGCACAGGTAAAGGTAAGCTGGTGCCGGTGGACCATGAACACCGGCTCCGCGGGAGGTGTGAAACCCCGTGCTGCTCTCGCCGGCAAGAAGGGGTGCCCGAGGGCACAAATAAGAAAACATCTGAATTTTACCCAACATATCTGAATTCCAGCATGCAAATCGGAATTTCATAATACTTATCTGAGTTCCCCCCAACTTATCAGAATATAAAATGTATATCTGAAAAACTAAGACTTTTCGGCTGAAATTCAGATATGTATTTTAAAACTCAGATTTTTCGCCAAAATTCAGACTTTTACAGTTACCAGTGTGTGTTGCCATGGGCCCCGTGTTACCAAGGGCCCTGTGTTGCCATGGGCCCTGTGTTGCCATAGGCCCTGTGTTGCCATGGGCCCTGTGTTGCCATAGGCCCTGTGTTGCCAAGATCATACCATGATATTTTTGTTTGATCCAGTTCTACGATGTAGGGAGAAAGCAACACTGGTAACACTGGTCACAAATTTAGTCATGAAATTACTTGAAGCCCAATCATTCTATTTTGAGATGTTTTCTGCGTAACCTGGTCTCACCTTATGACTGACAGTAACTGATGTGTTCGGCAATGTTCTTGAGAAACGGCAAGAAACGATAACTGATAAGTTTTCCACGTAATTTTGTTTGTCGGCCAAATTGAATCAACACAGCATCCATTCTTAGCTGTAGGTCTGTTGGCTCTCCGCCCTATTTCATTATCCTAATCAACTTATACAAAATAGATGTCCGCGTGAAATTTAATAAAATGACAAAATGTTTGGCTTGCAATGTCTTCAAGAAAATCAATCGAAGCTTCTTAGGAATTGTGTAGGGCAGTCTCGTGGTGAAGTAGGTAGCCAGAATATCTCTTTCTGCAGCCCAACAGGGCAATAGGAGCTCAACATTTTCTTCACAATTATTTTGTTTATTTTTGATCAATCTTGATAAGAAATTCAACCCTATTCATCCTCAAATAAGGCCCCTACCTTAGTGTTAAAGTTCAGTAAAATATTCATCCTCAAATAAGGCCTCTACCCTTGTGTAAAAGTTCGGTAAAAATATTCATCCTCCAATTAGGTCCCTCTTCCAGTGCAAAATTTTATCTCAAGTAAGCCCCTTTCCTTTAGTGTAAAATTTCTATACCATATTCATTTTCAGGTAAGTCTTCTTCTGTAGTGTAAATTAGTTACCCTTCTCTAGTGTAAAAATCAGAGGAAGGAAGGCCTATTTGTTAAGCAATTTAAGCATACTGTTTCAATATTGATGATTCTGCAAAAATGAAGAAAGGGGCTTATATTTGTAGATGATTTAAGACAAAAAAATTGTCTGGATTGAATATATAGCTATTCTATTGGACTTAGAGACCTAGAGATATATTGTATATCGTTCCCCAACACCACTGAGAAGATTTTTTATATTAGACTAGATTTACTATTTTCTCTTAGTCATGAAGTTGATAGGTCAGCCTATCTATTTTGTCTGTTCAGAGTTAAATCTGATAACAGATTACAAGGTATTATAAATGATGAGGCCACTGATAGATGCTTTATAGTGTCATCACACCGAAATGTCATACCAGGGTGGAGTAGCATCTGTACACCATCTAGTCACATTAGGATAGCAAGTAAATGATTACCCTAACTATTGACCTTCATAGTTGACCCCTGACCCTCTGTTGTATAAAGCAATTGTACAAGATATCTCTCATATTAAAGAAGTAAATAACATTTGACCCCTGACCCTATAGTAAAAAATTATAGAATGTCTCTCTGATTAAAACAGATAAATAACTACTAATGATTTTCATTCCTTCTGAGTTATTTCTAGTGATTGACCTTCAGAGTTGACCCCTGACCCTATAGTAAAGGTTACAGAATATACCTCACATAAAGACAGAAAAATAACTCTAATGATTTTCATTCGTTCCCGAGTTGTTTCCATGTAGTGATTGACCTTCAGAGTTGACCCCTACAGGATATTCCTCACATAAAGACGGAAAAATAACTGACCTAATGATTTTCTTTCCTTCCGAGTTGTTTCCAGTGATTGACCTTCAGAGTTGACCCCTACAGGATATCTCTCACATAAAGACAGAAAAATAACTCTAATGATTTTCATTCGTTCCGAGTTGTCTCCAGTGATTGACCTTCAGAGTTGACCCCTACAGGATATTCCTCACATAAAGACGGAAAAATAACTGACCTAATGATTTTCTTTCCTTCCGAGTTGTTTCCAGTGATTGACCTTCAGAGTTGACCCCTACAGGATATTCCTCACATAAAGACGGAAAAATAACTGACCTAATGATTTTCATTCCTTCCGAGTTGTTTCCAGTGATTGACCTTCAGAGTTGACCCCTACAGGATATTCCTCACATAAAGACGGAAAAATAACTGACCTAATGATTTTCATTCCTTCCGAGTTGTTTCCAGTGATTGACCTTCAGAGTTGACCCCTACAGGATACTCCTCACATAAAGACAGAAAAATAACTGACCTAATAATTTTCATTCGTTCCGAGTTGTCTCCATGCAGTGATTGACCTTCAGAGTTGACCCCTACAGGATATTCCTCACATAAAGACGGAAAAATAACTGACCTAATGATTTTCATTCCTTCCGAGTTGTTTCCAGTGATTGACCTTCAGAGTTGACCCCTACAGGATAGTCCTCACATAAAGACGGAAAAATAACTACGCTAATGATTTTCATTTCATTCCGTCGGAATTGTCTCCAGTGATTGCCCTTCAGATTTGACCCCTGACCCTCTGGTTAATAAAACATTTATGGTTCTGACCGTTGATTGCCCACCGGTGAAATGGAAGGACAGGGATTGACACTATACGTCAGGCCCTGATACTGTAACGACTGATTGTGTTGGTCATTGATTAGTACGGGCTATTCACTTATCGGGACACACTAATTGTGTGGCTTCCAGCATTGTGTAGAGAAGCCTTAGAAAACCTTCCGCTACACTTTTACAGAAACCAGGAAAGTGTAGGAAACATCCCTGATGATTGTGTGTCATTTACCAGGGATAACCATACAAGTCAGAATACTCTACAAATCTATCATGCCTGAGGGTGTCGCGGATAAAATAATATTGATGTTGTATGTAAAACTAACTAAAGTAAGATATTTTGGAACCTTTCAGCAGTCGTTTGTTTTACTATGCAGATCATTTATTTCTACCAAATTAAGTCCTAATACACATCTGCCAGCTCTGAGCCCATTCATTATTCCCATATAGTAATACATCCTAATTTTGCTTGAAGATTTTGGTGAAACTGCAAAAAATTTAATGAAACACAATTACAGAAAGATTTATCGGCTATGTAGTGTATAGGTTTTGAAGACAATGTTAATTTTTGCCATGCTACTTTCCGTCTCGATCATTTGAAAAGTTATAAGTACAACAAATACTATTTATAGTTGACAGCCATCAAGAGAGTGATCAGAACGGTTTCATGGACAACATATCACACATGATGACGCAGAATCCAAGTTTTAATAGAGTTTGAATATTCATAATACAGATAAAGGAGTGTTTATGATACTTTTAAAATGTAAACAGGCAAGTAATTATGAGGGTGTCATCACCATAACTCATTAATGTCATGAAAATTTACAGTTATAGGGTTGACAATGTAATTACTATGTTTGTTGAAGGATTTCTATTACCAGTGACATTTTTTAAAAATTTTTATTTTAAATTGAGTATTTAGAATTTATCACTTTCTGTTTATGAAGTAACTGACATTTAATTTGTTAAGAAAGATTTATGGAGGTTATACACAGAGAAAAACATATCAAACACATCCTTAAGTCATCCTCTGTCCTTCCTTTATTATACACGTATTTGATTGAGAGATTATAGGACAAACGATGTTGAAATCCTGTCATAACTTTAATTTTCACAAAATTAGAACTTTTTGGGACAGATGATGGACCCTGTCTCAGATCTCATTTGGAAATTGTGCCCATTAGATTGCCCCCCCCCCCAAAAAAAAAAAAAAAAATCAGAATGCTACCAGTATAACCTAGCTAGCACTGTTCCAACAGATTCATTGTTGTTTAAACTTACCTTGATTTTTTAACTTACACTGTTCCATCAGATTCCAAACTTAGAATTCACATGGAGCCAGCAGACCTCCGTCCTGTAAAGGAAATTATTGTTATATTAGAAATATTACATGTGTACCTTTGCTACTGTACTGGTATACATTATGGCAGGAACATTTTCTGGTTTTAGATATTTAAAGATTTTTCTGATTTTCTGTAGGCATACTTTATAACAATTAAGTACCTAATAATGAAAGAGAAATGAGAAAGCTGCACTTTTAAAAGAAAGAAAGAGAAGTGGATTTATAGGTATCATCTTAAGAAAGAAAAATTATACAAAATATGATGATATTGAGAAAGATTTCCCCCAAGTCAAATATATATACTATAAATACGGATAACTTTCCATGTGACAATACAGATTTACCTCCCTTTGTTATCAGTAGATAATAACTGTATTACCTTGTAATATGAATTCTCCCATCGATACTCCCGACATATCCCCAGTAATATAAGGTACGAATTGTCACTAGGCTCCTGTTCACATAAACTTAATTTGCTTCATGACACAGTGAGAGTCCAGCCTCCCGCTTATAATACTCCCGAATGCATACACTGTGAGTGAACAGTCTGTACAGCGAGCTATACAGTATGTTAAGGAGACCATTTATAGGTTTCTATAGATATTGAGTGTTGCCTAGAATTACAGAGGCAGCTTTAGGTAGCTTTTTATGTTTATGTAAATTTGATATGAATTTCATTTATTTTACAACAATTGTAAATTTACAATAAGTTATATCAACTTGGAATAATCACTCTTGACCAGACTGAAATACACGAGGGTCTTACTGTGGGAGGAAACAAGAGAATCCGGAGAAAACCTATGTGTGGTCAGAGAGGCGACCTCAGGTCCTTCCATCCGTTTGTCAGTTAGGGGAATCAAACCCCTTTATATGGTCCGAGATTTTGGTCGGGTGGCACAGTGATTAACACACACATGCCTTTCACCTTGCGGGGAGGCTTTGGAAAGGTATATATAGGAACACCTAGTCCCATCTATGTAGGTTTTGTATTTTACTTCCGGTTTTCTCCCACACTTTAAGCCTGTCCTTGCACACTTCCATCCAGGCCGACAAGAGTTATATCAGTCAATATGGTAACTAGTCAATGTTTAACAATTGTTGTAAAGTTAAAAGATGGTGGTTATCTTAGCTCTTTATCATAATTGTGAAAAACTTTGTGGTATGTTTCTGTAAAACAACCAGTTACATAAAGCCGTCTCAATATTGTGTATTTAAATAAAGGGGCTGTAGTATTGGAAATCCTTTGTCCTGTTTATATAGAAACAAGTTTATATACAAATATCTTAACATTAAACAAGAAATATCTTTAAAAAAGATAAACGGCATAGTTTTAATGCTGGTGGTTATAATGTAAAACAGCTGGTGAAATAAATAAACGAACTAATGCGTTTCAGCACGTATAAAAAAATTACACCAGTTTGAATCATTTTTGGTGATGATAAGACTGCATTTGAATCAGGAATATAATTTTATTAATGTGTCATTTGAAAAGATACATCCACTTATTCAGCTCGCATTCAATCTTAACTTTTGTTAAACTTGTTTCGTTTTTAACTGTATATCTGCATTTTGCATTTACTGCTACATTGACCAATCACATACTTCATCTTGACCAGTATCACCACCTATTGTATCATATCCTTGGCCAAAAGAATATTATACGGCTATGCCGAAAAATGAAACGAGTCATTGCTTAAAAGCTCCCCATTATGCTGTCCTATATTGTAGAGACACACCAGCCTCGGACAACTGCTCTGTACTAATACCATAGCCTGCTACTACAGTAATACCATAGCCGTTACTGCTGTAAAGTGCCAACCCTGATTTGTTCTGTGAGCCTGCCCACACATTGAACCTTCGACATCAGCACAATTCAGATGACAGATATTTACTTTTAGTCATTCTGAATCCATTTCATGTGTGGCCGAGCTTACTGGCCAGACTAGGTTTATGAGCTAGTTGGTGCTATCTGATACACCAGTGTCATGCATATTATTGTGTCTGGCCGTAACTCCACTGTATCAGAATCCCGAAACCATAACAATGCATGAAGTGAAATTTCAATCACTTGGTTTTTCAAAAGATGTTACATATGTATATAGGAAGGTGCTTTCACACGGTTTTCCTTTTGTTCAATTCCTGTTGTGTTTTACATCTGAATTATAAAATATCCTGAAATAAAAAGGACTGTGAATTGCTATGACATCTTAAAGGAAATCTATTGAAAGTTTATGATATATATGTAAATATTTATAATAATAAAGGCATCTGCAAACAGTTTTGCCATTCATAGACAATATGAATGTCATGAGAATTTTGTAGAGTTTTAAGTTGCACCTCAAAGCAGTAGTATATCTATTGTCATTTATGACTGTATGAACACTATATATGGAAGCCATACAAGTTGATGTCATCATGTTCAACTACTAGGCTTTTCTTACTGAACGTCTATAACATATTTCTCTTTAGTTTTACAAAAGAACCTAAGAATTCATGGTGTGCCAAAATTAAGGGTCCAGAGTTCAATCAACAGTTGAATAATTAAAAAAAAAAGCTAATGACCTGCGTTACATTGGTGTATACTGTAGGAATATATCAATATATTAAAGGTTGTGATCGTACAATTATTGAATGCCTCTGGAAAACTCGGGATGATCTACTACAGGGAAAATATGTTAGTGTGATAAAAAAAAAAACCCAGATGCCTTCTACTGAACGCCTAGGGAGAAGATACATATTTATCTATGGTTCATTTAATAGAGATAAGACAGCGGTGCAGTGTCCTATTCCATATGGAGGTATATAGACTTTTACACTAACAAACGCTATCCAGCTTATATACAGAGCAGGACAAAGTCAAAAGGTTAAGAGAAGGAGCTCGAGAAAGGACAGGATTCTGAGTCACTCTAACTCTTGATAGAGTGGAACAAAAGACAGGATTCTGAGTCACTTTAACTCTTGGTACACTTTGTAGGATTCTGAGTCACTTTAACTCTTGGTAGTAGGATAGAGGACACCATTCTGAGTCACTAACACTTTGTAGGATTCTGAGTCACTTTAACTCTTGGTAGAGTAGGATAAAGGACAAGATTCTGAGTCGCTTTAACTCTTAGTATAGTTGAACAAAAGACAGGATTCTGAGTCACTTAAATTTACCTCTTGGTAGTAGGATAAAGGACACCATTCTGAGTCACTTTAACTATTTGTAGGATTCTGAGTCACTTTAACTCTTGGTATAGTTGAACAAAAGATAGGAGTCTGAGTCACTGTAACTCTTAATACTTACATTATCATATTTCCCTCCCACTACACCAAAACGTTTTTATCAGAATCAGATTCAGTTTGGTAGATATGTAGAGAAAATATCACTGAATTCATAGATTTTGTGTTTTGGCCCTACATAATCTGATGCTCAGAGCAGTCCAACTTGCTTTTCATGTGACTTCACTTCCACACACAGTTCTTGGTATTGCTCTTTCTAGTGAAGTACTAGATTGATCTCACTGGTTGTCCAATTTCATATTTAGGTTTCCCATGGTCCCTAGTTCAGCATGCTCAATTTAGATTGTTCAAAAGAACATGATAGATTAAAGGCAAATACACTCCATTGTAAACATTTGTTGTATGTTTGATGTGTAGTAATTCTAATTCTTCTCATTTTATCTTTCCAGGTAAGTGAAAAATGCTTTGACAGACACCAATACACAGGTAATGTGACAGAACTTTAAAAAAAACTTTTTAAAAGATACGTGTTTGGACACCAACAAGAAACCTTCCATTTAAACATTTTATATTTCCAATGCCTATATGATGAGTACCCATTGTTAATGCGACCATATACCCTTTTGGCCTCATACTGTTTAAGCAGTCATGTACTGTAACAGATTTCATAAAACTATACGGGCCCATTTGGGCTCTTGCTATTATGTATGATTGTTATATATTTGGCTATTACTTCAGAAGAACTGTCAAACTCCTACAGGCCCCATAGGCCTTTTTCAATATGCAATTTTCTCTTTTCTTTGATGTTGCAGTTTAGCATTGTCATTAATCTTGTGGAAAAGTCAGTACAGATCCCACCCTGATACTGACACAGTGTTCATACTGGTAGAGATGATATCATGCTGGTGTGGTTCCACTCAGTAATTTACCCTGAGTTCATGGCTACGAATTTGACCTATATTTTTCACCTTTTCATTTCAAACTTCATATCTGCCATGAAATATTCATCTCCATTTTCAGTTTCTTCCAGAACTTATGTTACAAATGAATATTTTATGTTATTTTAAAACTCAGAATGTTTCTTTTTCATATCGTAATTGCATACGAACAGCGGTTGTCGGTTCAGAGAATTTGATTTGAAAATGTTTCCATTATATTAGATAAAATTTGTTCCAGAGTTGATACAGACAATAGTATTTCACATTCGTTCAATTGTTATTGCACAGGAATTGTTTTACGTTATCTGTTATGATTCGCATCATATTACACAATGGCTGCAGATAAAAAATCAATAGCCAACAGCTCAAGAACAGGTGGGATCTGTACGTTAAGTCTCTGACAGACACAATGCTATTGTACAACAGTGGTGTGTAAAAAGGGGGCACTGTGGCTGGGTGGTAAAGGTGTGCGGACACTTTATCACTAGCCCTCCAGCTCTTGGTCGCGAGTTCGAAACCAATGTTGGGCAGTTGCCAGGTACTGACCGTAGGCCGGTGGTTTTTCTCCAGGTACTCCGGTTTTCCTCCACCTCCAAAACCTGGCACGTCCTTAAATGACCCTGGCTATTAATAGGTCATTTAACAAAGTAAACCAAAAGGGTAAAATCTTATAGTGTCCTGATAACTCCTGGAAAAAAGAGGCATTCTCAGAAATCTTATCAGTTCCTTTTTGAGTAACATTTCAGAATTTACTGTATTTAACCTAATAAACGCACAGTACACTTACAAAAACACAAAAGGGTACAGGCTCTTACCATTTAAACCATATACAGAGGGAAAATTGTGACATTCGCAAAATGATCGTGACACAATGACTACATCAGACGTCACATTGTTCATGGGAGATAAAGACGTATAAACACAAACCTGTCTATAAAGGCCGTCTATTTTATCTCCAATATACCACAGTTGATTATCTCTAAACCTCTTTATAAAGGTTACCTGCCTATAAAGACCACCTTTTACTGCATCCTTTAATTTAGTGGCATTTAGACAGGTTTGACTTTGTGTACAGCATGATTTCATTTGATGGGAAAACATTGAGCAATATATTGTGTTGATTGTGTTTCAACATGAACTTCTCTGGAGCAACTTTCTAACTCCATGAGCCTGATAAAACCCAGAATCAAACCTAAAGTGACAGTATTAAGGCCAAAAGGGGCTATTGTTGAGGAGGAGAGTGACAGTATTAAGGGGCTATTGGTGGGGAGGAGAGTGACAGTATTAAGGGGCTATTGGTGGGGAGGAGAGTGACAGTATTAAGGGGCTATTGGTGGGGAGGAGAGTGACAGTATTAAGGGGCTATTGGTGGGGAGGAGAGTGACAGTATTAAGGGGCTATTGTTGGGGAGGAGAGTGACAGTATTAAGGGGCTATTGTTGGGGAGGAGAGTGACAGTATTAAGGGGCTATTGTTGGGGAGGAGAGTGACAGTATTAAGGGGCTATTGGTGGGGAGGAGAGTGACAGTATTAAGGGGCTATTGGTGGGGAGGAGAGTGACAGTATTAAGGGGCTATTGTTGGGGAGGAGAGTGACAGTATTAAGGGGCTATTGTTGGGGAGGAGAGTGACAGTATTAAGGGGCTATTGGTGGGGAGGAGAGTGACAGTATTAAGGGGCTATTGGTGGGGAGGAGAGTGACAGTATTAAGGGGCTATTGTGTGGGAGGAGAGTGACAGTATTAAGGGGCTATTGGTGGGGAGGAGAGTGACAGTATTAAGGGGCTATTGTTGGGGAGGAGAGTGACAGTATTAAGGGGCTATTGGTGGGGAGGAGAGTGACAGTATTAAGGGGCTATTGTTGGGGAGGAGAGTGACAGTATTAAGGGGCTATTGGTGGGGAGGAGAGTGACAGTATTAAGGGGCTATTGGTGGGGAGGAGAGTGACAGTATTAAGGGGCTATTGTTGGGGAGGAGAGTGACAGTATTAAGGGGCTATAGTTGGGGAGGAGAGTGACAGTATTAAGGGGCTATTGTTGAGGAGGAGAGTGACAGTATTAAGGGGCTATTGTTGGGGAGGAGAGTGACAGTATTAAGGGGCTATAGTTGGGGAGGAGAGTGACAGTATTAAGGGGCTATTGTTGGGGAGGAGAGTGACAGTATTAAGGGGCTATAGTTGGGGAGGAGAGTGACAGTATTAAGGGGCTATAGTTGGGGAGGAGATACACTACTCTCCAGTATGTGGGGATTAATACAGATTGATATCAATCTAAATGGTCATGTGCACTACGACTCAAATGTCTTTGATTGGTCGATATCCAGGTCAGTATCTAGACTTTAAATGGGAGAGTGATTTCCGGACTGTTCCGGTGAATTAAAGGATAGCAACGTGAACATGAAGGAAATTGGATACGAAAGTACACAGCTGAGAGCCCTGTTGTATAAAGGATGGTCAGCTTAACTTAAATTGTCAAAAAATTCTCGTGTGGTCTATTACTCAAAAAATTGGTTAAAATAAGTATTAGAAGTTTTAAAGGGATTCAGAATCATTATCAAAGGAAGGAACACAAATTTGATCAAGATTAAAAATTGATTTGCCACATGCAATTTGATTGATAGAACAAATAATCAAGTTAATGGGTTTGAGCAACTCAGGATGATTTAGATACCGCTAAGCTTGAAATCCATCAAAATCAACAAATAATTTGCTTCATATATTTCACTTTAGTAGTCAGTAAAGTACTTTCTTAGTAAAACCATGTTATTTGTAGATAATTCTATTATTACAATACAGATAAATGTGTAGGAGAAAGTTGATGAAACCCTGCTACAGAAACTAACCAGTCTATGAAAAAACGTTATCCCTGGTATACTAATGTAGTTATTTACACAGTTTGCACGCAGAAATGACTTTGACAAATCCAGTTATTGGAAATATGGAGATTTATCGTTGACGTCTTCACATGTTCAGCGAGTTGCTTTCCTGGCTGTGACACAAAGAAACTTGTGCCTTATAAAAACTTCAGCTCACAGAGGAAGTCATGTAGGCGGTATAAACCAGTAACTAACAACAGGAAGTCATATGAATTCAACATGTCCCTGTATATGGGCAAGTTCTGGGTCCTCTCTGAGCAAATGTCTTAAGTGCAGGAAACCTGTACAAGTGTTGGGGTTTTTTTTAACCAGAAAAGAATTGTTGGAATATATACGTTCAGAGTGAAGTAGTGTTTGACTTTACGATAGGTAAACACTCTAAACAATGAGATACTGTAGAGTTTTATGTGAAATTCATGTTTTGTTGTTGACTTTCCGCAAATCCTAATCACTAGATCACTTACAGTTTTTTATCTACCAAGTTACAGTACTGGAATGTTTTTATCGACAATTCATGTTATCTGATTGTTAATTTTTATCATATTATTCAAGTAACCTGAGTTGTTTGTTAAAATGACCCAACGTTACTTGATCGTTTCGTTAAGGATAATCTTGGGTCACCCAAGTGTTTTGTTAAAGATGATTCAAGTTACCGGGTTGCTTTGTTAAAGTTGATCCAAGTTACCTGAGTGTTTGGTTAAAGATGATCCAAGTTACCTGAGTGTTTGGTTAAAGATGATCCAAGTTACCTGAGCGTTTTGTTAAATATGATCCAAGTTTCTTGAGTGTTTTGTAAAAGATGATCCAAGTAACCTGCATGTTTTGTTAAAAATTATCCAAGTTACCTGAGTGTTTTGTTTAAGATGATCCAGGTTACCTGCATGTTTTGTTAAAGATGATCCAAGTTACCTGAATGTTTTGTTTAAGATGATCCAGGAATACCTGAGCGTTTTGTAAAAGATGATCCAAGGGTAGCAGTGTACAGTAAAAATGCCAAATTCTGAAAAATATGGCACATGTTTTAGATATGTAAACATTGCCAGTTAACCTTACATATAACCTCTAATAAAGTATATATATTTGAAATCTGTACAACATTTGCAATTTTAATAGAGCTCTGAAGGATAAGTAAACTGATATTTTCTGTGATTTTTAGAGCTGTGAATACCATGGTAACAGCTTAAAAAATTCTCAAAAATTGCAAAATATTATGATATTTGACCCAAAATGGCACAATTCTCTACACAATTTTTTTTCTGAAACCTATTTAAAATTAAATATCTCTATCCCAAAGACAGAATTAATCTTGTTTGGACATATGTTGTAAATTAAGTTTTTCCGCTATCTTACCTTTTCTGTGGGCTTCCATTTTGCGCTGTAGGCAAAACTAAATTTCCTGTGTAAACACACGTTCGGAAAATCCGGATATTTAAAATCCGGAACCAATTTATTGATTTTTGTTTTAATAAATGTGAAGCCTGTATGTACTACTTCATACTGAATATACCAATTATAGTGTACATTTATTTTTTCATTTTTTATGCATATCATAATACAGGAGTTATTTGCTTAACAAAAAAATTGCCCATGGCCAGGCTGTCTTACTGTGGTGTGCTACCAAGTTACCAGAATGCTTTGTTAAAGATGATCCAAGTTACCTGAGTGCTTTGTTAAAGATGATCCAAGTTACCAGAATGCTTTGTTAAATTAAAGATGATCCAAGTCACCTGAGTGTTTTGTTAAGGATAATCCAAGTTATCCAAGTGTTTTGTTTATGATCCTAGATGATCCAGGTTACCTTAGCGTTTTGTTAAAGATGATCCAGGTTACCTGAGCATTTTATTAAAGATGATCCAGGTTACCTGAGCGTTTTATTAAAGATGATCCAAGTTACCTGAGCGTTTTGTTAAAGATTATCCAGGTTACCAGAGCGTTTTATTAAAGATGATCCAAGTTACCTGAGTGTTTGGTTAAAGATGATCCAAGTTACCTGAGCGTTTTGTTAAATATGATCCAAGTTTCTTGAGTGTTTTGTAAAAGATGATCCAAGTAATCTGCATGTTTTGTTAAAAATTATCCAAGTTACCTGAGTGTTTTGTTTAAGATGATCCAGGTTACCTGCATGTTTTGTTAAAGATGATCCAAGTTACCTGAATGTTTTGTTTAAGATGATCCAGGTTACCTGAGCGTTTTGTAAAAGATGATCCAAGTTACCAGAATGCTTTGTTAAAGATGATCCAAGTTACCTGAGTGCTTTGTTAAAGATGATCCAAGTTACCAGAATGCTTTGTTAAATTAAAGATGATCCAAGTCACCTGAGTGTTTTGTTAAGGATAATCCAAGTTATCCAAGTGTTTTGTTTATGATCCTAGATGATCCAGGTTACCTTAGCGTTTTGTTAAAGATGATCCAGGTTACCTGAGCATTTTATTAAAGATGATCCAGGTTACCTGAGCGTTTTATTAAAGATGATCCAAGTTACCTGAGTGTTTGGTTAAAGATGATCCAAGTTACCTGAGCGTTTTGTTAAATATGATCCAAGTTTCTTGAGTGTTTTGTAAAAGATGATCCAAGTAATCTGCATGTTTTGTTAAAAATTATCCAAGTTACCTGAGTGTTTTGTTTAAGATGATCCAGGTTACCTGCATGTTTTGTTAAAGATGATCCAAGTTACCTGAATGTTTTGTTTAAGATGATCCAGGTTACCTGAGCGTTTTGTAAAAGATGATCCAAGTTACCAGAATGCTTTGTTAAAGATGATCCAAGTTACCTGAGTGCTTTGTTAAAGATGATCCAAGTTACCAGAATGCTTTGTTAAATTAAAGATGATCCAAGTCACCTGAGTGTTTTGTTAAGGATAATCCAAGTTATCCAAGTGTTTTGTTTATGATCCTAGATGATCCAGGTTACCTGAGCGTTTTGTTAAAGATGATCCAGGTTACCTGAGCGTTTTATTAAAGATGATCCAAGTTGCAGAATAATACAATTGATGTGAAGTGGATAGGAATTTTAAAATATTATAGGATATAAAATATAATAGGATATAAAATGGAGGCAAGCGTTGCTATGTCTCGATGTCAATAATGATAAATGAAATGGAATAACATTTATAGTCACTTCTGGTAATAGATTTTAAGCTAATGAGACGGTTACATTTTAGTTCCAAGCATTTTCAGAATCTTGATAGTCATGGAACATGATCTAATATTTCAAAACTTTGAAGTTAGACACGTTTTAGATATATGGCTGTGCAGGCTTTTAAAAGATGAAAGACAGTTGTGTCAGGGGATCTGTAGTTGGAATTCATTTTCTTCAAAAACGTGGATGATTGAGTAAAGATATATTTCATGGATCAGTTTGAAAGTTAAACTGTTGGGAATTTTAGAAAGGCAACAGATAGATGACAAGTAAAAGTAATGTCTGTTTTAACTGACAAGTGTAAAAAAGAAATATTCTAAGCGTTCGCAGCTTTTAAGACAGAAAGAATCCACAGGGATTTTTCAAACTGACGGATATAGACCAGAAGTGATACAGTCTTGACGGGTTCAGTTCTGATGTCTCTAAAAACATTTACGAGTACATTTTTTTTTCATCTCAATATTGTCTGCCAAGTTATGAGAACAGCGATTCTAATCTTCCCATGACAAATCCTTGCTTTCTTACAGGTTTCCATATACAGAAAATGTCTCCTGTTTAGGAATATTTCTACAATCAATACAGTATTTTTGAGGAGTGTGGCTCAGTTGTCCGAGATAAATATGCCGTATATATACCAGACACAGATAGATAGTGGAAATTGTAGACAAATGTTTCTTTAAGCGTCATACATCCATCATGTTTTAACCAATTTTTCATGGTACCCGAGAAACTTCAATGTCTGTTATTCCTGCCCCAAGATGAATTTCTGAGTAATGATTCGTCATCCAGACAGATCACTCCCAGCATCAGAAGGTAATGTTCTATATGGATGCTGATTATATTCTGTACCGTTACTGCAAAATCTGTCCAAAGGAAAGTAATTTCTCCAAAATCGTTCAAGTATACATAAGTTTTCACTAAATTACACGATTGTACTCGACTTGATTTGCACCTGAGGAACTAATTAGTACTCAGTTAACTGTTGTTTCATAGTCATCCCCTCATCATGATATGAGAAGGCATATAGTGCTACCCATGTCTGTCATGTCCCGTCCTGTCCTGTCCTGTCCTGTCCTGTCCTGTCCTGTCCTGTCCCATCCTGTCCCATCCTGTCCTGTCCTGTCCTGTCCTGTCCCATCCTGTCCTGTCCTGTCCTGTCCTGTCCTGTCCTGTCCCATCCTGTCCCATCCTGTCCCATCCTGTCCCATCCTGTCCTGTCCTGTCCTGTCCTGTCCTGTCCTGTCCTGTCCTGTCCTGTCCTGTCCGTCCTGTCCTGTCCTGTCCGTCCTGTCCGTCCTGTCCCGTCCTGATGCTATGTAACTAGCTAATCTCAGGAACTGCTGATGCGATCCTCACCAAACTATGTTTCGGGGTGTCTTACAGACATTTTATAGTTTGATTTGCTTTGAATTTTATCCATTTTGATATTTTCATATAAATGTACAGTGTAGATGTGTTCCTAGTGACCAGAGGATTCTAAGATCTGTTATTCATTAAGCTAGTCTTTCTTAAGGTCAAATATACATATTTATATACATTTGTATATCTATATGTTTTAAAAGACTTATTGTATTTAGGATTTTGTTAATAGCCCCATCATTGTATTAAGGTTTTTGTCAGCTATGTATGATAATTGGGGCTAAATGTTTACTGTTCAGATAAGTCCAGAAGCCTCCCTGATATAGCCTAATACAATTAAAAGGTTTTCACTTTTTACCACTGTAGAAATTATCAAGTTTGGGCTGAAAAACAACAGTGCCAAATTTCCCCAATGCCCAGTGTGATATTTGTACTGTTGGGACAGATAGCAGCTAGCTATAGACTATAATTTATCAACTTGTTAAAAAAAAAGAAAAAAAAGTAGAGACTGAAAACCCGGATAAGTTAATTATCCCCATCTGTTTTCTCCAATGTCATTCCTGTACGATACAGATTTTTTGCTACACTTAGATTTTAATTGATAGATAAACTGTTAATTTGAAGAAAAAAAATAAAAAATAATTTGTGGAATGGAATTAACAAATTAATAATTGCGCTAACTAAGTCTTTCAGAATATAAGATAAGACAATTCTGAGAATGTATCTCAAAAATCATAGACAGTAGACAAATCATTTATTAAAAAAACATTAACTAGATAGCTGTATAAATGTTAGATTTAACTAGATAGCTGTATAAATGTTAGATTTAACTAGATAGCTGTATAAATGTTAGATTTAAGTAGATAATAGATTTAATTAACACACTAATATACAGTACTACAATACATACAGTTATTTACAGATTCCTGGAAAGTTAACAATAGCTGGTGAAAATAACTTCATACCTTGTTTTCACTGTTCAAGTTTCCCTCCAGGTAAATAAACACTTAGTTCTAAATTCCTCTGCGTGGAATTCATCAACGTCTTCATTCCACTGACAGAAGAGCACCTCCCGCAGATAGGAAACCTAAGCACTTAACTGACAGAGACAATCCCCATTAAAATCTGTATACTCCATGTCCCACCAAGACTCCGCAACACTTCTTGCCGATTCATTAGTCCAAGGAGACAGCAATAGACAGCAATGAATTGTGTATCGCTGGTTTTATTAGAAGTTGATTCAGAGCAAGGAGATTTGTTTTCAGCTGTCGGGCTGATCAATACTCTGTGATGTATACATTATGCAGGCTGACCAATAATGTCACCCCGGGCTGAGGAGGGAATCTAATGTAACCCCGGGCTGAGGAGGGAATATAATGTCACCCCGGGCTGAGGAGGGAATCTAATGTAACCCCGGGCTGAGGAGCGAATCTAATGTCACCCCGGGCTGAGGAGGGAATCTTATGTCACCCCGGGCTGTGGAGGGAATCTAATGTCACCCCGGGCTGTGGAGGGAATGTACACAATCTAATGTCACCCCGGGCTGTGGAGGGAATCTTATGTCACCCCGGGCTGTGGAGGGAATCTAATGTCACCCCGGGCTGAGGAGGGAATGTACACAATCTAATGTCACCCCGGGCTGTGGAGGGAATCTTATGTCACCCCGGGCTGTGGAGGGAATCTAATGTCACCCCGGGCTGAGGAGGGAATCTAATGTCACCCCGGGCTGTGGAGGGAATGTACACAATCTAATGTCACCCCGGCTGAGTAGGGACTCTAATGCCACCCCGGGGCTGAGGAGGGAATCTAATGTCACCACGGGCTGAGGAGGGAATCTTATGTCACCCCGGGCTGTGGAGGGAATGTACACAATCTAATGTCACCCCGGACTGAGGAGGGACTCTAATGTCACCCCAGGGCTGAGGAGGGAATCTAATGTCACCACGGGCTGAGGAGGGAATCTTATGTCACCCCGGGCTGTGGAAGGACTCTAATGTCACCACGGGCTGAGGGGGGAATCTTATGTCACCCCGGGCTGTGGAGGGAATATAATGTCACCCCGGGCTGAGGAGGGAATGTTCACAAATATATAATGTCACCTCGAACTAACTGATTAAATGATTATTTCAAATTTCTTATTTTCAATTAAGCTGCATGAGTTTGGGATTTGAAGTGTCTACATTATGTTAGTGTTTGTGAGAACTATAGATTACAAATTGAAGGTCTTGTAGCCATTATAGTTGATGTTTGTATGGGGGGGAGATGTATTCCTTACCGGGAATGATGATCGCTGAATTGCATGTGTCAGTCATTTCGGAGAAAACAACGATGAAGGGATATTACATGCATCATTTTTGCACGGAATTAAGAGATTGTCGACTGCCCAGCATTCCCACCATACAGAGGTTGTAGTGATGGATGAATGTACTTCTCAGAATCTGTAACAATTAACGTCCGTAACTAAAAGGAACTGTCGGAAATACTAAACTTGCTCAGTGCATCATAATAAAACGTCTTCTATGAAAATAAAACAGAAAAGAAAGTGTTTCTATGGAGATGAATTTCCTATATTATACCAATACTGTATAAAGTACTTGGCCCAGTTTCATTAACTTTCCTTAAAGCAACTGTAACTGCATGTTTAAGATTTCCTAGTCATTAAACGGTGATTTCTAATTATGAATTAGGAAATCAGAGTATAAGATATAGCCATAAACAAAACTAGACTATAAAATATGCCCCGTAAATAAATTTAATTATTGGTTTTAAAACACTTCTTACCACAATTGATGTTTGTAAGCAATGCTTCTCGGAGAAAGCCAAATAGAGTCACACAAGTGCCCACATAGTCACGAGTCCCCATGCTATTACTTTCCCAAAATAGAAATTGATTACGAGGTAGGTGTAAACAAAGACACATGTAGAAGTTAATATTGAATGTCCCTCCCTGCTACAAATTTCTAACTCGAGAATGTTATTGTGTTTTGTGTTATCTGTTTGGTTTTACGATGACATATAACACAACTACATTATAGCCTCAACTGATGATAACATTGACAATTCCCCAAGATGGGTAATATATTCTGCTTCTGTAAACAAGTGATAATGTCAATTCTTATAGGGCTACCAAACAAGTGATAATGTCAATTCTTATAGAGCCTACCAAACAAGTGACAATGTCAATTCTTATAGAGCCTACCAAACAAGTGACAATGTCAATTCTTATAGAGCCTACCAAACAAGTGATAATGTCAATTCTTATAGAGCCTACCAAACAAGTGATAATATCAATTCTTTTAGGGCGTACCAAACAAGTGATAATGTCAATTCTTATAGGGCGTACCAAACAAGTGATAATGTCAATTCTTATAGGGCGTACCAAACAAGTGATAATGTCAATTCTTATAGAGCCTACCAAACAAGTGATAATGTCAATTCTTATAGAGCCTACCAAACAAGTGATAATGTCAATTCTTATAGGGCGTACCAAACAAGTGATAATGTCAATTCTTATAGAGCCTACCAAACAAGTGATAATGTCAATTCTTATAGGGCGTACCAAACAAGTGATAATGTCAATTCTTATAGAGCCTACCAAACAAACGATAATGTCAATTCTTATAGGGCGTACCAAACAAGTGATAATGTCAATTCTTATAGGGTCTACCAAACAAGTGATAATGTCAATTCTTATAGAGCTACCAAACAAGTGATAATGTCAATTCTTATAGGGCGTACCAAACAAGTGATAATGTCATTTCTTATAGGGTCTACCAAACAAGTGATAATGTCAATTCTTATAGAGCCTACCAAACAAGTGATAATGTCAATTCTTATAGAGCCTACCAAACAAGTGACAATGTCAATTCTTATAGAGCCTACCAAACAAGTGATAATGTCAATTCTTATAGAGCCTACCAAACAAGTGATAATGTCAATTCTTACAGAGCCTACCAAACAAGTGATAATGTCAATTCTTATAGGGCGTACCAAACAAGTGATAATGTCAATTCTTATAGGGTCTACCAAACAAGTGATAATGTCAATTCTTACAGAGCCTACCAAACAAGTGATAATGTCAATTCTTATAGGGCGTACCAAACAAGTGATAATGTCAATTCTTATAGGGTCTACCAAACAAGTGATAATGTCAATTCTTATAGGGCCTACCAAACAAGTGTTAATGTCAATTCTTATAGGGTCTACCAAACAAGTGATAATGTCAATTCTTATAGGGTCTACCAAACAAGTGATAATGTCAATTCTTATAGAGCCTACCAAACAAGTGATAATGTCAATTCTTATAGGGCCTACCAAACAAGTGACAATGTCAATTCTTATAGAGCCTACCAAACAAGTGATAATGTCAATTCTTATAGGGCCTACCAAACAAGTGACAATGTCAATTCTTATAGAGCCTACCAAACAAGTGATAATGTCAATTCTTATAGGGTCTACCAAACAAGTGATAATGTCAATTCTTATAGAGCGTACCAAACAAGCGATAATGTCAATTCTTATAGAGCTACCAAACAAGTGATAATGTCAATTCTTATAGAGCGTACCAAACAAGCGATAATGTCAATTCTTATAGAGCTACCAAACAAGTGATAATGTCAATTCTTATAGGGCCGGGCCTACCAAACAAGTGATAATGTCAATTCTTATAGGGCCTACCAAACAAGTGATAATGTCAATTCTTATAGGGCCTACCAAACAAGTGATAATGTCAATTCTTATAGGGTCTACCAAACAAGTGATAATGTCAATTCTTATAGGGTCTACCAAACAAGTGATAATGTCAATTCTTATAGGGCGTACCAAACAACCGATAATGTCAATTCTTATAGGGCCTACCTTAAAGGGCGTACCAAACAAGTGATAATGTCAATTCTCATAGAGCCTACCAAACAAGTTTTAATATCAATTCTTATAGGGCCTACCAAACAAGTGATGATGTCAATTCTTATAGGGCCTACCAAACAAGTGATGATGTCAATTCTTATAGAGCCTACCAAACAAGTGATGATGTCAATTCTTATAGGGCCTACCAAACAAGTGATGATGTCAATTCTTATAGGGCCTACCAAACTGTAATTGTATTGAATCATGGTTACGAACACATCAAATTTTCATAATTTGAAGGGAGTTTTATTTTTATGATACATATTTTTGAAGAAGATTATGGCTTTTAGTATTTTCCATGGTTTTCCAAAAGTAATTATAGATTTCTCAGTCAGACATGTTTGGAGGAATTTGTATCCTACTGTACATTTTCAAGTCAGGAAAAACAAGTGTACCACAATTACAGATTTCTCAGTCAGACAGGTTTGGAGAACTCTGTATCCTACCTACATTTTCAGGATCGGTTTTACTGACAGTGTGATGAATTGATTCTCGTTCATCATTCTGTTCTAGCTGCAGTTCCTGTGTCTCCTCAAATAACCCTGGGCAGATCTAGAACACTGGAGGGTAAAACATCACATCCTATTGTACATTTTCAGGTCAGGATAAACAAGTGTACCTCTTCAAAACAACATTATTTAAATACCGTCTCTTGTGGTGGGTGGGTGGGGGGAAGCTGGGGGTGGGGGTGTATGATGGGGACAGTAGTAAATAATAATAAACAATGTGTCGCTTGTCTGACATTCCAAATCAATGTCATACCCTGAGAACCCCTCAACAGATGTAGTTCATATTTACACCATAGTAGCATAGCTCCAAATGCATTGCCTAATATAGGCGCTGGAGCATTGGGGATTGGGTGTGAAAATGTTCTTTTGTAGGTTTGTATACTGTAAAAGTGAAAATATTCGCGGTGTGGAAATTTTCGCTTATTTCGCTATCAGTAAATATCCGCGAAAATTTCCACACACGAATATATTAACACATAAAAATATTAAATATAAAAGATACAAGTTAGCGCAAAAGTATCTTGACGGCGTGAAAATATTCACACCGCGAACACTTTGGAAGCTGGCTAAGCGAAAAATTTCCACACGCGAAAATATTCACTTTTACAGTATATATATCAAATACAACAAAAGGCTGATTTTATATTATCTATTACATTAGGTAGTACTTTGGTACACTGTGTCCTGTATAATTGAAAGATTTGGAACTGTCACCATCCTCAAATGAACATATCTTTTGGTTAAGGGCTTTTAAAGGGTAATAATTTGTGTTTCCAAGCAGCAAGGGAGATAATTTGTGTATTTAAACAGCAAGGGAGATAATTTGTGTATTTAAACAGCAAGGGAGACAATTCATGTTTTTTAATATCTGTTGATAGGACATTAAGCGATACAAAACCAAACCGTTTGGAACTAGAGTTCAGTAGTGTTAACCCTCCCATGTCAGTATTTTGTTTGAATTATTGTGTTTACCTAATATAATGGACATGTATCGGTAGACATTTAATTCCTTCTCTTTTAGTTTCAAAGCCAAAACCATGTCCCCACGGTGCTGGAATGATTCATGGCCCTCGATTGGACAGCCAAAACTTTTCCTGAGGTGTTAGGGGCATCCGACTGTTAGGTGAAAGAGCATGAATTATTTCTATAGTAACTGATACAGATGGTTGTGTGGGTCGACTGACACAATACAACACAATACATTTAGATTCAAAAGTTTGCTTGTTTAAAAATTTACTGCGGCAGTTTATTTTGCATTGCAATGCATGAAATACAAGCTACTGCTGAAATAATATTCTTGTACAGAGTTTGAATCATGATCACAAATGAGTGGGCATATTGGTAATAACAGGATGTGGTTATCAAGTTTTGTGAACATAAAGCTTTCACTTAATCCTAGCGGGATAAGAATAACAATTACAGGAATGAAGATACAATAAAATTGTGTTAAATATCATTTTACATTTGTCAAGTAAATTGCACGTCAGTGCTGATACTCGTTCTTTGTTTCCAGGCTCCAATATTGATGTTTGAAAGGATTGATAAATCCTACCATTAAAACTATATGTTATGTAAGAGTTATCCCTAGGGCATTGAAGTCTGAGCTTTGTTCCGATCCATCACATTATAGTGGAACCAACCAGTATCTGGTGTTGTCTCAACTCCAGCATGGATCTGTGTTCCCTACCCGTATCAGGTTTGTGTTTCTCTGCAAGCTTAGAAACGGACGGTCTGTGTTGTTGTAGTCATATGTCCATGGGAAAGTCACTTTACCCTTATTGCACTGGATGGCATGCAACAATGGCTTCCTGTAAGTTGTTCAGTGTGGTAACCACCAACTACTACAATAGATTCCACCTCAAAATGACCCTGGCAGTTCACAGACACAGCAAACAAAGAAAAAAACAACTTAAGTAAAGTTACAAAGGTTTATTGCTCTGGATGGCATGCAAATGGCCTTCTGTGTTGTTCAGTGAGGTAACCACCGTGTTGTTCAGTGAGGTGCCCACTGTGTTGTTCATTGAGGTAACCACTGTGTTGTTCAGTGAGGTGTCGACTGTGTTGTTCAGTGAGGTGTCCACTGTGTTGTTCAGTGAGGTGTCCACTGTGTTGTTCAGTGAGGTAACCACTGTGTTGTTCAGTGAGGTGTCCACTGTGTTGTTCAGTGAGGTGTCCACTGTGTTGTTCAGTGAGGTGTCCACTGTGTTGTTCAGTGAGGTAACCAACAACTACTACAATAGATCCCACCTCAAAATGACCCTGGCAGTTCACAGACCCAGCAAACAAAGTACCAAACAACTTCAGTTAAGTTACAAATTTAAATGCATTAGTAGCTTACAGCAACCATAGAGTTTTGATTACTTCTACATTGTGTTAATACACATTCTGATGTTTAATCATACTCCACAGAGATGAAAGCTTGGTTTATTCGTAGATAAGTAATGAAGGCATACAATTTAAGAATTTCTGCTTCTTTAAGCTAATGCCAGTACTAAGTCCAGGGGAGGAATTGCTATGAGTACCCCTGTAGTCCAAATTGTCATCATTATCATTGTCAGTAGACAGCTAGGTTAAGTTTTTATAAGACAGTGTTGTGTCAATACTAATTAGGATACGTCAGCATGGGTATTGGACATATGTGGTCCTTGTGACAGGACCACTCTATTGGTACTGCATTTGAGGACCGGCTGACATTGACCGTGACCTTTGACCTTGGCCATGTTATGTTAACCGAACAAGATAGGGCTTTCATATTTGACATGCATGTTCCTTCTGACAAGACCTTTCCATTGGTATATATCTGAAAAATTAATTCTTAATTTCAACCCACTCGGCGAGCTATGTTGTCCTTCGACAGCTCTTGTTACATTTGTATGGGCTCTTTCTTGTTTCAAGAAAACTTTTTTGATTTTGAGTAAGGATACATTATTAGCTATTGAAGTGAGACAAGTTTTGTGGAGACAGAACTCAGGAATATCTATATAGATACCTTAACTTGCTTCAGCATTTTATGATGATGTATAAAGATGGTTTTTCAGAAAGAGAAGGTTTTATATGTGACATCTGAAGTCATCAATAATGCTGCTAGGCTGTTTTCCAACAGTTCTCGTGTTATTTTGGGGGATATTACCAGCTAGATTATAAATCATCTGTCATCTGTGTTTAATGTTGAGGAAAGTTTACCCCCATACAAGCATATAGAGCTATAAATTACTGAGTTGGATGGCTTGATCACATCACAGTTAGGCAGTCATGAATTTTGTACGATTCTGGAAGACTTTGTACATATCCAGCCCCCCTCGTCTTTCGCTTCATGATCAATATCTCCTGGCTAATGTCACTTCATGATAAGTTTGTAACTATTCCTGATTCGTTGGCGACCGAAAATAGAGACTGTTGATGACAGAAAATATCATAACACACTGTTTAAAGAGCTGAGGTTGATAGAGACCTTGGGGAATGAGATTTGTCATCATTATCATCTCATCACGAAGTACAATGTATAGCAGCACGAGTGTAAAATATCAAAATATTAGCCACACGAGTGAACTATGTTTGGTATTACTGAAGACACTGTCAGATATTCTGTTTATTACATTTTTTATCAATGAAAAACCTACCCCGTATGCTAACTAGGCCTACAGTTCCCTAAAAAAAGTAGTTCCCCCTGTCCAGGTGCTGACATATATGTCGGGCTTTCTGATTGGTCAATTATTTTGGTATTTTCTAATCATTAATTTGATTGGTCAAATCAGCAAAAGTGATATTTTTCACTTTTCACTAGTGAAAAGTATGATATCACTTTTATAGAATGAATAATTTTTGATATTTCACTGGTAAAAATGTAATAAATACCATTTCTTTATGCAGTATGAACTTAGGCATACTCACTGCTTATTCATATGGCTGATGGTGCTATAATGTCACAACTCCTATTGAGGATGTATTACCTGGATTTATCTTTGACTTACCTGCCAGTCATGGTTAATGAAGCAGAAGCTGCTTTCCTTTCGCCTTGTACTTTTTCAAGGGTTTCTATAAAAATCTGTAATATTTTGTTTTTTGCACTTTAATTGTTTTCATCAATTTTAATTGGTAGTTACAATTTTGTTTACACGCAGGTATTATGTTGTCCTTTTTTTATCGGACCAATATTTCATACAATTTTAAAAATGTTGGAGTTTTTCTGTCTGAGATTGATGCCTCACACCTTAGCCTTTTTCTTAGGATTCGTGTGTCCAGTTGGATTGGACTGCGGTGACTTAGGGTTCGTGTGTCCAGTTGGATTGGGCTGCGGTGACTTAGGATTCGTGTGTCCAGTTGGATTGGGCTGCGGTGATGATGAGAGTACATGATAGCTTTATGATAGGGTGCTTAGTTGAAATTTCCCTGGTCTTATTGCGATGATCAAATGTTTGGAAACAGGAAGGGAGATATCTTTTTTAAACAGGAAGGCAGACATTTTGTGTTTTGTAAAAAGCAAGAGAGACAATTTATTTCTAAACAGCAAGAGAAACAATTTGCGTTTTTAAACAGCAAATGAAAAAATTTGTGTTTGTAAACAGCAAGGGAGATAATTTGTGTTTGTGAACAGCAAGGGAGATAATTTGTGTTTGTGAACAGCAAGGGAGACAATTTGTCAAAACCTTAGAAGTGATGTAGATCTGGGAATAATTTTGATATTGAAGCCATTTATATGGTGATAGACTGAAAAACTTTGTTAGATAATTATCTTTGGATTTGTTTATCACATAACTTCTCACCTATTCTATATCTCTAATTGTCTGATCAACTTTACAAGTAACTTAGGCCATTTATGTACCTGAATATATGTTGTATTGTCCCATTAAGGTTCAGGATCGAGATACATATAAATTGTCACATTGTATGGCATGTCATTGTAATACGGAATCATTAGAAACTCGAAGCTTTCAGGGCAAAAATGGAATAATTAGAAAATGTGTGGCTTACAGGGCGAAAAATTGATTAAATGTTATGGTAAGATCATTGAGCGCAGTGAAAGAGCTAGATTGTGGTCGTCCTACGGGAAAGTTAATTTCCTGTACCTTGTTTCACATAGACATATAACACAGCCTGAGGTAGCTGACCAGTGAGGCTGTACAGTGATAAAGAATGTGAGGGGTCATACAGGGGATCAAATATCATGTTCAGGACACAGGTGTAATGTATAGGAGAGATACATGTAAATCTATACAAATCACATGTGTGGTGTAAAGGGGAGATACATGTAAATCTATACAAATCACATGTGTGGTGTATAGGAGAGATACATGTAAATCTATACAAATCACATGTGTGGTGTATAGGGGAGATAACTATACAAATCACATGTGTGGTGTATAGGGGAGATAACTATACAAATCACATGTGTGGTGTATAGGGGAGATAACTATACAAAACACATGTGTGTGGTGTATAGGGGAGATACATGTAAATCTATACAAATCACATGTGTGGTGTATAGGGGAGATAACTATACAAATCACATGTGTGGTGTATAGGGGAGATAACTATACAAAACACATGTGTGTGGTGTATAGGGGAGATACATGTAAATCTATACAAATCACATGTGTGGTGTATAGGAGAGATACATGTAAATCTATACAAATCACATGTGTGGTGTATAGGGGAGATAACTATACAAATCACATGTGTGGTGTATAGGGGAGATAACTATACAAATCACATGTGTGGTGTATAGGGGAGATAACTATACAAATCACATGTGTGGTGTATAGGGGAGATAACTATACAAATCACATGTGTGGTGTATAGGGGAGATACATGTAAATCTATACAAATCACATGTGTGTGGTGTATAGGGGAGATAACTATACAAATCACATGTGTGGTGTATAGGGGAGATAACTATACAAATCACATGTGTGGTGTATAGGGGAGATAACTATACAAATCACATGTGTGTTGTATAGGGGAGATAACTATACAAATCACATGTGTGGTGTATAGGAGAGATACATGTAAATCTATACAAATCACATGTGTGGTGTATAGGAGAGATACATGTAAATCTATACAAATCACATGTGTGTAATGTATAGGAGAGATACATGTAAATCTATACAAATCACATGTGTGGTGTATAGGAGAGATACATGTAAATCTATACAAATCACATGTGTGTGGTGTATAGGGGAGATACATGTAAATCTATACAAATCACATGTGTGGTGTATAGGGGAGATAACTATACAAAACACATGTGTGGTGTATAGGGGAGATAACTATACAAATCACATGTGTGTTGTATAGGGGAGATAACTATACAAATCACATGTGTGGTGTATAGGGGAGATAACTATACAAATCACGTGTGTGTTGTATAGGGGAGATAACTATACAAATCACATGTGTGGTGTATAGGGGAGATAACTCTACAAATCGCATGTGTGTTGTATAAGGGAGATAACTATACAAATCACATGTGTGTTGTATAGGGGAGATAACTATACAAATCACATGTGTGTTGTATAAGGGAGATAACTATACAAATCACATGTGTGTTATATAGGGGAGATAACTATACAAATCACATGTGTGTTATATAGGGGAGATAACTATACAAATCACATGTGTGGTGTATTGGGGAGATATCTATACAAATCACATGTGTGTTGTATAGGGGAGATAACTATACAAATCACATGTGTGGTGTATAGGGGAGATACATGTAACTAACTCTATACAAATCACATGTGTGTTGTATAGGGGAGATAACTCTAATCTATGCATATTACAATTGTGTTGTATAGGGGAGATAACTATACAAATCACTTTTGAAATATGTAGGGGAGTTTATAACAAAACCATTTGTGCAATGTATAGGGGAGATAACTCTAAATAAATAACATTTGTAATATGTAGGGGAGGTAATAATACAAAACCATTTGTGTACTGTATAGGGGAGATACTATTTAAATCACAGATGTAGTGTGTAGTTGAGATAACTCTGAAAATTACATGTGTAATGTATATGGGAGATAACTCTTCACAAAATCACAGGTGTAATATGTTATGTAAGGACAATCTATGCAAAATGGGTATAGGGAAGAAACTTACACAAATCACGGGGATAATGTAGAGGAGAGGTCACTTCACAAATGTAAAAATTCCAATTGCAAATCAAACAACAACTGTTGAGAGATGATAACCCCTTACTCAAGTATCAAGGAGATAAGATATACATATTATTTGAAGTCTTCAATATACTGCAAACATTTCATATTTAGTAGTTATTATGTATCAGCACTTTTCGCACTGAAAGAATACTGTTACATGTAATTGCAGTTTTAATTAATTGTTTACTAAATGTTGTTGGTTCATCATTTTGCTAATCTGTTTAAATTAAATCATGCACTACTAATTGACTGCACCAAAATAAATGTTAGAGACCCGGCAATAAAAACCTAACCAGGACCCTGATGATAGAATGGCTCCGTTGTAATGTGTGTTTACTTAGTGATGTTTCTGTATGTTGACACATAACAGAGAAACCAGAGACTTTAGGATCGTGTGTTTACTTAAATCGTAGAAATCCCAAGGTGTAATCACTGCGTCTAGTTTACGTCAGACAATCCCTTACAAATCAATGTGTCTACAGATCAAAACACGAATCACAGTATTACTTCCATAGAGAAAATTGAGTGAGGAATTTTTTCGCTATCGCATTTTCCTGCGTGTTCTATTTCTAGTCTTGTTGACACAAGTGTCGAGGAACAAACGTGGAAATGGATGGTAATGACACACCGACCCAAGGGACACTTGTTCATTTGGGTACAAATTGGCAAGCTATATCCTAGGCTTCTATCAGCGTCTGTTCATCAGCGTCTGATGTAGCTTGGACAAGCCAGGAAAATGGTGCTGGTCTAATCTATAGAGTGGTTGATATTCTTTGTACAATGTTTGTAGATTTTACTCATCACAAGTATGTGTTGGTTGTTTGGGGAGCCTCAGTATACACTGTATTTACCTGTTAATAACTCCAATTTTATAAGATCATTTTTAGTCCTGTTATCTAGTGAATTTACCCGTGTCATTTTTTTGCATTTATCACTTGTGCAATATATACCATGGAATGTATTTCATTGGCTGTGTCAGTCAGATGTCAATTCATCATAATATAGACAATGACATGATGTTCAGGAACTTGACACATAAAAAATCTGTCCAACCACTCAATGAATTTTCGTTTACCATGGTGTGACTTGTATATAAAGTTAACAATAACAAATGTGATTTTTTTGTTCATTATGATGATTTTCTTTTATACTTAATCACTTTCAAATCCTATGCAAAAAATCATATTCTATAGAAGTCCTTTGGCGAAAATACACTTGAAATTCTGATTTTTTTTTGAAGTTCAGTTGAAAAGAGGTTAATTGTCGGAAATATTGCTGTGCACAGCAGAATTTTAAATTGTTTTGTCCTAAAATAGAACCATTTCAATCACACCCACATCGCTGAGTTACTGACTCTGTCTCTATTCCATCATGTCCCTTGTGTTTAGGATCAATCAATGAATCTTTGTCTTCTGAATGTTTTTGTACCATGTAAAATCCTGTCCTTAAACCATGCTTTTGACAGACCTGGATTCCTAAAGTGCTATATCTCTATTATAGTCATTAGTCGTCAAGTCTTTGTCCACATACTGCTTGAAGCTGATGTGTCGAGTCTGAAATGTAAGCGACCTGTGTCAAGTTTTAAGGCGTCTCTAAAGACAACGTACGTCCACAACAGCTGTCTGAAGAGAGGCTTCTGTGGAGATTTATCTTATCTCAGACGGAAATGATCAGAAAAAAATGTGATAACCATTCGCTTTTAGAGGAACTTTTCCAATAATCAACTTTGCCGACAATAGTTTCAAGAGTTTGTAGGAAAGTTTTTACCCAGTGCAAAACAACAGACTTAACTCTTTCCATACTTTGTGTTTTTTCCGGATTCCGTACCGGAAGTAGTTATTAGGCTCATCCCCAGAAGTTTAAACAGACTTTATGTGCATTTCTGGTGTGTTGTTTTTTCATATAGAAACACTAAGGTTAGTGTTATCGTTGTACATAATTATGAAATATTTAACTAAATAAGATCTAGATGTCAGATTGAACACTCTGTAACGTCCCAGACAATGATATCTAAAATGCAAATGTAGCAAGCCGCCATATTGTTTACATTAAAAACATATTGAGAAAATATCACCTATTACTCTTACGGAAAAACACGTAACCTAAACGAAATAAAAACGAATTTGTCAACAAAAATGTTTGTTACGAAAGGTTTGACCACCGTTTATTTGTCATTGCATCGGATGATTCTATATGTTGGGTGATGGTTTCAACAAATCAACACTTCAATAACGTCAACTTAGCCTGTCGACTATACAGCGGGGAAAGGGAGCTTGAAATTACGTCAACTATAGTCGACAATGGGGAAGAGGGAGCACATTTTTATGTCGACTATAGTCGACAACTGTACTGGAAGAGTTAACAAATGATCAGGTCTGCCTGATAGATACACATAATATGTAGAAACTACGGTATCCAAAAGGGGGACAACTCTAGTTACATACGTCCTTAATGAAGGCACAATAATCATGTAGGGAGACAACTTCAACACAGCTCACAGGTATCATTTGTAGTAAGGTAGTATACATTCTTAATGGGAAACAATTTCAACTTAGTTCAAAGTTAAAATGTGTACATTTCAGAGAAGTCTTTAAAGGGAAGCAACTCTCCTATTTTGACAGACATGTGGGATTTAGCATATATCCTTAAGATCATTTCAAGACAATTTTTTGGATTAATTTGTAATGCAGCATTCACAGTAAAGCATTGTGTATCATAAAGGCAGATAACTCTAAATTTTTAAACAGTTCATAGATTTGATATATAAGCTAATATGTATCCTTAAATAGACATGAAATGAGTTGATAATAAATGAGAAATTAACTGTTGTGATTATAATATTAGCACCTGTCATACCTCCTGTAACAGAGATTGGGGTAGAGGATGTTCTGGAATCATGTGCTTGTGGATGAGAAATTAATGTCTGAAGTGATACTCTTCATTCTTTATGTTAACTGATTGGAGTGGAAATGCTGTTTGCAATATTTCTGAATTGAGAATAAATCTTTCATCAGTGTTGTTTAGTGTAAACTTTCCAACAGAAAAAGAAAGAAAGACAAAAAATTATAAAGAAATAGGAAAAAAAACCTGGAGAATTTATGTGATACAAACCTGTGAAGTTGCGGACCTGACCCCCTGTTTCCTGTATGACATAGCCCGTTATCAAAATCCTGACTCATCAATGATCAATAAATCACTTCTCCGTTTACCAGCAAAATGTACTTACACGGAATTGGTGGAAAATTACCAATCAGTATCGGCCAAATCCAATCGTATACCACGAGGTAATTAATCGGTCGGGCGAGCCGGACAGTTATTGACTGTAAGGTGAGATCCCCAATCAACACATTTGGTTTGTTTTATGCTTTGCTAAGTTTGTGGCTCCGAGGTCTCTGTCCATTACACGATTCAGAGGGTGTCATGGAAACAGTTATCTAGGTTGATGCTATTGTTATTTTCTGGTGGCCTGTCTGTCTGTGATTTGTTTATGATGCTGGTTTTGATCATTACAAATTAATTTTAAAAAAGTGATATTGGCAAAGGTGATGAAATGCTGTTGTCAAGGTGAAAAAATATGGTTGTCAGGGTGATGAATTGCTGTTGCCAAGGTGATAATGGCTGCTGCCCTATTAATCCTGTAACATTTGACTTAAAATAATGGGTTTGGTTTATTGCAGGACAATGAAATGGTATTTAAAATTGCTAGCTTTATTACTTTACTGCACAGACATGAGGGCTTATTACTAGGCATTGACTCAATGTAGCATGTCATTTCTGTAATAAGCCCTACACAGTAGAAAGATGGGACTTATTGCAGGACAATCAAATATCATTTGTTGGCATAAATACTGAACTGCAAAGACGTGTGGGCTTATTATAGGGCATATATTACTGGATAAGTTATGGCTGTATTTCATGTATTTTAGTTACAATACAGGGCAGCACTGAACTGGCAAGGCCTGCTGATAAACTTTGGTTTAAATGGCCCTGGTGAAGTATCAAGTTTGTAGTTACGTCAGTCTTCCTCCCTGTAAAAGTGGTCACCAACATTTGCTTTCCTTAGAAGTATTTTACAAAAGACCTGAGTCTCACTTATAGGGAACAACCAACCAATTGAAAAAATAGTTTTTTGAAACAGCCCCTGTGTATAGAAAGTTGAGCGCCAAGGATAAAATGTCTGGCAGCCACTGATTGGCCAGTATGTTATGAAGCGAGAAAATAGATATGTAGCCTGATAGGTAACTATCAATAAGAAATGTTGATATTAATTTCGTAAGTCCAATTGATTTTTTTTCCCAAAAGTTCAGGTAATAACAATTAACAGGTAAACATTTCAGATTTTTGAGAATTTTTACTGCGAAATTCACCCATTTTCAAAATGGCTACCCTGGAGAAAATTTGAGCTGAAGGACCCAACTTTTTTTTTTGATTATGTATTAGGCTATATCAGACCCTAAACTTTTGTTATAAACCATAATTGTCATATTGAATTCAAGAATTTGAATGAAATACTCCAAAACGTTAACACTAAAGTCTATGGGAAAACAATTGGTTGGTTGGTCTCTATTGAACATCCAGGTATGGAATATCTGAGAGATAGAACACTAGGTTTAATCCATAGGGATTCATGTATTGTCAGCTATTCTCAGTAATGACCCTGGCTGTTAATAGGATGTTAAACAGAATAAACCAAACTAACCTCAGACATTTCAATATTCACTAGATTTACACCAGTACACTATACAGTCGAACCTGTCTATAAAGGACACCTGAGGGACAAGACAAAAGTGTCCTTTATAGAGAGGTGTCCTTTATATAGAGTTCAACGAGTTATGTCCCTTATAAACGAAGAAACAAACCAAAGTCTGTTTATAGTACACTATATGTCTCCTGATTTATTATATTTAAACACTTAAACAAATGAATAAAAGACAAATAATTAAAGATAAATGCTTCATTAATTAATTTTCAATCATTCATCTGACACAAAAATTGAAGTTGATATTTTTGATAATTTATATTAAGCCTATAGTTTCAAAAAAAATCTTCACAATATCATACTATACTGAATATCTATCCAGACAAATACTCAACATAGTCAAAAATGTAAAGGTAATTCTTAGATCTAAGTTGTTTCACTTGTTAGTCTTTATACAAATTGCAATTTACTCAAATGTTTAAATAGTTACTTTCTTTCGGTATTAGCCCATTCTCTATAAGGAAACTATCATCTGTAATAAGCTTTGGGTATCAAATATGCATAGCTGTATAATTAGAAAGAGACAACGACAACTCACAGTAGAAACTGCCAGTTTTCTAATTTTACAGAAAAAAACATATCCTTGTCACCTCGTTATCTAGGTGTTTAATTACCTTGAGTTGATGGACACCAAGCCTCATCACCATCAACAGACACGCCTAATGATCATTACACCTCTGTCAGGTCCTTGGTGACGACACAGCCAGCGGCTTTGTCATATCATTCATTGTTTGGAGAAAACTGTGGTGGTTATTGGAACTGCAATGTCACCTAGACAATATGGTTCTATTTCCTTTGATGACTGTGCGTGAGTATTTCCAGGGAAAGTGAGAATTCGAAAATAATTGGCATTTTGAGGACTGGCAGATAATATTATAACTTAAGGGTCTAGTTTTAGTGGGTGTGAATCAACGCACAAGATGGAATTCATGACAAAATAAATGTCGAAGAAGTTCTCTTCAAATCAATTTTTGTTGGTGGAGAATTGTAATTCTGCATGCAACATTTTCCTCACATTAGTTGTAAATGTTATGGCTGACTCTTTGTATAATGTAAAACAAAGTCAATTTTTTTTCTCAAAGATTCATGGATAGCAATTTCAATTCAGCTATTTCTATAATCCTTCCTATAGCTTGATCACCGGTGTTAATTTGGGTAAATGAATATTGTATAAGTCTTAGATGCAGAAGGAATACAGCCTTTTGGAAATGAGGTGAAAACATTGACAACTTCTTTTCCAGTTTAAAAGGAAATGTAATCCAAAACTTGTTAATCTATTGAACAGTTGTTTTTTAGGCTGATTAGAAATCAAAGATGGCTGCCTTCTTAGTTTGTTATTGGCTGAGATGTCTTTAAGTTTCTTTTTCGGCTGAAATTTGAAATCAAAGATGGCTGCCTTAGTTTCTTATTTAGGTATCCTAAATTTCTTTGATTTAATTAAGTTTAATTCAGACCAATTGTAATTTTATGATTGATGTTCTCTTGGTACAATGTACTTAACTAGACCAGGACTGTCGATCAATTCCACCCAGGACGAGGTTCCTCTGACTACTGATCGAGCCGTTATTGTAATTAATTGTCAATATTATATTCATAGTTTGACTAGAATGTTATGGCATATGTAATTACAAGTTCTTTTACCATGTTTCTGTTTTGTGGTATCTTGACTTATAATTCCCTGAATCAAACTGGAAGTGAGGTTTATGCTACATGCATGCCTCTGATAGAGCTCATTAAGAGCCTATAGTCATGCTAGTATTACACAAAGCATAATAAGCTTATATACTGCTCCTGATACATCCATCACAAATATCTTATTTCATTTCAAAATTTATATTTCTACTTCATTATAACAAAGATTCAAAGCTTTCAGTATCTGATTTTTTGGAATATCAAATATACAATTGCTGAAATTAGAAAAAAATACCCTTAGAAATTCATGTATAAAGTCATCATGGAGAGCTGTGGAGAGATTCTCAGATTTCATTGATA
Organism: Pecten maximus; assembly: GCF_902652985.1. Lineage (NCBI taxonomy): Eukaryota > Metazoa > Mollusca > Bivalvia > Pectinida > Pectinidae > Pecten > Pecten maximus. Next base: position 25,981,169 of record NC_047031.1, on the reverse strand, counting down.
TTACCAGCTGTGACAGTAATATCGCGTGAAGATACCTGTTATGGTAGAGGGAAGCTGTCTAACATCCGATAGGTAGGATGTTAATCTGAATATGTCAAGGCAATTACGTCCTCGAGCCAATTACGTCCTCGATTCATCGAAGACGGTAGGTAAGAGTAAATGTACATGTCTTTCATCTTTGATAGGAATCATATATAACAAATATCTCTGTAATATACAAACTTACACAAGTGTTGATTTTATTTGAGATTTATGAAGTGACTCATCACGAAGTTAAAGTGACAAATCCTTTTGCAAGGTAAACTGGAAAATAATGATTAGAAACACAGCTTTAAGATCACCCATCAGTGTTCCCTCTATAAAGATCACCCATCAGTGTCCCCTCTATAAAGATCACCCATCAGTGTCCCCTCTATAAAGATCACCATCAGTGTCCCCTCTATAAAGATCACCCATCAGTGTCCCCTCTATAAAGATCACCCATCAGTGTCCCCTCTATAAAGATCACCCATCAGTGTCTCCTCTATAAAGATCACCCATCAGTGTCCCCTCTATAAATATCACCCATCAGTGTCTCCTCTATAAAGATCACCCATCAGTGTCTCCTCTATAAAGATCACCCATCAGTGTCTCCTCTATAAAGATCACCCATCATTGTCTCCTCTATAAAGATCACCCATCAGTGTCCCCTCTATAAAGATCACCCATCAGTGTCCCCTCTATAAAGATCACCCATCAGTGTCTCTATAAAGATCACCTGTCAATGTCTCTATAAAGATCACCCACCAGTGTCCCCTCTATAAAGATCACCCATCAGTGTCCCCTCTATAAAGATCACCCATCAGTGTCTCCTCTATAAAGATCACCCATCAGTGTCCCCTCTATAAAGATCACCCGTCAGTGTCCCCTCTATAAAGATCACCCATCAGTGTCTCCTCTATAAAGATCACCTGTCAGTGTCCCCTCTATAAAGATCACCCATCAGTGTCCCCTCTATAAAGATCACCCATCAGTGTCCCTCTATAAAGATCACCCATCAGTGTCCCCTCTATAAAGATCACCCATCAGTGTCCCCTCTATAAAGATCACCCATCAGTGTCCCCTCTATAAAGATCACCCATCAGTGTCTCTATAAAGATCACCCATCAGTGTCCCCTCTATAAAGATCACCATCAGTGTCTCCTCTATAAAGATCACCCATCAGTGTCCCCTCTATAAAGATCACCCATCAGTGTCTCTATAAAGATCACCCATCAGTGTCTCCTCTATTAAGATCACCCATCAGTGTCCCCTCTATAAAGATCACCTGTCAGTGTCCCCTCTATAAAGATCACCCATCAGTGTCCCCTCTATAAAGATCACCCATCAGTGTCCCTCTATAAAGATCACCCATCAGTGTCTCTATAAAGATTACCCATCAGTGTCTCCTCTATAAAGATCACCCATCAGTGTCCCCTCTATAAAGATCACCCATCAGTGTCTCTATAAAGATCACCCATCAGTGTCCCCTCTATAAAGATCACCCATCAGTGTCCCCTCTATAAAGATCACCCATCAGTGTCTCCTCTATAAAGATCACCCATCAGTGTCCCCTCTATAAAGATCACCCATCAGTGTCCCCTCTATAAAGATAACCCATCAGTGTCCCCTCTATAAAGATCACCCATCAGTGTCCCCTCTATAAAGATCACCCATCAGTGTCCCCTCTATAAAGATCACCCATCAGTGTCCCCTCTATAAAGATCACCCATCAGTGTCTCCTCTATAAAGATCACCCATTAGTGTCCCCTCTATAAAGATCACCCATCAGTGTCTCCTCTATAAAGATCACCCATCAGTGTCCCCTCTATAAAGATCACCCATCAGTGTCCCCTCTATAAAGATCATCCATCATTGTCTCTATAAATATCACCCGTCAATGTCTCCTATAAAGATCACCCATCAGTGTCTCCTCTATAAAGATCACCCATCAGTGTCCCCTCTATAAAGATCACCCATCAGTGTCCCCTCTATAAAGATCACCCATCAGTGTCCCCTCTATAAAGATCACCCATCAGTGTCTCTATAAAGATCACCCATCAGTGTCCCCTCTATAAAGATCACCCATCAGTGTCCCCTCTATAAAGCTCACCCATCAGTGTCCCCTCTATAAAGATCACCCATCAGTGTCCCCTCTATAAAGATCACCCATCAGTGTCTCTATAAAGATCACCCATCAGTGTCCCCTCTATAAAGATCACCCATCAGTGTCTCCTCTATAAAGATCACCACTCAGTGTCCCCTCTATAAAGATCACCCATCAGTGTCCCTCTATAAAGATCACCCATCATTGTCCCCTCTATAAAGATCACCTGTCAGTGTCCCCTCTATAAAGATCACCCGTCATTGTCTCCTCTATAAAGATCACCCATCAGTGTCTCTATAAAGATCACCCATCAGTGTCTCCTCTATAATGATCACCCATCAGTGTCCCCTCTATAAAGATCAACCGTCAGTGTCCCCTCTATAAAGATCACCCATCAGTGTCTCCTCTATAATGATCACCCATCAGTGTCCCCTCTATAAAGATCACCCGTCAGTGTCCCCTCTATAAAGATCACCCATCAGTGTCTCCTCTATAATGATCACCCATCAGTGTCCCCTCTATAAAGATCACCCGTCAGTGTCCCCTCTATAATGATCACCCATCAGTGTCCCCTCTATAAAGATCACCCATCAGTGTCCCCTCTATAAAGATCACCCATCAGTGTCCCCTCTATAAAGATCACCCATCAGTGTCCCCTCTATAAAGATCACCCATCAGTGTCCCCTCTATAAAGATCACCCATCAGTGTCCCCTCTATAAAGATCACCCATCAGTGTCCCCTCTATAAAGATCACTAAAGTGTCCCCTCTATAAAGATCACCCATCAGTGTCCCCTCTATAAAGATCACCCATCAGTGTCCCCTCTATAAAGATCACCCATCAGTGTCCCCTCTATAAAGATCACCCATCAGTGTCCCCTCTATAAAGATCACCCGTCAGTGTCTCCTCTATAAAGATCACCCTCAGTGTCTCCTCTATAAAGATCACCCGTCAGTGTCCCCTCTATAAAGATCACCCATCAGTGTCCCCTCTATAAAGATCACCCATCAGTGTCTCCTCTATAAAGATCACCCATCAGTGTCCCCTCTATAAAGATCACCCATCAGTGTCCCCTCTATAAAGATCACCCGTCAGTGTCCCCTCTATAAAGATCCCTCATCAGTGTCTCCTCTATAAAGATCACCCGTCAGTGTCCCCTCTATAAAGATCACCCATCAGTGTCCCCTCTATAAAGATCACTAAAGTGTGTCCCCTCTATAAAGATCACCCATCATTGTCCCCTCTATAAAGATCACGCATCAGTGTCCCCTCTATAAAGATCACTAAAGTGTGTCCCCTCTATAAAGATCACCCATCATTGTCCCCTCTATAAAGATCACCCATCAGTGTCCCCTCTATAAAGATCACCCATCAGTGTCCCCTCTATAAAGATCACCCATCAGTGTCCCCTCTATAAAGATCACCCATCAGTGTCTCCTCTATAAAGATCACCCATCATTGTCCCCTCTATAAAGATCACCCATCAGTGTCTCCTCTATAAAGATCACCCATCATTGTCCCCTCTATAAAGATCACCCATCAGTGTCCCCTCTATAAAGACCACCCATCAGTGTCCCCTCTATAAAGATCACCTGTCATTGTCCCCTCTATAAAGATCACCCATCAGTGTCTCTATAAAGATCACCCATCAGTGTCTCTATAAAGATCACCCATCATTGTCCCCTCTATAAAGATCACCCATCAGTGTCTCTATAAAGATCACCCATCAGTGTCTCCTCTATAAAGATCACCCATCATTGTCCCCTCTATAAAGATCACCCATCATTGTCCCCTCTATAAAGATCACCCATCAGTGTCCCCTCTATAAAGACCACCCATCATTGTCCCCTCTATAAAGATCACCCATCAGTGTCCCCTCTATAAAGATCACCCATCATTGTCCCCTCTATAAAGATCACCCATCAGTGTCTCCTCTATAAAGATCACCCATCAGTGTCCCCTCTATAAAGATCACCCATCAGTGTCCCCTCTATAAAGATCACCCATCAGTGTCCCCTCTATAAAGATCACCCATCAGTGTCCCCTCTATAAAGATCACCCATCATTGTCCCCTCTATAAAGATCACCCATCATTGTCTCTATAAAGATCACCCATCATTGTCCCCTCTATAAAGATCCCCCATCAGTGTCCCCTCTATAAAGATCACCCATCAGTGTCCCCTCTATAAAGATCACCCATCAGTGTCCCCTCTATAAAGATCACCTATCAGTGTCCCCTCTATAAAGATCACCCATCAGTGTCCCCTCTATAAAGATCACCCATCAGTGTCCCCTCTATAAAGATCACCCATCAGTGTCCCCTCTATAAAGATCACCCATCATTGTCCCCTCTATAAAGATCACCCATCATTGTCTCTATAAAGATCACCCATCATTGTCCCCTCTATAAAGATCCCCCATCAGTGTCCCCTCTATAAAGATCCCCCATCAGTGTCCCCTCTATAAAGATCACCTATCAGTGTCCCCTCTATAAAGATCACCCATCAGTGTCCCCTCTATAAAGATCACCCATCAGTGTCTCTATAAAGATCACCCGTCAGTGTCTCTATAAAGATCACCCGTCAGTGTCCCCTCTATAAAGATCACCCGTCAGTGTCTCCTCTATAAAGATCACCCGTCAGTGTCCCCTCTATAAAGATCACCTATCAGTGTCCCCTCTATAAAGATCACCCATCAGTGTCTCTATAAAGATCACCCGTCAGTGTCTCTATAAAGATCCCCCATCAGTGTCCCCTCTATAAAGATCACCCATCAGTGTCTCTATAAAGATCACCCGTCAGTGTCTCTATAAAGATCACCCGTCAGTGTCCCCTCTATAAAGATCACCCGTCAGTGTCTCCTCTATAAAGATCACCCGTCAGTGTCCCCTCTATAAAGATCACCTATCAGTGTCCCCTCTATAAAGATCACCCATCAGTGTCTCCTCTATAAAGATCACCCATCAGTGTCCCCTCTATAAAGATCACCCATCAGTGTCCCCTCTATAAAGATCACCCATCAGTGTCCCCTCTATAAAGATCACCCATCAGTGTCCCCTCTATAAAGATCACCCATCATTGTCCCCTCTATAAAGATCACCCATCATTGTCTCTATAAAGATCACCCATCATTGTCCCCTCTATAAAGATCCCCCATCAGTGTCCCCTCTATAAAGATCCCCCATCAGTGTCCCCTCTATAAAGATCACCTATCAGTGTCCCCTCTATAAAGATCACCCATCAGTGTCCCCTCTATAAAGATCACCCATCAGTGTCTCTATAAAGATCACCCGTCAGTGTCTCTATAAAGATCACCCATCAGTGTCCCCTCTATAAAGATCACCCGTCAGTGTCTCCTCTATAAAGATCACCCGTCAGTGTCCCCTCTATAAAGATCACCTATCAGTGTCCCCTCTATAAAGATCACCCATCAGTGTCTCTATAAAGATCACCCGTCAGTGTCTCTATAAAGATCCCCCATCAGTGTCCCCTCTATAAAGATCACCTATCAGTGTCCCCTCTATAAAGATCACCCATCAGTGTCCCCTCTATAAAGATCACCCGTCATTGTCCCCTCTATAAAGATCACCCATCAGTGTCCCCTCTATAAAGATCACCCGTCAGTGTCCCCTCTATAAAGATCACCCATCAGTCTCCCCTCTATAAAGATCACCCATCAGTGTCCCCTCTATAAAGATCACCCATCAGTGTCCCCTCTATAAAGATCACCCATCAGTGTCCCCTCTATAAAGATCACCCATCAGTGTCCCCTCTATAAAGATCACCCATCAGTGTCCCCTCTATAAAGATCACCCATCAGTGTCCCCTCTATAAAGATCACCCATCAGTGTCCCCTCTATAAAGATCACCCATCAGTGTCTCTATAAAGATCACCCGTCAGTGTCTCTATAAAGATCACCCGTCAGTGTCCCCTCTATAAAGATCACCCGTCAGTGTCTCCTCTATAAAGATCACCCGTCAGTGTCCCCTCTATAAAGATCACCTATCAGTGTCCCCTCTATAAAGATCACCCATCAGTGTCCCCTCTATAAAGATCACCCATCAGTGTCTCTATAAAGATCACCCGTCAGTGTCTCTATAAAGATCCCCCATCAGTGTCCCCTCTATAAAGATCACCTATCAGTGTCCCCTCTATAAAGATCACCCATCAGTGTCCCCTCTATAAAGATCACCCGTCATTGTCCCCTCTATAAAGATCACCCATCAGTGTCCCCTCTATAAAGATCACCCGTCAGTGTCCCCTCTATAAAGATCACCCATCAGTCTCCCCTCTATAAAGATCACCCATCAGTGTCCCCTCTATAAAGATCACCCATCAGTGTCCCCTCTATAAAGATCACCCATCAGTGTCCCCTCTATAAAGATCACCCATCAGTCTCCCCTCTATAAAGATCCCCCATCAGTGTCTCCACTATAAAGATCACCCATCAGTGTCCCCTCTATAAAGATCACCCATCAGTGTCCCCTCTATAAAGATCACCCATCAGTGTCCCCTCTATAAAGATCACCCATCAGTGTCTCTATAAAGATCACCCATCATTGTCCCCTCTATAAAGATCACCCATCAGTGTCTCTATAAAGATCACCCATCAGTGTCTCCTCTATAAAGATCACCCATCATTGTCCCCTCTATAAAGATCACCCATCATTGTCCCCTCTATAAAGATCACCCATCAGTGTCCCCTCTATAAAGACCACCCATCATTGTCCCCTCTATAAAGATCACCCATCAGTGTCCCCTCTATAAAGATCACCCATCATTGTCCCCTCTATAAAGATCACCCATCAGTGTCTCCTCTATAAAGATCACCCATCAGTGTCCCCTCTATAAAGATCACCCATCAGTGTCCCCTCTATAAAGATCACCCATCAGTGTCCCCTCTATAAAGATCACCCATCAGTGTCCCCTCTATAAAGATCACCCATCATTGTCCCCTCTATAAAGATCACCCATCATTGTCTCTATAAAGATCACCCATCATTGTCCCCTCTATAAAGATCCCCCATCAGTGTCCCCTCTATAAAGATCACCCATCAGTGTCCCCTCTATAAAGATCACCCATCAGTGTCCCCTCTATAAAGATCACCTATCAGTGTCCCCTCTATAAAGATCACCCATCAGTGTCCCCTCTATAAAGATCACCCATCAGTGTCCCCTCTATAAAGATCACCCATCAGTGTCCCCTCTATAAAGATCACCCATCATTGTCCCCTCTATAAAGATCACCCATCAGTGTCTCTATAAAGATCACCCATCATTGTCCCCTCTATAAAGATCCCCCATCAGTGTCCCCTCTATAAAGATCCCCCATCAGTGTCCCCTCTATAAAGATCACCTATCAGTGTCCCCTCTATAAAGATCACCCATCAGTGTCCCCTCTATAAAGATCACCCATCAGTGTCTCTATAAAGATCACCCGTCAGTGTCTCTATAAAGATCACCCGTCAGTGTCCCCTCTATAAAGATCACCCGTCAGTGTCTCCTCTATAAAGATCACCCGTCAGTGTCCCCTCTATAAAGATCACCTATCAGTGTCCCCTCTATAAAGATCACCCATCAGTGTCTCTATAAAGATCACCCGTCAGTGTCTCTATAAAGATCCCCCATCAGTGTCCCCTCTATAAAAATCACCCATCAGTGTCTCTATAAAGATCACCCGTCAGTGTCTCTATAAAGATCACCCGTCAGTGTCCCCTCTATAAAGATCACCCGTCAGTGTCTCCTCTATAAAGATCACCCGTCAGTGTCCCCTCTATAAAGATCACCTATCAGTGTCCCCTCTATAAAGATCACCCATCAGTGTCTCCTCTATAAAGATCACCCATCAGTGTCCCCTCTATAAAGATCACCCATCAGTGTCCCCTCTATAAAGATCACCCATCAGTGTCCCCTCTATAAAGATCACCCATCAGTGTCCCCTCTATAAAGATCACCCATCATTGTCCCCTCTATAAAGATCACCCATCATTGTCTCTATAAAGATCACCCATCATTGTCCCCTCTATAAAGATCCCCCATCAGTGTCCCCTCTATAAAGATCCCCCATCAGTGTCCCCTCTATAAAGATCACCTATCAGTGTCCCCTCTATAAAGATCACCCATCAGTGTCCCCTCTATAAAGATCACCCATCAGTGTCTCTATAAAGATCACCCGTCAGTGTCTCTATAAAGATCACCCGTCAGTGTCCCCTCTATAAAGATCACCCGTCAGTGTCTCCTCTATAAAGATCACCCGTCAGTGTCCCCTCTATAAAGATCACCTATCAGTGTCCCCTCTATAAAGATCACCCATCAGTGTCCCTCTATAAAGATCACCCATCAGTGTCTCTATAAAGATCACCCATCAGTGTCCCCTCTATAAAGATCACCCATCAGTGTCCCCTCTATAAAGATCACCCATCAGTGTCTCCCTCTATAAAGATCACCCATCATTGTCCCCTCTATAAAGATCACCCATCAGTGTCCCCTCTATAAAGATCACCCATCAGTGTCCCTCTATAAAGATCACCCATCAGTGTCCCCTCTATAAAGATCACCCATCAGTGTCCCCTCTATAAAGATCACCCATCAGTGTCTCCTCTATAAAGATCACCCATCAGTGTCTCCTCTATAAAGATCACCCATCAGTGTCCCCTCTATAAAGATCACCCATCAGTGTCCCCTCTATAAAGATCACCCATCAGTGTCCCTCTATAAAGATCACCCATCAGTGTCCCCTCTATAAAGATCACCCATCAGTGTCCCCTCTATAAAGATCACCCATCAGTGTCCCTCTATAAAGATCACCTATCAGTGTCCCCTCTATAAAGATCACCCATCAGTGTCCCCTCTATAAAGATCACCCATCAGTGTCTCTATAAAGATCACCCGTCAGTGTCTCTATAAAGATCCCCCATCAGTGTCCCCTCTATAAAGATCACCTATCAGTGTCCCCTCTATAAAGATCACCCATCAGTGTCCCCTCTATAAAGATCACCCGTCATTGTCCCCTCTATAAAGATCACCCATCAGTGTCCCCTCTATAAAGATCACCCGTCAGTGTCCCCTCTATAAAGATCACCCATCAGTCTCCCCTCTATAAAGATCACCCATCAGTGTCCCCTCTATAAAGATCACCCATCAGTGTCCCCTCTATAAAGATCACCCATCAGTGTCCCCTCTATAAAGATCACCCATCAGTCTCCCCTCTATAAAGATCCCCCATCAGTGTCTCCACTATAAAGATCACCCATCAGTGTCCCTTCTATAAAGATCACCCATCAGTGTCCCCTCTATAAAGATCACCCATCAGTGTCCCCTCTATAAAGATCACCCATCAGTGTCCCCTCTATAAAGATCACGCATCAGTGTCCCCTCTATAAAGATCACTAAAGTGTCCCCTCTATAAAGATCACCCATCAGTGTCCCCTCTATAAAGATCACCCATCAGTGTCCCCTCTATAAAGATCACCCATCAGTGTCCCCTCTATAAAGATCACCCATCAGTGTCCCCTCTATAAAGATCACCCGTCAGTGTCTCCTCTATAAAGATCACCCTCAGTGTCTCCTCTATAAAGATCACCCGTCAGTGTCCCCTCTATAAAGATCACCCATCAGTGTCCCCTCTATAAAGATCACCCATCAGTGTCTCCTCTATAAAGATCACCCATCAGTGTCCCCTCTATAAAGATCACCCATCAGTGTCCCCTCTATAAAGATCACCCGTCAGTGTCCCCTCTATAAAGATCCCCCATCAGTGTCTCCTCTATAAAGATCACCCGTCAGTGTCCCCTCTATAAAGATCACCCATCAGTGTCCCCTCTATAAAGATCACTAAAGTGTGTCCCCTTTATAAAGATCACCCATCATTGTCCCCTCTATAAAGATCACGCATCAGTGTCCCCTCTATAAAGATCACTAAAGTGTGTCCCCTCTATAAAGATCACCCATCATTGTCTCCTCTATAAAGATCACCCATCAGTGTCCCCTCTATAAAGATCACCCATCAGTGTCCCCTCTATAAAGATCACCCATCAGTGTCCCCTCTATAAAGATCACCCATCAGTGTCTCCTCTATAAAGATCACCCATCATTGTCCCCTCTATAAAGATCACCCATCAGTGTCTCCTCTATAAAGATCACCCATCATTGTCCCCTCTATAAAGATCACCCATCAGTGTCCCCTCTATAAAGACCACCCATCAGTGTCCCCTCTATAAAGATCACCTGTCATTGTCCCCTCTATAAAGATCACCCATCAGTGTCTCTATAAAGATCACCCATCAGTGTCTCCTCTTTAAAGATCACCCATCAGTGTCTCCTCTATAAAGATCACCCATCAGTGTCCCCTCTATAAAGATCACCCATCAGTGTCTCCTCTATAAAGATCACTAAAGTGTGTCCCTGTTATAAAGATCACCCATCAGTGTCTCTATAAAGATCACCCATCATTGTCCCCTCTATAAAGATCACCCATCAGTGTCTCTATAAAGATCACCCATCAGTGTCTCCTCTATAAAGATCACCCATCAGTGTCCCCTCTATAAAGATCACCCATCAGTGTCCCCTCTATAAAGACCACCCATCAGTGTCCCCTCTATAAAGATCACCTGTCATTGTCCCCTCTATAAAGATCACCCATCAGTGTCTCTATAAAGATCACCCATCAGTGTCTCCTCTTTAAAGATCACCCATCAGTGTCTCCTCTATAAAGATCACCCATCAGTGTCCCCTCTATAAAGATCACCCATCAGTGTCTCCTCTATAAAGATCACTAAAGTGTGTCCCTGTTATAAAGATCACCCATCAGTGTCTCTATAAAGATCACCCATCATTGTCCCCTCTATAAAGATCACCCATCAGTGTCTCTATAAAGATCACCCATCAGTGTCTCCTCTATAAAGATCACCCATCATTGTCCCCTCTATAAAGACCACCCATCATTGTCCCCTCTATAAAGATCACCCATCATTGTCCCCTCTATAAAGATCACCCATCATTGTCCCCTCTATAAAGATCACCCATCAGTGTCTCCTCTATAAAGATCACCCATCAGTGTCCCCTCTATAAAGATCACCCATCAGTGTCCCCTCTATAAAGATCACCCATCAGTGTCCCCTCTATAAAGATCACCCATCAGTGTCCCCTCTATAAAGATCACCCATCATTGTCCCCTCTATAAAGATCACCCATCATTGTCTCTATAAAGATCACCCATCATTGTCCCCTCTATAAAGATCCCCCATCAGTGTCCCCTCTATAAAGATCACCTATCAGTGTCCCCTCTATAAAGATCACCCATCAGTGTCCCCTCTATAAAGATCACCTATCAGTGTCCCCTCTATAAAGATCACCCATCAGTGTCCCCTCTATAAAGATCACCCATCAGTGTCCCCTCTATAAAGATCACCCATCAGTGTCCCCTCTATAAAGATCACCCATCATTGTCCCCTCTATAAAGATCACCCATCATTGTCTCTATAAAGATCACCCATCATTGTCCCCTCTATAAAGATCACCCATCAGTGTCCCCTCTATAAAGATCCCCCATCAGTGTCCCCTCTATAAAGATCACCTATCAGTGTCCCCTCTATAAAGATCACCCATCAGTGTCCCCTCTATAAAGATCACCCATCAGTGTCTCTATAAAGATCACCCGTCAGTGTCTCTATAAAGATCACCCGTCAGTGTCCCCTCTATAAAGATCACCCGTCAGTGTCTCCTCTATAAAGATCACCCGTCAGTGTCCCCTCTATAAAGATCACCTATCAGTGTCCCCTCTATAAAGATCACCCATCAGTGTCTCTATAAAGATCACCCGTCAGTGTCTCTATAAAGATCCCCCATCAGTGTCCCCTCTATAAAGATCACCTATCAGTGTCCCCTCTATAAAGATCACCCATCAGTGTCCCCTCTATAAAGATCACCCGTCATTGTCCCCTCTATAAAGATCACCCATCAGTGTCCCCTCTATAAAGATCACCCGTCAGTGTCCCCTCTATAAAGATCACCCATCAGTCTCCCCTCTATAAAGATCACCCATCAGTGTCCCCTCTATAAAGATCACCCATCAGTGTCCCCTCTATAAAGATCACCCATCAGTGTCCCCTCTATAAAGATCACCCATCAGTGTCCCCTCTATAAAGATCACCCATCAGTGTCCCCTCTATAAAGATCACCCATCAGTCTCCCCTCTATAAAGATCACCCATCAGTGTCCCCTCTATAAAGATCACCCATCAGTGTCTCTATAAAGATCACCCGTCAGTGTCTCTATAAAGATCACCCGTCAGTGTCCCCTCTATAAAGATCACCCGTCAGTGTCTCCTCTATAAAGATCACCCGTCAGTGTCCCCTCTATAAAGATCACCTATCAGTGTCCCCTCTATAAAGATCACCCATCAGTGTCCCCTCTATAAAGATCACCCATCAGTGTCTCTATAAAGATCACCCGTCAGTGTCTCTATAAAGATCCCCCATCAGTGTCCCCTCTATAAAGATCACCTATCAGTGTCCCCTCTATAAAGATCACCCATCAGTGTCCCCTCTATAAAGATCACCCGTCATTGTCCCCTCTATAAAGATCACCCATCAGTGTCCCCTCTATAAAGATCACCCGTCAGTGTCCCCTCTATAAAGATCACCCATCAGTCTCCCCTCTATAAAGATCACCCATCAGTGTCCCCTCTATAAAGATCACCCATCAGTGTCCCCTCTATAAAGATCACCCATCAGTGTCCCCTCTATAAAGATCACCCATCAGTCTCCCCTCTATAAAGATCCCCCATCAGTGTCTCCACTATAAAGATCACCCATCAGTGTCTCCTCTATAAAGATCACCCATCAGTGTCCCCTCTATAAAGATCCCCCATCAGTGTCCCCTCTATAAAGATCCCCCATCAGTGTCCCCTCTATAAAGATCCCCCATCAGTGTCCCCTCTATAAAGATCACCCATCAGTGTCCCCTCTATAAAGATCACCGTCAGTGTCCCCTCTATAAAGATCACCCATCAGTCTCCCCTCTATAAAGATCACCCATCAGTGTCCCCTCTATAAAGATCACCCATCAGTGTCTCCTCTATAAAGATCACCCGTCAGTGTCCCCTCTATAAAGATCACCCATCAGTGTCCCTCTATAAAGATCACCCATCAGTGTCCCCTCTATAAAGATCACCCATCAGTCTCCCCTCTATAAAGATCCCCCATCAGTGTCCCCTCTATAAAGATCACCCATCAGTGTCCCCTCTATAAAGATCACCCATCAGTATCCCCTCTATAAAGATCACCCATCAGTGTCTCCTCTATAAAGATCACCAGTCAGTGTCCCCTCTATAAAGATCACCCATCAGTGTCCCCTCTATAAAGATCACCCATCAGTGTCTCCTCTTTAAAGATCCCCCATCAGTGTCCCCTCTATAAAGATCCCCCATCAGTGTCCCCTCTATAAAGATCACCCATCAGTGTCCCCTCTATAAAGATCACTAAAATGTGTCCCTGTTATAAGATCTATGAGTGTCTCTGCCTTAAGCTTATATTCAGTATGAATAGCTATAGATACCAGAGGAAATTAATTTCACAGACGATACAAAAATCACTACATAAATATTGACCAACTCTTCATCAATGTGAGGGGAAAATGGTTTATCCTTGTGCCTGCGAGTCATGATACCATTTTACTTTTCGGATAATCATCATGATGGCATCGCAAGAATAATGGCCTGCGGGGCATGAGATGGCTACTTATTATCCGACCAAAATTGATGTCAATTTCTCTCCTGGCAACTTTGGATCCTGTTTCATTAGTGCTGTAGATTTGTATATATCTGATCGAATTTACTGTCGATTTCTTCCACTGCTTTGAATCTCTGGTCACTGATTATGAAGACTATAAATTTGTCTCAAATTTCACTGTCAATAACTCTCTAGAGCAACCCCAGTTTTTACTGTACTGACATGTGTTGTTATCGACTCCCGACAAGAGCAGTGTATGTTAGGGATTGTGTTCTGATCAAAAGTCAGACCAAATAAAAAAAAAAAAAAAAACAGCTTTGCTTTTATTTCTTTTTTTATGCTTAAAATTTCTGTGGCTATACAAAATTCTGAAAGGAAAAATGATGTAATTAATTTAATTTGTTTTTAAATTAGGAAATTTGTATTGAACAATTTTTCTTTGTAAATCTTATTCCAAATATTTACTATTCATATGTAGAATAATGTTAAAATAAATATAGTCCTTGTGAAGGAGTTACAAGTTAAAACAAAACAGTTACTTTAAAACAAATCTGTAGAGATTATGAGTAAGCAGCTCTTCAAATGCTGCTCTTCAGGAGAACACAGCATTATGACGTCATGGTACAGAAGTAAGGACAGTACAACACATTGAATAGGCTTATCCAGTTGTACATGCTTAAGGTAATTTATGGATATCTAAGCTTTAATTGATTGACTGATGTGAATTTTACTAACTTAATACAAGTTGTTATTAGCTCACTTGTAACCGTGAGCTAATGCTGTCACCCTGGCGTCGGCGTCCCACCCCAAAACTTTAAAGTTTTTGGAAAGCTTCTAAGTCCAAAAGTATACACCTCATACCCTTCTAATTTGGTTTATACATTCATTAGTGGTCTAGGAGTGATGTTATGGCAAAATCATGCAGAAAAAATTTGTGATTTTTTTGCATTTTACCATTTTTTTAACTTAACTTTTTAGCACCAAAATCCACTTTAAAGTTTTTGGGGTAAGTCCAAAATTATGCTCTCACACTCTTCTAATTTGGTTTATGCATTCATTAGATGTCCAGGAGTGATGTTTTGGCAAAATCATGCAAAAAACATTTGTTTTGTTTTTTTGCATTTTACCATTTAGTGGACTTATTTTTTTTGACACAAAAACTCTCTTTAAAGATTTTTGGGGTAAGTTTTGGAAAGCTTGTAAGTCCACACCTTTCTTACTTGGTTTATACATCCATTAGAGGTCTAGGAGCAATATTATGTGACGTACAATTTCAAAATGACATGTTTATACATACATAAAAAATGAATGCATAGTGTGATTGCTGCCGCCGGTGAGCTTTCGCAATCATTGATTGCACTTGTTTCATAGGCCCTGACTGACTTAACCAGTTTGAAGTCCTCATCTTACAATGTTCCATACAACAAACATTCAGTGATATTTAACAGTTACATGTTGTATGTAGGTTTATAGTCTCAGTTTGATAGACAATTTTTTCTAGATTTACAAATTAAATCAAAACAGCACAGATTCATAGCTTTACGTGCTCTCAGGTGATCAATGGCAGTCTCCCATAACTTTCTCTCCGTTCCTCACTCGGTAGATAAGCTAGAAAAACAGTTCTTTATAGATTTTAAATAAATCAATTTTTTAAATGAGCAACATGTCTCTGAAAACAGGTTATAAAAACAATATAGACTGCCAATATTCTGTCTCGAGTTCCTACTGAAGTTCCGCTCGAGCGTCAAAAGCTCGGCAACTGCTTGGGTCATTAAAGTAAATATGTAAATAAGATTTATGTTTCTCCTCGGATCTGTCAGAGAACCTGGGCTGTAGCTTGGTAACATAATTATAAGATACATGTAATTTTATGGAACAAGGATTGCGCGCGCATCAAAATGGAAAGAGAATTTGTAGTATTCATACAATGAAATGAGACTACTGGTTTGAAAGGTAAAACATGTATATAGCTATACTGTTGTATGTATTGTGACCTTGATTCCCTGTCATTGGGTGATAGAAAGTCGGAGTCAAGGAAATTATTACAGCCTCACAGTACAAATGTCATTTATGGTCAATCTGTTTGGATATTGATCTCTGAGGAAAGGACATCTTAGGATGGGTTATTTCTCAGAAGAGGCGGTTCTTAAGGAGTCTGAGGAAAGGATCGACATCTTAGGATGGGTTATTTCTCAGAAGAGGCGATTCTTAAGGAGTCTGAGGAAAGGACATCTTAGGATGGGTTATTTCTCAGAAGAGGCGATTCTTAAGGAGTCTGAGGAAAGGACATCTGAGGAATTGGGTTGTCTCTCAGAAGAGGTGATTCAGCTTAGGACAGGTTCTCTTTTAAGAAGTTGCTTTCTTAGAACAGAGGTCTCTCAGAGAAGGAAATCATAGGATTGGTCACAGTTGGTTTACAGAGATGATCATTTAGGACAGATGCTGCTCTCTGAGGATGAGAGGGTTCAGTGCCCTCTTAGGATGGTGTGATCTCACAAGGAAGGTTCTATAAACTCTGTTATGTCAAATGTTCTACACAATGTTAATGATAGATGTTTGTTAAGGACATAATCAGGACATATATACTCCCTCATCATAGATGGTCTCTTGGGAGCTAGCCTGGGTTAATTGTCTCTCAGGATGAGTTATATTTTGGTTGGATGGAGGGAAGGGGTTCATTGTCTCTCAGGATGAGTTATATTTTGGTTGGATGGAGGGAAGGGGTTCATTGTCTCTCAGGATGTGTTTTATATTTTGGTTGGATGGAGGGAAGGGGTTCATTGTCTCTCAGGATGTGTTTTATATTTTGGTTGGATGGAGGGAAGGGGTTCATTGTCTCTCAGGATGAGTTTTATATTTTGGTTGGATGGAGGGAAGGGATTCATTGTCTCTCAGGATGTGTTATATTTTGGTTGGATGGAGGGAAGAGGTTCATTGTCTCTCAGGATGTGTTTTATATTTTGGTTGGATGGAGGGAAGGGGTTCATTGTCTCTCAGGATGTGTTATATTTTGGTTGGATGGAGGGAAGGGGTTCATTGTCTCTCAGGATGTGTTTTATATTTTGGTTGGATGGAGGGAAGGGGTTCATTGTCTCTCAGGATGTGTTTTATATTTTGGTTGGATGGAGGGAAGGGGTTCATTGTCTCTCAGGATGTGTTTTATATTTTGGTTGGATGGAGGGAAGGGGTTCATTGTCTCTCAGGATGTGTTTTATATTTTGGTTGGATGGAGGGAAGGGGTTCATTGTCTCTCAGGATGTGTTTTATATTTTGGTTGGATGGAGGGAAGGGGTTCATTGTCTCTCAGGATGTGTTATATTTTGGTTGGATGGAGGGAAGGGGTTCATTGTCTCTCAGGATGTGTTTTATATTTTGGTTGGATGGAGGGTATGGGTTCATTGTCTCTAAGGATGTGTTTTATATTTTGGTTGGATGGAGGGAAGGGGTTCAATGTCTCTCAGGATGTGTTTTATATTCTGGTTGGATGGAGGGAAGGGGTTAATTGTCTCTCAGGATGTGTTGTATATTTTGGTTGGATGGAGGGAAGGGGTTAATTGTCTCTCAGGATGTGTTTTATATTTTGGTTGGATGGAAGGAAGGGGTTCATTGTCTCTCAGGATGTGTTTTATATTTTGGTTGGATGGAGGGAAGGGGTTCATTGTCTCTCAGGATGGGTTATATTTTGGTTGGATGGAGGGAAGGGGTTAATTGTCTCTCAGGATGTGTTTTATATTTTGGTTGGATGGAGGGAAGGGGTTCATTGTCTCAGGATGTGTTTTATATTTTGGTTGGATGGAGGGAAGGGGTTAATTGTCTCTCAGGATGTGTTTTATATTTTGGTTGGATGGAGGGAAGGGGTTCATTGTCTCTCAGGATGGGTTATATTTTGGTTGGATGGAGGGAAGGGGTTAATTGTCTCTCAGGATGTGTTTTATATTTTCGTTGGTTGGAGGGAAGGGGTTAATTGTCTCTCAGGATGTGTTTTATATTTTCGTTGGTTGGAGGGAAGGGGTTAATTGTCTCTCAGGATGTGTTTTATATTTTGGTTGGATGGAGGGAAGGGGTTCATTGTCTCTAAGGATGTGTTTTATATTTTGGTTGGATGGAGGGAAGGGGTTCATTGTCTCTAAGGATGTGTTTTATATTTTGGTTGGATGGAGGGAAGGGGTTAATTGTCTCTCAGGATGTGTTTTATATTTTGGTTGGATGGAGGGAAGGGGTTCATTGTCTCTCAGGATGTGTTTTATATTTTGGTTGGATGGAGGGAAGGGGTTCATTGTCTCTAAGGATGTGTTTTATATTTTGGTTGGATGGAGGGAAGGGGTTCATTGTCTCTAAGGATGTGTTTTATATTTTGGTTGGATGGAGGGAAGGGGTTCATTGTCTCTAAGGATGTGTTTTATATTTTGGTTGGATGGAGGGAAGGGGTTCATTGTCTCTCAGGATGTGTTTTTATTTTGGTTGGATGGAGAGAAGGGGTTAATTGTCCCTAAGGATGGGTTATATTTTGGTTGGATGGAGGGAAGGGGTTCATTGTCTCTAAGGATGTGTTTTATATTTTGGTTGGATGGAGGGAAGGGGTTCATTGTCTCTCAGGATGTGTTTTATATTTTGGTTGGATGGAGGGAAGGGGTTCATTGTCTCTCAGGATGTGTTTTATATTTTGGTTGGATGGAGGGAAGGGGTTCATTGTCTCTCAGGATGTGTTTTTATTTTGGTTGGATGGAGAGAAGGGGTTAATTGTCTCTAAGGATGGGTTATATTTTGGTTGGATGGAGGGAAGGGGTTCATTGTCTCTCAGGATGTGTTTTATATTTTGGTTGGATGGAGGGAAGGGGTTCATTGTCTCTCAGGATGTTTTATATTTTGGTTGGATGGAGGGAAGGGGTTCATTGTCTCTCAGGATGTGTTTTTATTTTGGTTGGATGGAGAGAAGGGGTTAATTGTCTCTAAGGATGGGTTATATTTTGGTTGGATGGAGGGAAGGAGCTCTGGGGAGGTTCTCTGGATAGTTCTATTTTGTGTTGGGGGTAGGGGGCTCTGCAGTGGTTCTCGATATGGGTTGATATTTTAGGTTTAGGGAAAGGGGACTCAAAAGAGGTCGTTTTCATGGGTGCTATTTTGAATTGCAGTATGACAGCAGTGTGCAGGGGGGCCGTGGTGGCCGAGTGGTTAAGGTGTACCGACACTTTATCACTAGCCCTCCACCTCTGGGTTGCGAGTTCGAAACCTAGGTGGGCAGTTGCCAGGTACTGACCGTAGGCCGGTGGTTTTTCTCTGGGTACTCCGGCTTTCCTCCACCTCCAAAACCTGACACGTCCTTAAATGGCCCTGGCTGTTAATAGGACGTTAAACAAAAACAAACCAAACAACACAGCTCTCAGTATGATCAGGCTCTCTATCTCTAGGACTATATAGTGCTATTGGATCAGTGAAAGTTTTGGCATCAACAAGTTTGATAGTGGTACTACAAAAAATGTCTGGTCTTTGTTACACTGGATAGTAGATTACGTGTACCTGACAGGGGGAGCCAACTTAAACTGGAGTATAATATGTCTATATATATGTTCTCAGTCGCCTGCATGGCGCCACGATCTCGGATGTTTCCCAAATATGTATCACCCTAACGTAATATCAAATATAACTTTAAAACATACACACACACATACGTATAAACATACAAAGACTTTGAATTCCCATGATTCCCTTGGCTTGGCATATGGTAGCAATAAAGTGACTGCTGGTCATATATGAAAATTCAAATTGTGTTTTTTCTTGATGTAAGGCATCTGTAGAATGTCCCTGAGGATCTCTGGGGTAGAGAGCCTTCGTGGCTTATACACTAATATTCTAATCTGTATAACTTGTTTCACTGTCAGGAAGATATAAGGGGGCTTTTTTATCAATGTCGAAAAACAACGGGGATTGTTTCAGCAGTTTTTCTAGGCCAAACCAAAGTATATTGGGAATTCCTTTATCTAAAATACCCAAAATGTGATACTAAATTGAAAAAAAAAAAAAAAAAAAAAATTATATTAATTGTATATAATTTATAATATATATACATATGTATACTATGTTTAAGAGAATTGAGTTTCACATCATCGACTTGTCGAGTGTTTAGCAGCTTAATTATCGTACCCCGAGGGTTGAGATTCCCCTGTCTCACTTCCATGGGGGTGAATGATTATTTTTCTCTTACCCTGTTTATTATGTATCTAATATTGACATTACATCAATGCAGGACATTGCTGGTGTGACATGATTGAATTGTCGATGTGATGTCATTGTATTGTCACAGTGACGTCATACGATTTTTGAATTCATTTGAGATGAGTTTTCGTAAATTGAGAAAAGATGAGTTTTCACTTTTGAGTTGAGTAAAGATGAGTTTCACTTTTGAATCGAAGATGATTTATTATTGTTTCGAGTGAAGTTCTGTTCACCTTCCTACACTGTGATTATATTGTGGTATAGATTGACCTGGTTTTAGAGGTATAGCATGTGAACAGACAATTTGCCTGCAGTTTATACCAGAAATTGTATCTGATCAGCGACATAGCTTCTCAAAACCAGTCTAATGCTTCAAACAATTTGCTGAGTATATTTGGCCAATTTGTGGTTGTTTACTGGTCTGCAGGGGACCCTTATCACGTAGATGTCAGGGGAGAGATATATCGTTTTTACTACCAAGACACAATATACCTGTTACAGGTAACAGCAGTCAATTTGTAGGGGAAAAGGAATCAAGGTTAACGCCATGTTATAAAAACATCATCAATTTATGATGAAAAAATTTGATGACTTTTTATCTGTCTGGGAAATAATGTTTTATGATAACTGGGGGCGGGGGTTCATGTATTGCTTTAGCAATTGTCAGTATGCTTCTTTAATATTTGAATAACTTGATCCTTCAGAATTATGATTGTATGATAGGAGAAAAATACCCGACAGTAACTGCAAAAAATCATCTGATGTGCTGTATGCCAATTATGGCTTATACTTAATAACATGACATAATGTCGGATAACATTGCATGTGACATCACAAACACTGATTGCTGTGTAATCACATTGCTACTGTATGGTAAAAGAAAATTAAGGTAAATAAAAAAAAACATGACATATTTAGAAGTACTTTTACTTTATTATGAAATTAAGCTAGGAAAATTCATTGCTATATGAATGTTTACTAGAAATTTAATAGTAAGCAAAATTTTACTGAAAATTAATTTCACAGAAATGTAACAGAGGAAATATTTATTGAAAGGTTGTTTGTTATATTTCAGCACCAGGCGATGAAGCGTCACAATGAGGCATGGCGGGACAGTCTACGTTACAGACGGCCTGACCTTGACCGCATGCCAGGCATTCGTCGGATCACCATCAATAACAACCCCATGTTAGGTGATCAGGGCACAAGTCTACTGGCCGAAGCTCTTAAGGATGACCTGTGGCTCAAAGGTAAGTAATCCTCGTCCACGCAGCTGTGTCGACTATAGCATAACACTAATGTCTAGGTAAGTTCTGTCTTTAAAAAGGACTACCATTATAAACTACTAAAATATAGAGGATATCTAACACTGTCTTCAGTAATACCAAATATATTTCACGAGTGAGGCCAATATTTTTGATAATTTCTTTAGTGCACAGCACAAGTGAAAAATATCAAAATATTAGCCTCACCAGTCAAATATAATTGGTACTATTTAAGATACTGTTTGATATCCTGTTTATTATGTTTTTATAGCAAAATGTACTAAGTCAGCTTTTGATTTCCCCCCATTGTCTTTTGTAAGCAGTGTTTTGATTAGTCAAATCGCTAGGGAAAAATATACGAAAAAAACTAGTGAAAAATATCACTTTTATAAAATGATTAATTTTTGATATTTCACTGGTAAAAATGTAATAAGAAAACATGTTACAGAAATAGGTTAAATAGAGGTTACACAACGAGTGGTTGTTGGATATGGAATTTATTTCACACTCGTAAGTTATTTTTAGCTCACCTGGCCCGAAGGGCCGGTGAGCTTATGGCATGGCGCAGCGTCCGTCGTCCGTCGTCCGGCGTCCGTCCGTCGTCCGGCGTCCGTCGTCCGTCGTCCGTCCGTCAACTTTTCCTTTAAATCGCTACTAGTCCTAAACTACTCAGTGGATTTTGACCAAATTTGGTCTGAAGCATCCTTGGGTGAAGGGGAACCAATTTTGTATAAACGGTGGGTCTGGCCCCCCAGGGGCCTTAGGGGCGGGGCCCAATAGGGGAAATATAGCAAATTCTTTAAAATCCTTCTTCTTCTGTAGAAATGAAGGGATTTGATTCATATTTGGTCTGAAGCATCCTGGGGTGAAGAGGAACCAATTTTGTATAAACGGTGGGTCTGGCCCCCCAGGGGCCTTAGGGGCGGGGCCCAATAGGGGAAATATAGCAAATTCTTTAAAATCCTTCTTCTTCTGTAGAAATGAAGGGATTTGATTCATATTTGGTCTGAAGCCTCCTTGGGTGAAGGGGAACCAATTTTGTATAAACGGTTGGTCTGGCCCCCCAGGGGTCTTAGGGGCGGGGCCCAATAGGGGAAATATAGCAAATTCTTTAAAATCCTTCTTCTTCTGTAGAAATGAAGGGATTTGATTCATATTTGGTCTGAAGCATCCTTGGGTGAAGGGGAACCAATTTTGTATAAACGGTGGGTCTGGCCCCCCAGGGGTCTTAGGGGCGGGGCCCAATAGGGGAAATATAGCAAATTCTTTAAAATCCTTCTTCTTCTGTAGAAATGAAGGGATTTGATTCATATTTGGTCTGAAGCATCCTGGGGTGAAGAGGAACCAATTTTGTATAAACGGTGGGTCTGGCCCCCCAGGGGTCTTAGGGGCGGGGCCCAATAGGGGAAATATAGCAAATTCTTTAAAATCCTTCTTCTTCTGTAGAAATGAAGGGATTTGATTCATATTTGGTCTGAAGCCTCCTTGGGTGAAGGGGAACCAATTTTGTATAAACGGTTGGTCTGGCCCCCCAGGGGTCTTAGGGGCGGGGCCCAATAGGGGAAATATAGCAAATTCTTTAAAATCCTTCTTCTTCTGTAGAAATGAAGGGATTTGATTCATATTTGGTCTGAAGCATCCTTGGGTGAAGGGGAACCAATTTTGTATAAACGGTGGGTCTGGCCCCCCAGGGGTCTTAGGGGCGGGGCCCAATAGGGGAAATATAGCAAATTCTTTAAAATCCTTCTTCTTCTGTAGAAATGAAGGGATTTGATTAATATTTGGTCTGAAGCATCCTTGGGTGAAGGGGAACCAATTTTGTATAAACGGTGGGTCTGGCCCCCCAGGGGCCTTAGGGGCGGGGCCCAATAGGGGAAATATAGCAAATTCTTTAAAATCCTTCTTCTTCTGTAGAAATGAAGGGATTTGATTCATATTTGGTCTGAAGCCTCCTTGGGTGAAGGGGAACCAATTTTGTATAAACGGTGGGTCTGGCCCCCCAGGGGTCTTAGGGGTGGGGCCCAATAGGGGAAATATAGCAAATTCTTCAAAATCCTTCTTCTTCTGTAGAAATGAAGGGATTTTATTCATATTTGGTCTGAAGCCTCCTTAGGTGAAGGGGAACCAATTTTGTATAAACAGTGGGTCTGGCCCCCCAGGGGCCTTAGGGGCGGGGCCCGATAGGAGAAATATAGCAAATTCTTTAAATCCTTCTTCTTCTGTAGAAATGAAGGGATTTTATTCATATTTGGTTTGAAGCATCCTTGGGTGAAGGGGAACCAATTTTGTATAAACGGTGGGTCTGGCCCCCCCAGGGGCCTGGGGGGGGGGTGGGGCCCAATAGGGGAATATTGTTTATTCTTTAAAATCCTTCTTCTTCTGCAGGAATAAAGGGATTTGATCCATGTTTGGTCTGAAGCATCCTTGGGTGAAGGGGAACCAATTTTGTATAAACGGTGGGTCTGGCCTCCTAGAGGCCTGAGGGGCGGGGCCCAATAGGGGAAATATAGCAAATTCTTTGAATTCCTTCTTTTTCTGTAGGAATAAAGGGATTTGATCCATATTTGGTCTGAAACATCCTTGGGTGAAGGGGAACCAATTTTGTATAAATGGTGGGTCTGGCCCCCCAGGGGTCTTAGGAGCGGGGCCCAATAGGGGAAATATAGCAAATTCTTTAAAATCCTTCTTCTTCTGTAGAAATGAAGGGATTTGATTCATATTTGGTCTGAAGCCTCCTTGGGTGAAGGGGAACCAATTTTGTATAAACGGTTGGTCTGGCCCCCCAGGGGTCTTAGGGGCGGGGCCCAATAGGGGAAATATAGCAAATTCTTTAAAATCCTTCTTCTTCTGTAGAAATGAAGGGATTTGATTCATATTTGGTCTGAAGCATCCTTGGGTGAAGGGGAACCAATTTTGTATAAACGGTGGGTCTGGCCCCCCAGGGGTCTTAGGGGCGGGGCCCAATAGGGGAAATATAGCAAATTCTTTAAAATCCTTCTTCTTCTGTAGAAATGAAGGGATTTGATTAATATTTGGTCTGAAGCATCCTTGGGTGAAGGGGAACCAATTTTGTATAAACGGTGGGTCTGGCCCCCCAGGGGCCTTAGGGGCGGGGCCCAATAGGGGAAATATAGCAAATTCTTTAAAATCCTTCTTCTTCTGTAGAAATGAAGGGATTTGATTCATATTTGGTCTGAAGCCTCCTTGGGTGAAGGGGAACCAATTTTGTATAAACGGTGGGTCTGGCCCCCCAGGGGTCTTAGGGGTGGGGCCCAATAGGGGAAATATAGCAAATTCTTCAAAATCCTTCTTCTTCTGTAGAAATGAAGGGATTTTATTCATATTTGGTCTGAAGCCTCCTTAGGTGAAGGGGAACCAATTTTGTATAAACAGTGGGTCTGGCCCCCCAGGGGCCTTAGGGGCGGGGCCCGATAGGAGAAATATAGCAAATTCTTTAAAATCCTTCTTCTTCTGTAGAAATGAAGGGATTTTATTCATATTTGGTTTGAAGCATCCTTGGGTGAAGGGGAACCAATTTTGTATAAACGGTGGGTCTGGCCCCCCCAGGGGCCTGGGGGGGGGTGGGGCCCAATAGGGGAATATTGTTTATTCTTTAAAATCCTTCTTCTTCTGCAGGAATAAAGGGATTTGATCCATGTTTGGTCTGAAGCATCCTTGGGTGAAGGGGAACCAATTTTGTATAAACGGTGGGTCTGGCCTCCTAGAGGCCTGAGGGGCGGGGCCCAATAGGGGAAATATAGCAAATTCTTTGAATTCCTTCTTTTTCTGTAGGAATAAAGGGATTTGATCCATATTTGGTCTGAAACATCCTTGGGTGAAGGGGAACCAATTTTGTATAAATGGTGGGTCTGGCCCCCCAGGGGTCTTAGGAGCGGGGCCCAATAGGGGAAATATAGCAAATTCTTTAAAATCCTTCTTCTTCTGTAGAAATGAAGGGATTTGATTCATATTTGGTCTGAAGCATCCTTGGGTGAAGGGGAACCAATTTTGTATAAACAGTGCGCTGGCCCCCCAGGGGCCTTAGGGGCGGGGCCCGATAGGAGAAATATAGCAAATTCTTTAAAATCCTTCTTCTTCTGTAGAAATGAAGGGATTTGATTCATATTTGGTTTGAAGCATCCTTGGTTGAAGGGGAACCAATTTTGTATAAACGGTGGGTCTGGCCCCCCAGGGGCCGTAGGGGTGGGGCCCAATAGGGGAAATATAGCAAATTCTTTAAAATCCTTCTTCTGTAGAAATGAAGGGATTTGATTCATATTTGGTCTGAAGCATCCTTGGGTGAAGGGGAACCAATTTTGTATAAACGGTGGGTCTGGCCTCCCAGGGGCCTGAGGGGCGGGACCCAATAGGGGAAATATAGCAAATTCTTTAAATTCCTTCTACTTCTGTAGGAATAAAGGGATTTGATCCATATTTGGTCTGAAACATCCTTGGGTGAAGGGGAACCAATTTTGTATAAACGGTGGGTCTGGCCCCCCCAGGGGCCTGGGGGGTGGGGCCCAATAGGGGAATATTGCATATTCTTTAAAATCCTTCTTCTTCTGCAGGAATAAAAGGATTTGATCCATGTTTGGTCTGAAGCATCCTTGGGTGAAGGGGGACCAATTTTGTATAAACGGTGGGTCTAGCCTCCCAGGGACCTGGGGGTGGGGCCCAATAGGGGAATATAGCATATTTTTTAAAATCCTTCTTCTTCTGCAGGAATAAAGGGATTTGATCCATGTTTGGTCTGAAGCATCCTTGGGTGAAGGGGAACCAATTTTGTATCAACGGTGGGTCTGGCCTCCCAGGGGCCTGGGGGGTGGGGCCCAATAGGGGAATATAGCATATTCTTTAAAATCCTTCTTCTGCAGGAATAAAGGGATTTGATCCATATTTGGTCTGAAACATCCTTGGGTGAAGGGGAACCAATTTTGTATAAACGGTGGGTCTGGCCCCCCCAGGGGCCTGGAGGGTGGGGCCCAATAGGGGAATATTGCATATTCTTTAAAATCCTTCTTCTTCTGCAGGAATAAAAGGATTTGATCCATGATTAGTCTTTAAATCGCTACTGGTCATAAAATTTTTCATGGATTTTAATTAGATTTGGTCAGGAACATCCTTGGGGGAAGGGGAACCGAGTTTGTATGAATTTTTACTCTGAACCCTCAGGGGCCTGAGGGGCGGGGCCAAATAGGGGAAATAGGGTTAATCCTTTAAATCGCTACTAGTCATAAAGTTATGAATGAATTTGAACCAAATTTGATCAGGAACATCATTGGGAGAAGGGGAACAGAGTTTGTATAAATTTTTACTCTGAATCTCCAGGGGCCTGAGGGGCGGGGCCAAATAGAGGAAATAGGGTTAATCATTTAAATCGCTACTAGTCATAAAGTTATGGATGAATTTGAACAGGAACATCCTTGGGAGAAGGGGGAACAGAGTTTGTATAAATTTTTACTCTGAACCCCCAGGGGCCTGAGGGGCGGGGCCAAATAGGGGAATAGAGATTAGTCTTTAAATTGCTACAAGTCATAAAGTTATGAATGAATTAGAACCATATTTGGTCAGGAACATCCTTGGGGGGAGGGGAACAGAGTTTGTATAAATTTTACTCTGAACACCCAGGGGCCTGAGGGGCGGAGTCTAAGAGGCCCAAGGGTCTTTCCCCACCCTAAGGAACTTAGTTTCTTCAAACACAATTAGGTTGTAAAAATAATCCATAGGGTCTTTCAGTCCCTTAGAGAGTATGTGTATGAATAAATTGAACATGAACATTATTTTGACATTTGGTCAAATCCAACCAGGTGAGCGATACAGGCCCCATGGGCCTCTTGTTTAAAAGTTGCAAAAGACACAAGCTTTAGCGAGTGTTTTTTGCAACTTTTAAAAAATAACTTACGAGTGTGAAATAAATTCCATATCCAACAATTTCGAGTCGTGTGACCTGTTTCTACCACAATAATATCAGCTTGAATCAAAGGGAAACGTGGCCAAGTATTATTTCGCATATGCAAATAAAGTGTACCGGTGACGTCCGGTGTTAATCAACAGCTGTAATGATTAACTGATGGTCTGAGAGTTGAATAACACAGGGTATTGTGGTAGAAGGTAGGTTTAACTTCATACCTAAATCAAGGAAAGATAACTGTTATACAAAATCTGAGAGAAAAAAATGTGGTACTGAAATAAGAAAGTTTCTTTAAGTGACATGTATCGATTTGTATCTTTTGAGGTTCCAATTGAAGTATAATTTTATGCTGTTTTCAGCATTGGATCTCCAAGGGTGTGGTATTTCTACGACAGGAGCCAAGGCATTACTCGACGTACTCAAATATAACACGACAGTGGTGGTACTCGACGTAAGACGCAACCCTCTCATAGGTAAATATACTGTATTGCTGTGTGTGATTTGTTGTTTAATGTATATAAGTGAATACCATAAAGATGACATGAAAACGATGATATACCTGGGATACCATGTTTCCCTCACATATACCTGGAATACCATGATTCCCACACATACACCGGGGATATCATGATTCCCACACATACACCTGGAATACCATGATTCTCTCACATACAACGGGGATATCATGTTTCCCTCACATACACCTGGGATACCATGATTCCCTCACATATACCTGGGATACCATGATTCCCATACACCTGGGATACCATGTTTCCCTCACATACACCTGGGATACCATGATTCCCTCACATACACCCGAGATAACATGATTCCCTCACATACCCCTGGGATACCATGTTTCCCTCACATATACCTGGGATACCAAGATTCCCTCACATACACCTGGGATACCATGATTCCCATACACCTGGGATACCATGTTTCCCTCACATACACCCGAGATAACATGTTTCCCTCACATACACCTGGGATACCATGTTTCCCTCACATACACCCGAGATAACATGTTTCCCTCACATACACCTGGGATACCATGTTTCCCTCACATACCCCTGGGATACCATCTTTCCCTCACATACACCTGGGACACCATGTTTCCCTCACATACACCTGGGATACCATGTTTCCCTCACATACACCTGGGATACCATGTTTCCTTCACATACACCTGGAATACCATGATTCCCATACACCTGGGATACCATGTTTCCCTCACATACACCTGGGATACCATGTTTCCCTCACATACACCTGGGATACCATGTTTCCCTCACATACCCCTGGGATACCATGATTCCCTCACATACACCCGAGATAAATTGTTTCCCTCACATACACCTGGGATACCATGTTTCCCTCACATATACCTGGGATACAATGTTTCTCTCACATACACCTGGGATACCATGTTAACCTCACATACACCTGGGATACCATGTTTCCCTCACATATACCTGGGATACCATGATTCCCTCACATACACCTGGGATACCATGTTAACCTCAAATACACATGGAATACCATGGTTCCCTCACATATACCTGGGATACCATGTTTCCCTCACATACACCTGGGATACCATGTTTCCCTCACATATACCTGGGATACAATGTTTCTCTCACATACACCTGGGATACCATGTTTTCCTCACATACCCTTGGGATACCATGTTTCCCTCACATACCCTTGGGATACCATGTTTCCCTCGCATACACCTGGGATACCATGTTTCCCTCACATACACCTGGGATACCATGATTCCATCACATACACCTTGAATACCATGTTTCCCTTACATACACCTGGGATACCATGTTTCCTCACATACACCTGGATACAATGTTTCCCTAACATACACCTGGGATACCATGTTTCCCTCACATACACCCGAGATAACATGTTTCCCTCACATACACCTGGGATACCATGTTTCCCTCACATACACCCAAGATAACATGTTTCCCTCACATACACCTGGGATACCATGTTTCCCTCACATACCCCTGGGATACCATGTTTCCCTCACATACACCTGGGATACCATGTTTCCCTCACATACACCTGAGATAACATGTTTCCCTCACATACACCTGGGATACCATCTTTCCCTCACATACACCTGGGATACCATGTTTCCCTCACATACACCTGGGATACCATGTTTCCCTCACATACACCTGGGATACCATGTTTCCTTCACATACACCTGGGATACCATGATTCCCATACACCTGGGATACCATGTTTCCCTCACATACACCTGGGATACCATGTTTCCTCACATACACCTGGGATACCATGTTTCCCTCACATACCCCTGGGATACCATGATTCCCTCACATACACCCGAGATAAATTGTTTCCCTCACATACACCTGGGATACCATGTTTCCCTCACATATACCTGGGATACAATGTTTCTCTCACATACACCTGGGATACCATGTTAACCTCACATACACCTGGGATACCATGTTTCCCTCACATATACCTGGGATACCATGATTCCCTCACATACACCTGGGATACCATGTTAACCTCAAATACACATGGAATACCATGGTTCCCTCACATATACCTGGGATACCATGTTTCCCTCATATACACCTGGGATACCATGTTTCCCTCACATATACCTGGGATACAATGTTTCTCTCACATACACCTGGGATACCATGTTTCCCT
This sequence comes from Pecten maximus, assembly GCF_902652985.1. Lineage (NCBI taxonomy): Eukaryota > Metazoa > Mollusca > Bivalvia > Pectinida > Pectinidae > Pecten > Pecten maximus. The sequence goes on along the minus strand of NC_047031.1, from coordinate 25,951,220 downwards.
CACATTCCCTTGGGATACCATGTTTCCCTCGCATACACCTGGGATACCATGTTTCCCTCACATACACCTGGGATACCATGATTCCATAACATACACCTTGAATACCATGTTTCCCTTACATACACCTGGGATACCATGTTTCCTCACATACACCTGGATACAATGTTTCCCTCACATACACCTGGGATACCATGTTTCCCTCACATACACCCGAGATAACATGTTTCCCTCACATACACCTGGGATACCATGTTTCCCTCACATACACCCGAGATAACATGTTTCCCTCACATACACCTGGGATACCATGTTTCCCTCACATACCCCTGGGATACCATCTTTCCCTCACATACACCTGGGATACCATGTTTCCCTCACATACACCTGGGATACCATGTTTCCCTCACATACACCTGGGATACCATGTTTCCTTCACATACACCTGGGATACCATGATTCCCATACACCTGGGATACCATGTTTCCCTCACATACACCTGGGATACCATGTTTCCCTCACATACACCTGGGATACCATGTTTCCCTCACATACCCCTGGGATACCATGATTCCCTCACATACACCCGAGATAAATTGTTTCCCTCACATACACCTGGGATACCATGTTTCCCTCACATATACCTGGGATACAATGTTTCTCTCACATACACCTGGGATACCATGTTAACCTCACATACACCTGGGATACCATGTTTCCCTCACATATACCTGGGATACCATGATTCCCTCACATACACCTGGGATACCATGTTAACCTCAAATACACATGGAATACCATGGTTCCCTCACATATACCTGGGATACCATGTTTCCCTCACATACACCTGGGATACCATGTTTCCCTCACATATACCTGGGATACAATGTTTCTCTCACATACACCTGGGATACCATGTTTCCCTCACATACCCTTGGGATACCATGTTTCCCTCGCATACACCTGGGATACCATGTTTCCCTCACATACACCTGGGATACCATGATTCCATCACATACACCTTGAATACCATGTTTCCCTTACATACACCTGGGATACCATGTTTCCTCACATACACCTGGATACAATGTTTCCCTCACATACACCTGGGATACCATGTTTCCCTCACATACACCCGAGATAACATGTTTCCCTCACATACACCTGGGATACCATGTTTCCCTCACATACACCCGAGATAACATGTTTCCCTCACATACACCTGGGATACCATGTTTCCCTCACATACCCCTGGGATACCATGTTTCCCTCACATACACCTGGGATACCATGTTTCCCTCACATACACCTGAGATAACATGTTTCCCTCACATACACCTTGGATACCATGTTTCCCTCACATACACCTGGGATACCATGTTTCCCTCACATACACCTGGGATACCATGTTTCCCTCACATACACCTGGGATACCATGTTTCCCTCACATACACATTGGATACCATGTTTTCCTCACATACCCCTGGGATACCATGTTTCCCTCAAATCCACCTTGGATACCATGTTTCCCTCACATACACCTGGGAGACCATGCCGACCTGTTTCCTGGCTGTTTTGTATATAAAACCAGTAGAAGTGTTACTGTTAATAATTTCTTAGTAATAACTGTGAGTGGTGTAGAAGGGCAGGTGGCGACATACACTAGTTTTGTGTGTTTTCTTTATGCCCATAGGAAAAGGCAATTAGCTGTCATATCAATCGCTAAACGGCATTTGAATTGTACATGTAACATACATATATCTCGTTAACAGTAAAAAAACAGCAAAGATATTGATTCTGATGACAGTGTTAGGGACACACTAAATATAACTGTTCTCTACTGTCGTTAATGTATACAATATTATACTGACATCACTTAAAGGCTTAGACAATCGCCATGTCATATTGTAGTAGGAAGGAGTTTAGTCTTGACTTTTACCAATTTCAGAAGTCAGGTCACTATTTCTCAGAAATCTGAATGGTCAAAATATATGTCAAATAGACATGTTCCTTCAAACCCAATTTAGAGTCAAATCTGATTTTGAGGAGTCAAAAGTTCTTAACTGGATACCCTGGGAGTAACGAAAAATACACTGCCAGTATTGGTCCTCGGAGTAGCGACCTCTTGCTCACAGAGCTGACATCCTACAACTATAGTCTAAAGGGAAATTCCTGCTTGCTTTACCTAGGGTCCAAACACCTTACTCGGGTCCAAACACCTAACTACGGTCCAAACACCTAACTAGGGTCCAAACATGTCAATCAGAAGTCTAACCCAGGGTTCTAACCCAGGGTCCAAACACCTCCACAGAACCCCTTCTTTACCCTGGACTGTACTTACACTGAAAATAAAACCAGACATTATTAGCTCACCTGCCCGAAGGGCAAGTAATATAAGCTTATGCAGTGGTGCGGCGTCCGTCGTCCGGCCGGCCGGCATCAACTTTTCATTTAAACAACTTCTTCTCAATAACCAAGAGCCCCAGGGACTTGATATTGGACCTGTAGCATGCTGGGGTGAGGGGCTACATGGTTTGTTCAAAGAAATGACCTTGACCTTCATTCAAGGTCACATGGGTCAAAAAGGCTATAATCTTCCAACGACTTCTTCTCAATAACCAAGAGCCCCCAGAGACTTGATATTGGGCCTGTGGCATGCTGGGGTGAAGGGCTACAAAGCTTGTTCAAAGAAATGACCTTGACCTTCATTCAAGGTCACAGAGGTGAAATAGGCTATAAACTTCCAACGACTTCATCGCAATAACCAAGATGCCCAGGGACTTAATATTGGGCCTGTAACATGCTGGGGTGAAAGGCTACCATGTTTGTTGAAATAGATGACCTTGACCTCCATTCAAGGTCACAGAGGTGAAATAGGCTATAATCTTCAAACGACTTATTCTCAATAAGCAAGAGGCCCAGGGACTTTATATTGGGCCTGTAGCATGCTTGGGTGAAGGGCTACCAAGTTTGTTCAAATAAATGACCTTGACCTTCATTCAAGGTCACATGGGTCCAATAGGCTATAATCTTCAAACAGCTTCTTCTCAAAAACCAAGAGGCTCAGGGACATGATATTGGGCCTGTAGCATGCTGAGATGTAGGGCTACCAAGTTTGTTCAAATAAATGACCTTGACCTTCATTCATGGTCACAGCGGTGAACTTGGCTTAAATCTGTAAACAATAATTTTGCGATAGCCAAGAGTCTCTGAAACCTGATATTAGGCAAATATTATGCTGGAATGAAGGACTAGAAAATTTATTGATATGAAAAAGCAAGCATACACTGATATTTGAAAAAAAGAGGTAATCAGCATAGTGTGTGTAAAAATGACCTCAATCAACGTCAAAATTGGTGTAGAGCCAGGTGAGCGATACCCATTGGGCCTCTTGTCAATTCTGTTGAGGATGAGTGGGGCAGTGTTTTCCTCCAACCTTCTGAATCGATATATTAATTCCTCATTAATCATGTTCCTGCTGTCTCCCGGTACCACTGATAAGGAATTTGTACTGATAAGTTTATTTTTGGTCACAAAACATAGCCATGTGTATTTTGGGGTTTATGTTCGGGGAGAATATTAATGTTCCTGTACACTGTACTTTAACAACCTGGTTAATACCCAGACCTAATTTACCAATTCTGAAATGTTATTTAGCGGTTTATCAAACATTAATTAGAGTTACATACCAAACGATGAACATTTTTAACATGATATACTTCCCGATTTAATTTTGTATCTGCCACATCGTAATGGAAGAAATATATATGTATAGAGTTTGTCTTTGCCTGTTTGTTGGGTTGATCTGTTCTTCAGGACAGTATCAGGAAGTGGACCTCATGTTTAATTCTATCGTCCTCCAACTCATGGTATCTGAGAGGCATTATATTCCACCTGATGATAGATTTGGAGGAATACACTAAAGTACATGTATAAATCTGTAATCCAATCTGTGATCTATAAATCACATATCTGTGTTTCGCGGTGTCAAGTGGCAGCAACGGCATTTATGTCTTAGTTTACACAAAAATTAAATCACGATATAACATAAATGTTGGTGTTTACTTTCTTTCGTGGTTTTGAGCCTTCAAATTATTTTGTAGGTACAAACTATCATTGTATAGCCCATGCTACAATAATATAGCATTAACTTACTACATACAACAATATTCTTTGTATACATGTCTGGATCCATAGCAACCATGAAAACTACGTAAGTTTTACGTGCAACAAACATTTCATGTCATACAGTAATGTTAGCTTTCTGTTCCTTGGGGAAGTTTCCGAACCCGATTGGAAAGTAAACTGTCTAACCAGCAATACCGTAGAGAAACCTGTCTTAGTGGGTTACCAATACAGAATTACATATGTAACCTTTTACCTTAAATTACATGTATTATCTAAGAACTCTGGTCTGTTATAGTTATACTGGTGACATGTATGAAAATAAATACACTCAACATCTGTAGGGCCAAAGGTGTTCAATTAATGGTGTATTAACTGTTACAGCTAGGTCCAAATGGATAAGATCTGGGCTTTATAGGATAAAATACAAGTACAAGTGTGTTAGGTCTTTATACGATAAAATACAAGTGTGTTAGGAATATCATTCTATACTACCTCTCAAGGCGATAGGTGGGTGAAGGATTATAAGACTCTTTCATATGTGTATATGTAGGATAGGGACATTCCACCCGAGGGGTCACAAAATGTGGTGAAACCCGAGGCTTGCCGAGGGTTTTACCACATTTTGTGATCCCGAGGGTGGAATATCCCTATCCTACATACACACATAATGAAAGAGTCTTTTTCTCTCATATCATTACCGAATTTCTGGCGAAAGTGTCCCTCAGCCATCCATTTTCTTCAATTTTTTAATTTCTTTATTTGACGTTTTTACTAAATATACTTGTGATATTCTGAAAGATCATACCCTATTTTTGGCAAACAATGTTTGCACACAAATTTCATTCATTTTGTGGTTAAGTGATGAACGAATGAACAATTCGCCGATAAAAATTACCGTAACTTGACCGACTTTTACGTGGCCGTGATCAAATTGTCAACATCCGAGAAAAAGAAGTTCTATCAACAATACTGAAAGCCAACGCTGAAATGAGTTTCCCAACTTCACATATAATTTGATTTGCACCTCGACATATTTAATCATTTCACCGAACACACTGTACTTTTAAATGTCAAGTCAAATTTTTTTTTATAAAATACTACGTCACTGCATGACGTCACGACTGTCATTGGAATTCCATTCATAGTTCAAGGATATTGAGAGTGATGTCGATCTCGATCGCCATGACGCGGCGATGTTTCGTGGCTGGTAATTTTAAATTCACTGTGATTTTGGCAACTTCGTGTGTGAACCAGCGAACAGTGACTCTATACGAGTATTCGATCTTTTCTGTGACATAGGATTATATGTGTTTAACCGGTTGTCTTGATGGAATGACGAAGGTAGGTCAGTCGATAGGCTAACGATGATCATATTGAAAGGCTAGGATGGCAGTTAGTTTTCATGGTTACTCTACACAAATATAGACTCTGAGTTACAATTGAAATAAATATTTTTTATATGAACATCGAGGGGTGTCATTTTTTACCGAATGTTCGTTCATTTAAGAGCCAATTCCCAACTTCCAAATACACAGGTTACTGAGTAGGCCTAACAGTTACTGACAGTACCGTAGAGTAAACAAATTCCAGGGCCCCCTGCTGACGCAAACGGAACCATTTCATAGGTTGTGACGTTTGACATTTTCTTTTTTATATTTTTTTATGTATGGCTTTTATTTTACTTCCTGTCATTGCCAGGTGATTGTGTGTGTTTACATGTTTTTAATGACAAATGACAAATCTGTCGGGTAGGCAAGTCTGTATTGTACTGTAACTTTTACAACAGGCCTGTAGGCGTAGTCTAACTGTTTGTTACAGTAACGGAGTTATATGTTCGTTCAGATGAAATGTCTAATCGTTTAACCGTGTAGCCCTATTGATTTACTGCTGATATGATATATATTTATCTAAGAATGTATGTATTTTTATAGTTAAGTCCAACGTTTCAAAACCGACACCGACGATAAGAACTGTCGGATGTGAACACAAGCAGACGACGTTGTGAGAGTTGTCCCCCTTGAACGCAGATTAATCCGCGCGCGTGAAATGCTATGTAAGATAGATTTATCTTACATAGCTATCTTACATGGGCAAACTCTATCCAACATGGCGAGATATGAGAGAAAACTAAATACGTTATGGTCATCTTAACCCTTTAAATACCTGCATGGTTGTCAGATCTTGTATGGCTGATCTAAAAGTGGATTAGATTATTAGGTAAGTTTTCATCGTGTAAGATCCCCAGACACTGAATCTACATCAGATGTATATATCTATGGACTTACGGTTTGATCAACATGTCAGTATCTATGGGAAATGCTGGAGTAATGGATTCTACTTTAATTGAGTGTTGAACCGAGGTTTACATCCTCATATTATCTATTGATATGGCTCAACAGGTCTTGTATAACACAGGGCTAGTCCCCTAATGGTGACAGTGTAAGGGAGACACTAAATAAAACTGTTCTCTACTGTTATTAATGTATATCGTACAATATTATACTGACATCACTTAAAGGCTTAGACAATCGCCACGTCATATTGTAGTAGGAAGGAGTTAACTCTGGACTTTTACCAATTTTAGAGGTCAAATCACTATTTCTCAGAAATCTGAATGGTCAAAACATATGTCAAATAGACATGTTCTTTCAAACCCAATTTAGAGTCAAATCTGATTTTGAGGAGTCAAAAGTTCTTAACTGGATACCCTGGGAGTAACAAAAAATACACTGCCAGTATTGGTCCTCGGAGTAGCGACCTCTCGCTCACAGAGCTGACATCCTACCACTATAGTCTAAAGGGAAATTCCTGCTTGCTTTACCTAGGGTCCAAACACCTTACTACGGTCCAAACACCTAACTAGGGTCCAAACATGTCAATCAGAAGTCTAACCCAGGGTCCAAACACCTCCACAGAACCCCTTCTTTACCCTGGACTATACTTACACTGAAAATAAAACCAGACATTATTAGCTCACCTGCCCGAAGGGCAAGTAAGCTTATGCCGTGGTGCGGCGTCCGTCGTCCGTCCGTCCGGCATCAACTTTTCATTTAAACAACTTCTTCTCAATAACCAAGAGACCCAGGGACTTGATATTGGGCCTGTAGCATGCTGGGATGAAGGGCTACCAAGTTTGTTCAAAGAAATGACCTTGACCTTCATTCAAGGTCACATGGGTCAAATAGGTTATAATCTTCAAACAACTTCTTCTCAATAACCAAGAGGCCCAGGGACTTGATATTGGACCTGTAGCATGCTCGGGTGAAGGGCTACCAAGTTTGTTCAAAGAAATGACCTTGACCTCCATTCAAGGTCACAGAGGTGAAATAGGTTATAATCTTCAAACAACATCTTCTCAATAACCAAGAGGCCCAGGGACTTGATATTGGATCTGTAGCATGCTGGGGTGAAGGGCAACCAAATTTGTTCAAAGAAATGACCTTGACCTTCATTCATGGTCACAGAGGTGAAATAGGCTATAATCTTCAAACAACTTCTTCTCAATAAGCAAGAGGTTCAGGGACCTGATATTGGACCTGTAGCATTCTGGTGGGAAGGGCTACCAAGTTTGTTCAAAGAAATGACCTTGACCTTCATTCAAGGTCACAGAGGTGAAATAGGCTATAAACTTCCAACGACTTCATCTCAATAACCAAGATGCCCAGGGACTTAATATTGGGCCTGTAACATGCTGGGGTGAAAGGCTACCATGTTTGTTCAAATAAATGACCTTGACCTCCATTCAAGGTCACAGAGGTGAAATAGGCTATAATCTTCAAACGACTTCTCAATAAGCAAGAGGCCCAGGGACTTTATATTGGGCCTGTAGCATGCTGGGGTGAAGGGCTACCAAGTTTGTTCAAATAAATGACCTTGACCTTCATTCAAGGTCACATGGGTCAAATAGGCTATAATCTTCAAACAGCTTCTTCTCAATAACCAAGAGGCCCAGGGACTTGATATTGGGCCTGTAGCATGCTGAGATGTAGGGCTACCAAGTTTGTTCAAATAAATGACCTTGACCTTCATTCATGGTCACAGAGGTGAACTTGGCTTAAATCTGTAAACAATAATTTTGCGATAGCCAAGAGTCTCTGAAACCTGATATTAGGCAAATATTATGCTGGAATGAAGGACTAGAAAATTTATTGATATGATAAAGCAAGCATACACTGATATTTGAAAAAAGAGGTAATCAGCATAGTGTGTGTAGAAATGACCTCAATCAACGTCAAAGTCGGTGTAGAGCCAGGTGAGCGATACAGGCCAATTGGGCCTCTTGTCAATTATGTTGAGGATGAGTGGGGCAGTGTTTTCCTCCAACCTTCTGAATCGATATATTAATTCCTCATTAATCATGTTCCTGCTGTCTCCCGGTACCACTGATAAGGAATTTGTACTGATAAGATTATTTTTGGTCACAAAACATAGCCATGTGTATTTTGGGGTTTATGTTCGGGGAGAATATTAATGTTCCTGTACACTGTACTTTAACAACCTGGTTAATACCCAGACCTAATTTACCGATTCTGAAATGTTATTTAGCGGTTTATCAAACATTAATTAGAGTTACATACCAAACGATGAACATTTTAACACAATATACTTCCCGATTTGATTTTTTATCTGCCACATCGTAATGGAAGAAATGTATATGTATAGAGTTTGTCTTTGCCTGTTTGTTGGGTTGATCTGTTCTTCAGGACAGTATCAGGAAGTGGACCTCATGTTTTATTCTATCGTCCTCCAACTTATGGTATCTGAGAGGCATTATATTCCACCTGATGATAGATTTGGAGGAATACACTAAAGTACATGTATAAATCTGTAATCCAATCTGTGATCTATAAAGCACATATCTGTGTTTCGCGGTGTCAAGTGGCAGCAACGGCATTTATGTCTTAGTTTTCACAAAAATTCAATTCACGATATAACATAAATGTTGGTGTTTACATTCTTTCGTGGTTTTTAGCCTTCAAATCATTTTGTAGGTACAAACTATCATTCTATATATAGCCCATGCTACAATAATATAGCATTAACTTACTACATACAACAATATTCTTTGTATACATGTCTGGATCCATAGCAACCATGAAAACTACGTAAGTTTTACGTGCAACAAACATTTCATGTCATACAGTAATGTTAGCTTTCTGTTCCTTGGGGAAGTTTCCTAACCTGATTGGAAAGTAAACTGTCTACACAGCAATACCGTAGAGAAACCTGTCTTAGTGGGTTACCAATACAAAATTACATATATAACCTTTTACCTTAAATTACATGTATTATCTAAGAACTCTGGCCTGTTATAGTTATACTGGTGACATGTATGGAAATAAATACACTCAACATCTGTAGGGCCAAAGGTGTTCAATTAATGGTGTATTAACTGTTACAGCTATAGGTCCAAATGGATAAGATTTTGGCTTTATACGATAAAATACAAGTACAAGTGTGTTAGGTCTTTATACGATAAAATACAAGTACAAGTGTGTTAGGTCTTTATACGATAAAAACATGTGTGTTAGGAATATCATTCTATACTACCTCTCAAGGCGATAGGTGGGTGAAGGATAACTAAATATGTTATGGTCATCTTAACCCTTTAAATACCTGCATGGTTGTCAAATCTCGTATGGCTGACCTAAAGGTGGATTAGATTATTAGGTAAGTTTTCATCGTGTAAGATCCCCAGACACTGAATCTACATCAGATGTTTATATCTATGGACTTACGGTTTGATCAACATGTCAGTATCTATGGGAAATGCTGGAGTAATGGATTCTACTTTAATTGAGTGTTGAACAGAGGTTTACATCCCCATATTATCTATTGATATGGCTCAACAGTTCTTGATTGTGTTGGAAAATGAGTATGACACAGGGCTAGTCCCCTAATGGTGAAACTTTGGGAAGGTTGGGGGGGAGAGGGGGAGGTAGTAGTAGGGGACATGTACGATATGTTGTCTTTGAGTTAAGTGGTTGGTTCGTGTGTTGCTTTTGTCCCATCAAAATGCTGGTTGCTTGTGTCCGGCCCCATCGTCTGGTCATGGCTTTTAATATTATATACTGTTTCTATTATCTAATTTAGTCTGGAATTTCACTGAACAAATACACGGAAAGTAATCATTGAGTCTGGCTTTTTGTTTTGTTATGTTGTACCATGGTCTGTTACATAGGTCCCTGAGACATTTGATAGAGGCGACAGTTGTTGGCCATTGTAGCAAAAACATGTGTCCCTCTATCCACCAGTCTCTATGACAACATGGTTAATAGACTATGAGTTTAGTTCTGTTACTCTACCACATATGTGTTGAGTACTACATCACAATATCAGACCAAGGTTCTCTTTATGTTCTCTTACACTGTCAAATCTGTCTGTAAAGGTCACTCAAAAGGCCACAGAAAAGCGACCTTAATAGGCAGGTGGCCTTTATACTGAGGTTTGTAAAGGTTGCTCAAAAGGCCACAGAAAAGAGGCCTTTATTGGCAGGTGGCCTTTATACTGAGGTTTGTAAATGTTGCTCAAAAGGCCACAGAAAAGAGGCCTTTATTGGCAGTTGGCCTTTATACTGAGGTTTGTAAATGTTGCTCAAAAGGTCACAGAAAAGTGACCTTTATTGGCAGGTGGCCTTTATACTGAGGTTTGTAAATGTTGCTCAAAAGGCCACAGAAAAGTGACCTTTATTGGCAGGTGGCCTTTATACTGAGGTTTGTAAATGTTGCTCAAAAGGCCACAGAAAAGTGACCTTTATTGGCAGGTGGCCTTTATACTGAGGTTTGTAAATGTTGCTCAAAAGGCCACAGAAAAGAGGCCTTTATTGGCAGGTGGCCTTTATACTGAGGTTTGTAAAGATCGCTAAAAAGGCCACAGAAAAGTGACCTTTATTGGCAGGTGGCCTTTATACTGAGGTTTGTAAAGATCGCTCAAAAGGCCACAGAAAAGTGACCTTTATTGGCAGGTGGCCTTTATACTGAGGTTTGTAAAGGTTGCTCAAAAGGCCACAGAAAAGAGGCCTTTATTGGCAGGTGGCCCTTATACTGAGGTTTGTAAAGATCGCTCAAAAGGCCACAGAAAAGTGACCTTTATTGGCAGGTGGCCTTTATACTGAGGTTTGTAAAGATCGCTCAAAGGCCACAGAAAAGTGACCTTTATTGGCAGGTGGCCTTTATACTGAGGTTTGTAAAGATCGCTCAAAAGGCCACAGAAAAGTGACCTTTATTGGCAGGTGGCCTTTATACTGAGGTTTGTAAAGATCGCTCAAAAGGCCACATAAAAGTGACCTTTATTGGCAGGTGGCCTTTATACTGAGGTTTGTAAAGGTCACTCAAGAGGCCACAGAAAAGTGACCTTTAAAGGCAGGTGGCCCTAATACTGAGGTTCATATTATTAAGTATATTACATCTGGTAACTGAAAAATACAGCCTGTATACACAGGTCCTGTGTTTAAATGGCTTTGTACAGTTTGTGTGATACTTTCTATGACTAGAGTACTCTCACCTCTGTCAGGAGGGAATCGTGTGGCAACAGTAATGTTTATCATGATGTTTTCTATTGACAGATCGTGATGTGGTCCACTCCATCATGGAACAGCTGATGATTAACTGTAATGGTCAAGACACTGAGGTAGGTCAAGGTCAATGTAAAGTCAAGGTAACTACATGTAACAAGGTCAGGGGAAACAATACAGGTCAAGGTCAATGTAAAGTCAAGGTAACTACGTATACATGTATCAAGGTCAGGGAAGCACTACTGGTCAAGGTCGGGGTAGCTATAACAGGGCATGGCAAACACTATTAAATGTGTGATTGATGAAACAAAAACTTCAGTCTAACATTGTTAATAATCCCTGAGCCAGGTCGATTTGGCATCTTATTGTATGTTTGGGTTCACTTTAGTCAAAAGATTTTTAGTATTGCTTAAAAATCAGTTCCAATGGTTCAAATTTGTATCGGAGTTCTCAAGGAACATTTCTACCTGGACCTAATTCCTACTGGAATCGTAGACTTGGGAAATGTTATAAGTTGGTTACATTGATGTTATTGGTGTTGACAGTACAAATGGATCAAGGCAGACGACGGCTTGGAAGGGGGAAAGTTCAAGTCTGCCAAGAAACGTCGGACAAAGACCTTGAACTCAAGTTTTGGCCGTAAAGCTACCATCAGGGTAAATATATATGCTTTTCTGTTCTCTATATATTACACTAACACTTCACATTCATGAGAACAACCATCAAACAAAAAAAGACTTTAAAGTTTTATTTGATTAGGATATTCTTTTTTTTTCTGACACTGGGTAGACAGTGTTTACATTTCACTGTTTTACTAAGATATTTATTTTTGTGAAAATGTCCTAAAGAAAAATCCTTAAGACTGACTTGTCCATACATTTCCAGATATCTGCTGGAGCAGCACGGCGACGGACGAAGTCGGCAGGGGCAGTAGGTGTTGCCAGACGTCTCCAGCTGAACAACGACGGTGCCAAGTCTGGAATGCCATGGAGAACTGCTGCTAGAGCCAACAGATACAGGTATAGATAGTTTTACCTTCAGTCTAGACCAGGACCAACAGATACAGGTATAGATAGTTTTACCTCGAGTATTGGCCAGGACCAACAGATACAGGTATAGATAGTTTTACCTCGAGTCTAGGCCAGGACCAACAGATACAGGTATAGATAGTTTTACCTTCAGTCTAGGCCAGGACCAACAGATACAGGTATAGATAGTTTTACCTCGAGTATTGGCCAGGACCAACAGATACAGGTATAGATAGTTTTACCTCGAGTCTAGGCCAGGACCAACAGATACAGGTATAGATAGTTTTACCTCTAGTCTAGGCCAGGACCAACAGATACAGGTATAGATAGTTTTACCTCCAGTCTAGACCAGGACCAACAGATACAGGTATAGCTAGTTTTACCTCCAGTCTAGGCCAGGACCAACAGATACAGGTATAGATAGTTTTACCTCGAGTCTAGACCAGGACCAACAGATACAGGTATAGATAGTTTTACCTCGAGTCTAGGCCAGGACCAACAGATACAGGTATAGATAGTTTTACCTTCAGTCTAGACCAGGACCAACAGATACAGGTATAGATAGTTTTACCTTCAGTCTAGACCAGGACCAACAGATACAGGTATAGATAGTTTTACCTTCAGTCTAGACCAGGACCAACAGATACAGGTATAGATAGTTTTACCTTCAGTCTAGACCAGGACCAACAGATACAGGTATAGATAGTTTTACCTCGAGTCTAGGCCAGGACCAACAGATACAGGTATAGATAGTTTTACCTCGAGTCTAGACCAGGACCAACAGATACAGGTATAGATAGTTTTACCTCGAGTCTAGGCCAGGACCAACAGATACAGGTATAGATAGTTTTACCTCGAGTCTAGGCCAGGACCAACAGATACAGGCATAGATAGTTTTACCTTGAGTCTAGACCAGGACCAACAGATACAGGTATAGATAGTTTTACCTTCAGTCTAGACCAGGACCAACAGATACAGGTATAGATAGTTTTACCTCGAGTATTGGCCAGGACCAACAGATACAGGTATAGATAGTTTTACCTCGAGTCTAGACCAGGACCAACAGATACAGGTATAGATAGTTTTACCTCCAGTCTAGGCCAGGACCAACAGATACAGGTATAGATAGTTTTACCTTCAGTCTAGGCCAGGACCAACAGATACAGGTATAGATAGTTTTACCTCCAGTCTAGGCCAGGACCAACAGATACAGGTATAGATAGTTTTACCTTCAGTCTAGGCCAGGACCAACAGATACAGGTATAGATAGTTTTACCTCCAGTCTAGGCCAGGACCAACAGATACAGGTATAGATAGTTTTACCTCGAGTCTAGGCCAGGACCAACGGAAACAGGTATAGATAGTTTTACCTCCAGTCTAGGCCAGGACCAACAGATACAGGTATAGATAGTTTTACCTCGAGTATTGGCCAGGACCAACAGATACAGGTATAGATAGTTTTACCTTCAGTCTAGGCCAGGACCAACAGATACAGGTATAGATAGTTTTACCTTCAGTCTAGACCAGGACCAACAGATACAGGTATAGATAGTTTTACCTTGAGTCTAGACCAGGACCAACAGATACAGGTATAGATAGTTTTACCTTCAGTCTAGACCAGGACCAACAGATACAGGTATAGATAGTTTTACCTCGAGTCTAGACCAGGACCAACAGATACAGGTATAGATAGTTTTACCTCGAGTCTAGACCAGGACCAACAGATACAGGTATAGATAGTTTTACCTTCAGTCTAGACCAGGACCAACAGATACAGGTATAGATAGTTTTACCTCGAGTCTAGACCAGGACCAACAGATACAGGTATAGATAGTTTTACCTCGAGTCTAGGCCAGGACCAACAGATACAGGTATAGATAGTTTTACCTCGAGTCTAGACCAGGACCAACAGATACAGGTATAGATAGTTTTACCTCGAGTCTAGACCAGGACCAACAGATACAGGTATAGATAGTTTTACCTCCAGTCTAGGCCAGGACCAACAGATACAGGTATAGATAGTTTTACCTCCAGTCTAGACCAGGACCAACAGATACAGGTATAGATAGTTTTACCTCCAGTCTAGGACCAGGACCAACAGATACAGGTATAGATAGTTTTACCTCCAGTCTAGACCAGGACCAACAGATACAGGTATAGATAGTTTTACCTCAGTCTAGGCCAGGACCAACAGATACAGGTATAGATAGTTTTACCTTGAGTCTAGACCAGGACCAACAGATACAGGTATAGATAGTTTTACCTCTAGTCTAGGCCAGGACCAACAGATACAGGTATAGATAGTTTTACCTCGAGTCTAGGCCAGGACCAACAGATACAGGTATAGATAGTTTTACCTCCAGTCTAGACCAGGACCAACAGATACAGGTATAGATAGTTTTACCTTGAGTCTAGACCAGGACCAACAGATACAGGTATAGATAGTTTTACCTCCAGTCTAGGCCAGGACCAACAGATACAGGTATAGATAGTTTTACCTCAGTCTAGGCCAGGACCAACAGATACAGGTATAGATAGTTTTACCTTGAGTCTAGACCAGGACCAACAGATACAGGTATAGATAGTTTTACCTCGAGTCTAGGCCAGGACCAACAGATACAGGTATAGATAGTTTTACCTCGAGTCTAGACCAGGACCAACAGATACAGGTATAGATAGTTTTACCTCGAGTCTAGACCAGGACCAACAGATACAGGTATAGATAGTTTTACCTCCAGTCTAGGCCAGGACCAACAGATACAGGTATAGATAGTTTTACCTCCAGTCTAGACCAGGACCAACAGATACAGGTATAGATAGTTTTACCTCCAGTCTAGGCCAGGACCAACAGATACAGGTATAGATAGTTTTACCTCCAGTCTAGACCAGGACCAACAGATACAGGTATAGATAGTTTTACCTCCAGTCTAGGCCAGGACCAACAGATACAGGTATAGATAGTTTTACCTTCGAGTCTAGACCAGGACCAACAGATACAGGTATAGATAGTTTTACCTCTAGTCTAGGCCAGGACCAACAGATACAGGTATAGATAGTTTTACCTTCAGTTTAGACCAGGACCAACAGATACAGGTATAGATAGTTTTACCTCCAGTCTAGACCAGGACCAACAGATACAGGTATAGATAGTTTTACCTTCAGTCTAGACCAGGACCAACAGATACAGGTATAGATAGTTTTACCTCAGTCTAGACCAGGACCAACAGATACAGGTATAGATAGTTTTACCTCCAGTCTAGACCAGGACCAACAGATACAGGTATAGATAGTTTTACCTCGAGTCTAGGCCAGGACCAACAGATACAGGTATAGATAGTTTTACCTTCAGTCTAGACCAGGACCAACAGATACAGGTATAGATAGTTTTACCTTCAGTCTAGACCAGGACCAACAGATACAGGTATAGATAGTTTTACCTTGAGTCTAGACCAGGACCAACAGATACAGGTATAGATAGTTTTACCTCGAGTCTAGACCAGGACCAACAGATACAGGTATAGATAGTTTTACCTCCAGTCTAGACCAGGACCAACAGATACAGGTATAGATAGTTTTACCTCGAGTCTAGACCAGGACCAACAGATACAGGTATAGATAGTTTTACCTCCAGTCTAGACCAGGACCAACAGATACAGGTATAGATAGTTTTACCTCGAGTCTAGACCAGGACCAACAGATACAGGTATAGATAGTTTTACCTCGAGTCTAGACCAGGACCAACAGATACAGGTATAGATAGTTTTACCTCCAGTCTAGACCAGGACCAACAGATACAGGTATAGATAGTTTTACCTTGAGTCTAGACCAGGACCAACAGATACAGGTATAGATAGTTTTACCTCCAGTCTAGACCAGGACCAACAGATACAGGTATAGATAGTTTTACCTCGAGTCTAGACCAGGACCAACAGATACAGGTATAGATAGTTTTACCTCGAGTCTAGACCAGGACCAACAGATACAGGTATAGATAGTTTTACCTCGAGTCTAGACCAGGACCAACAGATACAGGTATAGATAGTTTTACCTCGAGTCTAGGCCAGGACCAACAGATACAGGTATAGATAGTTTTACCTCCAGTCTAGACCAGGACCAACAGATACAGGTATAGATAGTTTTACCTCCAGTCTAGACCAGGACCAACAGATACAGGTATAGATAGTTTTACCTTCAGTCTAGACCAGGACCAACAGATACAGGTATAGATAGTTTTACCTCAGTCTAGACCAGGACCAACAGATACAGGTATAGATAGTTTTACCTTCAGTCTAGACCAGGACCAACAGATACAGGTATAGATAGTTTTACCTCGAGTCTAGACCAGGACCAACAGATACAGGTATAGATAGTTTTACCTTCAGTCTAGACCAGGACCAACAGATACAGGTATAGATAGTTTTACCTTCAGTCTAGACCAGGACCAACAGATACAGGTATAGATAGTTTTACCTCAGTCTAGACCAGGACCAACAGATACAGGTATAGATAGTTTTACCTCCAGTCTAGACCAGGACCAACAGATACAGGTATAGATAGTTTTACCTCGAGTCTAGGCCAGGACCAACAGATACAGGTATAGATAGTTTTACCTCCAGTCTAGACCAGGACCAACAGATACAGGTATAGATAGTTTTACCTCGAGTCTAGACCAGGACCAACAGATACAGGTATAGATAGTTTTACCTTCAGTCTAGACCAGGACCAACAGATACAGGTATAGATAGTTTTACCTCGAGTCTAGACCAGGACCAACAGATACAGGTATAGATAGTTTTACCTCGAGTATT
Source organism: Pecten maximus (assembly GCF_902652985.1). Taxonomy (NCBI): domain Eukaryota; kingdom Metazoa; phylum Mollusca; class Bivalvia; order Pectinida; family Pectinidae; genus Pecten; species Pecten maximus. The sequence continues at coordinate 25,933,746 of NC_047031.1, read as the reverse complement.
GGCCAGGACCAACAGATACAGGTATAGATAGTTTTACCTTCAGTCTAGACCAGGACCAACAGATACAGGTATAGATAGTTTTACCTTGAGTCTAGACCAGGACCAACAGATACAGGTATAGATAGTTTTACCTTGAGTCTAGACCAGGACCAACAGATACAGGTATAGATAGTTTTACCTTGAGTCTAGACCAGGACCAACAGATACAGGTATAGATAGTTTTACCTTGAGTCTAGACCAGGACCAACAGATACAGGTATAGATAGTTTTACCTTGAGTCTAGGCCAGGACCAACAGATACAGGTATAGATAGTTTTACCTCCAGTCTAGACCAGGACCAACAGATACAGGTATAGATAGTTTTACCTCGAGTCTAGACCAGGACCAACAGATACAGGTATAGATAGTTTTACCTTCAGTCTAGACCAGGACCAACAGATACAGGTATAGATAGTTTTACCTCGAGTCTAGGCCAGGACCAACAGATACAGGTATAGATAGTTTTACCTCGAGTCTAGGCCAGGACCAACAGATACAGGTATAGATAGTTTTACCTCCAGTCTAGACCAGGACCAACAGATACAGGTATAGATAGTTTTACCTCGAGTCTAGGCCAGGACCAACAGATACAGGTATAGATAGTTTTACCTCGAGTCTAGGCCAGGACCAACAGATACAGGTATAGATAGTTTTACCTCCAGTCTAGACCAGGACCAACAGATACAGGTATAGATAGTTTTACCTCAAGTCTAGGCCAGGACCAACAGATACAGGTATAGATAGTTTTACCTCCAGTCTAGACCAGGACCAACAGATACAGGTATAGATAGTTTTACCTCCAGTATTGGCCAGGACCAACAGATACAGGTATAGATAGTTTTACCTTCAGTCTAGACCAGGACCAACAGATACAGGTATAGATAGTTTTACCTCCAGTCTAGACCAGGACCAACAGATACAGGTATAGATAGTTTTACCTCGAGTATTGGCCAGGACCAACAGATACAGGTATAGATAGTTTTACCTCCAGTCTAGGCCAGGACCAACAGATACAGGTATAGATAGTTTTACCTCCAGTATTGGCCAGGACCAACAGATACAGGTATAGATAGTTTTACCTCGAGTCTAGACCAGGACCAACAGATACAGGTATAGATAGTTTTACCTCCAGTCTAGACCAGGACCAACAGATACAGGTATAAATAGTTTTACCTCCAGTCTAGGCCAGGACCAACAGATACAGGTATAGATAGTTTTACCTCGAGTATTGGCCAGGACCAACAGATACAGGTATAGATAGTTTTACCTTCAGTCTAGACCAGGACCAACAGATACAGGTATAGATAGTTTTACCTCGAGTCTAGGCCAGGACCAACAGATACAGGTATAGATAGTTTTACCTCCAGTCTAGGCCAGGACCAACAGATACAGGTATAGATAGTTTTACCTCCAGTCTAGGCCAGGACCAACAGATACAGGTATAGATAGTTTTACCTCGAGTCTAGGCCAGGACCAACAGATACAGGTATAGATAGTTTTACCTCCAGTCTAGGCCAGGACCAACAGATACAGGTATAGATAGTTTTACCTCGAGTCTAGACCAGGACCAACAGATACAGGTATAGATAGTTTTACCTCCAGTCTAGACCAGGACCAACAGATACAGGTATAGATAGTGTTACCTTCAGTCTAGGCCAGGACCAACATATACAGGTATAGAAAGTTTTACCTCCAGTCTAGGCCAGGACCAACAGATACAGGTATAGATAGTTTTACCTCCAGTCTAGACCAGGACTAACAGATACAGGTATAGATAGTTTTACCTCCAGTCTAGACCAGGACCAACAGATACAGGTATAGATAGTTTTACCTCCAGTCTAGACCAGGACCAACAGATACAGGTATAGATAGTTTTACCTTCAGTCTAGACCAGGACCAACAGATACAGGTATAGATAGTTTTACCTCCAGTCTAGACCAGGACCAACAGATACAGGTATAGATAGTTTTACCTCGAGTCTAGGCCAGGACCAACAGATACAGGTATAGATAGTTTTACCTCCAGTCTAGACCAGGACCAACAGATACAGGTATAGATAGTTTTACCTTCGAGTCTAGACCAGGACCAACAGATACAGGTATAGATAGTTTTACCTTCAGTCTAGACCAGGACCAACAGATACAGGTATAGATAGTTTTACCTCCAGTCTAGACCAGGACCAACAGATACAGGTATAGATAGTTTTACCTCCAGTCTAGGCCAGGACCAACAGATACAGGTATAGATAGTTTTACCTCGAGTCTAGACCAGGACCAACAGATACAGGTATAGATAGTTTTACCTTGAGTCTAGACCAGGACCAACAGATACAGGTATAGATAGTTTTACCTCGAGTCTAGACCAGGACCAACAGATACAGGTATAGATAGTTTTACCTTGAGTCTAGGCCAGGACCAACAGATACAGGTATAGATAGTTTTACCTTGAGTCTAGACCAGGACCAACAGATACAGGTATAGATAGTTTTACCTCCAGTCTAGACCAGGACCAACAGATACAGGTATAGATAGTTTTACCTTCAGTCTAGACCAGGACCAACAGATACAGGTATAGATAGTTTTACCTCGAGTCTAGACCAGGACCAACAGATACAGGTATAGATAGTTTTACCTTCAGTCTAGACCAGGACCAACAGATACAGGTATAGATAGTTTTACCTCCAGTCTAGGCCAGGACCAACATTTTGTATACTTGACAGTACTAATGTAGCACCCCTTGGTTTCCTCCCACAGTAAGATCTCTTGTGCACTTCCATCCGTACCAACAGGAGTGACTAATATAAGATGTTATATTTCCATTTTCTCTGCATTATCACTATGCAATGTATAATATTACCTAACAAAAAAGAAAGTTATCAGATGTTAATGCTCACATAATTCTCATCGGTGTAGTGATCAATATGAGAAACATGTCCGTGACTGTATCATCACTAAATTTTGTTTTGTCTGACAATCCTATAGTAAGTGAACTTTTGAGGTCACCGAAATTTGTTCTACCAGATTAAAAAAAATCTTGATCGATCAATGTAACCCGAAAAAATGTATTTATTTAGGCTGCATAAAAGGTCGTTACCTCACAGTGGAATATATTGATTAAAATGTTGAAATTAATGATTTTGTGTTTATTTCCATGAACTATATTTTCCCAAGAACAGTTGCATTTACGTTGGCAGCGCAAAATTTGAGTTTGGAATGTAATAACGCCGTAACTGTTACAGGTGTCCTGTAATTCTCACAGTATTACAGACACATTAATCATTAATTTTCTAATGTATGTTATCTAATTTGACAACAAACCTGGAGAATTATGGAACAATAATTTACTTAAGAAGCCAGTATAATTCAATTTGGCTACATTCCTGGGAAAATTATTGGAAAATAAGTTTTTAAAGAAGGTAGTTTGATACTTAAATAACTTACTTCAAAATATTTGTAAAACAAAGTTTACATTTACACTGTACATCATATACATCGGTACAAGTATACATTTCTAAGCTCCAGCCAGGGCCAGCACATCCGCCCTGACCACCTCAGAGTCAGCATATAAATTAACCAAACTCTGTCTCAATACATACCTCCTCAAGACATACACGACATTAAAGAACTCCCAACAGCCAGTCAGCTTGTACAAAGCTTCATAGCTTCATAGCTTAATGCTTACAAAAATATGCCTCTCCTCCATATCTTAGTACAGTTTAAAACATTATGAGTGATATAGATTAACCATTACATAAAAATGTCATTGTCTTTGTTACCAGGGGATTTCCCCCAGAACACATTCCAGGAAAAGCCAGTTTGTTTGAGAACAGTGAAGCCTCGCCTAACACATCCCCGGACCACTCCGCCTCCGTACTATTCACCCACGACGATCTGGAGGATGAGGACACGCTAAGGGAGCTGGAGAAAGTCGTCCTGGACGACAGCGCCCTTTCCACTGGGATCAACAGTGCAAAAGAGCTACAGGTGGGTAGTATATCTGTTGAGGTTTCCACTACAGATACAACTGTCATATAGGGTAACGATACAAGGAATTTGTGGATCGTTACCATGTGGAAATTACTATTACAGACCAAGAAAAATGGCTCTGACTTCTGACTTTATCTTCGCCAGGAGAAGGCCCAAGGTCGTGGCTTCCATAACACACATGTAGAATGTGCCTGTGTATATTTGTTTCCCCTGTAACCTCTCCAGCCAAGGACCAATTGCATAGTGATAATACCAAGGGTAGATACAGAGCGGTATATCAAGGGTATCCTGATATTGTCCAAATGGGGATCACCATGGGGGTATTATACAGCAGTATATCAATGATGTCCTGATATTGTCAAAATGGGGATCACCATGAAGGAATTATACAGCAGTATATCAATGATGTCCTGATATTGTCCAAATCTGGATCACCATGGGGGTATAATACAGCAGTATAACAAGGATGTCCTGATATTGTCCAAATGGGATCACCATGGGGGAATTATACAGCAGTATATCAAGGATGTCCTGATATTGTCCAAATGGGGATCACCATGGGGGAATTATACAGCAGTATATCAATTATGTCCTGATATTGTCCAAATCTGGATCACCATGGGGGTATAATACAGCAGTATAACAAGGATGTCCTGATATTGTCCAAATGGGGATCACCATGGGGGAATTATACAGCAGTATATCAAGGATGTCCTGATATTGTCCAAATGGGGATCACCATGGGGGAATTATACAGCAGTATATCAAGGATGTCCTGATATTGTCAAATGGGGATCACCATGGGGGAATTATACAGCAGTATAACAAGGATGTCCTGATATTGTCAAATGGGGATCACCATGGGGGAATTATACAGCAGTATAACAAGGGTGTACTGATATTGTCCAAATGGGGATCACCATGGGGGTATTATACAGCAGTATAACAAGGGTGTCCTGATATTGTCCAAATGGGGATCACCATGGGGGAATTATACAGCAGTATTTTGATGATGTTTGATATTGTCTAAATGGGGCTCACCCTGGGGGGAAATGATAGCAGTATATCAGTGGTGTTCTGATATTGTCTATATGGGGATCACAAAAAAAGGGGGGGGGGGGGGGGGGGGGGGGGGGGGGGGATCATACAAACATACAGGAAATTTTGCAACAGTGTCCTTATATTGAATCTTATGTTACATCTGAATCAGATGGAAAACAAATATATTTCTGTGTTCTCTGTATCAATATCTGATCAAACATGGGGGAATTTTCAACATTATTGTAAAATTATAGAATCATGTGAGATATAATTGCAGGGAACAAAATATCCCCATCATATTAAAGAACTTTGACCCCAAATGTGACCCTGAGATCAATCAAATACAAACTAGATTACACAGCACACATCCTTTTTTCAATAGTTTAAGCAACCTGCTTTCACCTCATGTAATGACTGTGGAAATCCATAACTAAATCTTAGCCATCTCAAACATGATAATTCTATTTTAGAACTATTTATTGATTCCCCTTTTTGAAATCTTAACTATCTGCTCCATTGTCTGTCATTTAATTATAAAACTGTAATTCATTTAAAGAAATTAAATGCTCAGGTTTTTAAAATCTGATAAATTATTCAGAAAACGGAATCTGTTCTGATAATGTAATTAAACAATTAGTGAGTATAGAATTCTGTATAATTTACTTGTGCTGCTTATTCACCTACAAGGAAATGTTGAAATGAATAAATCATTTTTAGTCAGTTGAAGAAGGAGAAAAATGCTGATAACATATTTAGTTTGGCGCACTGAAATTTTAGTACAAATTTAAACGAATTAGAGCAATCATAGATTTGGGCACCCAAAATGCAAAAACTTAGAAAAAATATAAAGAAAGTGCTATTAGCACAGTCATGAATAAGCAGAATGTTTTCAATGCAAAGGCTTTAAAACTTAGATTACAGTGAAGATTTGAACATGTGTATTAACATTATATATTTTTTTAATTGAAATTTTCGAGAATGTGGGGCTTGTGTGTTCAAAGGAATAATTAAAGTTTGGCTTACAATTTCTCAATACATTGCTTATATAGATAAAAGAAAAATGCAGAATAATTAAAGTTGATGTTAACTGGCAAAAACATTCTCAAATTTCACATGCTGCCTTTCTTAAATTGAAATTAACAGGACTAAGGTCAAAGGCTATTGTCACTTTTGGTAGATATAGCATTTAGGATTGTAATTTAATAGTTTCAACATCCACTGAGCAAATCTTTGTTTTCATTTACTTGTTTGATGGATGGTCACGGGCCTGCTCTGGATTGATATTTCAGGTCTAAAGGTCTGTAGAGTTTAGCATTATGTACGACAAAAATAGATCTCTCTCAGAAATCTTTGTCCTTCTACACTTTGGGTATGGGGGAAACCCATTCAGAGGGCCCACTACGATTTGTCTCCTATGATTAACATGCAGTGTTGATAAACCAGGCTTTAAAAACACCAATGATTCTACAGAGCAGGGCAACAATCAATTGACTCTTACAACATGCTACAGTAGGATACAGTGGGCCATATTTTAGAGCTCTCCAATGTAGGATACAGCGACCTTATTCTAGGGCTCTCCAATATAGGATACAGCGACCTTATTCTAGGGCTCTCCAATATAGGATACAGCGACCTTATTCTAGGGCTCTCCAATGTAGGATACAGCGGGCCTTATTCTAGGGCTCTTCAATCTAGGATACAGTGGGCCTTATTCTAGGGCTCTCCAATGTAGGATACAGCAGGCCTTATTCTAGGGCTCTTCAATCTAGGATACAGTGGGCCTTATTCTAGGGCTCTCCAATGTAGGATACAGTAGGCCTTATTCTAGGGCTCTCTGATGTAGGATACAGTGGGCCTTATTCTAAGGCTCTGATGTAGGATACAGCGACCTTATTCTAAGGCTCTCTGATGTAGGATACAGCGACCTTATTCTAGGGCTCTCCAATGCAGGATACAGCGGGCATTATTTTAGGTCTCTCAAATGTAGGATACTGCGGGCCTTATTCTAGGGCTCTCCAATGTCCCCTGAACTAAAGACAGCTGTAACCACCCCTTACCCGGGCCGGGGCCCTAAAATTAGGCGCCTATTTTCCGGTGACTTCTAATAATTAAGGGGCCAATGTAGAAGCCAATGTTGAACTGCTGCTCTCAATGCAACACTGAGGATATTTATCTTTTCTTACCTATCTACACTTTCATAAGGTTTTCTATTCTTTTATCCCTCACACTAATGCGACATTGATTGTTAGAAGGACATTACAACCCTGTTTTGGGGGATATGAACAGCTCAATTTTGTGTATTGTTAACATTCTAGAGTTTGTTGGAGGAGTTACTTCCCCTCACTCTAAATTCTGGAAAAGTCCAATCCTACAGGAGTTATCTCCCCTTGCTTGTCCCCTTACTTGTGTATCTCCACTGGAAATGTCCAGTCCTGTAGAAGTTATCTCCCCTTATTTGTCCCCTTACTTGTGTATCTCCACTGGAAATGTCCAGTCCTGTAGGAGTTACCTCCCCTCATGTATTACCCACTCCTCCTGTTACAGATAGAACTGATACAGATGAAGAGACAACTACAGCAGGAAAGACTGGCGAGAGCAAAATGTGACAAGAAAATCATTGAGGTTTGTACATACAAAATGTGACAAGAAAGTCATTGAGGTTTGTACATACATTTTGTGACAAGAAAGTCATTGAGGTTTGTACATACAAAATGTGACAAGAAAATCATTGAGGTTTGTACATACAAAATGTGACAAGAAAATCATTGAGTTTTGTACATACAAAATGTGACAAGAAAATAGTTGTTAGTTGTTGTCATCAAAATAAGTTTCTTCCTATGCATCCCCATACTGAAATGATGATGTCTCCAGGATAGTTAACAAGAAAATCATCACTGCAGGTAGAACCTAAGACTTGTACCTACAATCCCCATTACATTATTGTGAAAAGCATCTAAATATGAGATTTTATCTTTTCTCTTCTTTTAAAAAAACTTTTTTCTTCCTAATGTCTACCTCTACACTGCCTCACTTTTGGCCTTCAGTTGAGCGTTTGCTCCTGTGAGGAAAGCTTTGGGCTCTACCCGACATAGCAGATTCTTTAAATCGTTAGTAGTTACTTCTCCTGCTAAACGCTCAGCGTTTTTTTGAGTTGGATGACTGGTTTGCCCATTGTCAGTATAATGTGATAGGCTGAGGTGTCCTGCTGGGTGTCTTTGGCAGTATGCTTCAGTGAGGTAGCACTTTAAAGTAGGCATCATTTCTGCACTATCGCAGGGAGACAAACATGAACATACCACAACCTATTAAAACATACACACTTACCACCCACATGCATCTTGCACACATACAGAGGAGGCCGTCCTCATAATAAAACATTGAGGTGTACAATATTTGGTATATATATGTTCAAAATTTGACAAGAAATATTCCAGAATTAAAAACTTACAAAAGACTAGATGTGGCAAAAACTAAACAAAACAAGACAAGAAAAATATTGAGGTACATAAAAATAAAACATTGTACTGTTTTAAATTTTGGGAGATTGGGGATGACAAACCAAACACCCATCAAAACGACACAACTATAAATGAAATTAGAGTCTATTTCAATAAGCAATTAGAAAATATAAACCTTTAAATATTATTAGTGTGGCATATATAGTTTATATGAATGACACACCTTTGCAGACAAACAAACCATTATTCATTGATAGTATGTTTTAATTTGTTTTTCAGTTGTCTATAGAAAATCGGCGACTGCAGGATGACTATGACCGTTTGAGAAGGAGTCAGTTTGGGGGCGGTGTTCCCGGGGGCAACATTCTGGATGATGACAGCACACTGGAGAGTATAGAGGGCGCCTTCAAACAATTTCACCAGTTCCTCGACCTTCTGAAGGACGCAGGGTAGGTGCCTCTAGCTTAAAACACCCAGACAATTAGGGTGTTAGGGGGAATTCCTTTATATTTTTAGCCTGTTTGTCATTGAGGGGGAATTCCTTTATATTTTTAGCCTGTTTGTCATTGAGGCCAGGAAATATGTTAGGGGGAATTCCTTTATATTTTTAGCCTGTTTGTCATTGAGGGGGAATTCCTTTATATTTTTAGCCTGTTTGTCATTGAGGCCAGGAAATATTGGTTAAGGTAAAGTTGTTGGTAAGATTACTATTTTCGGAGGTAAAATGTTTTTTATCAGGAAAAAAAACAATTAACAAACTCCTCAATAAACAAAATATTTTAAACAAATATGTACTTTAACTCAACACTAATACAAGATCATAAACAAGAACTAAAGAGAAATATACCAAAGTGTCTGTTGTGACATCATAAATAAATGGGGTTATGACATCACAAGGCTCGTAGAATCGTACTGCTAGAGTCTTTTACAGAAATAGGTTACACCTGTGTGAAATCAGAGGAATATATTAACCTCATTAAATATTTTAATGTATGTCACTTAACCTGAAGGCTTATGACTCATCAAATTCCTAATTACATTGTCTTTGAAACTCCCTGTAAGATGCTCTATTGGACTTTTGATTTTAAGAATGAACTTCTTTTGTTGTAAAGATGATGAACAATGTTCTTGTGTTACAGTCTCGGACAGTTGATCACGATGGCAGGACTTGACCACAAGGAATCTCCATTTGTCAGTGCTAGTCAGCTCCCAGTCACCAGGGGACAAAGCTATAGTCAGCAACCAAAATCATCTACGCCATACAACAACTCGACAGCAAGTCGCATCCCACCACGCCCCGCTAAACCCATAACAAATACCAACGGTTACCTTGGCGATATCTCATCTAGCAATAAAGTGGCCACCTCTGGATTTTCTGGTGGAACGTTTAGTGTCCCTGCAGCCAAAGACCCCACAATGGCAGGACATTTTGAAGGGACGTATAACACAGCTGATCAGGCAAAACACGATGAGCTGTACGAAAGAATTTTACAGGAAACCTCAAATGCGTTCAACCATAACCGCGTGGAGGCTTTATCGGCTGGTTTGAAATCCAAGGGTGAGGCCGAAAGCAAAAATAAACAGGAAAACGGTGATGCTGGGAATAACGACAAAACAAAAGAATGGAGTAAGAAACTAGGAGAAGAAATAGTGTTTGATGCAAGCGAGATGGACGATTCCTCTAAAGGTAGTCGCCCTGTACCATTACCAAGGGGCAAGTCAGTCGAGGAGGAGGGTCCAAATTCACAAAAAGTTAAACCGTCAGACAATAGTAAACCCGGTGAGACAGTGGGTCCTGGTCCCAGGGACGGGTCACGCATGAGTGATTACAACTACAGTATGGACAGTTTCGAACCGTCATACCTAAGCGAGCGAGGGGAGGTGGTTAGATTTGATGGTGATTTTGACACGTATGGAAGTTCGCCATCACCCCCACCCCAAATTATAGAAAGTGAAGAAAACGATTTTTAGGGAAAAAAATATTTAATTTTTACTGATAACAACACATTCTAACAAAATATTTTAAAAAAGCAGAAAGGTTTTGATAATTTTTTTTTTCTTTTCTTTTTATCGATTTTTGTTGAAGCGCTTGACATAAAGATTCTCAATTTGATTTTTTCTGAAATTTCTTTGTAGTGTATAGGGTTAAGCAGTTTAATGTTTCACAAAAATATTTATCAGAAATTTTACCGTTGTAATGAAATGATCTCTGATCATCCGTCCAAATACTAACTACCTTGTTTTTTCTCTGTTTTGTTAAATACAAAATGCTCATGTAAAGTATTCTGCTTGCTTGAAATTTTGGCCAAAAGGAAAACCAACAATTAGTACACAAATATAAATGGCACTCGACAAAGGATGCGTGAGGTCAAACTGTAAAACATTTTAGGCTATAACTTACTCAATAGAATAGGTGCTGTCTATACAGTACGTGTGATGATTCTCCTGTTTCCTATTTAATGAGAACTTCTGTTTCATGTAACATTACATGTGTTTTACTGGTAGACGTGCTGAGAACTGATAATCAGTCTGGTCGACTTGCGACATTACTGGGACAGGAATCTGAGGAATATTTTTTTCTCTCAAAGCAATTTTCTCTGAAACAATGGTGTGTTTAAAATTTTTTTTTTTTTTTTTTTTAATTTGATTTTGTGTACCTGTAATAAGGTGAAATGGGGGTCTTCCTAAGATTGTAAATAAAACATGTTTATATAGCCGTGGATGTGAGTAGCATTACAGCCTCAAACTACAACATAAACGTAGCCGATTCATTTAAATAGAGACGAGTTCCGACCTCTATATAAATAGTTATGAGTGCCAAGTTTTGGTTGGCAAGAAATACCGGTTTTATACATATGTACCTGAACATTTTATTGTAAAGGTGATAAACTTAGAGCAGTGTAAGAGTGTTCCTTTAATACTTTAACCTGGAAGATACATTTCTTGTGATTTGAAGTTTGATACTGGTGATGTTGATAGTGTTGGGGTACTGTAAGTGGTTAACACAACAATATTTTATATTGACACATGTTGTATGTTGTAAAATGTCTTCTTGGGGAACCTGCATGTTCAAATTGTTAACGGAGTCTGTTTCACAAATGTTACTTAAAATATTTCAAAATAACAGCTTTCACAAATGTTAATTAAAATATTTCAAAATTACAGTTTCTCAACATCCATAAACTATCAACCTTTATTGTGGCCTCGATTTCGTTGACATGTTTGAACGCTAGGTCGTAATGACGGTACTCTTGTGTAATTGTTAATTAGGTTTTTCAGTAAAACTTCATTCCAGAGGTAAGGTCTCTCTAGTTTTTTCAGTAAAACTTCATTCCAGAGGAAACATCTCTTTAGTTCTAGAATTTTAATTGTATATTACTTTAATTCGGTCAACACGTCCCCCATAATGATGAACTATTTAGTGTATATCTGTTTACAGAAATCAGTTTTTGGTTTTATTTTAATTTTTCTTGTTGTTTTTGTTGATATTCCCTGAATTTTTTCCTTTATCTGTGATATATTTCCTGGATGCAACGTAAAATAATTTTCTTAATTTGATGATTGTATTGAGCATCTCTGTCACAATGTACAAGTCAATCGCAAAGCCTCTTTACTGTGTTGAATTTGGAAATTATCATTTTGATACAATTCAGCAAATTTAAATTGTTGAAATTATTTGTTATAATCATGTAATGCATTTGTATATTAATGAGGTGAGAATGTTTTGTGAGATATCATATTTATAGGTTAAATTGAAATATCTTTCAAATATTTCTTGTATACATTTTAACCAGGCGAACACATGTAATGTTGCATAACTAATTACATGTACAAACCTGCTGTTGTTTATATAAATAAGTTATATAGTAGATATATAATAATCTCCACGTAACACATATACTGAAATGTCCCTAAGTCAGATGATATTTCAGGGTCACCCTGACATTACTGGGATTTCATAAAATTTGAAACTCCCTTGATATCTTTTAATTGGAATTTAAAAAAAAAAATCCAAATGTTTCGTCCTTCCTGATTTTGTAATTTACCTTGTAGAGGTCTCTTACAAGTCAATATCCAATTGCAAGTCTTTATACCAAAACAACCACCTGATCTACCATCTAACTGTTTTGAATGCAGTGAATACAACATTGCTCTCTTATTGGTCAATAATACAATAAATATCTTACATTTCAATATCTTCACTTAGTATAGATTTATCCCAAATTAAATTTTGTAGTAAACCCAACGTGAATACATAGAGGATATCTAACAGTGTCTTCAGTAATACCAAATATATTTCACGAGTGGGGCTAATATTTTGATATTTTTCACGAGTGCGCAGCACGAGTGAATGCGCACTCGTGAAAAATATCAAAATATTAGCCGCACGAGTGAAATATATTTGGTATTACTGAAGACACTGTTAGATATTCTGTTTATTACATTTTTTATCAACGAAAACCCTACCCCGTATGCTAACTAGGACTACAGCGATAATTTGTAAACAAAAAAAGTAGTTTCCCTTGTCCAGGTGCTGACATATATGTCGGGCTTTCTGATTGGTCAATTATTTTGGTATTTTCTAATCATTGATTTGATTGGTCAAATCAGCAAAAGTGATATTTTTCACTAGTGAAAAATATGATATTCTTCACTAGTGAAAAATATCACTTTTATAGAATGAATAATTTTTGATATTTCACTGGTAAAAATGTAATAAATATCAGTCTTTGTCCCTGGTTTAAAGTGCATTAAAAGTAGTCGTTGAATATGGGAAATCAAATGTTTATAAAATGGTTTTACATACCATGGGCCAATGTAGGTGTTATATAATTGTTTAGGGTAGAACTCATTCCTTTATGTATATATATGTGATGTGATAGCAGTTTTGTAGACAATTTTAATTTATTCAATAATAAAACATCTTTGGAGAAGACTTTGTGTTGTTTTAGTTCATATGTCAGTCGTACCTACAATTGTATGCGTGTACTCTCTCTTCTATAGATCTATAAAAAGCATTCAAGAAACCCATGTTTACGATTGTGACTTTGACATTTGGGCATTAGTATTCGCCTTTGACCAATTTTAATTCATAATGAAGTTCTAGGATCCTATCAGGGAAACCTGTTTACAAATTTTAAGAAGGATGTATTTTTTGAAATTTTAACAGTGTTAAACTCTGTCAGAGACACTAAATGAAGCCTGTTGGCTGTTACATTCATCTGGTTTGTTCCTCATAACCACAAACAAAGGTTGTGACGCATCAACCAGAACTTAAATTTTGAAGATTTGCAAAGTATTTTATGGTCCAAATTTCATCAACTTTCCTTAAAAACAATCTTCAGATAAAATTCTACATTTGAAAGTGTCAAAGTATTCAATGAAAGAAGGTTTCTTGCTAAGATGTTTCCTCAATACTTTCCTATGAAAAAAGCAAGGACTTTCCTTTAGCTGATAAACAAGGGCCTTGAATACTGATGACACACATGACCCTGAAATCTGAGGCCGCGAGCTGATGACTTCTTTAAGTCTACAATCATCAGTGATGTTTGATAATGGTTCCCAAGGGCTTGCTTTGTTTACGATACGATCTGGGTCAAGTCGTTCTAAAGGTGATTAGCATTGGCTTAATCACTTAATTAGTGAAAATATAATTTCTCCTTTATTTAAAATCTATTTGTGTATTCTTTAAAAATAGACAGGTATGAAGAGACTGATGGGTGTTATAGTCTCATGAAATTGTGTCATGTCAGCTTTGTCAGAAATAATTAAATCGGGATTTTAAAACTCATGTTAAACTGTGATGAGCCTCTCACCTTTACAGGGAACAACCAACCAATTGAAAACATATATTTTTGAAACAGCCCCTGTGTATAGAACGTTGAGCCAAGGATAAAATGTCTGTCAGTCACTGATTGGCCAGTATGTTATGAAGTGAGAAAATAGATATGTAGCCTGATAGGGTAACTATCAATAAGAAATGTTGATATAAATTTCGTAAGTCTGATTGTTTTTTTCCCCAAAAGTTCAGGTAATAATAATAAACATGTAAACATTTTAAGATTTTTGAGAATTTTTACTGCGAAATTCACCTATTTTCAAAATGGCTACCCTGGAGAAAATTTCAGCTGAAGGACCCAACTTTTTTTTTGATTAGGTGTTATATCAGACCCTAAACTTTTGTTATAAACCATAATTGTCATATTGAATTCAAGAATTTGAATGAAATACTCCAAAACGTTAACACTAAAGTCTATGGGAAAACAGTTGGTTGGTTGGTCTCTAGAACAACTGGGCCCTGATACGTATACACTTGTATACATGTATATAGTCACAACAGGAAAATAGTGACAATGTCCAGACCACGAATGAAAGGCAATTTGAAAAGAGTAATTTTAAAAACAACAAAAATCTTTAAAATTTTCAGTTGTAAATATTTAATTTATAAACATAAGTACAATACTATAAAACAATTGTAAACATGAAAAATAAGATACCATTAAGTAAGATACATACATGTATGTATAATTAACCAGAGTGCTGCGGGTCGTAACAATATACACGTCCCATACAAAAATTAAATGTATTCATTATTGTATCGAAATGAACACAAGTATAGGAATGACAATAATTGCCTCAGAATGCTACTAAGAAAGTACAGTTTCGTGTAAAAGCAAAGTCCACAAAGTTTGAAAGACGTTTGGTTCTACAGACAAGACCAACAATAATCAAATACTTCATAAAAGGCACTAATTTTACCCAAAAAATCGCTTATCTACCTCATACTATGACGACGAATGTGCATTCCAGCCAAAATAAATCTAACAAACAGACACTGAATGATAATCGGCTATAACAACAAGATACATGATCATATATGAACAGGCATTGTCATATCTACCACACACAAAAAAATATTTTACTGGCGTTTAAGAGAGCAAGATCTAAATAGTTATCAGCAACACATTCAACTTATAAACCATCTTTTATGTCCCTGCCATGAAATGGGAGGTCATATACTGTTACCCATGTCCGTCCCGTCGCGTCGTGTAGCGTCCCGTCGCGTCGTGTCGCGTCCCGTCTCGTTACATCGCGTCGTGTAGCGTCGTGTCGCGTCCCGTCTCGTTACATCGCGTCGTGTCGCGTCCCGTCTCGTTACATCGCGTCGTGTCGCGTCCCGTCTCGTTACATCGCGTCGTGTCGCGTCCCGTCTCGTTACATCGCGTCGTGTCGCGTCCCGTCTCGTTACATCGCGTCGTGTCGCGTCCCGTCTCGTTACATCGCGTCGTGTCGCGTCCCGTCGCGTCGTGTAGCGTCCCGTCGCGTTACATCGCGTCCCGTCGTATTGCAATATTAACTACATGTAACTCATCTCATAAACTGCTGATGCGATCCTCACCAAACTGTTTCGGGATGTTAAGTGGCAGCATTTTCGTACTACCGACATTTTCTAGGATGAATGGTAATACCGATGTTGGTATTTACCGGTCGTGTGGGGGTTGGTAGGACTTGATAAACAAGACAAACCACAATTTCAACCTAAATATTTAAAACGTTTTCATATTTTATCTATACTATTTTTACTATACTTTTATGAAGTAGATTTCGCAAACAACATGAAATAGAATCCCACGTTGTTAAAGAGTGCGTTTTCGGTAATACCAAGGTTGGTATTTACCGGTAACTCGCATCAGCTTCATATTTGATTCGGTCTGTTTTGCAAACAACTAATGCAAACCATTTTTTTAGTTGTCACATGAAATTAAAATTTCACGTTGTCAAAGGATGGATGTTTAGTATTATCAATGTTGGTTATTACCGGTAAAGAGCGAACCGGAAAAAATGATAAAGATCTAAGCTTCATTTTAAGTTTCAGTCTGCTGTACAAACAACAACCAATGCAAAAGATGAAGAATGTACGAGTTATATTCTCCCTTTTTTTTTTTACTTGTTACATGAAATAATTCAGTAGCACCGATGTTGGTATTTACCGGTCGTGAGGGGGTCGGGAGGGCTGGATATCAAGACATGAAATAGAATTTTACGTTATCAAAGTGTACTTTTTCAGTAATACCAAGATTTGTATTTACCGGTAAGGAGGGAACTGGTAAGATTCACATACGCCTCGAATTAATTTCAGTCTGATGCGCAAACAACCAATACAGCAGACGAAGACAGAATGGGTTATAAACTTTTTTTTACTTGTAACATGAAATAGTAATACCAACGTGGTATTTACCGGTAAAGAAGGAGCCGGTAAAACTCCTGATAACCAAGACATTATCATCAGATGTGTTTCAGTCTGTTTTGCAGAAGATAGGACTACAAGACTCGTGCCCATTGTTTTATCTACAACATGAAACAGATTGTCACGTTTTCAAAAGATGAAGTCAGTAATACCATGGTTGGTATTTACCGGTCGTGAGGGGGTCGGTAAGACTACCATATGCCGCAAATTATTTTCAGTCTGATGCGCAAACAATCAATACAGCAGACGAAGACAGGATCAGTTATCAACATGTTTTTGCTTGTAACATGAAATAGAATCTCATTACCTATGTAAAAAAAAATATAAAATTAGGATATAAGCTTCAATTTAAGTTTCAGTCTACTGTGTAAAAACAACCAATGCAGCGGATGAAGACAAAATGAGTTATATACTTTTTCTTAAAATTGTTACATGGAATAAAATTTCACGTTGTCAAAGGATGAATGTCCAGTAATACCGATGTTGGTATTTACCGGTAAGGAGGGAGCCGGTAAGACTACCCTATGCCTCAAATTATTTTCAGTCTGATGCGCAAACAATCAATACAGCAGACGAAGACAGGATCAGTTATAAACAGTTTGTTTTTGCTTGTAACATGAAATAGAATCTCACAACCTATGCAAAAAAAATCAAAATAATCAAAACATCAGAAGGGAATTTAATCTAAACGGTAAATATATATATTTCAAATATGCTTGTTTTGAATCTGATCTGGAAAAAAGAACAATAAGCAGGGCATAAAAAAAGCCATACATTCAACTATAATTACTTCATCTCTGTCTTTTATATATTTTCTTTTTCATTCATTTTCTGTAATATCTTTCAGAGTCCAGTGTACAAACTCAGAAAAACACCGTTGTTGAAGTCTCGATAAGTAATTTACCTATAGTATAACATTTTTATTTTCAATATGTGAAATACAATTTCATGTTGTCAAAGGATGAATGTTCAGTAATACCAAGGTTGGTATTTACCGGTCGTGAGGGGGTCGGTAAGACACTGGATAACAAGACATAAGCCACGATTTCAACCAAATATTATAATGTTTTCATATTTTAATGATGTTTTTTTTTAACTCTACTTGTTTTAAGTCGTTATTGCAAACAACACGAAAAATAATTTTTCGTTTTCAAAGAATGAATGTCCAGTAATACCAATGTTGGTATTTACTGGTAAGGAGGAAGCCGGTAAGATTCACATCAACCTCAAATTCATTTCCGTCTGATGAGCAAACAACCAATACAGCGGACGACGTCAGGGTGAGCTATAAACATTTTTACAAGTAACTTAAAATAAAATCTCACGTTGTCAAAGGTTGAATAGTCAGTAATACAAAGCTTGGTATTTACCGGTAAGGAGGGAGCTGGTAAGATTCACATCAGCCTCAAATTATTTTCGGTAAAACTCTAATTAATTAAGATATAAGCTTCAATTTAAGTTTCAGTCTACTGTGTTAAAACAACCAATGCAGCGGATGAAGAAAAAATGAGTTATATACTTTTTCTTAAAATTGTTACATGAAATAACATTTCACGTTGTCAAAGGATGAATGTCCAGTAATACCGATGTTGGTATTTACCGGTAAGGAGGGAGCCGGTAAGACTACCATATGCCATGGATTATTTTCAGTCTGATGCGCAAACAATCAATACAGCAGACGAAGACAGGATTAGTTAATTTTTTTTTACTTGTAACATGAAATAGAATCTCACAACTTATGCAAAAAAAATTTGAAATAATCAAAACATCAGAAGGGAATTTAATTTAAACGGTAAATATATATATTTCAAATATTCTTGTTTTGAATCTGATATGTAAAAAAAAGAACAATAAGCAGGGCATAAAAAAGCCATACATTCAACTATAATTACATCAACTCTGTCTTTTATTTATTTTATTTTCATTCATTTTCTGTAATATCTTTCAGAGTCCAGTGTACAAACACAGAAAAACATCGTTGTTGAAGTCTCGATAAGTAATTTACCTAGTACAACATTTTTATTTTCAATATGTGAAATACAATTTCATGTTGTCAAAGGATGAATGTTCAGTAATACCAAGGTTGGTATTTACCGGTCGTGAGGGGGTCGGTAAGACACTGGATAACAAGACATAAGCCACGATTTCAACCTAAATATTAAAATGTTTTCATATTTTACTGATGTTTTTTTTAACTCTACTTGTTTTAAGTCGTTATTGCAAACAACACGAAATCGAATTTTTCGTTTTCAAAGGATGCATTTTCAGTAATACCAAGATTGGTATCTACTGGTAAGGAGGGGGCCGGTAAGATTCACATCAACCTCAAATTCATTTCAGTCTGATGAGCAAACAACCAATACAGCGGACGACGTCAGGGTGAGCTATAAACATTTTTACCAGTAACTTAAAATAAAATCCCACGTTGTCGAAGGTTGAATAGTCAGTAATACAAAGCTTGGTATTTACCGGTAAGGAGGGAGCCGGTAAGACTCACCATATGCCTCAAATTATTTTCGGTAAAACTCTAGATAATTAAGATATAAGCTTCAATTTAAGTTTCAGTCTACTGTGTAAAAACAACCAATGCAGCGGATGAAGACAAAGATGAGTTATATACTTTTTTCTTAAAATTGTTACATGAAATAAAATTTCACGTTGTCAAAGGATGAATGTCCAGTAATACCGATGTTGGTATTTACCGGTAAGGAGGGAGCCGGTAAGACTACCCTATGTCTCAAATTATTTTCAGTCTGATGCGCAAACAATCAATACAGCAGACGAAGACAGGATCAGTTATAAACGGTTTTTTTTCCTTGTAACATGAAATAGAATCTCACAACCTATGTAAAAAAAAATATAAAATAATCAAATCATCAGAAGGGAATTTAATCTAAACTGTAAATATATATATTTCAAATATGCTTGTTTTGAATCTGATCAGGAAAAAAAAGAACAATAAGCAGGGCATAAAAAAGCCATACATTCAACTATAATTACATCAACTATGTCTTTTATTTATTTTCTTTTTCATTCATTTTCTGTAATATCTTTCAGAGTCCAGTGTACAAACACAGAAAAACACCGTTGTTGAAGTCTCGATACGTAATTTACCTAGTACAACATTTTTATTTTTAATATGTGAAATAGAATTTCATGTTGTCAAAGGATGAATGTTCAGTATTACCAAGGTTGGTATTTACCGGTCGTGAGGGGGTCGGTAAGACACTGGATAACAAGACATAAGCCACGATTTCAAACTAAATATTGTAATGTTTTCATATTTTACTGATTTTTTTTTAACTCTACTTGTTTTAAGTCGTTATTGCAAACAACACGAAATCGAATTTTTCGTTTTCAAAGGATGCATTTTCAGTAATACCAAGATTGGTATTTACTGGTAAGGAGGGAGCCGGTAGGATTCACATATGCCTCAAATTATTTTCAGTCTGATGAGTTAACCACCAATACAGCAGTCGAAGACAGGATGAGTTATAAACATTAGTTTTTTTTTGTTTTTTTTACTTGTAACATGAAATAGAATACCACGTTGTTTAAGGATGATTTTGCAGTAATACCAACGTGGTATTTACCGGTAAAGAAGGAGCCGGTAAAACTCCTGATAACCAAGACATTATCATCAGATGTGTTTCAGTCTGTTTTGCAAAAGATAAGACTACATGACTCATGTCCATTGTTTTATCTACAACATGAAACAGATTGTCACGTTTTCAAAAGATGAAGTCAGTAATACCATGGTTGGTATTTACCGGTCGTGAGGGGGTCGGTAAGACTACCATATGCCGCAAATTATTTTCAGTCTGATGCGCAAACAATCAATACAGCCGACGAAGACAGGATCAGTTATCAACATGTTTTTGCTTGTAACATGAAATAGAATCTCATAACCTATGTAAAAAAATATAAAATTAAGATATAAGCTTCAATTTAAGTTTCAATCTACTGTGTTAAAACAACCAATGCAGCGGATGAAGACAAATGAGTTATATAATTTTTCTTAAAATTGTTACATGAAATAACATTTCACGTTGTCAAAGGATGAATGTTCAGTATTACCAAGGTTGGTATTTACCGGTCGTGAGGGGGTCGGTAAGACTACAATATGCCGCAGACGAAGACAGGATCAGTTATAAACAGTTTGTTTTTGCTTGTAACATGAAATAGAATCTCACAACCTATGCAAAAAAAAAAAATAATAATAATAATAATCAAAAGATCAGAAGGGAATTTAATTTAAACGGTAAATATATATATTTCAAATATGCTTGTTTTGAATCTGATCTGGAAAAAAAGAACAATAAGCAGGGCATAAAAAAGCTATACATTCAACTATAATTACATCAACTCTGTCTTTTATTTATTTTCTTTTACATTCATTTTCTGTAATATCTTTCAGAGTCCAGTGTACAAACACAGAAAAACACCGTTGTTGAAGTATCGATAAGTAATTTACCTAGTACAACATTTTTATTTTTAATATGTGAAATAGAATTTCATGTTGTCAAAGGACGAATGTTCAGTAATACCGATGTTGGTATTTACCGGTCGTGAGGGGGTCGGTAAGACTACCATATGCCGCAGGTTATTTTCAGTCTGATGCGCAAACAATCAATACAGCAGACGAAGACAGGATCAGTTATAAACGTTTTTTTTGCTTGTAACATGAAATAGAATCTCACAACCTATGTAAAAAAAAATATAAAATAATCAAATCATCAGAAGGGAATTTAATCTAAACTGTAAATATATATATTTCAAATATGCTTGTTTTGAATCTGATCAGGAAAAAAAAGAACAATAAGCAGAGCATAAAAAAGCCATACATTCAACTATAATTACATCAACTATGTCTTTTATTTATTTTCTTTTTCATTCATTTTCTGTAATATCTTTCAGAGTCCAGTGTACAAACACAGAAAAACACCGTTGTTGAAGTCTCGATACGTAATTTACCTAGTACAACATTTTTATTTTTAATATGTGAAATAGAATTTCATGTTGTCAAAGGATGAATGTTCAGTATTACCAAGGTTGGTATTTACCGGTCGTGAGGGGGTCGGTAAGACTACAATATGCCGCAGACGAAGACAGGATCAGTTATAAACAGTTTGTTTTTGCTTGTAACATGAAATAGAATCTCACAACCTATGCAAAAAACAAAAACAAAAAAATAATAATCAAAAGATCAGAAGGGAATTTAATTTAAACGGTAAATATATATATTTCAAATATGCTTGTTTTGAATCTGATCTGGAAAAAAAGAACAATAAGCAGGGCATAAAAAAGCTATACATTCAACTATAATTACATCAACTCTGTCTTTTATTTATTTTCTTTTACATTCATTTTCTGTAATATCTTTCAGAGTCCAGTGTACAAACACAGAAAAACACCGTTGTTGAAGTATCGATAAGTAATTTACCTAGTACAACATTTTTATTTTTAATATGTGAAATAGAATTTCATGTTGTCAAAGGACGAATGTTCAGTAATACCGATGTTGGTATTTACCGGTCGTGAGGGGGTCGGTAAGACTACCATAAGCCGCAGGTTATTTTCAGTCTGATGCGCAAACAATCAATACAGCAGACGAAGACAGGATCAGTTATAAACGTTTTTTTTTTGCTTGTAACATGAAATAGAATCTCACAACCTATGTAAAAAAAAATATAAAATAATCAAATCATCAGAGGGAATTTAATCTAAACTGTAAATATATATATTTCAAATATGCTTGTTTTGAATCTGATCAGGAAAAAAAAGAACAATAAGCAGGGCATAAAAAAGCCATACATTCAACTATAATTACATCAACTATGTCTTTTATTTATTTTCTTTTTCATTCATTTTCTGTAATATCTTTCAGAGTCCAGTGTACAAACACAGAAAAACACCGTTGTTGAAGTCTCGATACGTAATTTACCTAGTACAACATTTTTATTTTTAATATGTGAAATAGAATTTCATGTTGTCAAAGGATGAATGTTCAGTATTACCAAGGTTGGTATTTACCGGTCGTGAGGGGGTCGGTAAGACTACAATATGCCGCAGACGAAGACAGGATCAGTTATAAACAGTTTGTTTTTGCTTGTAACATGAAATAGAATCTCACAACCTATGCAAAAAAAAAAAAAAAAAAAATAATAATCAAAAGATCAGAAGGGTATTTAATTTAAACGGTAAATATATATATTTCAAATATGCTTGTTTTGAATCTGATCTGGAAAAAAAGAACAATAAGCAGGGCATAAAAAAGCCATACATTCAACTATAATTACATCAACTCTGTCTTTTATTTATTTTCTTTTACATTCATTTTCTGTAATATCTTTCAGAGTCCAGTGTACAAACACAGAAAAACACCGTTGTTGAAGTATCGATAAGTAATTTACCTAGTACAACATTTTTATTTTTAATATGTGAAATCGAATTTCATGTTGTCAAAGGATGAATGTTCAGTAATACCGATGTTGGTATTTACCGGTCGTGAGGGGGTCGGTAAGACTACCATATGCCGCAGGTTATTTTCAGTCTGATGCGCAAACAATCAATACAGCAGACGAAGACAGGATCAGTTATAAACGTTTTTTTTTGCTTGTAACATGAAATAGAATCTCACAACCTATGTAAAAAAAAATATTAAATAATCAAATCATCAGAAGGGAATTTAATCTAAACTGTAAATATATATATTTCAAATATGCTTGTTTTGAATCTGATCAGGAAAAAAAAGAACAATAAGCAGGGCATAAAAAAGCCATACATTCAACTATCATTACATCAACTATGTCTTTTATTTATTTTCTTTTTCATTCATTTTCTGTAATATCTTTCAGAGTCCAGTGTACAAACACAGAAAAACACCGTTGTTGAAGTCTCGATACGTAATTTACCTAGTACAACATTTTTATTTTTAATATGTGAAATAGAATTTCATGTTGTCAAAGGATGAATGTTCAGTATTACCAAGGTTGGTATTTACCGGTCGTGAGGGGGTCGGTAAGACACTGGATAACAAGACATAAGCCACGATTTCAACCTAAATATTGTAATGTTTTCATATTTTATTGATACTGTTTTTTTTACTTTAATTGTTTAAGTCGTTTGTTTGCAAACAACACGAAATAGAATTTTTACGTTGTCAAAGAATGAATGTCCAGTAATACCAATGTTGGTATTTACTGGTAAGGAGGGAGCCGGTAAGATTCACATCAGGCTTGAATTAATTTCAGTCTGATGCTCAAACAAGCCATGCAGCGGACAAAGTCAGGGTGAGCTATAAACATTTTGACCAGTAACATAAAATCCCACGTTGTCAAGGGATGATTTTGCAGTAATACCAACGTGGTATTTACCGGTAAAGAAGGAGCCGGTAAAACTCCTGATAACCAAGACATTATCATCAGATGTGTTTCAGTCTGTTTTGCAAAAGATAAGACTACATGACTCATGTCCATTGTTTTATCTACAACATGAAACAGATTGTCACGTTTTCAAAAGATGAAGTCAGTAATACCATGGTTGGTATTTACCGGTCGTGAGGGGGTCGGTAAGACTACCATATGCCGCAAATTATTTTCAGTCTGATGCGCAAACAATCAATACAGCCGACGAAGACAGGATCAGTTATCAACATGTTTTTGCTTGTAACATGAAATAGAATCTCATAACCTATGTAAAAAAATATAAAATTAAGATATAAGCTTCAATTTAAGTTTCAGTCTACTGTGTTAAATCAACCAATGCAGCGGATGAAGACAATTGAGTTATATAATTTTTCTTAAAATTGTTACATGAAATAACATTTCACGTTGTCAAAGGATGAATGTTCAGTATTACCAAGGTTGGTATTTACCGGTCGTGAGGGGGTCGGTAAGACTACAATATGCCGCAGACGAAGACAGGATCAGTTATAAACAGTTTGTTTTTGCTTGTAACATGAAATAGAATCTCACAACCTATGAAAAAAAAAAAAAAAAAAATAATAATCAAAAGATCAGAAGGGAATTTAATTTAAACGGTAAATATATATATTTCAAATATGCTTGTTTTGAATCTGATCTGGAAAAAAAGAACAATAAGCAGGGCATAAAAAAGCTATACATTCAACTATAATTACATCAACTCTGTCTTTTATTTATTTTCTTTTACATTCATTTTCTGTAATATCTTTCAGAGTCCAGTGTACAAACACAGAAAAACACCGTTGTTGAAGTATCGATAAGTAATTTACCTAGTACAACATTTCTATTTTTAATATGTGAAATAGAATTTCATGTTGTCAAAGGACGAATGTTCAGTAATACCGATGTTGGTATTTACCGGTCGTGAGGGGGTCGGTAAGACTACCATATGCCGCAGGTTATTTTCAGTCTGATGCGCAAACAATCAATACAGCAGACGAAGACAGGATCAGTTATAAACGGTTTTTTTTGCTTGTAACATGAAATAGAATCTCACAACCTATGTAAAAAAAAATATAAAATAATCAAATCATCAGAGGGAATTTAATCTAAACTGTAAATATATATATTTCAAATATGCTTGTTTTGAATCTGATCAGGAAAAAAAAGAACAATAAGCAGGGCATAAAAAAGCCATACATTCAACTATAATTACATCAACTATGTCTTTTATTTATTTTCTTTTTCATTCATTTTCTGTAATATCTTTCAGAGTCCAGTGTACAAACACAGAAAAACACCGTTGTTGAAGTCTCGATACGTAATTTACCTAGTACAACATTTTTATTTTTAATATGTGAAATAGAATTTCATGTTGTCAAAGGATGAATGTTCAGTATTACCAAGGTTGGTATTTACCGGTCGTGAGGGGGTCGGTAAGACTACAATATGCCGCAGACGAAGACAGGATCAGTTATAAACAGTTTGTTTTTGCTTGTAACATGAAATAGAATCTCACAACCTATGCAAAAAAAATAAATAATAATAATCAAAAGATCAGAAGGGAATTTAATTTAAACGGTAAATATATATATTTCAAATATGCTTGTTTTGAATCTGATCTGGAAAAAAAGAACAATAAGCAGGGCATAAAAAAGCCATACATTCAACTATAATTACATCAACTCTGTCTTTTATTTATTTTCTTTTACATTCATTTTCTGTAATATCTTTCAGAGTCCAGTGTACAAACACAGAAAAACACCGTTGTTGAAGTATCGATAAGTAATTTACCTAGTACAACATTTTTATTTTTAATATGTGAAATAGAATTTCATGTTGTCAAAGGATGAATGTTCAGTAATACCGATGTTGGTATTTACCGGTCGTGAGGGGGTCGGTAAGACTACCATATGCCGCAGGTTATTTTCAGTCTGATGCGCAAACAATCAATACAGCAGACGAAGACAGGATCAGTTATAAACGTTTTTTTTGCTTGTAACATGAAATAGAATCTCACAACCTATGTAAAAAAAAATATTAAATAATCAAATCATCAGAAGGGAATTTAATCTAAACTGTAAATATACATATTTCAAATATGCTTGTTTTGAATCTGATCAGGAAAAAAAAGAACAATAAGCAGGGCATAAAAAAGCCATACATTCAACTATAATTACATCAACTATGTCTTTTATTTATTTTCTTTTTCATTCATTTTCTGTAATATCTTTCAGAGTCCAGTGTACAAACACAGAAAAACACCGTTGTTGAAGTCTCGATACGTAATTTACCTAGTACAACATTTTTATTTTTAATATGTGAAATAGAATTTCATGTTGTCAAAGGATGAATGTTCAGTATTACCAAGGTTGGTATTTACCGGTCGTGAGGGGGTCGGTAAGACTACAATATGCCGCAGACGAAGACAGGATCAGTTATAAACAGTTTGTTTTTGCTTGTAACATGAAATAGAATCTCACAACCTATGCAAAAAAAAAAAAAAAAAAAAATAATAATCAAAAGATCAGAAGGGTATTTAATTTAAACGGTAAATATATATATTTCAAATATGCTTGTTTTGAATCTGATCTGGAAAAAAAGAACAATAAGCAGGGCATAAAAAAGCCATACATTCAACTATAATTACATCAACTCTGTCTTTTATTTATTTTCTTTTACATTCATTTTCTGTAATATCTTTCAGAGTCCAGTGTACAAACACAGAAAAACACCGTTGTTGAAGTATCGATAAGTAATTTACCTAGTACAACATTTTTATTTTTAATATGTGAAATAGAATTTCATGTTGTCAAAGGATGAATGTTCAGTAATACCGATGTTGGTATTTACCGGTCGTGAGGGGGTCGGTAAGACTACCATATGCCGCAGGTTATTTTCAGTCTGATGCGCAAACAATCAATACAGCAGACGAAGACAGGATCAGTTATAAACGTTTTTTTTTGCTTGTAACATGAAATAGAATCTCACAACCTATGTAAAAAAAAATATTAAATAATCAAATCATCAGAAGGGAATTTAATCTAAACTGTAAATATATATATTTCAAATATGCTTGTTTTGAATCTGATCAGGAAAAAAAAGAACAATAAGCAGGGCATAAAAAAGCCATACATTCAACTATAATTACATCAACTATGTCTTTTATTTATTTTCTTTTTCATTCATTTTCTGTAATATCTTTCAGAGTCCAGTGTACAAACACAGAAAAACACCGTTGTTGAAGTCTCGATACGTAATTTACCTAGTACAACATTTTTATTTTTAATATGTGAAATAGAATTTCATGTTGTCAAAGGATGAATGTTCAGTATTACCAAGGTTGGTATTTACCGGTCGTGAGGGGGTCGGTAAGACACTGGATAACAAGACATAAGCCACGATTTCAAACTAAATATTGTAATGTTTTCATAATTTACTGATTTTTTTTTAACTCTACTTGTTTTAAGTCGTTATTGCAAACAACACGAAATCGAATTTTTCGTTTTCAAAGGATGCATTTTCAGTAATACCAAGATTGGTATTTACTGGTAAGGAGGGGGCCGGTAAGATTCACATATGCCTCAAATTATTTTCAGTCTGATGAGTTAACCACCAATACAGCAGTCGAAGACAGGATGAGTTATAAACATTAGTTTTTTTTTGTTTTTTTTTACTTGTAACATGAAATAGAATCCCACGTTGTTTAAGGATGATTTTGCAGTAATACCAACGTGGTATTTACCGGTAAAGAAGGAGCCGGTAAAACTCCTGATAACCAAGACATTATCATCAGATGTGTTTCAGTCTGTTTTGCAAAAGATAAGACTACATGACTCATGTCCATTGTTTTATCTACAACATGAAACAGATTGTCACGTTTTCAAAAGATGAAGTCAGTAATACCATGGTTGGTATTTACCGGTCGTGAGGGGGTCGGTAAGACTACCATATGCCGCAAATTATTTTCAGTCTGATGCGCAAACAATCAATACAGCCGACGAAGACAGGATCAGTTATCAACATGTTTTTGCTTGTAACATGAAATAGAATCTCATAACCTATGTAAAAAAATATAAAATTAAGATATAAGCTTCAATTTAAGTTTCAGTCTACTGTGTTAAAACAACCAATGCAGCGGATGAAGACAAATGAGTTATATAATTTTTCTTAAAATTGTTACATGAAATAACATTTCACGTTGTCAAAGGATGAATGTTCAGTATTACCAAGGTTGGTATTTACCGGTCGTGAGGGGGTCGGTAAGACTACAATATGCCGCAGACGAAGACAGGATCAGTTATAAACAGTTTGTTTTTGCTTGTAACATGAAATAGAATCTCACAACCTATGCAAAAAAAAAAAAAAAAAATAATAATAATCAAAAGATCAGAAGGGAATTTAATTTAAACGGTAAATATATATATTTCAAATATGCTTGTTTTGAATCTGATCTGGAAAAAAAGAACAATAAGCAGGGCATAAAAAAGCCTATACATTCAACTATAATTACATCAACTCTGTCTTTTATTTATTTTCTTTTACATTCATTTTCTGTAATATCTTTCAGAGTCCAGTGTACAAACACAGAAAAACACCGTTGTTGAAGTATCGATAAGTAATTTACCTAGTACAACATTTTCATTTTTAATATGTGAAATAGAATTTCATGTTGTCAAAGGATGAATGTTCAGTAATACTGATGTTGGTATTTACCGGTCGTGAGGGGGTCGGTAAGACTACCATATGCCGCAGGTTATTTTCAGTCTGATGCGCAAACAATCAATACAGCAGACGAAGACAGGATCAGTTATAAACGTTTTTTTTGCTTGTAACATGAAATAGAATCTCACAACCTATGTAAAAAAAATATTAAATAATCAAATCATCAGAAGGGAATTTAATCTAAACTGTAAATATACATATTTCAAATATGCTTGTTTTGAATCTGATCAGGAAAAAAAAGAACAATAAGCAGGGCATAAAAAAGCCATACATTCAACTATAATTACATCAACTATGTCTTTTATTTATTTTCTTTTTCATTCATTTTCTGTAATATCTTTCAGAGTCCAGTGTACAAGCACAGAAAAACACCGTTGTTGAAGTCTCGATACGTAATTTACCTAGTACAACATTTTTATTTTTAATATGTGAAATAGAATTTCATGTTGTCAAAGGATGAATGTTCAGTATTACCAAGGTTGGTATTTACCGGTCGTGAGGGGGTCGGTAAGACTACAATATGCCGCAGACGAAGACAGGATCAGTTATAAACAGTTTGTTTTTGCTTGTAACATGAAATAGAATCTCACAACCTATGCAAAAAAAAAAAAAAAAAAAATAATAATCAAAAGATCAGAAGGGAATTTAATTTAAACGGTAAATATATATATTTCAAATATGCTTGTTTTGAATCTGATCTGGAAAAAAAGAACAATAAGCAGGGCATAAAAAAGCCATACATTCAACTATAATTACATCAACTCTGTCTTTTATTTATTTTCTTTTACATTCATTTTCTGTAATATCTTTCAGAGTCCAGTGTACAAACACAGAAAAACACCGTTGTTGAAGTATCGATAAGTAATTTACCTAGTACAACATTTTTATTTTTAATATGTGAAATAGAATTTCATGTTGTCAAAGGATGAATGTTCAGTAATACCGATGTTGGTATTTACCGGTCGTGAGGGGGTCGGTAAGACTACCATATGCCGCAGGTTATTTTCAGTCTGATGCGCAAACAATCAATACAGCAGACGAAGACAGGATCAGTTATAAACGTTTTTTTTGCTTGTAACATGAAATAGAATCTCACAACCTATGTAAAAAAAAATATTAAATAATCAAATCATCAGAAGGGAATTTAATCTAAACTGTAAATATATATATTTCAAATATGCTTGTTTTGAATCTGACGAGGAAAAAAAAGAACAATAAGCAGGGCATAAATAAGCCATACATTCAACTATAATTACATCAACTATGTCTTTTATTTATTTTCTTTTTCATTCATTTTCTGTAATATCTTTCAGAGTCCAGTGTACAAACACAGAAAAACACCGTTGTTGAAGTCTCGATACGTAATTTACCTAGTACAACATTTTTATTTTTAATATGTGAAATAGAATTTCATGTTGTCAAAGGATGAATGTTCAGTATTACCAAGGTTGGTATTTACCGGTCGTGAGGGGGTCGGTAAGACACTGGATAACAAGACATAAGCCACGACTTCAAACTAAATATTGTAATGTTTTCATATTTTACTGATTTTATTTTAACTCTACTTGTTTTAAGTCGTTATTGCAAACAACACGAAATCGAATTTTTCGTTTTCAAAGGATGCATTTTCAGTAATACCAAGATTGGTATTTACTGGTAAGGAGGGAGCCGGTAAGATTCACATCAACCTCAAATTCATTTCAGTCTGTTGCGCAAACTACCAATACAGCAGACGAAGACAGGACGAGTTTTAAACATTTTTATCAGTAACATAAAATAAAATCCCACGTTGTCAAAAGTTGAATAGTCAGTAAAACAAAGCTGGGTATTTACCGGTAAGGAGGGAGCTGGTAAGATTCACATAAGCCTAAAATGATTTTCGGTAAAACTCTAGATAATTAAGATATAAGCTTCAATTTAAGTTTCAGTCTACTGTGTTAAAACAACCAATGCAGCGGATGAAGACAAATGAGTTATATACTTTTTCTTAAAATTGTTACATGAAATAACATTTCACGTTGTCAAAGGATGAATGTCCAGTAATACCAAGGTTGGTATTTACCGGTAAGGAGGGGGCCGGTAAGACTCACCATATGCCTCAAATTATTTTCGGTAAAACTCTAGATAATTAAGATATAAGCTTCAATTTAAGTTTCAGTCTACTGTGTAAAAACAACCAATGCAGCGGATGAAGACAAAGATGAGTTATATACTTTTTTCTTAAAATTGTTACATGAAATAAAATTTCACGTTGTCAAAGGATGAATGTCCAGTAATACCGATGTTGGTATTTACCGGTAAGGAGGGAGCCGGTAAGACTACCCTATGTCTCAAATTATTTTCAGTCTGATGCGCAAACAATCAATACAGCAGACGAAGACAGGATCAGTTATCAACGGGTTTTTTTGCTTGTAACATGAAATAGAATCTCACAACCTATGTAAAAAAAACCATAAAATAATCAAATCATCAGAAGGGAATTTAATCTAAACTGTAAATATATATATTTCAAATATGCTTGTTTTGAATCTGATCAGGAAACAAGAGGCCCATGGGGCCTGTATCGCTCACCTGGTTGGATTTGACCAAATGTCAAAATAATGTTCATGTTCAATTTGTTAATACATTATACAAAAATGTACTCTCTGAAAGACCATATGGATTATTTTTTACAACATAATGGTGTTTAAAGAAACTAAGTCCCTTAGGGTGGGGAAAACCCTTTGGCCTATGTTTACATAAGAATTGTGTTTATCCCTTAATGCCCAGCGTTACTATACATAGTTATGGGATTGAGGGTCACAGTAACCATTTATGCAAAATCTGTTCCCCCATCACCACGGATGTTTCTGACCAAATTGGGTTCAAATCCATTTAAAACTCAAATCTCTTTTTCCCCTATTTGGCCCCTCCCTTCAGGCCCCTTGGTGGTCAGAGTCAATATTTATATAAACTCTCTTTCCCCCTTCCCCTAAGAATATTCCAGACCAAATTTGGTTCAAATCCATTAATAACTTTATGAATAATAGCGATTTAAAGGATAAACCCCTATTTCCCTATTTGGCCCCGCCCCTCAGGTCCCTAGGGGTTAAGAGTAAAAATTTATACAAACTATGTTCCCCTTCTACCAAGGATGTTCCTGACCAAATTTGGTTCAAATTCATTCATAACTTTATGACTAGTAGCTATTTAAAGGAGTAACCCTATTTCCCCTATTTGGCCCCGCCCCTCAGGCCCCTGGGGGTTCAGTGTAAAAATTTATACAAACTCTGTTCCCCTTCTGCCAAGGATGTTACTGGACCGAATTTGGTTCAAATTCATTCATAACTTTATGACTTAGTAGCGATTTAAAGGAGTAACCCTATTTCCCCTATTGGCCCCGCCCCTCAGGCCCCTTGGGGTTCAGAGTAAAAATTTATACAAACTCTGTTCACCTTCTGCCAAGAATGTTCCTGACCAAATTGGTTCAAATTCATTCATAACTTATGACTATTAGCGATTTAAAGGAGTAACCCTATTTCCTCCTATTTGGGCCCCGCCTCTCAGGTCCCTAGGGGTTCAGAGTAAAAAATTTATACAAAACTCTGTTCCCCTTCTGCCAAGGATGTTCCTGACCAAATTTGGTTCAAATTCATTCATAACTTTTATGACTAGTGGTGATTTAAAGGATTAACCCTATTTCCCCTATTTGGCCCCGCCCCTCAGGTCCCTGGGGGTTCAGAGTAAAAATTTATACAAACTCTGTTCCCCTTCTTCCAAGGATGTTCCTGACCAAATTTGGTTCAAATTCATTCATAACTTTATGACGAGTAGCGATTTAAAGGAGTAACCCTATTTCCCCTATTTGGCCCCGCCCCTCAGGCCCCTGGGGGTTCAGAGTAGACATTTATACAAACTCTGTTCCCCTTCTGCCCAAGGATGTTACTGACCAAATTTGGTTCAAATTCATTCATAACTTTTTGACTAGTAGCGATTTAAAGGAGTAACCCTATTTCCCCTATTTGGCCCCGCCCCTCAGGTCCCTGGGGGTTCAGAGTAAAAATTTATACAAACTCTGTTCCCCTTCTTCCAAGGATGTTCCTGACCAAATTTGGTTCAAATTCATTCATAACTTTATGACGAGTAGCGATTTAAAGGAGTAACCCTATTTCCCCTATTTGGCCCCGCCCCTCAGGCCCCTGGGGGTTCAGAGTAAACATTTATACAAACTCTGTTCCCCTTCCCCCAAGGATGTTACTGACCAAATTTGGTTCAAATTCATTCATAACTTTATGACTAGTAGCGATTTAAAGGAGTAACCCTATTTTCCCTATTTGGCCCCGCCCCTCAGGCCCCTGGGGGTTCAGAGTAAAAATTTATACAAACTCTGTTCCCCTTCCCCCAAGGATGTTACTGACCAAATTTGGTTCAAATTCATTCATAACTTTATGACTAGTAGCAATTTAAAGGAGTAACCCTATTTTCCCTATTTGGCCCCGCCCCTCAGGCCCCTGGGGGTTCAGAGTAAAAATTTATATAAACTCTGTTCACCTTCCCCCAAGGATGTTCCTGACCAAATTTGGTGAAAATCCATTCAATACTTTAGGACTAGTAGCAATTTAAAGAAAAAGTTGACGGACGACGGACGACGGACGCCGGACGACGGACGCTGCACCATGGCATAAGCTCACCGGCCCTTCGGGCCAGGTGAGCTAAAAAAAGAACAATAAGCAGGGCATAAAAAAGCCATACATTCAACTATAATTACATCAACTATGTCTTTTATTCATTTTCTTTTTCATTCATTTTCTGTAATATCTTTCAGAGTCCAGTGTACAAACACAGAAAAACATCGTTGTTGAAGTCTCGATACGTAATTTACCTAGTACAACATTTTTATTTTTAATATGTGAAATAGAATTTCATGTTGTCAAAGGATGAATGTTCAGTATTACCAAGGTTGGTATTTACCGGTCGTGAGGGGGTCGGTAAGACACTGGATAACAAGACATAAGCCACGATTTCAACCTAAATATTGTAATGTTTTCATATTTTATTGATACTGTTTTTTTTACTTTAATTGTTTAAGTCGTTTGTTTGCAAACAACACGAAATAGAATTTTTACGTTGTCAAAGAATGAATGTCCAGTAATACCAATGTTGGTATTTACTGGTAAGGAGGGAGCCGGTAAGATTTACATCAGGCTTGAATTAATTGCAGTCTGATGCTCAATCAAGCCATGCAGCGGACAAAGTCAGGGTGAGCTATAAACATTTTGACCAGTAACATAAAATCCCACGTTGTCAAGGGTTGAATAGTCAGTAATACAAAGCTGGGTATTTACTGGTAAGGAGGGAGCTGGTAAGATTCACATAAGCCTCAAACTATTTTCGGTAAAACTCTAGATAATTAAGATATAAGCTTCAATTTTAGTTTCAGTCTACTGTGTAAAAACAACCAATGCAGCGGATGAAGACAAAGATGAGTTATATACTTTTTCTTTAAATTGTTACATGAAATAACATTTTACGTTGTCAAAGGATGAATGTCCAGTAATACCGATGTTGGTATTTACCGGTAAGGAGGGAGCCGGTAAGACTACAATATGCCGCAGACGAAGACAGGATCAGTTACAAACAGTTTGTTTTTGCTTGTAACATGAAATAGAATCTCACAACCTATGCAAAAAAATTAAAATAATCAAAACATCAGAAGGGTATTTAATTTAAACGGTAAATATATATATTTCAAATATGCTTGTTTTGAATCTGATTTAAAAAAAAAAAGGAACAATTAGCAGGGCATAAAACAAAAACCTTACATTCAACTATAATTACATCAACTCTGTCTTTTATTTATTTTCTTTTTCATTCATTTTCTGTAATATCTTTCAGAGTCCAGTGTACAAACACAGAAAAACACCGTTGTTGAAGTCTCGATACGTAATTTACCTAGTACAACATTTTTATTTTTAATATGTGAAATAGAATTTCATGTTGTCAAAGGATGAATGTTCAGTATTACCAAGGTTGGTATTTACCGGTCGTGAGGGGGTCGGTAAGACACTGGATAACAAGACATAAGCCACGATTTCAAACTAAATATTGTAATGTTTTCATATTTTACTGATTTTTCTTTAACTCTACTTGTTTTAAGTCGTTATTGCAAACAACACGAAATCGAATTTTTCGTTTTCAAAGGATGCATTTTCAGTAATACCATGATTGGTATTTACTGGTAAGGAGGGAGCCGGTAAGATTCACATATGCCTCAAATTATTTTCAGTCTGATGAGTTAACCACCAATACAGCAGTCGAAGACAGGATGAGTTATAAACATTAGTTTTTTTTTTGTTTTTTTTTACTTGTAACATGAAATAGAATACCACGTTGTCTAAGGATGATTTTGCAGTAATACCAACGTGGTATTTACCGGTAAAGAAGGAGCCGGTAAAACTCCTGATAACCAAGACATTATCATCAGATGTGTTTCAGTCTGTTTTGCAAAAGATAGGACTACATGACTCATGTCCATTGTTTTATCTACAACATGAAACAGATTGTCACGTTTTCAAAAGATGAAGTCAGTAATACCATGGTTGGTATTTACCGGTCGTGAGGGGGTCGGAAAGACTACCATATGCCGCAAATTATTTTCAGTCTGATGCGCAAACAATCAATACAGCAGACGAAGACAGGATCAGTTATAAACATGTTTTTGCTTGTAACATGAAATAGAATCTCATAACCTATGTAAAAAAATATAAAATTAAGATATAAGCTTCAATTTAAGTTTCAGTCTACTGTGTTAAAACAACCAATGCAGCGGATGAAGACAAATGAGTTATATAATTTTTCTTAAAATTGTTACATGAAATAACATTTCACGTTGTCAAAGGATGAATGTCCAGTAATACCGATGTTGGCATTTACCGGTAAGGAGGGGGTCGGTAAGACTACCATATTCCACAGACGAAGACAGGATCAGTTATAAACAGTTTGTTTTTGCTTGTAACATGAAATAGAATCTCACAACCTATGCAAAAAAATTAAAATAATCAAAACATCAGAAGGGTATTTAATTTAAACGGTAAATATATATATTTCAAATATGCTTGTTTTGAATCTGATTTAAAAAAAAAAGGAACAATTAGCAGGGCATAAAACAAAAACCTTACATTCAACTATAATTACATCAACTCTGTCTTTTATTTATTTTCTTTTTCATTCATTTTCTGTAATATCTTTCAGAGTCCAGTGTACAAACTCAGAAAAACACCGTTGTTGAAGTCTCGATAAGTAATTTACCTAGTACAACATTTTTATTTTCAATATGTGAAATAGAATTTCATGTTGTCAAATGATGAATGTTCAGTAATACCAAGGTTGGTATTTACCGGTCGTGAGGGGGTCGGTAAGACACTGGATAACAAGACATAAGCCACGATTTCAACCTAAATATTAAAATGTTGTCATATTTTACTGATGTTTTTTTTTTTTTTTTTTTAACTCTACTTGTTTTAAGTCGTTATTGCAAACAACACGAAATAGAATTTTTCGTTTTCAAAGGATGCATTTTCAGTAATACCAAGATTGGTATTTACTGGTAAGGAGGGAGCCGGTAAGATTCACATCAACCTCAAATTCATTTCAGTCTGTTGCGCAAACAACCAATACAGCAGACGAAGACAGGACGAGTTTTAAACATTTTTACCAGTAACATAAATAAAATCCCACGTTGTCAAAGGTTGAATAGTCAGTAAAACAAAGCTGGGTATTTACCGGTAAGGAGGGAGCTGGTAAGATTCACATCAGCATCAAATTATTTTCGGTAAAACTCTAGATAATTAAGATATAAGCTTCAATTTAAGTATGCAGCGGATGAAGACAAATGAGTTATATACTTTTTCTTAAAATTGTTACATGAAATAACATTTCACGTTGTCAAAGGATGAATGTCCAGTAATACCGATGTTGGTATTTACCGGTAAGGAGGGAGCCGGTAAGACTACCATATGCCATAAATTATTTTCAGTCTGATGCGCAAACAATCAATACAGCAGACGAAGACAGGATCAGTTATAAACATTTTTTTGCTTCTAATATGAAATAGAATATCACACCCTATGCACAAAAAATTAAAATAATCAAATCATCAGAAGGGAATTTAATCTAAACTGTAAATATATATATTTTAAATATGCTTGTTTTGAATCTGATCTGAAAAAAAAAACAATAAGGGCATAAAAAAGCCATACATTCAACTATAATTACATCAACTCCGTCTTTTATTTATTTTCTTTTTCATTCATTTTCTGTAATATCTTTCAGAGTCCAGTGTACAAACTCAGAAAAACACCGTTGTTGAAGACTCAATAAGTAATTTACCTAGTACAACATTTTTTTTTTCAATATGTGAAATAGAATTTCATGTTGTCAAAGGATGAATGTTCAGTAATACCAAGGTTGGTATTTACCGGTCGTGAGGGGGTCGGTAAGACACTGGATAACAAGACATAAGCCACGATTTCAACCTAAATATTGTAATGTTTTCATATTTTATTGATACTGTTTTTTTTACTTTAATTGTTTAAGTCGTTTGTTTGCAAACAACACGAAATAGAATTTTTACGTTGTCAAAGAATGAATGTCCAGTAATACCAATGTTGGTATTTACTGGTAAGGAGGGAGCCGGTAAGATTCACATCAGGCTTGAATTAATTTCAGTCTGATGCTCAAACAAGCCATGCAGCGGACAAAGTCAGGGTGAGCTATAAACATTTTGACCAGTAACATAAAATCCCACGTTGTCAAGGGTTGAATAGTCAGTAATACAAAGCTGGGTATTTACTGGTAAGGAGGGAGCTGGTAAGATTCACATAAGCCTCAAATTATTTTCGGTAAAACTCTAGATAATTAAGATATAAGCTTCAATTTTAGTTTCAGTCTACTGTGTAAAAACAACCAATGCAGCGGATGAAGACAAAGATGAGTTATATACTTTTTCTTAAAATTGTTACATGAAATAACATTTTACGTTGTCAAAGGATGAATGTCCAGTAATACCGATATTGGTATTTACCGGTAAGGAGGGAGCCGGTAAGACTACAATATGCCGCAGACGAAGACAGGATCAGTTATAAACAGTTTGTTTTTGCTTGTAACATGAAATAGAATCTCACAACCTATGCAAAAAAAAAAAAATAATAATAATAATCAAAACATCAGCAGGGAATTTAATTTAAACGGTAAATATGTATATTTCAAATATGCTTGTTTTGAATCTGATCTGGAAAAAAAAGAACAATAAGCAGGGCATAAAAAAGCCATACATTCAACTATAATTACATCAACTCTGTCTTTTATTTATTTTCTTTTACATTCATTTTCTGTAATATCTTTCAGAGTCCAGTGTACAAACACAGAAAAACACCGTTGTTGAAGTCTCGATACGTAATTTACCTAGTACAACATTTTTATTTTTAATATGTGAAATAGAATTTCATGTTGTCAAAGGATGAATGTTCAGTATTACCAAGGTTGGTATTTACCGGTCGTGAGGGGGTCGGTAAGACTACAATATGCCGCAGACGAAGACAGGATCAGTTATAAACAGTTTGTTTTTGCTTGTAACATGAAATAGAATCTCACAACCTATGCAAAAAAAAATAAAAAAAAATAATAATCAAAAGATCAGAAGGGAATTTAATTTAAACGGTAAATATATATATTTCAAATATGCTTGTTTTGAATCTGATCTGGAAAAAAAGAACAATAAGCAGGGCATAAAAAAGCCATACATTCAACTATAATTACATCAACTCTGTCTTTTATTTATTTTCTTTTACATTCATTTTCTGTAATAT
Organism: Pecten maximus; assembly: GCF_902652985.1. Lineage (NCBI taxonomy): Eukaryota > Metazoa > Mollusca > Bivalvia > Pectinida > Pectinidae > Pecten > Pecten maximus. The sequence goes on along the minus strand of NC_047031.1, from coordinate 25,894,980 downwards.
CTTTCAGAGTCCAGTGTACAAACACAGAAAAACACCGTTGTTGAAGTATCGATAAGTAATTTACCTAGTACAACATTTTTATTTTTAATATGTGAAATAGAATTTCATGTTGTCAAAGGATGAATGTTCAGTAATACCGATGTTGGTATTTACCGGTCGTGAGGGGGTCGGTAAGACTACCATATGCCGCAGGTTATTTTCAGTCTGATGCGCAAACAATCAATACAGCAGACGAAGACAGGATCAGTTATAAACGTTTTTTTTTGCTTGTAACATGAAATAGAATCTCACAACCTATGTAAAAAAAATTATAAAATAATCAAATCATCAGAAGGGAATTTAATTTAAACGGTAAATATATATATTTCAAATATGCTTGTTTTGAATCTGATCAGGAAAAAAAAGAACAATAAGCAGGGCATAAAAAAGCCATACATTCAACTATAATTACATCAACTATGTCTTTTATTTATTTTCTTTTTCATTCATTTTCTGTAATATCTTTCAGAGTCCAGTGTACAAACACAGAAAAACACCGTTGTTGAAGTCTCGATACGTAATTTACCTAGTACAACATTTTTATTTTTAATATGTGAAATAGAATTTCATGTTGTCAAAGGATGAATGTTCAGTATTACCAAGGTTGGTATTTACCGGTCGTGAGGGGGTCGGTAAGACACTTGATAACAAGACATAAGCCACGATTTCAAACTAAATATTGTAATGTTTTCATATTTTACTGATTTTTTTTTAACTCTACTTGTTTTAAGTCGTTATTGCAAACAACACGAAATCGAATTTTTCGTTTTCAAAGGATGCATTTTCAGTAATACCAAGATTGGTATTTACTGGTAAGGAGGGAGCCGGTAAGATTCACATCAACCTCAAATTATTTTCAGTCTGATGAGTTAACCACCAATACAGCAGTCGAAGACAGGATGAGTTATAAACATTAGTTTTTTTTTTTTTACTTGTAACATGAAATAGAATACCACGTTGTCTAAGGATGATTTTGCAGTAATACCAACGTGGTATTTACCGGTAAAGAAGGAGCCGGTAAAACTCCTGATAACCAAGACATTATCATCAGATGTGTTTCAGTCTGTTTTGCAAAAGATAGGACTACATGACTCATGTACATTGTTTTATCTACAACATGAAACAGATTGTCACGTTTTCCAAAGATGAAGTCAGTAATACCGATGTTGGTATTTACCGGTCGTGAGGGGGTCGGTAAGACACTTGATAACAAGACATAAGCCACAATTTCAACCTAAATATTAAAATGTTTTCATATTTTACTGATGCTATTATTTACTACACTTGTTTTAAGTCGTTTTTGCAAACAACACGAAATAGAATGTCACGTTGTCAAAGGATGAATGTCCAGTAATACCAAGGTTGGCATTTACCGGTAAGGAGGGAGCCGGTAAGACTCACATATGCCTCAAATTATTTTCGGTAAAACTCTAGATAATTAAGATATAAGCTTCAATTTAAGTTTCAGTCTACTGTGTAAAAACAACCAATGCAGCGGATGAAGACAAAGATGAGTTATATACTTTTTTCTTAAAATTGTTACATGAAATAACATTTCACGTTGTCAAAGGATGAATGTCCAGTAATACCGATGTTGGTATTTACCGGTAAGGAGGGGGTCGGTAAGACTACCATATTCCACAGACGAAGACAGGATCAGTTATAAGCAGTTTGTTTTTGCTTGTAACATGAAATAGAATCTCACAACCTATGCAAAAAAATTAAAATAATCAAAACATCACAAGGGTATTTAATTTAAACGGTAAATATATATATTTCAAATATGCTTGTTTTGAATCTGATTTAAAAAAAAAAGGAACAATTAGCAGGGCATAAAACAAAAACCTTACATTCAACTATAATTACAGCAACTCTATCTTTTATTTATTTTCTTTTTCATTCATTTTCTGTAATATCTTTCAGAGTCCAGTGTACAAACTCAGAAAAACACCGTTGTTGAAGACTCGATCAGTAATTTACCTAGTACAACATTTTTATTTTCAATATGTGAAATAGAATTTCATGTTGTCAAAGGACGAATATTCAGTAATACAAAGCTGGTTAGTTACTGGTAAGAAGGGAGCTGGTAAGATTCACATAAGCCTCAAATTATTTTCGGTAAAACTCTAGATAATTAAGATATAAGCTTCAATTTTAGTTTCAGTCTACTGTGTAAAAAGAACCAATGCAGCGGATGAAGACAAAATGAGTTATATCCTTTTTCTTAAAATTGTTACATGTAATAGAATTCTACGTTGTCAAAGGATGAATGTCCAGTGATACTAAGGTTGGTATTTCCCGGTCGTGAGAGGGTAGGTAAGATTCACATATGCCTCAAATTATTTTCAGTCTGATGAGTTAACCACCAATACAGCAGTCGAAGACAGGATGAGTTATAAACATTAGTTTTTTTTTTGTTTTTTTTTTTACTTGTAACATGAAATAGAATACTACGTTGTCTAAGGATGATTTTGCAGTAATACCAACGTGGTATCTACCGGTAAAGAAGGAGCCGGTAAAACTCCTGATAACCAAGACATTATCATCAGATGTGTTTCAGTCTGTTTTGCAAAAGATAGGACTACATGACTCATGTACATTGTTTTATCTACAACATGAAACAGATTGTCACGTTTTCCAAAGATGAAGTCAGTAATACCGATGTTGGTATTTACCGGTCGTGAGGGGGTCGGTAAGACACTGGATAACAAGACATAAGCCACAATTTCAACATAAATATTAAAATGGTTTCATATTTTACTGATGCTATTATTTACTACACTTCTTTTAAGTCGTTTTTGCAAACAACACGAAATAGAATGTCACGTTGTCAAAGGATGAATGTCCAGTAATACCAAGGTTGGCATTTACCGGTAAGGAGGGAGCCGGTAAGACTCACATATGCCTCAAATTATTTTCAGTCTGATGAGTTAACCACCAATACAGCAGTCGAAGACAGGATGAGTTATAAACATTAGTTTTTGTTTTTGTTTTTTTTTTTACTTGTAACATGAAATAGAATACCACGTTGTCTAAGGATGATTTTGCAGTAATACCAACGTGGTATTTACCGGTAAAGAAGGAGCCGGTAAAACTCCTGATAACCAAGACATTATCATCAGATGTGTTTCAGTCTGTTTTGCAAAAGATAAGACTACATGACTCATGTCCATTGTTTTATCTACAACATGAAACAACTTGTCACGTTTTCCAAAGATGAAGTCAGTAATACCATGGTTGGTATTTACCGGTCGTGAGGGGGTCGGAAAGACACTGGATAACAAGACATAAGCCACGATTTCAAACTAAATATTGTAATGTTTTCATATTTAACTGATGCTATTTTTTACCACACTTGTTTTAAGTCGTTTTTACAGTTAACACGAAATAGAATGTCACGTTGTCAAAGGATGAATGTCGAGTAAAACAAAGCTGGGTATTTACCGGTAAGGAGGGGGCCGGTAAGACTCACATATGCCTCAAATTATTTTCGGTAAAACTCTAGATAATTAAGATATAAGCTTCAATTTAAGCTTCAGTCTACTGTGTCAAAACAACCAATGCAGCGGATGAAGACAAAATGAGTTATATACTTTTTCTTAAAATTGTTACATGAAATAACATTTCACGTTGTCAAAGGATGAATGTCCAGTAATACCGATGTTGGTATTTACCGGTAAGGAGGGGGTCGGTAAGACTACAATATTCCACAGACGAAGACAGGATCAGTTATAAACAGTTTGTTTTTGCTTGTAACATGAAATAGAATCTCACAACCTATGCAAAAAAATTAAAATAATCAAAACATCAGAAGGGTATTTAATTTAAACGGTAAATATATATATTTCAAATATGCTTGTTTTGAATCTGATTTTAAAAAAAAAAGGAACAATTAGCAGGGCATCAAACAAAAACCTTACATTCAACTATAATTACATCAACTCTGTCTTTTATTTATTTTCTTTTACATTCATTTTTTTTTTTACATCAACTATGTCTTTTATTTATTTTCTTTTTCATTCATTTTCTGTAATATCTTTCAGAGTCCAGTGTACAAACACAGAAAAACACCGTTGTTGAAGTCTCGATACGTAATTTACCTAGTACAACATTTTTATTTTTAATATGTGAAATAGAATTTCATGTTGTCAAAGGATGAATGTTCAGTATTACCAAGGTTGGTATTTACCGGTCGTGAGGGGGTCGGTAAGACACTGGATAACAAGACATAAGCCACGATTTCAAACTAAATATTGTAATGTTTTCATATTTTACTGATTTTATTTTAACTCTACTTGTTTTAAGTCGTTATTGCAAACAACACGAATTAGAATTTTTCGTTTTCAAAGGACGCATTTTCAGTAATACCAAGATTGGTATTTACTGGTAAGGAGGGAGCCGGTAAGATTCACATATGCCTCAAATTATTTTCAGTCTGATGAGTTAACCACCAATACAGCAGTCGAAGACAGGATGAGTTATAAACATTAGTTTTTTTTTTTTACTTGTAACATGAAATAGAATACCACGTTGTCTAAGGATGATTTTGCAGTAATACCAACGTGGTATTTACCGGTAAAGAAGGAGCCGGTAAAACTCCTGATAACCAAGACATTATCATCAGATGTGTTTCAGTCTGTTTTGCAAAAGATAGGACTACATGACTCATGTACATTGTTTTATCTACAACATGAAACAGATTGTCACGTTTTCCAAAGATGAAGTCAGTAATACCGATGTTGGTATTTACCGGTCGTGAGGGGGTCGGTAAGACACTGGATAACAAGACATAAACCACAATTTCAACCTAAATATTAAAATGTTTTCATATTTTACTGATGCTATTATTTACTACACTTGTTTTAAGTCGTTTTTGCAAACAACACGAAATAGAATGTCACGTTGTCAAAGGATGAATGTCCAGTAATACCAAGGTTGGCATTTACCGGTAAGGAGGGAGCCGGTAAGACTCACATATGCCTCAAATTATTTTCGGTAAAACTCTAGATAATTAAGATATAAGCTTCAATTTAAGTTTCAGTCTACTGTGTAAAAACAACCAATGCAGCGGATGAAGACAAAGATGAGTTATATACTTTTTTCTTAAAATTGTTACATGAAATAACATTTCACGTTGTCAAAGGATGAATGTCCAGTAATACCGATGTTGGTATTTACCGGTAAGGAGGGGGTCGGTAAGACTACAATATTCCACAGACGAAGACAGGATCAGTTATAAACAGTTTGTTTTTGCTTGTAACATGAAATAGAATCTCACAACCTATGCAAAAAAATTAAAATAATCAAAACATCACAAGGGTATTTAATTTAAACGGTAAATATATATATTTCAAATATGCTTGTTTTGAATCTGATTTAAAAAAAAAAGGAACAATTAGCAGGGCATCAAACAAAAACCTTACATTCAACTATAATTACATCAACTCTGTCTTTTATTTATTTTCTTTTACATTCATTTTCTGTAATATCTTTCAGAGTCCAGTGTACAAACACAGAAAAACACCGTTGTTGAAGTCTCGATACGTAATTTACCTAGTACAACATTTTTATTTTTAATATGTGAAATAGAATTTCATGTTGTCAAAGGATGAATGTTCAGTATTACCAAGGTTGGTATTTACCGGTCGGGAGGGGGTCGGTAAGACTACAATATGCCGCAGACGAAGACAGGATGAGTTATAAACAGTTTGTTTTTGCTTGTAACATGAAATAGAATCTCACAACCTATGCAAAAAAAAAAAAAAAAATAATAATCAAAAGATCAGAAGGGAATTTAATTTAAACGGTAAATATATATATTTCAAATATGCTTGTTTTGAATCTGATCTGGAAAAAAAGAACAATAAGCAGGGCATAAAAAAGCTATACATTCACCTATAATTACATCAACTCTGTCTTTTATTTATTTTCTTTTACATTCATTTTCTGTAATATCTTTCAGAGTCCAGTGTACAAACACAGAAAAACACCGTTGTTGAAGTATCGATAAGTAATTTACCTAGTACAACATTTTTATTTTTAATATGTGAAATAGAATTTCATGTTGTCAAAGGACGAATGTTCAGTAATACCGATGTTGGTATTTACCGGTCGTGAGGGGGTCGGTAAGACTACCATATGCCGCAGGTTATTTTCAGTCTGATGCGCAAACAATCAATACAGCAGACGAAGACAGGATCAGTTATAAACGTTTTTTTTGCTTGTAACATGAAATAGAATCTCACAACCTATGTAAAAAAAATATAAAATAATCAAATCATCAGAAGGGAATTTAATCTAAACTGTAAATATATATATTTCAAATATGCTTGTTTTGAATCTGATCAGGAAAAAAAAGAACAATAAGCAGGGCATAAAAAAGCCATACATTCAACTATAATTACATCAACTATGTCTTTTATTTATTTTCTTTTACATTCATTTTCTGTAATATCTTTCAGAGTCCAGTGTACAAACACAGAAAAACACCGTTGTTGAAGTCTTGATACGTAATTTACCTAGTACAACATTTTTATTTTTAATATGTGAAATAGAATTTCATGTTGTCAAAGGATGAATGTTCAGTATTACCAAGGTTGGTATTTACCGGTCGTGAGGGGGTCGGTAAGACTACAATATGCCGCAGACGAAGACAGGATGAGTTATAAACAGTTTGTTTTTGCTTGTAACATGAAATAGAATCTCACAACCTATGCAAAAATAAATAATAATAATAATAATCAAAAGATCAGAAGGGAATTTAATTTAAACGGTAAATATATATATTTCAAATATGCTTGTTTTGAATCTGATCTGGAAAAAAAGAACAATAAGCAGGGCATAAAAAAGCTATACATTCACCTATAATTACATCAACTCTGTCTTTTATTTATTTTCTTTTACATTCATTTTCTGTAATATCTTTCAGAGTCCAGTGTACAAACACAGAAAAACACCGTTGTTGAAGTATCGATAAGTAATTTACCTAGTACAACATTTTTATTTTTAATATGTGAAATAGAATTTCATGTTGTCAAAGGACGAATGTTCAGTAATACCGATGTTGGTATTTACCGGTCGTGAGGGGGTCGGTAAGACTACCATATGCCGCAGGTTATTTTCAGTCTGATGCGCAAACAATCAATACAGCAGACGAAGACAGGATCAGTTAGAAACGTTTTTTTTGCTTGTAACATGAAATAGAATCTCACAACCTATGTAAAAAAAAATATAAAATAATCAAATCATCAGAAGGGAATTTAATCTAAACTGTAAATATATATATTTCAAATATGCTTGTTTTGAATCTGATCAGGAAAAAAAAGAACAATAAGCAGGGCATAAAAAAGCCATACATTCAACTATAATTACATCAACTATGTCTTTTATTTATTTTCTTTTTCATTCATTTTCTGTAATATCTTTCAGAGTCCAGTGTACAAACACAGAAAAACACCGTTGTTGAAGTCTCGATACGTAATTTACCTAGTACAACATTTTTATTTTTAATATGTGAAATAGAATTTCATGTTGTCAAAGGATGAATGTTCAGTATTACCAAGGTTGGTATTTACCGGTCGTGAGGGGGTCGGTAAGACTACAATATGCCGCAGACGAAGACAGGATCAGTTATAAACAGTTTGTTTTTGCTTGTAACATGAAATAGAATCTCACAACCTATGCAAAAAAAAAAAATAATCAAAAGATCAGAAGGGAATTTAATTTAAACGGTAAATATATATATTTCAAATATGCTTGTTTTGAATCTGATTTGGAAAAAAAGAACAATAAGCAGGGCATCAAAAAAGCCATACATTCAACTATAATTACATCAACTCTGTCTTTTATTTATTTTCTTTTACATTCATTTTCTGTAATATCTTTCAGAGTCCAGTGTACAAACTCAGAAAAACACCGTTGTTGAAGTCTCCATAAGTAATTTACCTAGTACAACATTTTTATTTTCAATATGTGAAACAGAATTTCATTATGTCAAAGGATGAATGTTCAGTAATACCAAGGTTGGTATTTACCGGTCGTGAGGGGGTCGGTAAGACACTGGATAACAAGACATAAGCCACGATTTCAAACTAAATATTGTAATGTTTTCATATTTTACTGATTTTTTTTAACTCTACTTGTTTTAAGTCGTTATTGCAAACAACACGAAATCGAATTTTTCGTTTTCAAAGGATGTATTTTCAGTAATACCAAGATTGGTATTTACTGGTAAGGAGGGAGCCGGTAAGATTCACATATGCCTCAAATTATTTTCAGTCTGATGAGTTAACCACCAATACAGCAGTCGAAGACAGGATGAGTTATAAACATTAGTTTTTTTTTTTTTTTTTTTTACTTGTAACATGAAATAGAATGCCACGTTGTCTAAGGATGATTTTGCAGTAATACCAACGTGGTATTTACCGGTAAAGAAGGAGCCGGTAAAACTCCTGATAACCAAGACATTATCATCAGATGTGTTTCAGTCTGTTTTGCAAAAGATAAGACTACATGACTCATGTCCATTGTTTTATCTACAACATGAAACAGATTGTCACGTTTTCCAAAGATGAAGTCAGTAATACCATGGTTGGTATTTACCGGTCGTGAGGGGGTCGGTAAGACTACCATATGCCGCAAATTATTTTCAGTCTGATGCGCAAACAATCAATACAGCCGACGAAGACAGGATCAGTTATGAACATGTTTTTGCTTGTAACATGAAATAGAATCTCATAACCTATGTAAAAAATATAAAATTGAGATATAAGCTTCAATTTAAGTTTCAGTCTACTGTGTTAAAACAACCAATGCAGCGGATGAAGACAAATGAGTTATATATTTTTTCTTAAAATTGTTACATGAAATAACATTTCACGTTGTCAAAGGATGAATGTCCAGTAATACCGATGTTGGTATTTACCGGTAAGGAGGGGGTCGGTAAGACTACCATATTCCACAGACGAAGACAGGATCAGTTATAAGCAGTTTGTTTTTGCTTGTAACATGAAATAGAATCTCACAACCTATGCAAAAAAAAAAAATAATCAAAACATCAGAAGGGTATTTAATTTAAACGGTAAATATATATATTTCAAATATGCTTGTTTTGAATCTGATTTAAAAAAAAAAAGGAACAATTAGCAGGGCATCAAACAAAAACCTTACATTCAACTATAATTACAGCAACTCTGTCTTTTATTTATTTTCTTTTTCATTCATTTTCTGTAATATCTTTCAGAGTCCAGTGTACAAACTCAGAAAAACACCGTTGTTGAAGACTCGATAAGTAATTTACCTAGTACAACATTTTTATTTTCAATATGTGAAATAGAATTTCATGTTGTCAAAGGACGAATATTCAGTAATACAAAGCTGGTTAGTTACTGGTAAGAAGGGAGCTGGTAAGATTCACATAAGCCTCAAATTATTTTCGGTAAAACTCTAGATAATTAAGATATAAGCTTCAATTTTAGTTTCAGTCTACTGTGTAAAAACAACCAATGCAGCGGATGAAGACAAAATGAGTTATATACTTTTTCTTAAAATTGTTACATGAAATAGAATTTTACGTTGTCAAAGGATGAATGTCCAGTGATACCAAGGTTGGTATTTCCCGGTCGTGAGAGGGTCGGTAAGATTCACATATGCCTCAAATTATTTTCAGTCTGATGAGTTAACCACCAATACAGCAGTCGAAGATAGGATGAGTTATAAACATTAGTTTTTTTGTTTTTTTTTTGTTTATTTGTAACATGAAATAGAATACCACGTTGTCTAAGGATGATTTTGCAGTAATACCAACGTGGTATCTACCGGTAAAGAAGGAGCCGGTAAAACTCCTGATAACCAAGACATTATCATCAGATGTGTTTCAGTCTGTTTTGCAAAAGATAGGACTACATGACTCATGTACATTGTTTTATCTACAACATGAAACAGATTGTCACGTTTTCCAAAGATAAAGTCAGTAATACCGATGTTGGTATTTACCGGTCGTGAGGGGGTCGGTAAGACACTGGATAACAAGACATAAGCCACAATTTCAACCTAAATATTAAAATGTTTTCATATTTTACTGATGCTATTATTTACTACACTTGTTTTAAGTCGTTTTTGCAAACAACACGAAATAGAATGTCACGTTGTCAAAGGATGAATGTCCAGTAATACCAAGGTTGGCATTTACCGGTAAGGAGGGAGCCGGTAAGACTCACATATGCCTCAAATTATTTTCAGTCTGATGAGTTAACCACCAATACAGCAGTCGAAGACAGGATGAGTTATAAACATTAGTTGTTTTTTTTTTTTTTTTTTTTTACTTGTAACATGAAATAGAATACCACGTTGTCTAAGGATGATTTTGCAGTAATACCAACGTGGTATTTACCGGTAAAGAAGGAGCCGGTAAAACTCCTGATAACCAAGACATTATCATCAGATGTGTTTCAGTCTGTTTTGCAAAAGATAAGACTACATGACTCATGTCCATTGTTTTATCTACAACATGAAACAGATTGTCACGTTTTCAAAAGATGAAGTCAGTAATACCATGGTTGGTATTTACCGGTCGTGAGGGGGTCGGAAAGACTACCATATGCCGCAAATTATTTTCAGTCTGATGCGCAAACAATCAATACAGCAGACGAAGACAGGATCAGTTATAAACATGTTTTTGCTTGTAACATGAAATAGAATCTCATAACCTATGTAAAAAAATATAAAATTAAGATATAAGCTTCAATTTAAGTTTCAGTCTACTGCGTTAAAACAACCAATGCAGCGGATGAAGACAAATGAGTTATATAATTTTTCTTAAAATTGTTACATGAAATAACATTTCACGTTGTCAAAGGATGAATGTCCAGTAATACCGATGTTGGTATTTACCGGTAAGGAGGGGGTCGGTAAGACTACCATATTCCACAGACGAAGACAGGATCAGTTATAAACAGTTTGTTTTTGCTTGTAACATGAAATAGAATCTCACAACCTATGCAAAAAAATTAAAATAATCAAAACATCAGAAGGGTATTTAATTTAAACGGTAAATATATATATTTCAAATATGCTTGTTTTGAATCTGATCAGGAAAAAAAATGGAACAATTAGCAGGGCATCAAACAAAAACCTTACATTCAACTATAATTACATCAACTCCGTCTTTTATTTATTTTCTTTTTCATTCATTTTCTGTAATATCTTTCAGAGTCCAGTGTACAAACTCAGAAAAACACCGTTGTTGAAGACTCAATAAGTAATTTACCTAGTACAACATTTTTTTTTTTTCAATATGTGAAATAGAATTTCATGTTGTCAAAGGATGAATGTTCAGTAATACCAAGGTTGGTATTTACCGGTCGTGAGGGGGTCGGTAAGACACTGGATAACAAGACATAAGCCACGATTTCAACCTAAATATTGTAATGTTTTCATATTTTATTGATACTGTTTTTTTTACTTTAATTGTTTAAGTCGTTTGTTTGCAAACAACACGAAATAGAATGTCACGTTGTCAAGGGATGAATGTCCAGTAATACCAAGGTTGGTATTTACCGGTAAGGAGGGAGCCGGTAAGACTCACCATATGCCTCAAATTATTTTCCGTAAAAGTCTAGATAATTAAGATATAAGCTTCAATTTAAGTTTCAGTCTACTGTGTAAAAACAACCAATGCAGCGCATGAAGACAAAGATGAGTTATATACTTTTTTCTTAAAATTGTTACATGAAATAAAATTTCACGTTGTCAAAGGATGAATGTCCAGTAATACCGATGTTGGTATTTACCAGTAAGGAGGGAGCCGGTAAGACTACCCCATGCCTCAAATTATTTTCAGTCTGATGCGCAAACAATCAATACAGCAGACGAAGAGAGGATCAGTTATAAACTTTTTTTTGTTTGCTTGTAACATGAAATAGAATCTCACAACCTATGTAAAAATAAATATAAAATAATCAAATCATCAGAAGGGAATTTAATCTAAACTGTAAATATATATATTTCAAATATGCTTGTTTTGAATCTGATCAGGAAAAAAAAGAACAATAAGCAGGGCATCAAAAAGCCATACATTCAACTATAATTACATCAACTATGTCTTTTATTTATTTTCTTTTTCGTTCATTTTCTGTAATATCTTTCAGAGTCCAGTGTACAAGCACAGGAAAACACCGTTGTTGAAGTCTCGATACGTAATTTACCTAGTACAACATTTTTATTTTTAATATGTGAAATAGAATTTCATGTTGTCAAAGGATGAATGTTCAGTATTACCAAGGCTGGTATTTACCGGTCGTGAGGGGGTCGGTAAGACACTGGATAACAAGACATAAGCCACGATTTCAACCTAAATATTAAAATGTTGTCATATTTTACTGATTTTTTTTTTTTAACTCTACTTGTTTTAAGTCGTTATTGCAAACAACACGAAATAGAATTTTTCGTTTTCAAAGGATCCATTTTCAGTAATACCAAGATTGGTATTTACTGGTAAGGAGGGAGCCGGTAAGATTCACATCAACCTCAAATTCATTTCAGTCTGTTGCGCAAACAACCAATACAGCAGACGAAGACAGGACGAGTTTTAAACATTTTTACCAGTAACATAAAATAAAATCCCACGTTGTCAAAGGTTGAATAGTCAGTAAAACAAAGCTGGGTATTTACCGGTAAGGAGGGAGCTGGTAAGATTCACATAAGCCTCAAATTATTTTCGGTAAAACTCTAGATAATTAAGATATAAGCTTCAATTTAAGTTTCAGTCTACTGTGTTAAAACAACCAATGCAGCGGATGAAGACAAATGAGTTATATACTTTTTCTTAAAATTGTTACATGAAATAACATTTCACGTTGTCAAAGGATGAATGTCCAGTAATACCGATGTTGGTATTTACCGGTAAGGAGGGAGCCGGTAAGACTACCATATGCCACAGACGAAGACAGGATCAGTTATAAACAGTTTGTTTTTGCTTGTAACATGAAATAGAATCTCACAACCTATGCAAAAAAAAAAAAAAATAATAATAATCAAAACATCAGAAGGGTATTTAATTTAAACGGTAAATATATATATTTCAAATATGCTTGTTTTGAATCTGATCTGAAAAAAAGAACAATAAGAAGGGCATTCAAAAAAGCCATACATTCAACTATAATTACATCAACTCCGTCTTTTATTTATTTTCTTTTTCATTCATTTTCTGTAATATCTTTCAGAGTCCAGTGAACAAACACAGAAAAACACCGTTGTTGAAGTCTCAATAAGTAATTTACCTAGTACAACATTTTTATTTTCAATATGTGAAATAGAATTTCATGTTGTCAAAGGATGAATGTTCAGTAATACCAAGGTTGGTATTTACCGGTCGTGAGGGGGTCGGTAAGACACTGGATTACAAGACATAAGCCACGATTTCAACCTAAATATTATGTTTTCATATTTTACTGATGCTATTATTTACTACACTTGTTTAAAGTCGTTTTTGCAAACAACACGAAATAGAATGTCACGTTGTCAAAGGATGAATGTCTAGTAATACCAAGGTTGGCATTTACCGGTAAGGAGGGAGCCGGTAAGATTCACATATGCCTCAAATTATTTTCAGTCTGATGAGTTAACCACCAATACAGCAGTCGAAGACAGGATGAGTTAAAAACATTAGTTTTTTTGTTTGTTTTTTTACTTGTAACATGAAATAGAATACCACGTTGTCTAAGGATGATTTTGCAGTAATACCAACGTGGTATCTACCGGTAAAGAAGGAGCCGGTAAAACTCCTGATAACCAAGACATTATCATCAGATGTGTTTCAGTCTGTTTTGCAAAATACAGGACTACATCACTCATGTCCATTGTTTTATCTACAACAACATTGTCACGTTTTCAAAGGATGAAGTCAGTAATACCAAGGTTGGTATTTACCGGTCGTGAGGGGGTCGGTAAGACACTGGATAACAAGACATAAGCCACGATTTCATTCTAAATATTGTAATGTTTTCGTATTTTACTGATGCTATTTTTTACCACACTTGTTTTAAGTCGTTTTTGCAGTTAACACGAAATAGAATGTCACGTTGTCAAAGGACGAATGTCCAGTAATACCGATGTTGGTATTTACCGGTAAGGATGGGGCCTGTAAGACTACCATATGCCGCAGACGAAGACAGGATCAGTTATAAACAGTTTGTTTTTGCTTGTAACATGAAATAGAATCTAACAGCCATGTAAAAAAAAAAAAAAAAAAATGAAATAATCAAAACATCAGAAGGGAATTTAATTTAAACGGTAAATATATATATTTCAAATATGCTTGTTTTGAATCTGATTTAAAAAAAAAAAGGAACAATTAGCAGGGCATAAAACAAAAACCTTACATTCAACTATAATTACATCAACTCTGTCTTTCATTTATTTTCTTTTTCATTCATTTTCTGTAATATCTTTCAGAGTCCAGTGTACAAACTCAGAAAAACACCGTTGTTGAAGTCTCCATAAGTAATTTACCTAGTACAACATTTTTATTTTCAATATGTGAAATAGAATTTCATTATGTCAAAGGATGAATGTTCAGTAATACCAAGGTTGGTATTTACCGGTCGTGAGGGGGTCGGTAAGACACTGGATAACAAGACATAAGCCACGATTTCAACCTAAACATTAAAATGTTTTCATATTTTACTGATTTTTTTTTTTAACTCTACTTGTTTTAAGTCGTTATTGCAAACAACACGAATTAGAATTTTTCGTTTTCAAAGGATGCATTTTCAGTAATACCAAGATTGGTATTTACTGGTAAGGAGGGGGCCGGTAAGACTCGCATATGCCTCAAATTCATTTCAGTCTGATGCGCAAACAACCAGTAGAGCAAACGAAGACCAGATGAGGTATAAACATTTATTTACTTGTAACATGAACTAGAATCGCAGGTTGTTAAAGGATAAATGTTCAGTAATACCGATGTTGGTATTTACCGGTAAGGAGGGAGCCGGTAAGACTCACATAAACCTCAAATTCATGTTAGACTGTTGTGTAAAATCAACCAATGCAGTAGATGGAGACTAGATGAAAGTATTTTTTACCTGTAACATATACATAGAATGCACTATAAAATGATATATTGCATCAATTCATTTTGACTCCACTGTGCATACAATGTACAGGAGGTAGAGGAGGTGATAAAAAATGCATTTTACATTTTTTTTTCTTATTACGCATGAAAAATAATTGACTTTGCCAAAGGGGGATATCCAATGATAAAAGTAAGGATATTTTGACTGGTAGTAAAGTAGCCAGTAAATGCAATGCGGTATCGAATTTAAACTGCAAATATATGATTGTAATCATTATATTTATTCAAATATTTTATCTATTTATTTATTTATTTATTTATTTTTTTTTTTTTTGAGATCTGATTTGCAAACAATTAACGATTAGCAGGGCATAGTAAAGCCTTACATTCAACTAAAATCACGGGGAGGGGGGTACAATGTTTCTATTTTAATGTGAATTACTTAGCGATAAGCATGATTCTGTGAATAATGAAATAAAAGTCATCAAAACTTCTGTGAGATCCGAGACCGAGTCATGTTCAATGAGGACCAATATTGAAAATCTGAGATATATGTCTCTGCATGAACGAAGATATTCTCGATATTAGTTGTCGATCGATTGAAAAAACAATCTAACATTTGATGACTTGCGCTGTGATCAGAGAGATGAGGACACAGAAGCGCTCTTGCGACATTTTGTACATGCTGAACTAGGTGTCGACTTCCACGTTGAATTCGATAACGTATACAGTTTGGTCGATCCAGGAATGGTAAACTACGTCCAATAGTTTCACGTTCTCTTTATCAAATGGAGTTGGAGTACGTTCTAAATCGGGCTAACAAGCAACATGGTTCTTAGTTTGGCATAAATGAGCAGTTTCCTGCTGAAATTGAAAACATACTCGCAACCTGTGTCCTGTTAGGAAGCAGGCCAAGGCTAGTGGTCACAACACTCGTCTAGTTTGCGACAAACTTTATATCGAAGATAACCTATATACATATGTACAAAAACCGATGATTCCACGGACAAAGGCAATCACGATCGAAATGCTGGAAGGAATGCCGAAACGGCCCCCAATACCACGATGCGCTGGCAACTACTCAGACAACTAGTCGCCCCGATAATAAGAGGAGACGGAAATCTTCCACTCCAAGATAGGAGTGTTAGGATAGGAGTCGATATATAGACAGTCCGTTCTCGATAGTGACTTTATCAAGGAATATAAATGGTGAATTTGATAAAAAGCTTAATGAGCACGAATT